>NC_054868.1:26035257-26660257 GCF_018320785.1 Cheilinus undulatus | reverse complement strand
TAATAGACAGCATCTAAAAGAACAACGTTTAAGATTGCCTTATTTTTTTTTTTTCACAACTTTACAGGGAACCAAGATTGGGAATTCTCACTGTAATTTATCTTTCTTTCATTTTCCCCCCTTAATCCTCTTTATTTTTTGGATAATGTATCAATTTCCCAAAGCTTCAGACCCTCCTCATTCCTGGAGATGCTAGTAGATTTGATTATATTGGAACTTTTGCTAATATTGGGGAAGTAGAGAACCTACAGTGCCGTGAAAAGTATTTTCCCCCTTTCTGATTCCCGATTTTTTTTTTGCATATTTATCACACTTAAATGTTTCGGATCATCAAACCAATTCTTATATTTCACAAAGACAACCCAAGTAAATACAATATGCAGTGTCTGAATGAATATTTGATTTTTTAAGGGGGGAAAAATCCACACCTGTGTGAAAAAGTAATTGCTCCCTGAACCTAATAACTGGTTGTGCCACCCTTGGCAGCAATAACTGAAATCAAGCGTTTTTTTTGATAACTGGTGGTGAGTCTTTCACATTGCTGTGGAGGAATTTTGGCCCACTCTTCTTCATAGAATTGTTTTAACTCAGCCATATTGGAGGTGTTCCGAGCATGAACTGCCCAATTAAGGTCACACCACTGGATCTCAATTGGATTTAAGTCCAGACTTTGACTTGGCCACTCCAAAACCTTAATTTTGTTTATTTTGAGTCATTCAGAGGTGGACTTGCAGGTATGTTTTGGGTCATTGTCCTGCTGCATAACTTGATGACATGATGGCCAGACGTTGGGCTTCAGGATTTTGTGGTAGACAGCAGAATTCATTGTTCCATCAATCACAGCAAGTGGTCCAGGTCCTATGAAGCCCCAGCAATGAAGCCCCAGACCATCACACTGACACCACCATGTCTGACTGTTGGCATGATGTTCTTTTTATCAAATGCTGTGCTATTTTTACGCCAGATGTAACGGGCCGCACATTTTCCAAAAAGTTCAACTTTTGTCTGGTCAGTCCACAGAATATAACTCCAAAAGTCTTGGGGATCATCCAGATGTTTTTTGGCAAATGCGAGATGAGCCTTTGTGTTCTTTTTTGTCAGCAGTGCTTTTGGTCTTGGAACTTTCCCATGGATGCCATTTTTGCCCAGTGTATTTCTTATGGTTGAGTCATGAAATCTGACCTTAACCAGTGAGGCCAGTGAGGCCTGCTGTTCTTTGGATGTTGTTATGGGTTCTTTTGGGACCCTCCTGAATGAGTTGTCATGTCTCTTGGAGTAGCTGACCACTCCTGGGAAGGTTCACCACCGTTCCCAGTTTTCTCCATTTGCGGATAATGGCTCTGACTGTGGTTCACTGGAGTCCCAAAGCCTTGGAAATGGCTTTGAACCTTTTCCAGACTGATAGATTTCAATCACTTCATTTCTCAATTGTTCTTAAAATTTCTTTGGATTGTGACATGATGCATTTCTTTTTGAGATCTTGTAGCCTACTTCACTTTGTCTGACAGCTTCTATTTAAGTGATTTCTTGATTCAACAAATCTGGTGGTAATCAGGCCTGGATGTGGCCAGTGAAATTGAACTCAGCTTTCCAAAAACTGTGGTTAATCACAGTTAACTCATGATTTAACAAGGGGGGCAATTACTTTTTCACAATGGGTCAGATAGGTTTGGATTTTTTCCCCCTTAAAAAATTAAGTAATAATTCAGACAATGCATTTTCTATTTACTTGGGTTGTTTGGTTAGATATAAAAACTGGTTTGATGATCCGAAACATTTAAAGTGTGATAAACATGCAAAAAAATCAGGAATCTTAAAGGGGGCAAATACTTTATCACGGCGCTGTACATTTCTCCCAGTGGCTAACCACAATGGTTAACCACAAACGGCAGTTGATTTGAGAGGATTTTACCTTCTATTGAGCAAACACTGCTTAAGGTTTAAATCAGATGTTTTACCAAATTATATCAGAAGTTGTAAGCCACGATCATGATTTATTGAAATGTCATTGAAGAGTTCTTAAGGTAAATTTGTGGATTTAAAAATAGAGTTCTGAACTGTCTGACTGCATCAAGATTGGTTTTTCTCCTAAATTATTCTGGAACTCCAGATTTACTGACCTAAAGAAGTGGACCATGTGAATCATGGATGTCAGTAAAAACACATTTTAAAAGAGGGGCTGATTTGTGGAATGAAGACAATATCAGAACATCCATAGACTAAATGTGTGGTCATAATGTTCTTATCATCCATGCTAATATTTTTGTGAACTTTATGTTTTGAAATAGACATTGGTAAGCCTTTTGTGGTTTTGAACTGACTGAGCATTTACTTGAAGGTACTGTTAAAGGTACCAGCTAACATCATGGCCATTGGCACTGAAACTAAACCCAGGCAGGGGGAGATGAGAGGCACCTACTGGGAGCTATGTCTGCTTTAAAGCAAATAAGGTTGTGTCCTACCTGTTTTAAGCAAACACAATCAACTTCATTACAGTGCAAATACTGACACAGAGCTAATTCTGAGACCATTTCTTCATATCGTCCTCCATCACTCAATAGTAGAAGTAGAAAAAAAACGCACTATCCAACTTGAGGTGCAACAGATGACTTTGACCCAATTTTATCTCCAAACGTCCATAACAAGCAGGATTAGTGTCTAATTATGATGTTAAACTGGCTCTATATTCAAACACAGAACACAATAGCAGTTATGCCCAGAATTCAGAATTCATGCAAGGTATCACGGGAGCTAGGAATGGGGTACATGGCTTGTAAGGACTTTTAAATAAACCGAGTCAGAGCTGACACTTCTTTGGCCATAGTTTAATCAACATTAAATACACGAGATATCAAAGTCCTTACCTTTCTTGGCAGTCTTCTCCAGATAAGGGAAGTTGTTGGTGTCCCCTGAGCCAACTTTAAAGAAAGGCACATTCAGCTCATGCAGGAACTCCACTGCCATCTAAAGTAGAACAAGATAACTTTAAAGGCCATGGACAAGGTCTATTGTGTTAGTGACTGAGATCATGATTGGACTTGACCCCTTCCCAGGACTTTGTGGGTGCAGACATAGTGTGGACAATGGGCATTGTGTAGGGTTTGACTGACAGCTCCACCACTTTGTTAATTTTGTTGAACCAGTTTTGGTAGGACTTGTTGACCTGTTATAATTCATACTGGTCCTTACAATTGAATACACCATAAATCCTTGCCATAACTCTATCTACTTTCAACATCTCCTGGTCTTATCAGCCAAAGTAATAATCAAACAACTAAGTGGGTGTCAAGAGCCTTTAAAGGTACAATAAGAAGAAAAATGCAATTGTTTACAAAGCTAGTGCAATACATAATTTTTAAAGTGTAATAGGATGCATCTTGTCACAGTGGCTGCCATAAAACAGTCCCCAGGACAGACCCAGCTTGTTCATTGTTGCCATGGAAACAGTGAATGTGATATGAAAGACTGCAACACAATGAAATGAAAACTACACCAGTAAGCTGACTCTCTGTTGCTTTCATTCATGCTTTGTAATGCTTACCTGTGATGGACCAGGATTATTCTCTGCCATCGGTTTTCAGTAATAGATCAAAGCACATCCCTGTATCTCTGACCCCCCCCCCCCCCCCCCCAAAAAAAATGTTGTGGCATCACTAGGCATTTCCAGGATGAGTGGAGTGCAGACTGCAACTTCCATGGCTTACGTATTGGTGTTTTTTATTTTTTTCCAATAAAACCTGCACTCTTTAAGATGTATTTACTAAAAGTAAACTGACATTTTGAGTTCATGGATGAATGTAATATAATAAGGAAGAAAAGCTGTTAAAAGTGCACTTCCTGGTTCAAGCTGCAGAACATGGGGTGCTTCTCACTTCTCTTATTATAAGGCTTGGGTCTTTGACGTGCGTCTTTTCCTTGAGTCTTAGTCCCGCCCACCAAAGACTCAGGGAGAGACCGAGGAATCGACAGGAAAGACTGAAGCCATAAGACCGATGTTTAACAGTCCATGGGACGTCCTTACCTCTGCAGCGTCACGTGAGGCGACGTCAGTTTATGCTCACGGTGCCGCTGATCATCAATCAGCTGATCATCAATCGGCTGTCAGGAGGCATAAACAGCTGTGTCTGCATAATTTGTACTGTATTTATTGTTAACAAATCTCCACATTGACAGTGTTTGGTCTCAGTGTGGGATCAGAAAACACCTGCATGAAGAGAAACCTGCAGTAAACATCAGCAGTTTTAAAGGCTCTATAACTGATGGGCTGGGATTTTAGAAAGTGTTTGAAATAAGCATTTACAGTGAATTATTGAGAATATACTTAATCAAATCAATATTAAAGAGTGAATCAGTGGAGTTTAATATTTGATTTGATTTCTGATTCAACTTCAAACATCTAACATGTTAAAAGCTCATAAAATCAACAGAATCAGATATAAATCTTTCCTTTCCCACCAAACACCGGCATCATTTAGACGTTTTTCTTTCTACATTCAGTCCGTCACAACCCTGAATTTAGATAAAAGATAGTCGTAGAAAATTATTAAATTATTCTGTCCATTTGATGTAGTCCAAATTTAGCCCAATAATAGTCGTTAAAAATATGACCATACAGCGATGTATTTATAGAGACGTCTTTTCAATGACCTGAGAATTACATTTCACCTTTCACTTTTCTATTAAATCTAGACATTGTTTAGACAGAGTGGAGATGTTTTTAATGTGTTTTCAACTATTTTTGATATCAAAAAACATGCAGACTCTTTCTACCACCAAATGCTACATTACAAAATTATTTATTATCCTAATTATTCAGTGTGAAGGCTGATGATCAAACCTGACGCTCACTAACATCAGACTGATAGAAAATGTATTGACCCCGCTATGATTTAAAACATTGCTTTCTGACAGACAGCCTGCTGCAGTTTGATTTTAATTCTCTTCATAATTTAATAAACAGAAATAACTACTAAATAGACTACTATACCACCCAGCAAATATTAGCTATAAAGACGTTAAAAAATGGCTCCACTCTAAACAACGCCTAGATTTAACTGAAAAGTGAAAGGTAAAATGATGTAATTTCCAGGTCGTAATATGGTCATATTTTAAACGACTATTATTGGGCTAAATTTGGACTAAAACAGACGGACAAAATATGGCTCAATTCACTGACATCCACTGTGTAGCAGCGTCCAATCAGAGAGTGATATCCAATAAGGGGGCGTGCCTCTGAGTAAAAAGAGTTCCGGGAAGCCTGCTCTCATGTGTCTTTGCTCATCGGTCTTCAAATCTCAGTCCTCGGTCTTATGGCTTGGGTCTTAGACCCGTCTAAGGGCTTTGGCATGGCCGTCAAGATGGCGGATCAGAAACTACTTCCGGTTCAACCGAATCCATAGGATCGAAGACCGATCTATAAGGGACTTGGGATCCGGCCCAGGTGACAAGTAGGCAGCAAATGTGGGCAAAGCAGAGCAGCGTGTCTCTTCTCATCATCTTTTATCGTTTTGACTGGGAGCCCCCTAGTGGCAAAATTTAGGTACTTTGTATTTAAACCAAAACCTTTGATAATATGTCAGAAAGACTTCTTACAAAGTCTTGTACTTACCTCATCCATCCCTGAAGCAGTAAAGTAGATCCCCACCTCCTCTGCATACCGCTGCAGCTCTTTGTATTGGTCATGGCTGAACTCCAGGTGACGCTTATGTTCACCATAAGTTTTCCCCCAAGAGTGTTTGGAGTCATATTTGCGCTCCATGGCTTTCTTGTTAAATTTGTGCTCTAATTCACTTTTCTGGAATTTGGCACAATCTGCACCACAGTCCTGTAAATATGAACAGATAGAGGGGTTAGGCATGAGGCTGGCACAGAAAACGTATTGGTAAACTATAAAAATCTATTTAAGTGTTCGTTCAGATTCCTATAACGTCATGGAAAGCAATTATAATTTAACAGAACTTTGATTCTGTTAGGTAGAGAAGTGTGGAATTAAAAAGATATATATTAGAGGTTCTGGTTTTCAAAAACACACCTCTGATACATTGTGTCACATTGGTATTTTAGTCACAGTCTGGTATCAAACACCACTAAACTTCAGTAATAGAAAATTCTCCTTTACAACCACAACTGCTTCATTTCTACAGGAAACATCCGGTATACCATACAGCATTTGTTCCTTGGGGTCTGGGAACCCCTAGGGTGGGCACCAAAGATCTCAGGGGTATGCGGTGGGTCCTGTTCGCTCTTAGATTCTCTAAATGAGAGGTGCATTTATGTATATAGTTTTTGATATCATGATCGGAAACATAATGTACAACGGTGTATGAGGGCCACCCTTAAAGATTAAAAAACAGAGAATCTTTTTGCTGAAATTTTTAAGGGAAAAAACACATTTTTAGATTATTAAGTCTTACATTTAGAAGAAACAAAGCTCTGAATTTCGAATTTAAAAACTCAGAAATTCAATCATTTGATTAGGCTCTTGTCCAATGTAAATGACTTCATCTGCAGTTTCACATAAATTTACAACTTCAGTCAAAAATTATTTTTTTTTTCTCAAAATTAAGAATTATGGGATGTTTTCGCTAAAAAACAGATCTGTATTTTATAATTTTTATAGAGGCCCGAATACCCGTAAGTAGGCCTATTATGTTGGGATTTTGGCAACTAAAACAACCACTGTTATATAATATACCTGTAATATACAACTCTTTTGTAAGTTAAAAGGATGAACACTGTCTGAGCCTTTATGCCATTCTTGGTAAAAGACCAATGTGCTAGTGGGTTTATCATAATTTTATGTAATAAACTACACAAGGGACAAGTAACCAGTTATGTAGCTTACAGACACAGTGTGTCATAAGCCCAGTTGCAGGTAGATGGAGTATACCCACCTCTAAATCTATTCTCCTGGGATAGTAATGGCAACAGAAAAGTAATCTGAGTGCACTTGTGTGCTGTTTAACATATTACCACAATACTGTCATGTAAAATAGAATATTTCTTTCAAAATGCAAAATCATGCATTTTTCTGTGAGCCAGCAGTGGTTGTAAAAGATGTTTTTCGCTGGCTGTTTGTTTCATGATGATCCCTACTTTCTGAAGCAGCAGAAGTGTGGAGACACATACTTGAGCTTCATTTGTAAGTGAACTAAACATGCATAATGATCTCACGTGTCTTTGGTTAAAACCCAGGGCAATTATCCTTTGTTTGAGTGAATGCAGGAGATCAACTACTTGAGGCACCACTACACCACTGCATGAACCAAACCCCATTCAGGAATCTGACTAATCTAGAATATGACTTCAAGTTTTATTACAATACCCGGAGCTATATAATTCATAACCATCAAGAAATATGGTCGTCATGTTTTGTTTCATTCATTCCTGGAATTCAAACAAGGTAGGTATGTCAATAGACATAGTGCAGGCTAATATATTACATAAATCTTGGTACATTCATTGCCATGTTCGAGCTTTTGGCCGAAAATCGGACGATTGCATTATTAAGAAAATCTATTTCTTTGTATTTTGTTACCTTTGCCATTTTGATCATTTGCTTAGCAATTTCAATGTCTCCCTGGTGGTTTTGTCCGATTTCAGCGATGATGAAGCACGGGTGGCTTCCTCCGATCATTCTGCCAGGGCACAGCTCAAACTTTAAAGACATTTTGATCACAAAAGATGGGAAAATCACAGCCAGAGACAGTTATTCAGCAGAGACGAGGGTGAGTCAGGAGCGGTGTCTGGTACTTTGGAAAGAGAGCTGGATCAGTAAACGTGACGTTCACATATCCGGCAGAAGTTCCTTCTCCTTCTTCCTATAATGAAATCCGGGCAGATTTGAGAACATGAGACTGCAATGCTGCCACCCACAGGCTAGAAGTAGCTGCCTATTTTTGATAAAATAACAGCAAGAGAGATGAACCATTTGCTGTTCATCATGGTTTCCTGTGGTGTAAAGGGGAAAAAGTGACATAAACATGTACCACAATTCAGCATAATTTTAATTTTTACACTACATTCTTAATACATACATATATATTACATTTAAAAACCAAGAATTACACATGAAGATAGGCTTCCCTTTCAAGGGAATCTCAATCAAAGGGAAGCTTTCTGGATCCATCTGCTGGATGCCTTAAGATACCCTGGTTTGAATGGGGATTTTGACCTATCATGTTTTTTGTAATGTATTTTAGTGTGTCCTTCCTTTTTCTCACAGACCTATTGATTAGATGTTTATTTGTTTGAGTTGTATTTTTTTTTTTATTAATATCATTATTATTTAGGTTTATTCAGTGTCTTCATGTGTTACTGAATGCTCTGTAACTGGTCTCACCTGCCTTGTCTTTACTCTGAGTTTGTGGTTGCCTCTCATTGGTCATCACCGGTATTGGGAGTGACTAAAACCTGATTAATGAGCCCTGTGTGAAGACTCTCACCTGGCTTCTCTTCTCTCTGATAAATGTGACTGCCTTCATTGTCTGTAGTCTACGTAGAGTTGTGACCACACCACAAATGTTTGTTAGCCCTGATGAAGACCAGTTTGGTTGAAACATGTTGGCTTTTTAATGATTTGGCTATTACAATAAAGGCTTTTTAGTATTTCCTTCCTCATTTACACCTTTTTTGATGAGAGACAGTTGCTTTCCTCAAACCTTGCAAAGCAGATGGATATGCCTGTTTTTTGTGTTTCTCACTGGTGAATCCATCTTGCAAAGCTCCCGTTTGAACCAACTGGGCCCGGTTAGAGAGTGACAGGGCGAATCAGTGTGAAGGGGCAGTACTTTCAGGTGCGGCGGAGTCGCAACATAAGCAAGCAGCAACAAGAGGCCGGTGCAATAATGGCAGAAGACATTAACACTGATGCTGCTAAAGCGTCAGAACTTGACAACATTTCTTTGTTAAAAGAACAAAAACAGCATTGAGTTGTTTTCTTTTCAAAAACGACAAAGTCGTGTACTGACATGTCTACAGTTGCCATGGTTCGCGTATGCAGTTCTGTATGGAGTTTACTCCTTCATACTCTTAAAGCTCAGGCTTGCCCAGGTTGGCTTAATTTACTATGAAAATAAAGGTGACCATCCTACAAAAAAGAATAAAATATACCACAACCTTGAGAAAGACTGGTACAACAAGGTTTATTCTTTGTTTGTTTTTTCTTCTAAAAGTATGGGGTACAAGTAAAGTCAGGCAAGTTCCTTTTTTTCTTTGTTTTATTTGTCCATCTTCTTCCTCTTATCCAGGGCTGGGTCGTGGTGGTAGCAGATTGAGCAAGTCAACCCAGACATCCCTCTTCCCAGCGACACTTTCCAACTCCTTCTGGGGGATCCTGAGGTGTTCCCAGACCAGACAGGATACATAATGCCTTCAGTGCATTGTGGATCTTCCCCAAGGTCTCCTCCAAGCTGGATGTGCCTGGAATACCTCCACAGGGAAGCTCCCAGTAGGCATCCTGATCAGTTGCCTGCACCACCTCAACTGGCTCCTTTGGATGCGAAGGAGCTCTATTCTTATTTCCCTCTGGATGTCTGAACTCCTGACCCTGTTTCTTAGGCTGAGCTCAGACACCCTCCGGAAAAAACTCACTCCCCACCCGAAGGGAGCAATCCACTGTTTTCCAGCAAAGAGCTATGGCTTTGGACTTCGAGGTGCTGACTCTCATCCCAACCACTTCGCACTCAGCCGCAAACCGTCCCAATGCCTGCTGGAGCCCCCCAGCTGAGGAAGCCAACAGAACCACATAATCTACAAAAAGTAGAGACAGAATTCTGAGGTCTGAACCAGAAACCCTCTTCCCCCAGCTGCGCCTTGAGACCCTGTCCATAATTAAAATTACAAACAGAATCGAAGATAAGGTGCAGCCCTGGCAGAGGCCAACATGCACCTGAAATGTGTCCAACTTTGTGCTAAGAGTGCACACACAACTCACTTTAGTTATACAGGGACCTGATGGCTTGCCGCAGCAGCCCTGGGACTACATATTTCATACAATTGTAGCCTTCTCCAAGTCCACAAAACCCATGTAGACTTGATGAGCAAACTCCCACACTCCCTTGAGATGTCCTGCCCACTGTCCCATGGCCAGGGCCAATTGAGATAAAAAGTCTAGCCAAGACAGGTAGCATCTCAATTAAGAAAGATTCAGACAATAAGCAGCCAAAAGCATAATAGTACACTAGAAATAAATGAATAAATAAAATGTAATTGTCAAATTCAGACATTTCTAAAAAAAACATAGATCATCATCAGATCTACAAACACATCTAAAAACAGATTTGTCTTCCTCCAAGTCATCCACCATCCTCTTAAAAGCGTTCAGTAAGACAGATTTTAAGTTTGAGGTCCTTTTGTAATTCGTTCGCCTTTTACCAAGTTCGGTTGGGACAGACAAGAAAACATCCCGAGAATGAGGACGGTAGGTTCCAGAGCTCCTCTGACAGATGTGGATCAGAAAATATAAGGGAGGAAGACCGAGAATTACACTGTAGATAAAAATACACCAGTGTTTTAGTCTACGTTAAGACAGAGCAGACAATCAAAGATGTTCAATCAACAAAAACTGAGACTGAAAAGTCAGTGAAAAATAAGCAATTAAAAACTCTACACTGATATCCATGGTAACTTTACAAGTGATCGCTGTGCGCATAGAATGCTACGAACTGAAAAGGTGAATAAAGCACTCTTAAAAAGAGAACTATTATTTCTTGCACAATAAAAAGATGGCCAAGGCAAACAACAGAGGTGTCATTCGGAGTGCTGCTCAGCAAAGTACAATAAGCCAATCACTAGGCAACTGGATAGAGAAAGAAGAGAAGACAAAAGTGGTGTGGATGTTATTTATCACCTTTAAAGGAAGAATAAAATAAGGTCTGCTTTTGCCAACATAAGAAGCGTCTCAGGTAAGGTCAAAAAGTTTTCAGTTCAAGTGGACTGAAGTAATACCACCCAGCACTCACATGGTTTTGCTGTGGTATTTAATAGGCTCTACATGTCTGAAGCAGGTTTGTCAGTCTAAATTCAGAACAAGGCTGGCCATTAAGAGCTTACATGCCCCTACAGGAGTGAGCCTTTTAGTGGGTACTCCAGGAGGCACTTCTACTGTGATCTCAGTAGAGTGCCACTCATCTCACTGACTGCATGAAAGAATAAATGCTCTAACTTAAGGTTAGCTTGGTTTTAAAAGAGAGATCTATATGTCTCCTGTGGAACTTATTCAAAATGATGCACTTGATATGTTGACCATACAATGCGTAATGACTTATTTTTATGTAAATAGGATAATATGATACATTTTTATGAGAATATAAATGAAGCCTAGATATTTGACGTTGAACCTGACCGTTTGAAATCTGAACATACAGTAAGAAGAAAGTCTACATGCACAGCTGAACCTAGGTGGGCAGGTCCTGAGCTGAAAAGGAGACTAACCGAGAACAGAAAGACGTCTCGCATGCTGCAGGGCCTTGGTGCACCATGGTGCAATTAATAATTTTATTTTTGGAGCCCTGCAGGGTGCGAGATGTCTTTCTGAAATCTGAACATATACAAACATACATTAGACATGATAGTGATGTTAATTAAGATGTTTCAAAATGTGAACTTCGGCTATATTTTATTATTTTTAGTGTTAGTTTTGTTTGTTTGTTTGTTTGTTTTTTGGATATATGTTAGGGCTGAGTGAATATCATACATTTTTAAAAACATATTGAACAGGCTACTCTTCACTTATCATTTCATTTATTTAAAGATGATGATTGAATACAACTCCCCAGCCAGCATGTCCATGTGGGTCCCATATGGGTTATATGTGGGCTACAATATGGGTCCCATGGGTTTGTTCATGGGTTCCATGGTAGCCCCATCTGTGATTGCCCATTTGAATTGCAAGAGAGGATCAGCTCATAAGAGACCCATAGAGGCCTCATTTAGAGATTCTTACAATTGCCCATGTTTACTACAAGTAGAATCTATATTGGATCTCTAGAGATGGGGCCACTATGGAATCCACAGACAAACCCACATGGGACCCATACTGGAGCCCGTGTATAACCTATGTGGAGCCCACAAGGACATGCTGGCTGGGCCAGACATTAAACTACCATAACCAATCAATTCAGGCAATTTTACAAGCCCCAGATTTGGGTGTAGGTCAGTATGGTTGCGTCAAAGACTAAAACTAAGAATATTTTGTCTCTATTTGTATTTTATTTTAGTTTAGTTTTTTTTTTTTTTTGGTAAGCTTAGTTTTTTTATTTATTTTCTGTAAACTAAAATGAAGTTATTTAGTAAGTTTTAGTGAACTATAATAACCTTGATATCCACTAGGCTTCGTAATCATGTCTTTCTTGTGATCGCAGTATCTCAATAACCTTTTTAGGAATTTTCTTCAAACTGTGCAGAAATGTATGCTATTACCATAGTCTGATCCATCTATCTTCTTCAGCTTTTCTGAGGTCGGATCGCGGAGGCAGCAGCCTAAGCAGGGAAGCCCAGACTTCCCTCTCCCTGGCCACTTCGTCCAGCTCTCCCGGGGGATCCCAAGGCGTTCCAAGGCCAGCCAAGCGACATAGTCTCTCCAGCGTGTCCTGGGTCTTCCCCGGGGCCTCCTCCCAGTGGGACCTACCCGGAACACCTCACCAGGGAGGCGTCCAGGAGGCATCCGGACCAGATGCCTGAGCCACCTCATCTGGCTCCTCTCAGCGTGGAGGGGCAGCGGCTCTACTCCAAGTCTCTCCCAGATGGCCGAGCTTCTCACCCTATCTCTAAGGGAGAGCCCAGACACCCTGTGGAGGAAACACATTTCAGCTGCCTGTATCCGTGATCTCGTTCTTTTGGTCACAACCCACAGTTCGTGACCATAGGTGAGGGTAGGAAAGTAGATTGACCAGTAAATCGAGAGCTTCGCCTTTTGACTCAGCTCTTTCTTCACCACGACAGACCAGTGCAGAGACTACATCACTACCGACGCCACACCGATCCACCTGTCAATCTCCCGTTCCATTCTTCCCTCACTCATAAACAAGACCCAGAGATACTTGAACTCCTCCACTTGGGGCAGGACTTGATTCCCAACCTGGAGAGGGCATTTCACCCTTTTCCGACTGAGGACCATGGCCTCAGATTTGGAGGTGCTGATTCTCAACGGCAGTACTCTGTGCTGCCGTTTGGTGCATACGCACAAACAACAGTCAGGACCCGTCCCCCCACCCGAAGGCGGAGGGAGGCTACCCTCTCGTCCATTGGGGTAAACCCCAATGTACAGGCTGCTAGCCCGGGGGCAATCAGTATGCCCACATCTGCTCAGCACCTCTCACCAAGGGCAACTCTAGAGTGGAAAAGCATCCAACCCCTCTCAAGAGGATTGGTTCCAGAGCCCAAACTGTGTCAAGGTGAGACCAACTATATCTAGTTGGTACTGCTCAGCCTCACGCACAAGCTCAGGCTCCTTCCCCACCAGAGAGGTGGCATTCCATGTCCCTAGAGTCAGCTTCTGCAGCTGAGGATCGGAACCCCAGGGTCCCCACCATCGGCTGCCACCCAGCTCACACTGCACCCGACCTCTATAGCCCCTCCTATGGGTGGTGAGTCCATGGGAGGTGGGGCCCACGTTGGCTCTTTGAGCTGTGCCTGGTCGGGCCCCATGGGTGCAGGCCCGGCGCCCCCCCCAGGCCTGGCGCCAGGAGGGGGTCCTGGGGACCTGCGTCCGGGCAAGGGAGAGTGGAAACTGTCCTGCTGCTCCGCCTTATGAGGTTTTTGAGCCGCACTTCGTCTGGTCCCTCACCTAGGACCTGTTTGCCTTGGGAGGCCCTACCAGGGGCGTGAAGCCCCCGACAACTTAGCTCCTGGGATCACTGAGACACACAAACCCCTCCACCACGATAAGGTGGCAGCTCAGGGAGGGGCAAATCAGCTTTATCTTAAAGCATATGCTCTCCCTTCCCGTCATACTGAATCCTTGTACTTTGTTTGTCTCTGTTAGCCTCTGTTAGTGGAAAAGAAAAGTGAACTATTTTCATGCCTGTGTGTACGAAGATTATAATTAACAGGTAGAAATACAGCATTTTTATTTTGTATGTATTTATTTTGTGTATTACAGTAATAGTTATTTCTGTGCGGTGTTTACTGTCAAAGCAGACTCACTAATAAGTGGAGTTATGAGTGCCAGATGTGCCTTTTGAGATGCATGTATCTAGACCTGTTGCAGGTGTTTTTGAATCTGATGCTCCATGTGTTACTCTTCAGCTCTGCTTAAGTCTTTCTTTGCAGCCAGTAAATATCACAGTATGCCATCATGAGAGGTGACTGCCACCCATCTAGTTGAAGATCACTAATGACCCATAAACTGCAAGAATGAGTAGCCTTGTCAGCCGTGTCAGAGCGTGGCCTCAGAAGATGATGAATAAATTCTGTGAAACAGGTCATATCCCATGAGCTTTTGTAATGAATGGCTTGAATTAACGAATACTTTATTGCCAGCATGGGTGTTCGTGTCTCCAGCCTGCTTTCATAAATTGAGGGGAATTTTAAACCCTCTCAATGCACAATTTAAAGTTGTACATCAAAATGACTCATAAAGCAGCACACAGGCATTACTGTAAGCACAACCAACTCACCCCCCAGCTATGACGATCAATAGCAAGAGAGAGCTCCAAAAACACAAATCTCAATTTTCTCTCGCATCAACACACACTCCTACACAAATATCTGCCCCTCATGTACACAGACTCAGAGCTACAAAGGGTGTCAACACATCCCTTTCATTTATGACTCTAATGAGCTGACTGTGGTCTTTAAAGTCACAAGACAAGAAGCTCCGACAGGTGATCAAGCTTGGTTAAAGCTGACACAATGCTCTTGAGTCATAGTGCCAGAGCTAGTTAAACATTACCAATAGATCGAACAAGACATCCTGACCAAGTATCTTGCATTTTTCTTTCATTTTTGTAATATGTATAAGATTTGCATTCACAATGTGTTAAACTTGTGAACGATATCCCCGTGATATTCATGGCAAATTCAAAGATATAATTGTTACATTTAAAACATAAATATTACAGATAGACTGTATGGATAAAACTGTGACAACTGGTATAAGAAGACAAGATATGCCGGCGATTTTCAGACTTCCAGTGTGAAGTGGAGGTCCTAAGCTGTATCTGGGTACTTTGGGATAAAGTCTACAGTCAACAATGAATGAATTTATTTGCCAAATGTTCCATAATTAATAATAAGCATGACAGCTGTAACATAAGTCAATATTGTGTTGTTTTAGTAAGTTTAATTGGTAGTTTATGAGGGAAATGGCTACCTACCATAACATGTGAACATACTGCTGTGTGCTATATAATGCAATGCAGGTAATAGTATTATGCTGTAATTTTATCAGGACAATGTACAGTGTTGACTTTTGGCAAAGAGAAAATATGTTTTCTGTTTTCTGATGTAAGTAAAAATGCATGCTGTATTATGTGAACCGTTGCAACTTTATGATCATGTAATGCATGTTTAATGCCCTTTTTTAAACTTATTTTTTTATTGAAACATAACAAGCATATAACATAAATATGCCATATTCACATGCTTTTCTTTTTAACAATATATTCTTAAGACATGTTCCTTATTTTTTTAACATTCCAGCTGCCACAATTACTTCTCCTTAATGTGCCCAACGCACACATACAATACACAAAGATAACAGACAACTGACATCGAAAGAATTTAAGAGGACAAAACAAACAAACAAAAAGGGCCCAGCCAAAAGCATCATACCTAAGTATCCGAGTGTCAGTGACCTTGATTATATTACATCAGGTAAGCACTCTGTCAAATTATTGCAGTAGCAGAGGCATAACAGGTGTCCATCTCTTTATAAATTTTGGCATCTGAAGCCATAAGGCAGATGTGATTTTTCCATTTTATATAACTCTAGTACCTTTTGAATCCAGGCATTATATGATGGTGGTTCCAGGTCCAACCATCTGATTGTAATACACTTTATGGCTGCTACTAAAAGGATTTGGAGTAAATATGCTTTATCTCTGTTGATGTTTTCAGGTAGTACACCAAGGAGAACAACTATAGGGTCTTGGGGTATCTAACGATGAAAAAATTCTTTGCGAGCATCAAATACATTCCTCCAGTACGCAGTTAGTTTTGGACATGACCACAGAATATGAGTATGATTGCCTATGTGCTGTCCACATTTTCTCCAACACTTATCTGACCCGGTTTGGTTCCATTTAACTGTGACTTGTGGCGTTCTAAAATATCTAGTCAAAAAATTCCACCTAAACTCTCTCCAGATATTAGAACTGGTCGCTAAATGTGCTTCCTCACATGCCTGTACCCAGGTTCCAAGAGTAATTGTTGTGACAATTTCACCCACCCACTTTTCCTTTATATGTGAAGTGTTCTTTGAATCATCTATAGAAATACATTATACACTTTTGAGATCACTCTCTTAATGTCATTACTAGACTGTGTCTCTTGGGAAAAGAGTTTCAGTTGAGAAGGATTTTTAACTTTCTGAATTTCTGGATGTGTTGTCAAAAAGTTGCAAGAACTTAAAAAAATCAGTCCGCGGGAGTTTAAATTCATTTCTTATTTGTTCAAAAGATTTTAGTTCACCATTGTAAAACAACTGATTCAGATGTCTTAGTCCATACTGAGACCACCCCTTGAACCCTCTATCTCATGAAGCAGTGCAAAGCCTCCAAGATAACCAATATCAGCCATAGATTATATATTTCTTGGTGGTTTAAAAAAGGCCTGTATAGTTCTACAAATTTTTAAAGTGATCTTTGTCCATTCACCCGTTTGGGTCTTTTTTAAACACACATCTGAAAAGGGTATTACTTTAATTAGTATTGAGCTGAGGCTATTTCGATATTGACCCATCGAGTAGATGTGTGGTCCTTCATCAATGAAATCAGGGGTCTCAATCTTGCAGTCCAAAAGTAATACCTAAAATTTGGGAGTCTCAAGCCCCCCTGAAATTTGGATAATTGTATGACACTGAATCAAATTCTTGGACATTTCCTCTGCAATATAAATTTTGATATAACTTTATTCAATTTATCAAAAGCTTTTTTGGGGACATCTATGGGAAACATCTGGAACAAATAAAGTAACCTTGGTAAAACATTCATGCGCACTGATTCAATACGGCCCAACAAAGTTAAAGGGAGAGCAGACCAAAGCTCCAGATCTTGGTTAATACTCTTAATGATTTTGCTATAGTTTACCTCATATAACTGATCCAGTGAATGTGATTTGGTGATGTCTAAATATACCATACTCGTGTGCCACTTAAACCCACTTCTGTCCTTTATTTTCTCAGAAATTTGACCACGAAGGTCCATTGCTTAAGTTTTTTCTATGTTGACTTCATAACCTGTTTAATGCATTTTTAATGTAAGATTCATTACCCTGATGACTGAAAATCACCATCAAATGTGTGTCTATCTTCAACATTTCTCCCCTTACAGGAATGTAACATCACTTCATGGTGTAAAAGATATGATCTGGTCCACTCAGGAGGCTGTGTCGAGGCACAGTGGTTAAGTTTCTCAAGAGTACAATTCAAGATGAGCCAATAGACTTTCCAAACAGAAATGCCACTTTGTTTAGTTTAAAATATCCCAAGGAAATTAGAATCAAATGCTCTTTGTGTTGTATATCTAAATGTATATCAGTCCTGGGCTGCAAGGTGGCCCAGGGGTTAGCACTGCTGCATCACAGCAAAAAGGTTCCTGGTTCGCTTTCCGGTCAGGGCCTTTCTGTGGAGTCTGCATGTTCTCACTGTGCATGTGTGGGCTCTCTCCAGGTGCTCTGGCTTCCTCCCACCACTGAAGGCATGCTCATTAGGTTAATTGGTGCTTCTAAATTGGCCGTAGGTGTGAGTGTGAGTGTGCCTGGTTGTCTGTCTCTATATGTTAGCCCTGTGATTGGCTGGGATAGGCTCCAGGGATATGGCATTTTTTAAATTTCTATGCTGATGATACTCAGCTGTATCTACCCCTTAAAATCAGACCTTCCAGCCCCTCTTCTGGACTGCCTTAGAGACATTTAAGGCTGGATGGCCTTTAATTTTCTTAAGCTGAACAAGACTAAAACAGAGGTCATTGGTTTATACCAACCCCAGCACAGATCTGTCCATTCTTGAGCTCTTTTATAAACACTCCTCAAAAAAAATCTGGGGATGGCAATGGATAGAGATCTTAAAATGGATCTGCAGATAAAAATTCACTGACTTAATTATAAAATGATCAGTCATAGCCTTAACTGTTTGTTTACTCTGCAAGGCATACAGATTTTCATTCATTTCCATCTGTTTCATAAAAAACTCCTCACAGAAGGTTTATCGCAGACCGTCATCATCCATGTTTTGTTTTACATGTTACTTTTATCATTTTTATGGTTCCAGCACTTACCTTACAATTTATTTATTTAGCTGTGGATCAGTTGTTAAATGAAAATTTAATTTGAGTTTGTAGGACAAGGAACTTTCTTCTTGCGAACAGCGGTTTGATGATGCATGGTGTGCAGATAATGTGCAATGGTAATGACTGTCTTCTGTAAAGGTATTTTAAAGTCAAGCTTTCAGCAGTGAAGACAGAATATTAAAAAAGAAAATAAAGAAAGAAGTGTGTAATTAAAGATGGAGTCAAGTTAAGGAGTGTGGAATCATTTTCATTCATCAGTCCCTCATTCTTAATTGAAGCTTTGACTGAACATTTATTCTTAATCATAAAGTTTTACATACATAAAATGTCAGAGGTTTGTTTTAAGTCTTTCATTTAATAAAGCTACGTTTTATTTACATCACATACATTTTGTCCACTTTTAGACATTATCAAAGAAGTGTTAAGTTTTATACTCTGTGTATGTCCTCTGTGCAGTTGTCTTTGGTGCACCTCCTGTTCTTTTACTTCTCTAGGAAATGTAAACCACAAGAGCCTCTGAGGAGTTTTTACTCTTTCAGTTTTTACTCAAAATGTTCAAGGACCAACTGAACTAGATGTGAACTTTCTAATCACAAGGCTCAAACATGAGACTCAGGATTTTCCAAATCTCAGGGCTGCAGAAAGATACAAAAGCAGCACTTCTCCACTCCTGCCTCTCTCAGCAGACCACCGATCACCGTCCGATTGGCTTGAATCATACATCCCATACAGACCACTTTGTGTCTGCTGGTGGTAACTATTCTTCTCAAAATAGCTTCAGATGGACCAGATGAGAATTGACTTTGGTGAAGTAATAGACCAGTCAGGGAGACCCCCTGACTGGAGTGCCCAATCCTCGGTAGTTATTCTGAGTAAGAAAGTGTCTACCAGTGAAGATAAACAGAAATTCAGTGATCCAGGCACTCCTTGTTGTTAGGATTTGAAGATTTACATTGAAATATTTTATCATTTATCTGCAACTGTTTCAAATTTCATTCTTTTTTAAACTTATTATTAACCATTTTAAGCTGTCGCAGAAAGGGTGTGAGGACACACAACATATGTAAATATAGTGTTATAATAGATATTTACAGAAGAGTTAAAAGGAACCTGTAAAGATATTTGTATCTCTCAAATGTATACTGAACAATAAAACTCACAAGATATCTACATTTTGAGTAAATTTGAGCCCATAAACTCACCAGGAGGCCGCCATGTTTTGGTCCACACTGGTAGTGTGATGTCAATTGTTCCTCCTTGCCACTCCAGATCCTTGTCTTGTCCATCTTACCAAAATAAGATGTAATTTGATGAAATCTCTACTCATGCTAGGGGTTGTTTCAAGATGGTGTGAGACCTGTGCTGCACATGATGTCCCTTTTCCCCTCACTCCATACTAGCAGTACTCAGATGCACCTTCACTCTACCCATACATTGACATAACCTGTCAACATCATCATATTGTTTAATGAAATGCAAGTTGACATGTGCAGTTGCATATCTCAGTATTACTGAGTCAGTGGTGGTGATATAATAAAAAAGTTTCTATCATTTGTAGATTTTCAATGTACATGTGTTAAGATGGCCCTCAACAACTTGAAACTATTAACATACCAAAAGGCTGACGTTTTGTTGTATTTGATAAAACCTGTTGTCATTAACATTAAGTTCAGTTATCAGCAGAAATAACTGAATTCAAAAAGCCTTTCTTAGTATATCTGATGTTTAACTTTTGATGAAATATGCCCACTTCGAATAAATCTCATGTCTACTTTGAAAAAAAAAAGACTGAAGGAATTGTGTATTAAGAGCACATAATAAATCTCTATCAGTCCCATATTTTTCAGAAGCAGGGGCTGTTCAGAAACTTTGCATAGTTTGATACCTGGTGACTCTGTATTGGTCATTTCTTCAGAAATATTTCCTCTCTTTATATCTGAAAAAAAGAAGCAAGAGCATACTAAAACTGCTGGGTTTATTCTATAGTGCAGCAAAGCTAAGAATTTAAGAATTTAAGAATTCATTTAAATGCACAAAGTGTAGAATTTTTCAAGCTGGTCTTGGCAAATTTTGATAGGTCCCCCATCTTAATGTCCATTTCTGAAGTTTACAAAAGAGTACATTTTTTCACATTCTGCACAGTAAAAATGAAATTAATTTTTATGATTTCAGCTTTCTCCAGTAACATGCAAAGATGACAAGAGGAGGTAATTATTCTGTATATAAAGACACAAGATTGTTTTTTATGGCAAGCCTTATTTTTATGCTATTTTATGCACTTTGATCACTTTATTTATCGTGACAGTGGTCTCTGAAAATTTAAAAATTGTTATTTTCAATAACTTATTTATATATATTTTTAATTTTTCTTTTAAAATTAGTGTGGCGCCCCTAGCATTTGCCTATACTTCCTATGCCACAGGCTGGCCGGCTCTGGTTACAGGACATGTCTTGTATGGTGGCTGTCATGACGGGAGCCCCAGCAGCAGAATAGGCTATAGCAGATATAGAAGTAATGTAATGTCAAAAATACCTCTACAGTCACAAGTCACTAGACAAAGCTAAGCTACAAACTTCAAGCCTTGTTAAGATACTTAAAGAGACCTTCTCTTTCATATGCAAACCCTGTGTTACACCTGAAACTCCTCTTCCCTGTTTCAAGACACACTCTGGGACAGATAAGGAGAAGAAGTCAAGGGCAAGACAAGGCCTCACAACTTTTTTTAAATGCATACAATTACACATGCAAAAATAAGGATATGCCTAAGACTGTTAGGAGCAAACAATGCAGGGCAGCTGACTTAATCCTGCATAATCAAATGAGGACTTAAGATCCTTCAGATTTGTTATGAATCTTAATTTTCCATGGTAAACAGAATATAGAAATTTAAGGCACTCAGAGGATGCATAAAGCATCACCATAGTTATTCAGAGGCATAAAATGTGGCAGAAAAAAAACTTTTTCTCCCCAGTGGAACAGCAGACATTTAGAAAATAGAAACCAAGCCACAACTTCTTCATGAACTGCTAAAAAGAGTAAGTGAGTGAGCCAATTGTACACCAATGGTCAGATGAATGGTAGGTTTTTCTGATTTACTGAATTCTGTCAACATGACTATAGGACTTCATGTTGGCTGCATTAGTCTACTCTATCAGCATCTTCAGCTACTTAGAGTTACCAGTGGGACAAATTGCTGTGCATATAGGACAATAAAATACATTCTATGTAATTCAGTTCAGTTTAACAAAATGCACTTCATCAACATACGAGTCGTATGATAGATATAATATTTCAGTTCTGGCTTCAAAGAATAAAAAACAGGAAAGAAAGTAGCCCGACATGCACTGAGCAGCTCAAGTCCCTGTAAAGTGAAGCCCAAACTTTGTGTCTTAGCACACTAGATATGTTGGGAAAAGGTTGCTGTAAACATGTAAAAACAATGAGATCTACATGTGACTACATTTTGGATTCACACCGTTACAAAGTTGTTCATCTCTTTCCTGGTTTGGTCGATTTTTTGGCAGGGCAAATAAAACACCCCACCATGTCACCGGTTGCTATGGAGAATTACCCCGCCACCCCTAATGCTACAACAATATAAAATTACAGAGCAGTTCATCTCAGTACAGATTGTTGTTAGCCGATGTCACCAGAGATCGACACAAGTCATTTTTTGCAAGTCAAGTCTCAAGTCTCCTGGTTATAATCACCAGTCTGCTTAGACCACTGTATCATTGTATCTAAGGAAAAAAAGATGAAATAATTCTGCTGTTCAGAAACACAGCAGCCATAGGATGAAGTTACAAACATTGAAGAAACAGATAAAGAGATTTAAATCCCTTGTCGCCAAGCTCTAGAAGCTCTTAGAAAATAAAGAATGGCCATAGACAACTTTGTTCTTGCCTTTGTATTTGGAAAGAGAGCATGTCCCATCTGACAAAGGAGCATACAAATACAGTATAACAACAAAAGGATATCCCTAAATCCAGATTACAGCACTGCTCTACCCTGCAAAGCTTCAGGTCAGGTACAAGAGAGCTCTCAGGGTTTTCTCCACTCCAGCTGAGGCCAAAGATTCCTGAGGAAGATGCCAAGTTATAATAGTCAAATGACGGAGGTGCAACTTTGAATGCAATTAATTCAATTGAAAAAGATGAGTTCTTTATTATTTTTTAACAGCACACAAAAACGTTCTTTTAGAGTCTTTAATTCTGGGTAGTTGCAGACCATAACATAAACATTTCAGCACTTAGCCTTCGTGAGCATTGCTGATGATGCTGACAAAGGCTGAATGTTGAAATTACACTGTCTTGATATTTTGGCAGCCTAGAAATTTGAAAACATATAATCATCTCAGACAGCTGATGATGCAAAACCTCATAATGTCCTGTGATGATAACACAGCAGCAGTTTTTTGAACAGTCAAAATAATGCATGTCACTGGATCCTGGTGGATCCTGGCTTTAATCATCTGATAGCGTGAACAGAATTAGGTTTCATTTTCATTTATATTCACTTATAGGAAGTTAGTTTTAGGACACTATCATAGTATTTCTGTTTTCCTGATTTTATGGTTTGAGCAGCATTTTTTGGCTCTTCTCTCACCTTTTTCATATCACTATTTCACTTTGCTGTAAATTAATAAAAGCTCTCTGTAAGCACTACAACCTGGTTATATGTTACATTCCTTTCCCTAAAAGAATGAAAGATGCCCAGTTTTACAATAGATCAATTGATGATTGGTGTTTAAAAACAGGCCAACGAAGCTTGCTAGCTATCTCAAAATCCCACCCAAGATTGGTTAAAAGAAATCCTGCATGTAAAACTGGATGTTTAAGGTTGGACAAATCAGACTAACTGAAAATTACAGCTTTGAAACATCAAAAGCTTACTTTTTTTGCAGTCTTTTTCTGAAGTCTGCAATAATAATTTTACCAGCTGCTTCCTTTCCATATCACGTTGATGAAGACTGTGGCCAGTTCAGCCTTAAACAAACAGGAGTGTTATCAAACCAGAAAACTGATACATTTTTAAACACTTTTGGAAGGCACAGATGCATGAAAACATTTGGGCAACAGGTATAAAATTGCCTCTTCGTGCACTTTAAGAGGTAACAACCCTTTTGGGCAATGTGAGTAGTTTTTTTTTTTTGTCCAGGTAAGTGTTCAAATCAGAGAAGCTGTTTGGAAGCAGCTAAATCTGATTAAACTTGATCATAAACAAAAAAAAAAACCACAACCCAGGATCCTTTGAAGTGTGTTTTTTGCCTTTGTTGGTAGAGTTATTGCTCTTTGTGGACATGTAAATATCTTTGTTGAAAACCTCTCATACAACCTTTAATCTAACCCACTTGAATGGCTTGCTATGTTAAAATGAAGCCTAGATGATCCAGGTCTTAGTTAAGAGGGCAGATGGACTTCATTTAGGTTCTTGAAGGTGCTTCACCTCTCCTCCAAAAGGCTTTTTCTGTTCTTTGATGAAAAATAATTTAAAAATTCTGAAAATAAGTAAAAACATGTGAAAGCGACAAATATAGGTTAGAAATGGCAAAAAGAAATGAAAGACAAGGGCTTCAAATGGCAAAAATGGGTTTAAAGTTGCTTGGGCAAAAATGTTACATATGGCATAATGGGTAAAAGGGCCAAAAAAAGGGTAAAAATGAGCAGAAAGCAGTGAAAAAAAGAGATAAAAGTTGTAAAAAGTTGAAAAAAAGGGTAAAAAGAAGTGAAAATATAGATGTTAAGTAACAAGACAGTGGCAAAAACATGGTTAAAATTGAAAAATAAGGGCAAACACAGAAAGAATGGGTTAAAAAAGTGGAAAAAATGGGCACAATTTGTCAGAAATGGAACAGAAGTGCCAAATATAAACAGCAAAAATGAGCGTACCAAATATAAGTGGCAAAGAAATGGATGTAAAGTTCCCAAACACTGCAGAATGGGCAAGAAACAGGCAAAAAATGGTTTTAAAGCAGCCAAAAGAAGTAGCAACAAATGGGCAGAAAACATAGTGAAAAAGGGTTAAAAAGTAGTACAAATAATTCAAACATGAGAAACCAATAATGGTTCGATACACTTTTAAGCTCCAACGTGAGGTAACTGTTAGCCAGGATGCTAGCACTAATGCTACTGATCCAACACTCATCAATAAATCACAGCTGAGGAGGGCCCATTCTCTGGGGGCCCTGCCAATTCAATGATCAGACCTGCCAGGATTGCTGTCAAAATGAATCCAAGGCTGCACTGTATGTAAGTGTCTGAGTCCGCCACCTGTGTTCAAAGATGTTTTCTTCAGCTCGTCATAGATGGCTTCCTTGATGCCTCTCTCAAACCAGCGATTTTCTCCTGCCAGTATCCTAACTTTGCTGTCCTCAAAGGAAAGCCCTGTTTCATTTAGATTTCCAGTGGTGAACCACCAAGTCTTGACCAGGTGAGTTGGCTCTTCTGTGTTTCTTGGAGGATCTGATGAAGGCTCACTTAGGGCCTCACTGGCACATCCCTAACTTATAATCACTCATGGTTTTATTTTTTACACATTTTGTTAAGTTTTCATGTTAGAATACTGCTTAAGATAAACCTGCAAAATGGTGCCACCAAAGAATGACTGCTCTTGTTATACACGATGATGTGTATGTAGCGAGTAATAAATCTTAACTCTAAGTGATAGGCAGGGTCCAGATGTTAGAAAGAACTCTGTATGATAACACAAGTTCACCTTACTGGATTGGAATTTGGATAATTTTTAGACTGTGCTACACTGATGTAGGTGTAGGTGATGTGGCGTCATCTGGCCATATTGCTGTTCATCCCATTCTCTTTCTGTGCATTAGTCGCCCATCACATCTTCATATTATTGACCTGATTGCACTGTTAGTGAAGAGAACAATAATGAAGAAGTTACTATCAGAGTGAATCAAAGTGAATGTAGTCATAGAGACAATGAAAGTGGAGCTGGTATGATAGTGTCTGTGTTGGTCATCTGTGCCAACCTAGAGATAAAGAGAGCCCACCTGTCGTTATTGATGTGCTCCGGCTGGCATAGCTCTGAGCACAGCTGTTCACACCTGGTCTGATCCTAATCACATCGCAACGTCTCAGTGATAACCTGAACTCACTTTCCTACTTCATATGCAAATAAACATGGAGCCCCATTCACCTTCAACAGCTGTTAAAAATGGAAATAACGATCCATGCGTTATTTATCATATTAAAAATGTTCTCACGCTGCAGATATCTGTTGTGTGTTTTTGTTCAATATACGTATAAGGGATACAGATATCTGTACAGTAAGGTAAACGTATCTTATGCAGGGTTCCTCTCAGGTAATAGCAGACGCATAGATAACATAAACATAGTATGAGAATGATGAACTTGCCTCCTCCTTCCTGGAGAACACTGGGGAAGTAATTTTTGTTTCTGCTGAGTCCTCATATGAGAATATCAATATTAACGTACCATCAGTTTTTCACTGATCCACTATCCA
The DNA here is from genome assembly GCF_018320785.1 of Cheilinus undulatus. NCBI lineage: Eukaryota > Metazoa > Chordata > Actinopteri > Labriformes > Labridae > Cheilinus > Cheilinus undulatus. Next base: position 26,634,325 of record NC_054868.1, on the reverse strand, counting down.
CTAGATATCTACACTGTGACTCTCTCAATCATCAGCCTGTTCATGGTGACTATCATGGTATCATTTTGGTTGATTGCTGTGGCTGCGAGAATAGCATTCATTAAGTTTTTATTTCTCTGTTTAGTTTAGGTATCATGCAGAACACTGAAAGATGGAAAATAGAAAAGAAATCTGCTCTTTGTTCCAGGCGTATTTGTCTGGCCCTCAGAGTCCATTTATGCCTCCAGGATACCACAGCACTGTGTGGTATCATGTCCAATAATGATTGCATTTTAGTCCATCCAATTTCTTTTAGCTGTTAAAATATCATGAGGGAATTGTGCGGATTTTTAGAGATCTGCAGCTTTTTGCTTTTTTGTACTGCAAAGCTGTAATATCTAATTTCGTCTGCATGATAAGGTTCATATTTACTGGCTTAGAACAACTGATTTTGGTAACTAAAGATGCCACTGTTTTTTTAAGCACTAAAACCAAACTACAAACAACATCAGCAAACAAATTTTCTTTTTAGTGTCCTGTAGCCCTGACATTTTACAAGAGTAAACTAGAAAAGCACTCGGAGAGCCCTATCTCCCAATAGTACAGAATCCTTTTAAAAAAATCCTGGATCCAGACGGTGATCGGATCACTCCCAAAATCTAATCACCTTCCTTATGCCATTTCTGACATTTCCTGAAAATTTAATCAAAATCTGTCCATAACTTTTTGAGTTATGTTGCAAACAAACAAACTAACAAACTAACAAACAAACCCTGCTGATCACATAACCTACTTGGCAGAGGTAATAATCATCATAGGGATCTCAAAATGAGAAAAAGAATGATTCTGGCAGTCAAACAACATTGTGTTTGCTATCATGTAGGTTTGTTCTCAGCACCAATTTTCCATCTTTTCACTACCCTTCCTTTTTGGTCTGCAGGTACAGGGCTACTTACATGTATTTATGTTGTCATCTATTAATCGTACCTTTTTGAGTATTTTCACTGCTCTGTAATAACTTTCCATACGTCAACAGTAATCTTTAGTTTTACTGACCAGCTGTCAAGATGATATTTGCCATACAGATAACAAAATTGATCACTGAGAAGTGATTGCAATGGTGGTTAAAGGTTAAAAACGTGGACTTCTTATTTCTGGTCTTTGCTGACTTGCTATGAATTGTTACTATGGTCAAACAACAAACAAAGACTCTTAACAGTACACAGCTATAATCTTAAAAAAAACCCCTCATTATTCACTTATAAAAGAGGCCACATAGTATAAACCAAAGACACATGAGAAAGTAATCGTGTACAAAATGAAAATAAATAAAGCAATATAAATAATCAGCATTTTCAGACAAAGCTGCTGATATATCTGCACACAAGAAAAGAGCTCCATATATACAGTGTCTATATAAAGTATTCACCCCCTGGATGTTTTACCCTTTTATTGAGTTTATTAATCGATAATCCAACACAATTTGGCTTTTTTTGAAAAAAATCTCTTTAATGTCCAAGTGAAAACAGGTTTCTACCAAGTAATATCAACATTAAACAAAAATATGTAATGTAAGTGCAGTTGTGTACAGTTGTATGCAGAGTCTCTCCAATCTCAGCTTGTAAGTCCTTTGAACTAGGGTTTCTTGGTGGCCTCTCTCACTCATCTCTTTACACAGTCACCAAGTTTGTGAGGACGGCCTGATCTAGGCAGATTTATACATGTGACATATTTCTTGATGATGGATTTAAGTGAACTCTAGGGGCTGTTCAGTGCCTTGGACTATTTTTTGTATCCATCCCCTGACTTATACATTAAAATAACCTTTTCTGAGTTGCTGAGAGTGTTCTTTTGTCTTCATGGTGTAATGGTAGCCAGGTTAACCAGTGACTGGACCTTCCAGATACAGGTATCTTTATACTACAATCACAGGAGACACATTCACAGCACTCAGGTGATCCCCATCTCAACGATTGTGAGACTACAAGCACCAACTGGCTGTATCTCTGTTGAATAAGGTCAGTCACTTTAAAAAGGGTGAATGTTTATTCATTTTGTGTAACTGACATTACTTTGTAGAAAATAGTTTTCACAATGACATTAAAGAGTTTTTAATTTTTTTTGTCAAAAAGCCAAATAATATTGACCAATACAAGGCTAAAACATCCAATTAAGTGAATCCTTTTCTTAGGGACTGTATTTCTATGATCATTTAATGCATACTTGTTCTGGCTTTGTGAACAAGCAGCTTCCCCTGTGAATGGTGTGTGACATACACATTGATCTCATTGTAAGATGAGATTTTTTTGGTAGTTTCTTTTTTTTTTTTTGATTAATCGTTATTTTTACAATGTTAGGTAATTAACAGTATTTGTTTATTATATTTAATAAAGTATTATATTAAAAAGGGTACTAGTTTTTATGCTGCACTTTCCCTTTAAGGTTGCTTAGGGTTACATCTAGCAGGGTGATTGTGGCAGCGGACTGTGGACTGCTACTTTTGCAGTGAGTTTTACCAGGGATTAACAAGCTTGTTGTCGCTTCAGTGAGTTTTTTTCTGCCGTGGTCTGCTAAATGAAGCTAGGCTAAGCTCATTGCTAATGAATCTAACTTTTCTCTTTTGCTGGACTGGAGATAATTGGACTTCATAAGTGAGTACAAAGACTTTCAAGATGGACTAAACTTTCTCCCTACTTAGATTTCTTCACTGCTTTAATGGATGTGCTTGTGGGGGATGTCGCATGGTGAAGTTGTTCATTCACTGTCTGTGCACACTTTGACTTCAGCGAGGACCTGCCTGCTTTCATGCATGAGAAAGGTAAGTGCAGACTCAAACTGCGTTCTCCCTTTGAACATTAATCATATTAAATAAGGCTGTGGTTCACTCAGTGGATTATTGTAAAGTTGAAATATGTATGTCCAATCAAAATCTTTGGAACGAACTACCCTTTTCAACTGGCTCAGCACATGTTCTGTCACAATACTGTAAGGAAGATTTTCCTCATATTGTCATGAGTGATGGTCAAGAGGACTTTCTAAATGGTGCAGACATTTTGAAGTGGCTGAACTCCTAATCATGAAGAAGACAGTATGGCTAAACTCCTGCCCACGTGCCTGGGTGGTGCAGCTTTTAGTTACTGGGATAGTTTCTCTGATGTAGTAAAAGCTGACTATGATTCAGTGAAAGAGAAACTGAAGACTGAATTTGGCCAAACTGCTTATTTGTTGACATTTCAGAGTTACATTAATGCACGCACCTGTTTGCCAGGGGAGCCCCTTCCTGTGTTTGCTGATGAAATAAGTCGACTAGTTGAGGAAGCTTTTCTCACGGAAGAAATGCTAAAGATGGAGAAAATGTAGACACTTTATTGCTTGAATGGAGCCTTACCTTCAGCTACATTGACTACATTGTCATGAACAAGGTCTGACAGTGCTTGATGGTGATCTTAAATATGCCATACAAACTGAGACTGCTCATCAGGCTAGTAGGGTGTTTTCCTCTGCCAACAGTTTTGATCAGTCACCTATATCACCTTTGGTTCCTCAGATTACACCTTCTCCTCTTCCAACATCCTCTACTCCTTTCAGTGCGAATTCTACCTCTTCAGATGATTTCATAAAAATGACCTAGACCTTGAGATGCTTTCTGAGAGAGTTGAACAACAACAGCTTGAGCTGTAACATCAGAAAACAGACACTCAATTAAACTCACCTGATGGCAGATCTCTACAGAAGAGTCCCACTCCTGACAGTGAATGAGACAGCAGGTGCTACTCTTCAGACAGAAGTTGCTATAGAGAGACAGCTTCTACATCATCTTGTTTAGGTACTACAATAATTAGGCAGTGTTGAAAATAATAAATCTTCAATGCAACATCAAGTGTTTGTGAACACACACACGTTGTATCACAAATAGTTAGACTAAGCAAACTGTAATAGCTAACATGGAGAAGAGAGAGAGAGAGTGAATAGACTATAGTTATAGTGAGACCAGGAATCCATATAGACTGGTTATAGTGGGACGGGAAGACTGTGCAGACTGGTTAAAGTTGAACAGAGAGGCTAGACAGCTGGCTGTAGAGGGACAGGGTAAGTTGAACAGAGAGGCTGTAGATTGGAATAGACATGGTGAATAGACTTAATGTAATAGGAAAGAGAGGCTGTAATTTAGTGGATTATGCCTGTCATTTGGATAATTTCTCTTTCTGACAACTGAAACTTGTGTTAAGGTTGATGTTGAATGGCGCTCATTTCTCCCTTTCTGCTCTCATGCACAAAGGCATGATTGTTATCTTAAATATGTTAGATATTTTCTGAAGTTGCCACAGAAGGGTCACATTTGATATGCATTGAATAATTATCTCCCTCAGACTGTTTTCACAGTTACTGAATAACCAAAGCTCAGCCAACAAATGTCACCTCAATAATGCTTTCAAAATGTAGCTCTGATGTCACTTACAGAAAGCTTTCATTTTTGTATAGCAAAGAGCAGAGCCTCATGAATCTACTGTGATATAAAGGCTTATAAAAGGGGAAATCCAAAGAGCACATAAGCTGACTGCACCCCCCATTGGCATGCTGGTGAAAAGAGGAGCTTAGCAGAGGAGCATAGAGATGCAACAGTATATTTATGTACTTCCTGTGGACTCCACAGGCATGTTTGACACATTCCAAGATGCCTATTTAGTGAGAGCTATTTATTTTATTGCATATATGAACATAGAAAACACAGCAGAAGAAAAAAATGTAGAACAGGAAATAAAATGCATGCAGTGCTTGATCATTTAGAAGTCAATAACAATGATTAAAGAAATGTGCAGGAGAAGCCAAACAAGTAGCCCTCCTAAGAGGTGGTTCAACTTTCCAGCCATGGCATTTCTGCAGAACGGTGATTTGCCAAGCCAATCATTTTTATTGTTTTAACTCCTTTTTGTTACTCCTGTCACCCATTTTTGCCCCCATTTCGCCATTTAAAATCGAATATACACGTACAAACATAGAAACAAATTATGTCAGTGGCAGTGGTGGGCAGCTTTAAACTCTGAATGTTGTATCACCAGGGCGGCAGGGAGCAGAAAAAAATAACTCAGAGCTTGCTGATAACTCATCATCTTCTTATCTCATGTCTGCGCAATCATCAAAGAACTGAAAACAGCAGGAATCCCTTTACTGTGGAAAAAAGCAAAAGCACCACTGGGGAAAAAGTAGTTTCATCATGTGTTCTATGTAAGCAGACATAAACAGTGGTTCCTGTAAAAGATGAGTATTTTCTACAGCTGGATACATAAAATTGTCCAAAGCCATAAGATACCATAAAGATTCATAGTTTTAAAAAAACACTGACTGCTGGTTTAGATAGGGCAGTTGCTCCATAAAGACTACAGTGTGCTGCCTATAGTCGCAGGTTTAACTCCTGATCCTGACACTTTGCCGACATTGCATGCTTGCAAAAGTGCTTTAAAAGCAGCATTTGAGGTACCAGATGTTTAACGATAAGAGAGCAAAAGAAACAAACAGAGAAATTCTGAACCAATTAATTGATATAATTTTGTATCTTGCAAGACAGGGAAAGGCTTTCTGGAGGGATGATGATTCTGGCACAAGCTCATACCAGGGCAACTTCCTGGAACTTGTTACAATGTTATATAAAAAGACACACTGCTAAGAAATGCTAAGAGAACCTGTACCCTGGACAGCATGTTATTAAACTGCAGAAGCTCTTGACACACGTTTGGCATGCAGAGAAAAAGAGTTTGGAAAACTTTTTTAAGAGTGCCACTGAAAAGGCAGAAGCTGCTGGCATCAGCATCCCCCCAGGACAGCAAAGGCAGAGGAGGGCGCCTGCAAAGTATAGCCAAGGTACTAATGCAGCCACAGAGAACCAATCCTTCCAGGCAGTAGAAGACTACTATAGAGTGAAGGTGTACTATTCATTCATAGACCTTTTCTTCCTGGAACTACACAAAAGATTTTGGGGAGATGGCAAGACACATTCAAGTAAAAATACCAAGCGCCCTACAGTTTGACAAAGGCTGGGTAGGCAAAGATGCAATGGGTCCTGCCTCTCTTGAAGCCATTCACACACTGTGTGCATTCTGGAGGAGAGGAGCAGAAGTTGAGAACAGAGCTCAAGGTTTTTCATGCTTCTTTCCTAAACACATCCACCATGAAAGGACTGTTAAAAGCACTGAGAGACAACAGTGGACAGGATATCTTTGCAACACTTCCAGTGTCAACAGCAACAGCGGAGCGATCCTTCTACAAGCTCAAGCTAGTCGCACAGAGGAGAGGCTTTCTGATCTCTTGCTATTAAGAAAGACATTCCAAAAAATCACAGTGAAGTGATAAACCTCTGCAGGGACATGCCTCCCAGAAGGGTGCTGCTGTAAGGGAGGAAAAAGAGACAACAAGGGAAGACACAAGAAAATACCTAAAAAGTTTTAAATGCAGAGCATGGAGGAAGTTAGTACCTAGTTTAAGACCTTTTTTGTTATCTGATTTAAGAAAAGCTGTATTTTTCCCATTTTCTCAATGCATTTTTTGCAGTGATTTGTCAGTATTTCTGTCATGTTTTTTTTCCAGTAAAATAAACAACATGATCAGGAGAGGAGTGCACAATACCCTTGACCAAATTTTTGCCACTAAACATTGGCCTAATTTTAGTTTGGAGGGTAGGTTGGTCTGCTCATTTATAAAAAGAACAGCTTCAGTTTTGTGTGAGGATGTTTGATTTGAAGTACTAATTATTTCAGTAACACCAAAATAATTAAAAGAATGTCTTGTCTTGTGAAAAAATAGACAAATCATTAGTGCTTTTTTGAAAATTCTTACTTCATCATGTCCTCCCTGTTGCAGTCAATTATTTTTTAATATTTACGAGAAAACATGCACATGGTGTCATAAGTTTTTCTGTTCTTGCATACTCTTGTGATAAACCCAGGGAATAGTAAAGGAGACAACTGTCTTTGTGTGACTGGATTATTTTGTAGAAAGTTGCTGAGTATTTAACATTTATGCGAGGGTATTTAAATAAATTGGTATGTATGTCAGAGATGTGCTTCTATATTAAACTTTTTGTTTCAAACATTTTTTGTAAATGAAGTAAAGATGTGGTTCATAATTTTTGGTAGAAAACACTGCTTTTAAATATTCTATTTGGATCAAATGTCTGTATACCCATACACAGTGCTTGGTAAGAAAGGTAAAATGAGACTAAAGCAAGATCTCTGTGTTTCCATATACCTCTGTAATCAGCAGCCAGAAATCCTCCACCACTCCAGGTGTAACCGACTTATCAGATCTGCCTCTGACTTCTCTACCATGATTGGTTTAGAGGCAGGGCTTATTCCCTCACCCTGATTCATCGAGTAGCTTCACACTCAGTGAGCATACAGGAGAGGCAGTAAACATTGATGCCACTGACTGAGAAAAGATTCCTGCCCTTTCTTTGGCCTAAACAGCTACCAGCCTACCAGTAACAACATGATTGAACCAGAGAACACGCTTAGAGGGAGGAGGACTGAGCAAGAAATGAAACGTGGGTAAACATGGTGCACCTGAAAAGTTTCAAATCAGATGCGGAGCTGACCGCTTCTCTCCTGGACAGGTGACTGACTTTTTTCTTTCTTTGGCTTTGTTGTCTTGCAACAAAAAATATGAGAGGTATATGTGTGTATACGTACATGCGCATGCACACCAGGCATGAATATGTGACTTTGAAAATAACTTTGATTTGCTTCTTAAAAGCTTCAAACTTGACTTGGACTTGAGGTTTGAGACTGGTGCCCACTCTTCATAAATTGTATTTGTGTCTCATTATAAATTTAGACTGAATGTCAGCCCCTAATGCATGACCCTCTGCATACGGAGCACAAGCTGATATTATAAATATTACCTGACAGAGAGCGAGCAGCAAATACTAACCTTTCCAGTCTCATCCTTTTTGAAATATCTGTGAAAGAACAGCTGATGAATAGCTGCCAAAAAAGTGGGCTGGCACTGTTGAGCTCTACTAGAGCGCAAGTAAAACTAAAGAGAGGACGGTGCACTTATCAGGGCAACAACTGAGGAAGTGCACTGAGCCTGAGTCTTGTCCAAGGTCAATACAAGGAAATCAATCAGTCCTGATGGAATGCAAGGTAAACAAATTAGACATATTGCAAGTAGCAGGGTTGTGTGTTCATTTAACTTTTCAGACTTTGCTGGAACACAGTAAATTCAGAGGTTATAGAGAATATCTTACATTATTACCCTCTGACAATACTGAGTTCTCTGAAGTTCTAAGTTCATAATTTTTGACCTTGTGCTTTAACTTCAGTGGTTCAGAACGGTTTGAGTGTTTTGTTCTGTTTCATTTATTGTCTAAAACCAACAGAAACCTACAACTGCCACAGAGTCCTTATTGGAAGCTTTCCATGTTTGCTTCACCCAATGAAGTGTGCTGCTCTGGACTTGGCTAAAAATATTTTCATCTGCCAAAGGGGGGCTGTTAGAAAAAAAAATTGGCAACCACTGCCCTAATGGTTTAGTACAGTTTGCCCATCCAGACTGTGAACATTATACCAATAAAAGATGACAAAAGGGGTTTACATTTTGAAAGAGACTTTATTGTACTACAGCATAAATGAATACAACTTGTTGTTTGTTCTTTTGGAGAATAGTGGTTATTCATATTAAATGTTTAACATGATTATAAGAACTGAACTTTATAGTGGACCATTATTTTGCTGACCTCCATGGGTCCCAAATTTACCTGGGCATCAGAAGGCTTTCCACTTTATCCTTCCTTAAAGGCAGCCTTGCCGCCTACAGCCATGGGTCTGAGCATGCATACAGCAGGTTGTTATTTAGTGCAGCCTTTCTCAACCTTGGGGTCCCGACCCCAATGGGGGTCACAAGATGATTTCTGGGGGTCGCCGAATCATTTTGGAAAAATATAAATGCACATAATATTAAATTACATAATTTCAGACAGGGAGTGGTTTAATTTTTTTTTCTGCTTCATTATTTGTCCAAAATTCATTGTATCAACTGAGTTTGTATGATCTGAACTGTGCATGTGAGATTCTGTTCAGTGACACACAGCGGAAAAAAGAAACAGAGAGAAAGAAAAAACTTGTGCATTGTTGCTTTAGCCGCAGCTGCAGTAAGTTTGCCAGCTACCTGATAATGAAAAATGGAGTGATGGCTTCACACAAAAAGTGTTCCAGCTCAAGACTTGGGTCAGCAGCAGCAGCAGGGGTCTCAAGATCAGTCACCAGAAAGCCTAACAGCTGCTCCACCAGCTGAGAAACGTAAGGCACTGGGGCCTACAATGGCTGACATTAGAGCTTCGATGCTCTGTAAATATCAGCCCGACTTTTTGAAATATGGCTTTTCATGCATGACCAAAAACAGCACGGAATACCTGCAGTGTGTTTTTCATGTTTACAAGCGCTCAGCAATAAATGTTCAAAAAGAAACGTGGGATATTTTTCTCCCCACTGTGTTTGGTTAAGGCTTTAATTAGTATGTGTTAAATGTTGTTTTCTTTGATTAAAAAGAAAAATAAAGTTTGCGTTATTTGTTTACAGGTTAACTGGCTCAACTACCAGCAATATGATGTGATGTGACCACTGTCAATCTGTTGTCCTTGTTGAAGAGTTCTTGTGATGCCGCTAGGCCAGGGGTGGGCAACAGTTTTCTCCCAAGGGCCAGACTGACTAACTAAATGTGAGTGAAGGGCCGCACATCGGGTAACAAAAAAATTAAATGCACAAAGCTAAATAATGTTGAATGTTATGTAGAGGGTACATATGGAATATGCAAAATATAACAACAGGATATTTTTTTAACAACCCCGAGGGCCTGGTTGTGCCAAATATAAGGATCTTAGTAAGAAATGGTTTATTCTTATTTGTTTTTTTTCTGGAAAAACTGAGATACTTATCAAATTTTTTTTAAATTGCTATCTCTGTACAGGCTACTAATAAAATACATGGCATTACTTTTTAAGAATGTAACTGAGGCAGACTGTGTAACAATAGCCAACATTTAATTTTCAAAACTAGGGGAAAATTGCAACAATAAATGCATAAAATATTGATGTTCACAAACACCTTTAATTAAACATGGACATCTTCATGACATATTATTACTTCTTTTTTCTCATTTCTCATATAATACTGTGGTCTTTTGCTTTTCTATTTGTCACTGTTTTAACTAGTTTCTTTGAGGTGATGACACCAGTTCCATCTCTCCCTCAATCTTTCCAAAGTCAGAGAAACGCCGGTTAAACTCAGTGTGAAGGTCTTTAAGAGTAGTGACATATTTGTCAGTGTGGCCAGGTGGCACATCCAGGGTTGCCAGCATTGGGAAATGTGCAGAACACTTGTTGGCCAGTTGTTGGGAAAACAGGGTCAGCTTGGCTTTGAATGCTCGCACATGTGAATACAGCTCATTCAAAAACACATTTTTCCCCTGCAACTTCAGGTTGAGGTTGTCAGATGACTCATTATATCTGTCCTGAATGCAAAGTCACACACCCAGTCCGGGTCTCGCAGTGCTGCAAACTCATCCTCTTTTCCAACAGTCACAAGAAATGCGCAAATCTCTCCTTTTAAATACCATACTCAGCGAAACACCTTTCCGAGGCTCAGCCACTGCACATTGGTTGGCGTGCGTGACTGGGAGGAGGGCGGGGGTTTGGGGGTCACGGACACCAGTACATGTTAAATTGGGGGTCGCGACTCAAAAAGGTTGAGAATCACCGCTTTAGTGCACAGCCCTTCAGGACTGATTACATTAAACTAATCTGATACAGGTAACATTAAAAAAAAGGTCAACAGAAAAATGTAATGCAGAGCTGTGCTTTACGGCTTCTGTTGTAATCATACTCTTAGATCCTGGTACACCTTTGATTTTTCTTTTTTCTTGTGGTGTATTTTTTTTCTTTCGTCAGTAAGGGCTGACTAAACTGCAATCATTTGCTGTCCCAACACCTTCAGACCACAAACCTGAGGCTGTGCCTGACTGCTCTCTTATCACCAGTTCCAGACACTAATCACAAGTTGTCCAATCCATCACTCAGTATGAAAAGCCAGCTGCGTCTAACGTCACAGAGCTTGTCATCTAATCAGATCAGCCTCCCCTCAATCTGCTTTTTGTGTAACATTCACTGTTCCATCCAAGAGTTATATCTCAAGTCAGGTCTTTTGGTGTATTTGACTCATTCGGAGCCCTAGTTTAGTAGATTCAGGGCGGGGGTACACTAGGAGAGTTTTTTTCATCCTGACTTCGGCTTCATACTCCTCTGTTGGTTGGTTGTACTAAATGCTGAGATGCTGTTTAACTTTGTGTGCTAAGCATTTCTTCATCTGTGTCTCACAGTGGCCGAATGAGTGCAAATAGATTTCCCATCCTCTAAGTCAGTCCATACTTTCCATCTCCTCCAGATGTCTCCTCCCTTCCATGGCTTCATGTGCACAAACAAACAGGAAATGTGGCAGCAGGACTGGTAAAAGGCATAGAAATTGCCCTACTGAGTATCTTTTGGCTAGTATTTCAGCATGACAGAGACATACAAAAACAGGTATTGGGACTTTTCCACCAGGACTTTTGGCCACGCCCATCCAAACCAAACTGTGCTGATTAACTTTTCCATCACCTGTTTGTCAGTAGATTGAAAACATGATATGCATATGATGTTATTTCCTGGTCATGTGATTCTGGCTGGGGTGGTCTTGCAGCTGAGTCAATATTTTTTCTGAATTTTTAAATTTTATTTCTGTGCATCTTTAACCTATAATAACAGTGATTTTGTAAGTAAGTTACTAAATTCTGAGGAGGAGGCGGTCTGAGGATCTGGGGGAAGCTCATCTATATCCTTGGCAGAGGTCACAGAGATAGTCAAACAGCTCCCAAGGTCAAGGTGTGGATGAGATTCCCCCTGAGACGCTGAAGGCTTTGGATGTTGTTGGGCTGTCATTGCTGACACACCTTTTCAATGTCACATGGAGGTCTGGGAAAGTGCCCGTGGAGTGGCAGACCAGGGTGGTGGTTCCTGTTTTTTAAATAAAGGGGACCAGAGGGTGTGCTCGAATTATCACACCCTGCTCAGCCTTCCTGTAAAAGTTTACTCTAGGGCACTGGAAAGGAGGTGCCAGCTGATTGCCAAACCTTGGATACAGGAGGAGCAATGCAGATCCATCCTGGCCGTGGAAGAGTGGACTAGCTCTTTACCCCTGCAGGGCTTCCTGAAGAACCATGGGAGTTTGCACATTCAGTCTACATTTGTTTTGTGGATTTGGAGAAGGCTTACGATTGTGTCCCTCGTGGGCTCATGAGGTGAGGGTTGGAATGTTGGGTCCAGGAGCCATCAGGTCCCTTCACAACCAAAGTGAGACAGGATCTCAAGGCACTGCCAGAGGGAGGAGGGAATTAGGGACCTCAGAATTCCATCTCTGCTTTTTGCAGATGATGTGGTTCTGCTTGCTCATTCATCAGGGGACCTCCAGCAGGCACTGGGATAGTTTGCAGCTGAGTGCAAAGACGTCAGGATTAAGGGCAGCACCTCCAAGTCCGAGGCCATGGTTCTCTGCTGGAAAACAGTGGATTACTCACTCCAGGTGGGGTGTGAAAGCTACATGTTGCCCTCTCTCTCTGTCTGTCTCCTTCGGTGTATAATGAAGCCCTGAGCAGCGTCATCCCCCCTCCCCTCAGAAGGGAACGGAGGGGAAAATACACTGTCTGTTTTCTGTGCCATTAGTGCGCAAAGGGAAGGCATTACTACAAGAAACAGGCAAAAACCTCTCCTCCGCACAAGACAAGCTGTCAGTGTGGCTCTCTGCTCTGGTTTTAACAAGAAAAGCGGTCCAGTTTGGAGTAAACTGCAGCAGTCCTACTGCGACATCCAAGCTAACAGCTAACGGTGGACAATACGGGACCAGTCCACTGCCATGATCGAAAAGCCATGCTGAAACAGACCGGGAGTAGAGCAAGAACATTTTTTTTTCTGTCATGGAAAGCTTTCAGTGTTGCTCTCTGTGCTTTTTTGGATGAGACACGTTCAGACAAAAGCGCCGCTGTGGCTCAGTCCCTGCTAATGACTCCACAAGCATGCCTGCCAGCACAGTCATTAGCTGGGACACAACAACTCTTAGCTGTTCACAACAACTAACCCTATCCCCGTAACTATCACATAATCATGCCAAAGCAGGGCAGCATAAGAGCGACTTTGTTTTCTGTCTTAGAAAGTTTCCGTGGTACTCTCAGTGCTAACTGTAATGAAGAAATGTGTTGGTCTGGCTAAGGCCAAGCTAACGTTCGGCTTGCAGGCCAAAAATACAGGCATTCACACAACAAGTAACCCTTTTTCCCCTTTTACTATCACACACTCACGCTAAAGTGTTTTGGCAGAAAAGCAAAAACAACCTCTCTGTTACAGAAAGCTTTTAGTGTTGCTGTCTTCTTGTTTTAATAAGAAATGTCAAGTTTTGACAAAGTGCTGCTGTGACGGATTCAGGGCTAATCGCTCCACTAGCAGTACAAGCACACACACGAAGTTACCCTTTCCTATCCTGGCACGTCAGATGGATGTGTTTCACACATCCATCTGGAAAACCACTCATACACAGCATTTAGGAAAGGGCAGAGGCTTTAAAAAAAAAACTCGGAGGGTGATTGGATGAACGTTCTGTTTGTCACATCTTTACGGGCCAATCAGAGCAACAATACACCTGACGTAGCCGCTATCGAGCTGCACCCCTACGGAGGAGTAAACTCCATAAAGAACTGTATAACGTGAACCATGGTGACAGTAGACATGTCAGTACACGACTTGTCATTTTTGAAAAGAAAACAATTCAATGCTTTTCTTCCTTTAACGAAGAAATGTCATCAAGTTCTGATAAAACTAGCCCTTTAGCAGCATCCACGCTATTGTCTTCTGCCATAATTGCTCTGGCGTCTTGTTGCTGCTTGCATACGCCACGACTTTGCCGCCAGAAAGTACTGCCCCTCATCGCTAATTGGTTTTGTCACTTTCTAACCGAGCCAAAATGGTTCAGACCAGAGCTTTGCAAGATGGATTCGCCAATGAGCAACACAGAAATGGGCGAATTCATCTGCTTTGCAAGGTTAACCCTTTCCCTCCTCAACTATCACATGGTCATGCCAAAGCAGGTCAGCGGAAGAGTGAAACATCTTTCCCAACTTGAAAAGCTTATAGGGTTGTTTATTCTTTGTCATACATAAATGTGGCCCAATTCTGGTTAAACAGAGGCCATGCTCAAGCTAAATCTGAGGTATTTAGAGCAGTGGAGACAGCCATTAGAGGACTTTCGCTCCAACTAAACCCCACCCATAGCGCAACTCTGTATGTATGGCTCTAGTTACCACTGTAGAGGTAGCCATTACCAACAGCATTCAGTACAAGCAAACCCAACTCTGATAAGTTAGGGCCCTTGAATTAGCATCACTCAGTCAGTTAGTCAGACAGGGACAGACCCATCTGTAGGGTTGACCCCAGCAATGATTTTTCCCCCCGGTATTTAATTTAAGAAACTTCCAGATATTTTAGATTTATCATTACAAAGTTAAATACAGCCTGTCATTTCAGCAATGACCTTCTGTGGCTTATGGCTGCATAGACTAGTCGACTTTACTGCTGTGTGATGAGCCATTTTGTTTGAAGTCAACTAGTCATCACAAGATTAGGCATTGTAAATGCCTAATCTTGTGATATACATTTTCAATGCATAGCACATTTTCAATGTATAGCTCATTTTACTGATTTATCTAAAGTGTTTGACGAGGTAGACCACAGTTTACTTATAAATGTGCTCCAACACATTGGCATGTCATACCAAGTAGCATCATGTTTGCCAACTATTTGATTTGGCAGTGTGATCAGATGACTGAATCCACCACTTCTTTTCTATTATTTGTGAATTAGATTTTTATTTTTTTTGCAGTGAAGCAAAAAAAAAAAAAAAGACCAACAACCCCCGTGTCAAATCAGTCATACCTTCAAAAAAATCACATCTCTTCTCTGTCCTCAGAACCTGTTGCTTCCTCTTATAAATCACTTAACCGGTCTGGCCTGTTCCCTCTCTGCTATTCAGTGTTTTTCTTTTCTTTGTGATGATTCACATGCCTTAGGGGGTGTAAACAGCTTTGCTGTCTTTCCTCATGAAGGACACCTAAGAGAAGAAGCACTGTAAGAACAAAATGGTTTAACCAAACATTATTTTTCTCATATATGGGGTCTCTAACATTTTCAAACTTAGTTAAGATTTAAAATTAAAACCTTAATAGCAGAAGAATCAAATGTATTCATATTCATGGCTGGTGATGGACGTGGTTGTTACAACAGGACTAGAATGTTTGGGTGATTATGGATAATGAAAGACAGAGATAGTATGGTTGAGACTGAGAGGCTTTGTAACACAAGAATGGTTTTATAAGAATTCATTAATCTATCTCTGTCCACTCTTTACATTCTGTCTCTCCTATAACCAACAGACAAACAGCTCTGATCAACCAAGAGCTCCAAACATCTGTTTTTCCTGCTTCTATTTTTACAGTAGAGGAAAAAAAATGGCCAGAAAACTGATTTAGGAAAGCAGGCGTCTTCATCACCTTTTTTTTGCTTTTTCCTGAAGGGACAGGAGGCGTAAGTGTGCCTGAAAGAGTCTGGCTGTCAGAGGGGAGGATTAGGTTGTTTCGCAAGCCTGTGACCCATGATGCATGCCTGAAATTCATTTGGACATAGTTCTTCCCTCTTCAAAAGGCAACTTCACATCATAGCCCTGAAAATTCCCACTGAGTCATGCATCTGACAACTGCTGCAGCTTTCCAAAACTGACTATCCTGTTTTCACAAACATCTCTCGCTGATTGCCACGCTGCATGAAGGCTAAGTTAAGTGAACTCTAATTTTCATTTGATACACAGTTATTTCTGTCTCCCCATAAGAGGGAATCAGAGCGCAGCATAAAGGCCCTCCAAGAGGAACTGACAACGTGCAATGTCATTGCCATTTTTCAAAATGTGATCTTGCCTCTGGTTCAGTTTTGACTGTAAGGCACAATGGTGCAACTATTTGTCAGTTAGCACTTAACGCAAAGAACATCTAAGACTGAATAAGTTATTTGTCTTACATTATTTCAGTGATACATTAATCATAAATAGATGTGCTAAAAATTGTAGAGCTATGTACTGTACTCAGGGTTTGGCTAGTCAAAGGATTGAGAGGTGGAAACAGTACACGGCTATTGTACTCAAGTAAAAGTAAAGTTACTCTGGTTAAAACTGACTTAAGCAGAAGTTAAAAGTAATCGTCTAAAGATCTACTTAATTAAAGGTAAAAGGTATTTGATATACAGTTTACTCTAAGTACTGAGTATCTACTCAGTACTTGTACAGTAAAATGTGATCTTTCTTTTTGGCAAGAACAACAAGAAAAAAGATCAGGTAAAGTCACACCTCTACAGTAAAGTTGAATACACAGAATAACCAACAGTGTTAATTAAAATCATAGAGAGTAAAATGTAACACTTTGAAAGTGTTTATATTGGTCCACACTACAAATAGTTAAGATACACCTTTAGAGTGTTTCGTATTTACAATATGACAGAGCTGCAGTAACTCTTAAAAAGTCCATGGTAAGGTCGGTCTCCTCGGGCAAGAACAAAGCAGAGAGTCAACCTCATAGCAAAAAATGCGCATAAATTAAGAATTTTCTCTAAGCATCCCTTAAGAGCATCTTCAGTTACAGCTGAAACCCAGTGGATAACTTCACTCATGGTGCAAATGTGTCTCACATCAAAACAACATCAATCCACCAGAAACATGAGCAAAAGAACCCCAGTAGGAATCAGTGAACAACAGGCAACATCCAAACATAACTCAACACATATAAAACACATCAAAACACTTTCACCAAAGGCATGATGGGGAACTCAGATTTGAAATGGCAGTGGGAGGAGCTTACATTAATTGACTTTAAAAAGTGGTGGATCAAACAACTCCAACGTTTCACTTAATATGGATTAAATGGGTTACTCAAATTAGTTAAAATTACACTTTGGGAGTTGAAATCAACTTTGAAATGTATCAATATTTAGTTTGTGCTGTTTATTACGGGGGCCCTGAAGACCAACAGGATTAATATTTCAAAAAGGCAAAATAAATTTCACAAAACACAAAAATATTTCACATAACACAAATACATTTCACAGAGCACGAAATATATTTCACAGAGCACTAGATATATTTCAGGTAACTGGAAAGGGTAGGACCCTGGTACTTGTCTCTGACTGGACGAAACCCAAGCCATTTCTTGTCTCCAGTGGATACCACAATAGCAGATCTAGTGTGAAATTTCAAGTGCTTACCAGGAGGGAAGAGGACATTCAGCTGACAAGGCAATACTTTTACAAGGGACATACATATTGTGTGATTCTTGAAATGCGCTCAACTTATCATGAAATGCACGTATCAATTGGAACTAAGAATGATTAAAGAACTCATGTTAATGATGTGAGGCTAATTTGGCAAATGACAAACATCCGCATATATACCGACACATTTATCCTTGCAGCGTTGCCAACTAAGCGACTTTGTTGCTATATTTAGCAAGTTTTCAGACCTCTCTAGCGACTCTTCAAAAAAAGCGACTGGCGACAAATCTAGCAACTTCTTCTGGTGTTAATGGAGTATTTGGAGACTCTGACGTAAAAGCACATATCATTGTTCCTCCTTTCAGTGAACAGCAGGTGCAGCCGTGGGCCCCTCCTCGTCCCAAAGCACTCACAGGTAGCCCAGAGCAGAGTCCTCGCACGGCAGTCCAAATTGCAGCTGCAGTCAGAGCAGATGTTCCCCCCGTCACGTCCAAACTGCAAATTAACCATGCTGTGAAGGGGTTAATGTAGGTTGTACTCACACACAAAAAAACACACACATTTTCAAAGTTATAGTTAAATACTTTCATGTTTCACTGATTTGTTGGAGGCTCATAAGTAGATCATACGGTTTAAAACTACACCAAACTCAAGAAAACTAAACTTATGAAAAAAAGACTAATAAACTTAAAAAAAAAAAATTAATAAATAAAATTTGAAGTAACTTCGTCAGAGTATCTCTCGTTTTTGCTGGTCCTAAGCCCAGAAAAAGGAGGAGGGTTGGCATTGTGATGTAATAAAAAAAAAGAGTTGACAGAATAAAGTTCATTTGTTGTTCTAAAAATATTGAGTGTCTTTTTTTACTAACTTTTTGTCTCTCATATGACGTTATTCCTCTCTCATACAGCGTCCATTACAATTATATGCATACGCTCAATTATGCAAATTAGGCGATGGCTTCATTTAGCGACTTCTGGTGACTTTTAGGACAGCCAATAGCTACTTTCCTTACTGAGGAGTTGGCAACACTGTATCCTCGCGCATCATGGCACGGAACGGCTGGCACTGGCTGCCATCAGTCCTCTGTCAAACTGTTAAAGCCGTACTGTTAACTACGCACCAGTGGCTGTAGTTTGATCTATGAGTGAGCTTAAAAACACAATTATTCTTCTGTCTGCATGTAGATTGATGATGAGGAATGATTAAGTTTATTAAAAACCCAGGTGCTGCCCAGGCAATCTGCAGCAATGTCAGAAACATTTGAAACCATCAAAGGTTTTAAAAAAAGTTTAAATTATCTTCATCACTCTTCTAGGGAAATAGATAACATTGATCAGTGCTTGCTAGTTATTTTTAGGTGCTGAAGTCTCATATCTTATAAGCTTGCTGCGAAGTGAAACCATGGCTGGACAGAGATCTCCGTTTATGCACAATGAGGAAAGAAATTAAGGCCTATATTCATCTGTTTAAAAGCACAAGGAAAAAAACACATTCCAAGATCCTTTATGATAATAGTTATCATTTTAATATTAAATCAGGGACAAGGGAAGGGAAGAGGAATGAAATGTGCGCACGTACGTGCAAAAAACAGAGAGGAACAAAGAGAACGTAGCTTTTTTATTAAGTTAGATATAAAGAAAAATTCTTCAACTACAAATCCTTCCAGCGCTTCTGCAAACCTTGCCTTACAAACTTGTTTTTTTTTTAGACTCAACAGCGTTTTGATGAAGGATATAATGAAATGCTGTTGTAGGCACGCTCTGCTCGCTGTGCTTGAGCGTCCACCCACAAGTGTAGAGTTTGATTATAATGTAAACATTTGGCGGTAATACTGTATACCCCGGTAAAATTCAGGGAGAGGATGACAGTATCAAAAAATAAATATCACCCAATCCTTTTTGGAACCCTTAAATCTCACGTAAAGGACCTCGGACTGGGAGAAGTAGCAGATATTCTTCATTAAATATCATCAGGAGGGAAATATTATCAGAGCTACTGGCACCTGACATACTGGAAACAACATCCGAGAATGAAACAGTTGTGTACGTACAGAGGATTTCAAGAATCACATGATATGTATGTCCCTTGTTAAAGTACTGCCTGAAACAACGGTGTGGGCTTTCACGTCAGAGTCTCCAAATACTCCATTAACACCAGAAGAAGTTGCTAGATTTGTCGCCAGTCGCTTTTTTTGAAGAGTCGCTAGAGAGGTCTGAAAACTTGCTAAATATAGCAACAAAGTCACTTAGTTGACAACACTGCAAGGATAAATGTGTCGGTATATATGCGGATGTTTGTCATTTGCCAAATTAGCCTCACATCATTAACATGAGTTCTTTAATCATTCTTAGTTCCAATTGATATGTGTTCTTCATGATATGTAGAGAGCATTTCAAGAATCACACAATATGTATGTCCCTTGTAAAATTATTGCCTTATCAGCTAATTGTCCTCTTCCCTCCTAACCTTGCATAGCAGATGGATACATCCGTTTCTGTGTTTCTCACTGGTGAATCCATCTTGCAAAGCTCCCGTCTGAACCGTTTGGGCCCAGTTAGAAAGTGACAGGACCAGTCAGCGATGAGGGGCAGTACGTTCTTGCGCATTGGAGTTGTCACGTATGCAAGCAGTAACAAGAGACCGGTGCAATTATGGCGGAACATATTAGCCTGGATGCTGCATAAGCACCAGTTTTATCAGAACTTGACCACATTTCCTTGTTAAAGGAAGAACAAAGAACAGCAGTTACTTGTTTTCTTTTCAAAAACGACAAAAGTTGAGCACTTACATGTCTTTAGTCGACACGGTTCACATTATGCAGTTCCCGATGGAGTTTAGTCCCCGGTAGGGGAGCAGCTTGATAGCGGCTATGTCACGTGTTTTGTTGCTCTGATTGACCTGTAAAGATGTGACAGACATAATGTTCATCCAATCACACTCCAACTCTTTTTCAATGGTTCGGCCCTTTCCCAAAGGCTGTGTTTGAGTGGTTTTCCAGACATGTCAGGTTACTTCCCTCCTGGTAAACACTTGAAATTTCATGCTAGATCTGGTATTGTGGTATCCACTGGAAACAAGAAATGACTTGGGTTTCGTCCAATCAAAGACGAGTACCAGGGTCCTACCCTTTCCGGTTCCCTGAAATATATCTAGTACTCTGTGAAATATATTTTTTGTGTACGGTGGGTATTTGTGTTTTGTGAAATATATTTTGTGTTTTGTGAAATATTTTTGTGTTTTGTGAAATATTTTTGTGCTTTGTGAAATATTTTTGTGTTTTGTGAAATATTTTTGTGCTTTGTGAAATATTTTTGCGCGCTGTTCAGCAGCACCTGCGTCCAACTGGACTTAAAGCACTTCTTGGCACTTACTGATTTACTGATGTTCTTTCCTTCTATCTAGATCTTGGCTTGTGTTGTACCTGCTCTCAGATGATGATATCATAGCAATATTTCATGTGTTTAGACACAAAGCTCTGGTTTTGCTACAGGGGCTTTCAAGATGTTGGGCAGTGCTATCCTGCCCATGTCTTTTGCAGCTGTGGATTGGTGGTCGGTCATTCAGATGGTTGGCAGTTAAAGCTAAGCTCCTGCAATCACGTCAAAGTGGTATCAGGCATGAATCTGAACCAGTGGCACAGCCAGAAGTGTGTAAACGAATGGGATCAATTAATACTGGTTGTTATTTGTTTCCTCTGCCATTAATGGGTGAATGTGAAGATGCGCAAAAAGTGCTTTAACTGGTTAGAAGACTAGAAAAGTGCTGCATAGTTAGAGTCCATTTACTATTTACCATTATACACAGTAAACAATACCAAAACCTGGTGCACAGAGCTCTGATTCTTGCCGAGTGAAATTGCCACAACACAATCTTTCACATTATCTTCCATTAAGGGCCAAAAAACAAACACATAAGCATAGCTCAATGCAGCCCTTTCCTTTTGTTGATGTAATGCTTTGTTTTGTTTCACATCACATTCACACTTGTAAGTTCTGGTGTCATCACTATTTACTTTGAATGGCAGACTCAAAGACTGTTAGCATCAAATATTTTACTTTGTGTCTATGAGCAATGTTATCTATCGATTCTGTGCTGATTTTAGGCAGCACAGGCATCCTTTTTAGAGATGATTTGGTTTCTGTCCAAGGTTTCTTTGAAGCTGAATGGGACTACATCTCACTCTAAGGGGAATGACCAAATCTGCTATGAGCTCTGAATATATTGAGGTGCTGTAAATCAAAACTCCATAATGTCATGGTAAACTAACAAAAACAAAAAGAGGCATGCTCACAAACAGCACCAAAGAATTTTAAGGATTGAGTGCAGTGATTTCTATCCTTATCACAAACTGAACAGCGCCATACTTCACAGTCAAAGGACATTAATGAAATGTGACAATAAAACCCTTCTGTTGCTTAGACAGCTGTTACTTCTTTTTCTAAACAGGGGAAGAAGAAACACAGAGACAATTTTAGATCTGGAACATTAAGTATCAAAGAAATAAATAACCAACTTTGTCTGCTATTCAGGATACTTTTGAGAAACCTCTTTTTCCCTGAATGACTTTGAGGGTGCAGTCACTCTAGGCCAGTCTCAGATATTTCAAAACCATCTCATCCCGATCGATGGGCAGAAATGAAACACATCTGTAGTGAGGACAGTGAGAAAATAGCCAGATGAGCCAAAGCCGGAGCTACAGGCCTGCCTCCAGCTACAGAAATTTACTGACTGACACTATGGTGGATCAACACCATTATACATCAGTTTTTGTGAGGACATGTGTGTCCAGACCAAAACTTTCAGCACATTTAATCAATAAGAAATTTTGGTTTACACCAAAGCTGAGGAAGCTGCATCAGACCAGAGAGGAGGCTTACAGAAGTTTAGATCAACTCCTGTATAAACAGGTAGGAAACCAGTCGACAAAGGAGATCTGTGTCAAATAGGCCTTTAAGACAGGTGGGCTCCATGCTGGCTCCTGCTTGAAAAAACAACAACCACAACACCATGGACAACATTTGTCTGAGTGCAATCAAAGACAAAAGAAGAACAACATTTCTTGCTGCCTCATTTAGCTAGAAAGCACGTAGACAGCTCGCCATAATAGCTACAATCAGGTTGGTTTGAACCACATCTTGCTGTCAGGCTATTTGCTATGGTTCCCCTTGATTCAGTCCTTCAGCCAAATAGATATGTGTATGTAACACAAGGTCACAGGAGACGATTTCCCACATGAAATACCCTTGAAGCTTCTCTTTACATTTTATATGATCTTCAAGGTTCTACTGCAGCTGGACGAGATGAGGGATGAGGAGAGAGGAGGCTTCTGGAGCAGCTCAAAGTGAAGATACACAGGCTTATCCTACTCAGGCATGGAGATGCACATTTCAGCAAATATCTCACCTCCACAAACATCATTACTTTTTTAAACAGATCATTCTCACAGTGCTGGTCAGCAGAAAATATCAGAATTAAAGCTGCACAATATATGGATACATATTCCATATTTACACAAAGGGCTTTACAAAATGTTTTGGTGATATAATAATTTTATATTACATGTTAATAATTAACATGCATAAACAGCTCTGAGGTAGACTATTGCTCAGATTGTCGTTATAAAAAATAAAAGGCCTTAGTTATCATATAATAAGTGACAGAAACTGGTTTGTTGACCATGGTGTTACTGGGAAAAAGTTAAATGAGATATGAGAGACACCAGACGAGCTGATGGCTGCTATCAAAGCAGCCTGGGCATCATAACACCCCAGCAGTGCCGCAGTAAATTGTGCAAAAACAAGCACCAAAAAAGTACTGAGTGAGCATAATTAATCATAAATGAGCATAATTTTCCAGCCGATCATTTTTGCTTTTTGGACTGGTGATTTGTGGCATTCTAATATTTTGATATGGTGTATTTTTTTGTGAGCAGTAAATTTAAATCATCAAGATTGAAACAAAAAAAACGTCCTGAAATTCTTCACTTTGCAATGAGGAATCTAGAATACATGGAGGTTGCAATTCTCAAATGAAATCACAAAAATAAATACATAAATAAAAAATTTAAAAAAAATTTTGCAGGATGTGCCTGTATATGGTTGAGCTTTAATGGAGCCTTCTCAAATTTGAAGACCCTATGATATTTGCACTAATGCACCCTGTTAGTATCACAGAGGCTGGCTTTTGAAATGAGACCAAGGATGCTCTGTCTCCTCTTTAGCCCAGAGGACACTGGGTCCAGAGTTTCCAAACAGAATTTGTGTCAGAACAAGTCAGCATTTGACCCATCAGAGCACAGAACATTACACATGTAATGTATGCTGCTGTCCAATATAATAGTAGGTCTAGATTGTCTTTGATATTCAGTCACAGTTTCCTGCTTTGTCCTCTACATGCAGATGTTTCGTCAGATTCATATTCTCAGCTATTTTACATCAAGAAACATGTTTGTATAATATTCCTAATAGGGCATATGTTTTTCCACAAATAATGGCATTTCCCAGTTCTAACACTTGTCGTCTTTGTGCTATTTTAAGTAAATATCCATTGCCTTAAAAGTCAGCAAATTCGGTTTTATTTACATTTTATAATATGTCCCAACTTTTATGAAATAGGGTTGTAACAACATTCATAATCAGCTGTTTAACACTGTGCATAATTCAATAAACACAGGGTTTATTTTTGTATGACTAAGATAAGAATCTGTCTATATGTTCAAAGAACTTTAGTGCTTTAAATGAAGGGTTCTCTGAACATCTGTACAGTGGATTTGATGGCTGAGACTACTTCAAACTAGTGCTGCGGATTTAATAATTTCTCTCTGGCAGATTAACCCCTCCTTCCTTGATTTTTTTGTCTTGTGTATTTTCCTTGTATCTCTCTTTCACTATCTTACTGCAAGAAGCTGAGACACAAGGAACCGTCATGAGCATCAGAAGACTCCTTCAGTCCGACATCCTGAAGTGGCATCAGCTGTCTCACCTGTCAGACCCTCTGATCATTTAAAAACCTACTGTTTCAAACAAATGAACTGGAACCCCAGTATTTCATAATATGTACATTGTTTAACACAGCAGATTTTAACAGTATTAATTTTTTTGTTAATTTTCATCCTTCAAACTTCCTTCCAAATTTTCTGAGTAATGTACATATCAGTTAGTTGCTATACTTACTTTTCGTCTTTTCGTTTTACTTTATTATTGTGATCAACATAATAATCCACCCAAGGACTGCATGTGGTTGTGCTGATTTTTGACAACAAAAGAAACAAACAAAAAAAAAACAAAAAAAAAAACAAACAAACAAAAAAAAATGCTGGACTTCAGCTAAATTAAAGTTTTCTCTGGAGGTTGACTAATATCCCAAACACTTGCATGGGACAGGAGAAATAAAAGAACGACAAAATTCAAGCCAAAACAAATTAGCCCGTTTTTCTAAATAGCTCCAAGATAAGGAGAAACTAATCCGCTGCTGCGAAGCAGCCAACCTGAAACTAGATTCATCAGGGAGACAAAATAAACTCTGTAGCTCAGACCACTTTAATGTTAAAAATCCCCTATCTGTGCATATTTGTTATCAGTACAATGCACCTTTGGAAACGCATGCTCACAGACTCAAACATGCACTGCCTCCACTGGCCTATTTAAGCACAGCTCACATTTCTAATTTAACTTGTGGATTAGATTAGATTATTAGATAGCCTTCCTCCACACACAGTCAATATCACAGGGCTGGATAAAACATGGTAAAGTCACCATAGTGCTTAAATCTAAAAAGGGGGTGACCCTAATTAAGAACAAGATAAATGAACAGGGGAAATAAAAGCAAGACAAAGGTAAGGCATGACATGGCTTGGTAAAAATGTGGTAAGTTAAAGCAAGAGTAAAGTAACAATGTACATCCAGTAAAAACACAGTATGTCAAAAAAAGATCAAGGGAAGAAAATCAATATAACATGAAAAGTTCAATAAATAATCAATAATTAAGACATTTTTTCTCCTATATCTTTGGAGCTGTATTACTATAACTAACTATTCTAATTCTGTATTACCATGACATCTGACCCAATAAACTTTAAAGGTTTCAATTTAAGAGAAACTTGTAAGTGAATGATGCAAGAAAGTACTCATTTTATAAAAAGGATCATCTTTGTGCATCAAATAAAAGGAAATTAAATTTAACAAGCTAATTGGCTGAACTTTGTTCAAAATGTTATATTATGAGCTTTGAAAAATAAAATTTAAATTTTCTCTGCGTGAACTGAACTTTGAGCTTTCATTTTAAGCAAGTGAAACACTGAGTAATGCAAATGCTGTTTCAAAGGGCTATCTTTGTAGCTTTGGTAAACAGTAAACTGGCAAAATGACAAATTATCATCCTTAGATTTGATAAAACAATTATTTCCCACTGTTGGCTTTATGTAAAGAAGCCTTTAAATTGCTTTTACTTTGTCAGTGTATTTGTGAAATGGTAAAGCACTAAACTTAATTGTTCAACAAGCTACAGATCAGTCAAAATGTGGCAGGGAATATTCAAACCAAAATGTAGCTGCCACAGTGAGCTGGGTGACATTGAGCTGCAGACGAAAGGCTGCTTCTTTCTGTAACCATTTTCACTCATGCTCTTTTGTGTTGAAATAACAGCCGCTCATTGAATGATAGAAAAGGACGACAATTGACCAATGCCTGTTTTAAAAGAAAGTTAATTTGGTTACAGTTTGAATAAAAACACCTGTTGCTCATCTTTTTTATATCAATAGAATTGTCTCCCATCTGAACAAAAGGAGTTAACAAACCAAGTTATAGTTATGGAGTACCAAGGCCATTCACAATTGTGTGAGCAAGGACTCACTGACTACAGTCAGTGTCATTGTCCTTGAAGTGGGATGTGGTTTATATACTCCACATGTACTCCGTACTTGATAAAGAAACTGGAAGAGCAGGTTGCTTTCAAGGTAACTCTAAAATGGGCCCATTACCTAACTGTGTAGGGTTGCTACTAGCATGTTCCCAAATTGTACCGTGCTGTTTTCAATTGACTTTAAACTTCAATATGAGGGGTCTTGGCTTCTTTTGAACTTGACAAAGTAACTCTGTTTCAGTGTTTTGACTAGCAAAAGCAGAACGACATTCAGCAAGTACATTCAGTTTTTCTCTTTAAAAATGTCTTTAAACACTACCACAGGATAGCTGACAGGCAAGGTGATAATCAGCACACTGGTAATACAGCCTTACATTTTCGACATAAAATACTAAAATGCAGTAAGTAACTTGGATAAAGTAATGACGTTATGTACGTTTTTCTGTGTGCAATGAAGGTGCTATGGTACTACAATATTTAAGTAAAGCAGTAAGAGGGTGCAGGACATTTAAGCATTGGCAGGGCTAGGGTGCTGGCTGATGTAGCTGATGTTAGAACAAATGTCTCATGTAATGCAGGCAGAAGCTTTTGTTCAAGTGTCTCTCCTTCATTGACAAGGCCATCCATCCATGTGGTGGACTTCATGAACAATAATTTGGCCTACATTGCAGTTTTGAGGCCTGAGTTTTTGTAGTTTTGGAGGGAAAGTCCAAACAAAGAACGAGTAAACCTGCAGCACGTCACTCTCCAGCTGCTGGGAGGAGACCCACAGGCCCACAGGTAATTCTACCACCATTCAAGCAGCAGACCAGCTGCCCTCCACTGTATGCTATGTGCTTAAGCTTTAGCTTACATTTTAGTGCAGTCAGCAAACATCTGGTCAAGTACAAGACTTCTTTCTTTGACGCTATCTGGACAGGACTGCTGCAGAAAGCCCCCTGGTATCCAAAGAAGGACAAACAACTCTTCTTCTTCCTCAGAAGGGCGATATAAGCCCTTCTTTTGCCCTAAAGTTGAATCACTACAAGACTTTCAACTTGCTGGAAGTGTGGAAGGAACATTAATGGACTGACCTCTGCTTACTTCTGGATAGGTTGGATATCACACTCTCATCACACACCATGATCACAAGTAAGATGCTCTGATCTAGGCAGAACTAGCTGTAGGAAGCTTTTCATGTGCTTTCACTGAAAGCTCTATTTGTTGCACTGTTGTCTGCTCATGTGTTGTTGATTTGCTTAACCAAAATTTTGCATCAAAATCCCAACACATCCATCCTGTCATGAAGAGAAAAACAGCGATGGCATGCTCACGCCACACTTACACTCAATTTAGAGTCACCGGTAAACCCAACAAGCATGTCTTTGGACTGTAGGAGGAAGCAAGCATAGCCAGAGAGAAACCAGGCATGCACAGGGAGAGCATGCAGACTCCACACAGAAATGTCCCACACTGGGAGTGCAGATGGTCGAGTGGTTTAAGGTGCTACCCCTGTACGCGGGTGGCCCGGGTTCGAATCCGGCCTGTGGCCTACCACCGCATGTCTCTCCCCTCCAAGTCTATCCACTGTCCTTTCTCTATCAAATAAAGGCATGAAAAGGCCCAAAAATAAATCTTTAAAAAAAACAAAAGAAATGTCCCATCCTACAGGATTCAAACTAGGAACGACCTCAGAGTGAGTGTGCCACTGCTGGTCTGATAGATAGATGGAGCTAGAGTGATGTGAAGTGGTCTGCAGCAAACTTAATTACATGTAATGAAGGATAAAATCCAATAGTGCTCTCTACTGCAAAGGAAACTTGCGAGAGGCGAATGAATGAAGAAGATGAAAGAACTAAGAGGGCAATTTACTGTGAATTCCACACTGAGTGCCACAGTTTCAGGCAGCATGAGTGAAAGCCTACAGATATTTGTGAATAACACTTTTATATCTCAGAAATGGTCTCCTCTGCCATACCTCAAGTAAGTCTTTCCGGAAAGATTTCTGTGAGCTCAGACAACAAATGTTTTCTGATTGAAAAAACACAAGCACTGACAATGCGAAATTGGGGATCTTAGAGCAATACAGCAGATGTTTTAAAAAAAAAAATCAGGAAACATAGACTCCAAAGAAGATGTGGAGGAAACCTGTGATTACTGCATCTGGATAATAAGTACTTTGTGTCTTTTTAAGGAATAATTTCTGAGGCAGAAGGACCGTGATGTGCCACCACTGCCTGCACTCAGCCTGTTGAAGCTCAGGAAACAGAACAGGAAAATTAAGAGGCGGCATGTTCTCAAAAGTAACAGCTCATTATAATCAAGTCTGTGAGAATTTGGAAAGAACAATTTGTATCATTTTGCTTCTGTTAATCCCCATAAAGGATTTTACCTTAGTATCGCCACTGTCAGGAGCTCAAAAGAATTTGAAAAATTAAATGAGCAGTTTTTTAGCCTGGTTCCCTCATTGTTTAATACAAATGAGGCAGAGAAAAGGTCCAGCGATTATTTTAAGTGTTAAATTAGCTTTTTGTAGCTGTTTGACTGGAACTATCAATATGAATTCCACATTGCTCTGTTTCGGCACAGGTATGCGATTTTTCTTTTCTTTTTAATGTCTATGCTTATCAGCATTGGCAAGTGATGATGAAAACTCTACATGGTGAGGTATAATTAAAAGCCCTCTCAGGTTTCCTAACCTCACCTGCACAAATCCTCACGTCCTTTCCTTGTGAAAGCTGTTATATCAATTGTAATTCTTTTATTGTGCAATCATAAATAAATAAATAAAATATGCGATCATTGTGATGGGGTTTGCCGGTGTATCCAGGGGCTGCTGCAGCGGTAACCATTAGCTCAGGTGTACCTGTTGGAAAGCGTCAGTTTTATCAGAACTGGCCTACATTTCTTTTTAAAACAAGTGCAGAGTCACACCGAAAGCTTGTCTTGGCAAAAATGTTGTTTTTCCACATCTTCTGAGCGGCCTTGGCAATCACGATTTAAGGCACAGTGGCCTGCACAAGAATAGTGCACGCACACTACATCATTTGTCACTCTGATTGCCCTTCATGAATGTGACAGACAGAACATTCCTCCAATCACATGAAGATTTTCTGAAAAAGTACTGTCCTTCCCAAGGCTTTCTACGGGTGCATTCCCAGATGAGTGTGACATAGTCTATATTCAGTTGATCTGGCGTGCCAGGTTAGCTGTTTCCTGCTGAAAGGGCTTTATGTTTAACACATTAAGGGTCCTTCAGTTCTCAACCCACAGACATTAGGGACAGCACAATTACACACCACAAAACAAATCACTCTGCCAGCATACACAATTCAGTCAGGCATTTCAACAGGCATCCCAGATAATTGTAGTCAGCCATATGCTAGGTTTATCATAGTACAAAAAGAAAGAATCACCTGTTAGGCTCAGTAATATCAAAAGACCTGGATGATCACAGAAGACAACTAAAGTGGATGATTGCAGAAATGTTTTCTTGGTAGAAAAACACCCTTAAACATCTAGACAAGTCAAGAGTACTCTGAAGTAGGTCTGTGTATCATTTTCAAAGTCTCTAACCAGGAGACGCCTTCATGAATAGAAACACAGAGGCTGTACAATCATGTGCAGGTAAAACAAGGAAAGGCGCAGCTCATGATCCAGAACATACCACATCATCCATCAAACATGTTGGAGACACTGTTATGGTATGGGCATAGTACAGTCTCCTCCAAAGGTATTGGAATGGTTGGCCCAAGATCAGGAAGGCCAGGCTGGAATTTGCCAAAAAGTACAGAGAAGAGCCCCAAATATTCAGGGACAAAGTTTTATGGACTGATGGGACAAAGACTAACCTTTACCAAAGTGATGGAAAGACTGAAGTTTGGAGAAAGAAAGGATCTCCTCATGATCCCAGACATACAAGCTAATCTGTGAAACACAGTGGAGGTAATGTCATGGCTTTGGCTTGCATGGCTTTATCTAGGACAGGCTCATTAATCTTCATTGATGATGTAACACATGATGGCAGCCGAAATGAAGTCAGAAGTCTACAAAAACATTTTGTCTGCCAATTTAAGGAAAGATGCAAGCAAACTGGTTAGGAGATCCTTTATCATGCAGCAAGATAATGACCCAAAACACACTGGAAAAACAGCAAAGGAGTTCATCAGGGACAAGAAGAGGAAGGGTTCAGACTGGCCAAGTCAGTCTCCAGACTGAAACCCTATAGAGCATGCATTATAATCGCTACAGAGGAGACTGAAGGGAATAACTCTCCAAAACAAACAACTGAAAGAAGCTGAAGTGAAAGCCTGGAAAAGCCTCACAAAAGAAGAATGTAAAAGTTTGGTGATGTTAGTGGGTCACAGGCTTGATGCAGTTCATGCAAGCAAAGGGTTTGCAACTAAATATTAAGTTTTTCATTGAATCCCCTCTTAAATTAGGATTAATTAATGCTTATTTTATTTACTTGTTTTAAATAAGGGTTGCAAATATTTGAAATGGAGTAAAATCAAGTACATTTGTTCTTATGATACTTATGTGAATGGAGGAATCTGATACAAGGTCTATTTAAAAAAGCAAAAAGTCTGATATCTAATCTGAGCAAAAAAACAGAGCAGAATTGAGTATTACAGCTTGCAGTGCACAAACCCTTTGCCTGTCATACAGCCCCTAGAAGACGTTTTGGTCTTGAAGATAACGGCACGGAAACAATCAGTCCTGTAGTTGTTTATCTTGGCTCCTTTCAGACATCATTTTTAATCCCAGCCTGTTTTATAACCATGCAAAAATTTCTTATAGGAGCTTGAAACATGATAATACTGAAATATATCCTTTCAAACTGTTCATACAAAGAGGACACACACAAACCCAACGACAGTCTTTCTTCTATCAGTGATCCTGGCTCATGAGTAATTTAAAAATCAGTGCACACACATTTGTTCTCTAATTGTATTTCAGGGAGTTCAAAACATGTAGCCATATCTAATTTTGCACAGCACACAAAATGAACGCAAGCTGGACAGAGACACAAAATAAACTCATTTGCTTCATTTTCATCCGATTCACACTTTCAGACTAGCAGCTCAGAAAAGAAGACTTTATCACCTTATAACGTGTTTCTAAAATCACTGCATGCCTATTCGTGCATAAAAGCCTTGAGCTTCTTATTGCCAATTTTTTTATTTTTTTTTACCTCCAAACCTAATTTGACCTCAAGTTGTATCCAGTTTTCCAGGAGGAGACGTGTCAGAACTCCAAATGTCGCGCAGCAGAGCCATCTTGTGGTTCAAAATGAAACTGAAAACGAATCAGCTGATATGGACGGTAAAGGGGATACAAACCTTACAGTAATACCCGAAGGAGTCGTGGATTCTTTTTAAGCCAAGTGGAAAAATATGTTGCTCATTATCTTCTGATCTTAAACAAAAAACGAGAAAGCTGCAGCTTTGGGAGAACAAACACTTTATGGCAAATTTTTTGCCAAAAGAAATCCCGCGACACTGAGTATGAGTTGTTTACATTTATTTACCACACTCTTCTCTCTGAGTGTCAGTATATTTTCTCTCTTCCTTCGACTTTCGTTAAGTCGTTGGGTGCGGTGATCTCTTTCCACATCCTTGGCTTGAGAAAACATTGCAAATAGATACATTTTTATCATACGTTCCCAAGCGCGCGCTTTTACGCATACGCTCGCTCTCTTCAAGGACACTGAGCGTTAACCACCAACTTCAGCATGCTGGCTGACACCTGCAACGCAGCCGCAACTCCGCAGAGAACCTGACGGAGTCAGGTTGAAGATGCTCTATCTGACTCCTCCGCTCACCAAGGAAAGCTTTGTTTCTATCTCCAGCGGGCGAGAAGAGTGCGGTTTTCTGTTCTTGGAATAAAACACAAGGATTAAACAACTGCAAGTTGGATATTACTTAGGGATTAAAAAGGGTTTTCGTTGCTGACTTTTTTTGGAACGCTTCCCTTGGGAATCGGGCGCTTGTTAATACTTAAAAACTTTGTTTTACTGTTGATTTTCTAGATGGATTTTTTTAACCTCTCTAATTTTTCTCTTGTGGATTCTAATCTGACCACACCAACAGGTAGGTTGAGTAAACAGAGGATCGTAATGTATTGCAGTCTCACCCTGCTCATAATGGTCATGAATACAGCCTGAAGATATAATGCATGTGTATCATTTAAACCCTCCAAATTATTTTTGTCGTTTTAAAAAGCATAAAATACACATTTCTCTGCTTGCAGTTTGATTAATTCACTCTATATGCTGAACAGATTACAGTGCCACTGTTCAAATATTTATAGATTTCTTCTCAGTTATAGATGTACATAATCATTTGTCAAAGACGACAGTTTAACGTGTTGCTTCCCCAACCCATTCGTAAATCAATGTCTTCTGGATTGTTTTTAGACCCTCCAGCCATCATGTGTGCTACTAGAGCAGTTAAACCCTCACAGGCACACAACTCCCTCTCATAAGCAAAGGTGCATGCACAGATAGATAGACAGATAGATAGATAGAGAGAAGGAGAGAGACAGAGAGATCAATAACACTTAAAGTGGACACAGCCTTAAAGCTAGATGGAAGAAATCAGAGTAGAATTTGATAAGAGACCCACCTATGTAACACCCACAACTCCAATCTGTTCCTTTTTTGCTGTTCTAGTCATTTCTAAATTACATGCATATAGAGCATTTAGGATCAGACTTTTGGAGATGATCAGCTCTCCAGAAATGGACAAGGTGGCTGTAGGTCCTTGAATGTATTTAGTACTCCTCCTTATCCTCTAATTTCATTAAAAAATGATGTCATAAAATGACAATAGTGACATGTACAACCCTAATTCCAAAATAAAAATGTTGTTAAATGAAAAGAATAAGTGCAATTAATAGCAAATCTCATATTTCATTCACAATAGACCTGAAGCAACTTATCAAATGTTAAATCTGAGACATTTAACCATTTCTTAAAAAATATTAGCTCATTTTGAAAATAATGGCAGCAGCACATCTCAATAAATGTTACAACAGTCTGTAAAACAGCAGGAAGTGAGGAGAGCAGTTGCTGGAGTTTTGGAAGAGGTAAGTAGCCTCATTTTTTTTTTTTTTTTTTTTTGTTGCTCAACGGTCCTAGGTCGTCTTTGCCTGATTTTTGGTTTTATGTTGGCCAAAGGTTCTCCATTGCCGTCATTGTACAGCACCAGTATTTACTTCCTGTCACATGACGTCTGAATAGCACCTACAGGAATCAGACATGCCTCTTTAGTTTGGTAATGTATTTTATGATGGCTTTCTGCCTGATGTTTGTTACATCATACTATTGTTTTCCCTCTGATATAGATTGGTATTTGCGTATCTTTAAAAGAGCTATGTACATTTGTTTTTATTAATGCAGTCTTGATATACACTGTCATGTGTTTGTTGACTTGTGTGTGCAGAATTTTAAAAGTTAAAATCTCACCAATAATGCTAACAATTAAGTACAGTATATTGGCAAATTTTGAAGCCCTGCAGTGTGTGAGATGTTTTTCTGTTCACCTCATGAACTGCAGGCCAGTTCAGCACCCAGACTCTTCTATTGTGAGGCCATGCTGTTGTGATGGATGCAGTATTTGGTCTCACATTGTCTTGTTGAAATATGCATGGCCTTTCCTGAAAAGGATGTCTATATGGAAGCATTTTGTTCTATAACTTCTGTATACTTTTCTGCATTAATAGTGCCTTTCTAGATATGTAAGCTGCCAATGCCATATGCACTAATGCAATCTCCTACCATCAGAGATGCAGGCTTTGGAACTGCACTGATAGCAGCTGATTAGTCCCACCTATCTTTAGTTTATTGGACACATTGGTTTCCAAAAAGAATGTCAAATTCTCATTCATCTGACCACAGAACAGTTTTCCATTTTGCCTCAGTCCGTTTTAAATGAGCTGTGGCCCAGAGAAGATGGTGGTGTTTCTGGATCGTATTCACATATAGCTTCTTCTTTACAAGATACAGCATTAATTTGCATTTTTGGATGGCAAGGCCAACTGTGTTGACAATTATTTCTGAAAGAATTCCTGAGTACATGCAGCACAGAATCATACTTTTTTTTTAATGTAGTGCTGCCTGAGGTCCGAAAAGATCACAAGTATCCAATACTGACCTTTGGCCTTGTCTCTTGCACTCAGAGATCTCTGCAGACTCACTAATTCTTTAAATGATATTATGTACTGTAGGTGGTGGGATATTCAAAGTCTTGATAATTTTATGATATGGATTTTTTTTTTTCTGAAATTGCCTTCCAATTTTTAGATGCAGTTTTATGTAGATTGGTAAACCTCTGCCTATTTCTAAAAATGCTCCCTTTATACCCAGTCATGTGACCAGTCCCCAATTAACTTAGTTAGTTTCAAAATGCTCCTCCAGAGATGATTTTTATTTTATCAGTACCTCTTACTTTTCCAGCCTTTTGTTGCTCGTACCTACTTTTACAATATGTTTTTAGCTATGAGCCAAATCTTTTGAGAAATGGTAAAATAGATACTTTATTAATTGAGGGAAATCAAAATGTGAAAATGTCTCCATTTTGGCATCTGATATGTTGTTTATGCTCTATTGTGAATGAAATATGGGTTTATCAGATTTGCAAATAATAACATTCTGTTTTTTTACATTGTACACAGCGACCCAACTTTTTTGGAATTTGTGTTTTATTAACATGATCTATACACCAAAACTGTCAAAAGTTTGTAATAAATCCTAAAATATGTTGAATTAATTATTAATTCCATCAGTAGCTCAAAATTCAAATTGGGATATCAAATTTCCAAATATTTCAGGGGTCCTATGATTCAATTTTAGGTGCTTGGGCATCCCAAAAGGGTCCAAAACTGCCTAAATCATTTCACTTTTAGCATGAACACACACCATGTATTGTACAATGCAGTCAGCAATCACTGAATATTTGTTCTTCTTGTCTTCAGTTGTAGATGGGACACTTCACTGCAGCTCCATCCTTCATGTCATCTCTGGCATCATCTGCTTTCTGGGTATCATGGGGAACTGTATCGTCATCTACACCATCATGAAGAAGACCAAGTGCCGTGCCAAACAAACTGTCCCAGATATATTTATTTTGAATTTATCACTTGTTGATCTCTTGTTTCTCCTTGGGATGCCATTCCTCATCCACCAGCTGCTGGGTGACGGTACCTGGCACTTTGGAGCAGCTATGTGTACAGTCATCACTGCGCTTGACTCCAACAGTCAGATTGTCAGCACTTACATCCTGACTGCCATGACACTTGATCGTTACCTAGCTACGGTTCATCCCATCCGTTTCAACTACATCCGCACACCTTTTGTGGCAGTGCTGGTGATCGGCCTAGTGTGGGGTCTGTCTTTACTCACCATTATCCCTGTGTGGATGTACGCCGGCCTGATGACTCTCCCTGATGGCATGGTTGCCTGTGCTCTCCTTCTGCCTGACCCAGTCACTGACACGTACTGGTTTACACTCTACCAGTTCTTCTTGGCGTTTGCGATACCTTTGGCCATCATTTGCCTGGTGTTCTTCAAGATCCTGCAGCACATGTCCACCAGCGTGGCACCCCTGCCTCCTCGGAGTTTGAGAGTGCGAACCAGGAAGGTGACGCGGATGGCGGTGGCCATCTGCCTGGCTTTTTTCATCTGCTGGGCCCCTTACTACATCCTTCAGCTGGTCCATCTTGGAGTGCAGAAGCCAAGCCTTGCCTTCTCCTATGCCTATAATATAGCTATAAGCATGGGCTATGCTAACAGCTGCATCAACCCATTTCTTTATATTATACTCAGTGAGACCTTCAAAAGGCAGTTCTACAGGGCAGTTCGACCCATCAACAGGAAATTTCGTGTGAACCCAAGCACAACAGATGGTGGAAGTGTGAGTGTGAGAATGATCCCTGAGGGGGCCCAGCAGGAGCCGGCATCTGGAGAGATGATACCATCCCATGTGGACCCACAGTAAATCATAATCACATTTGAAGAATAGGAGTAATTGCCATGTGTATCCAACATCTGATTGGGGATATACAGTTGAAACCAGAAGTTTACATACACTATATAAAAAGGCACATAAACTTTTTTTTTCTCACCGTCTAACTTTAAATCAGATTAAACTTTTCCTGCTTTTGGTCAATTAGGATTACCAAAATTATTTCTATTTGCTAAATGCCAGAATAATGAGAAAATGATTTTTTTAAGACAATTTTTATTACTTTGTTCAAAGTCAGAAGTTTACATACACTAAGATTACCATGCCTTTAAACAATCTGGGAAAGCCCAGATGATGATGTCATGTCTTTGGAAGCCTCTGATAGGTTTATTGACAACATTTGAGTTAATTAGAGGCACACCTGTGGATGTATTTTAAGGCACATCTGAAACACACTGCTTCTTTTTGTAACATCATGGGAAAATCAAAAGAAATCAGCCAAGATATCAAGAAGAGAACTGTGAACTTGCACAAGTCTGGTTCATCCTTGGGTGCAATTTCCAGATGCCTGAAGGTGCCACATTCATCTGTTCAAACAAATATACGCAAGTATAAACACCATGGGAATGTCCAGCCATCATACCACTCAGGAAGGAGACGGGTTCTGTGTCCCAGAGATGAACGTGCTTTGGTCCGAAAAGTGCATCTCAACCCAAGAACAAAAGCAAAAGACCTTGTGAAGATGCTGGTTGAAGCTGGTAAGAGTGTGTCATTATCACCAGTCAAAAGAGTCCTGTACCAGCATGGGCTGAAAGGCCACTCTCCCAGGAAGAAGCCATTACTCCAAAAGAAACATAAAAAAGCCAGATTACAGGTTGCAAATGCACACAGGGACAAAGACCTTAATTTTTGGAGACATGTTCTGTGGTCTGACGAAACTAAAATTGAACTTTTTGGCCATAATGACCATCGTTACATTTGAAGAAAAAAGGGGGAAGCTTGCAAGCCTGACAACACCATCCCAACTGTGAAACATGGGGGTGGCAGCATCATGTAGTGGGGTTGTTTTGCTGCAGGAGGGACTGGTGCACTTCACAAAATAGATGGCATCATGAGGAAAGAACATTATGTGGAAATGCTGAAGCAACATCTCAAGACATCAACCAGGAAGTTAAAGCTTGGGCGCAAATGGGTTTTCCAAATGGACAATGACCCTAAGCATACTGCCAAACTGGTTACAAAGTGGCTTAAAGATAACAAAGTCAATGTTTTGGAGTGGCCATCACAAAGCCCTGATCTCAATCCCATTGAAAATTTATGGGCAGAGCTGAAAAGGCATGTGCGAGCAAGGTGGCCTACAAACTTGGCTCAGTTACACCAGTTCTGCCAGGAGGAATGGGACAAAATTCCTGCAAACTATTGTGAGAAGCTTGTGGAAGCATATCCAAAAACGTTTGACCCAAGTCATATAGTTTAAAGGCAATGCTACCAAATACTAATGAAATGTATGTAAACTTCTAACTCTCAAGAATATAATAAAAAAATGTCTAAAAAATGATCTCTCTCATTATTCTGGCATTTAGCAAATAGAAATAATTTTGGTAATCCAAATTGACCAAAAGCAGGAAAAGTTTAATCTGATTTAAAGTTAGACGGTGAGAAGAAAAAGGTTTATGTGCCTTTTTATATAGTGTATGTAAACTTCTGGTTTCAACTGTAAATGGAACTGCAGCACAATAAAAATTGCCCGGTCTGCACATCAGCTCCAAAACATGTTTAAAATAATAGAACCATCACAAAAGCTGCTGAATCTGTTCAAACACCAGATACCGTCTTATATTGTGTTTATACATGCCATGATACTCAGAAAACAGTCAATAAAGGTTCATAGTGTTCTTTAATTGAGCATATAAATGTCTGACAACTCAACAACTGTGCTCCCAGGCAGTGTTTACAGCTTATTGTGGCATTTCACTAAAGAAATTTAATTTCCTCATATTAAATGTAATTTTCATGCACTACTCTCTGGTTTATTAATTTCTGCTTGACAGACTCATACACTATTTACAGCTATTACTTTATCAGTCAGCCCAGTGATACAGGTGGATTTTATAGTCCGGATACAGGCGAGTCATTTCTTCGAGTATTCAAAATAAATGACTCACTGTACTCATCATAATTCATTTAAGTTCCTCCAGGTTAGTTTCTTGATGCTCAAGTCTCTTAGTATAATCAAGTACCATTATACAGCTTGAGCACATTAATGCAAAAGAGGGGGCAAATTCATTCCTACTGCAGTTGAGGTGATGGTTCATCTGCGCGTTTAAAACCTCTTTTATGTTTGTCTAAACACAACTAAATGCTACTGATGGGAATTTATATGGACTACTTATGATAATGGGTCAAATGTTGAATAAAAACTTTGAACACTTAAAAAAGGAAAATACTGTTCCAAACAAGAATTAACAACTGCTCAAAACCATTAAAAAATACTCCATTGAGTGGAAGCAGTTATAATTTGGAGTAAACAATACATTCTTACACCCACATCAACAAACCAGTCTTGTTAAATATACAGAGACAGTGATGGACAGACAATAAATGGCATATATACCTGCTCTCTCAGTGTGAAATATGCCTGTGAGCATCCATGCAGTAATCAGCACACACCTGAAGTCAGATCAGAGAGGGAAGAGAAGTCTGTACTTTCAATATTTGTCAAAGTGGAACATGGAAAACATAAAAAGATAAGCTTTTATACAGCTAAAGGGTTTTGTACAAAGCTGTGCACGGGCATTATTGGCATTTTTTGTGATTTTGAAGATCTTGTCAACTTGTTTCTATTTGTCTCCTGTGAATCTGTGAATTTTGTGAACATGTACCTCAGAAGTGCATAAAAAAGGTGTTCCAAAAAACTGTATTAATTGAACGAGTCTCCTATGGCCAAGGCACTTGCATTTTAAAGATTCATTCCCTTTTTAGTGTTAATTTTTTTTTTTTTTAATTTAAATAAGTCAACTTTGTAACTCCTCACTTACAACTAATGGAGTTAGGGGGTACATAACATTGAATAAAATTCAGAAACACTTTATAACAACCATAATAAGTCAGATAATAGTGATTTTACCGTTGACAAACCATGAATAGATACTGTTTACTTAATATCATTAATTTCAAGAATTTTTTTTTTTTTTTTTCATTTGTTTGTGACAAATTTGAAGATAAGATACATTGCCTCAAAAAAGTATTCACCCCTTTGTTTCTGTTTACCCCTTTACTGATTTAAGAAATCAATCACGGTCAATATAAATTTGCTTTTTTTGAGAAAAAAAAAAAACTCTCTAATGCTGAAATTGAAAAGAGACTTAAACAAAGTAATGTCAGTTGTTCTCTTGCAGACTGAATAAGATTGTCCTCAAAGATTTTCCAATATTTTGCCACATTCATTTACCCTCTGCCTTTATGAGTCTACCTGGGCCGGCTGCTGAGAAGCATCCCCACAGTATGATGCTGCCACCACCAAGCTTCATGGTTGGGATGGTGTGTTTGTGATATGCAGTGTTTGGTGTCTGTGAGCCATAGTGTCCAGTCTGATGGCCAAAAGCCTCATTCTGGTCTCATCAGGCCAAATAACCCACATGCCTTTAACTCTAGTCGAGATTTAACATAGTTTTCTTCAACAGTGGCTGTCTCTTTGCCACTCTCCCATAAAGTTTTAAATGGTCAAGAACCCAGGTATCAGTTGTTGTATGCAGAGTATCTCCCATCTCTGCTGCTGAAGCTTGAAACTCCTTTAGAGTAGTCATAGGTGTCACCAAGACACCTATGAGTAGTAAATGATGTCTGGCCCACTAGATCAAATCCATGAATTTGTGACATCACATTAAAACTATGAAAATTTTGTCAGTGGAAACCACCTAAAATTGTTTCAATTTCAATGTTGTAAAATATAGTAATAGTTCTGTATAAAGTGTTGATAAATACTGTATTATGCATATTGATGTTATATGAGTGCTTTATAAATATGGTTAATATAAAGTATTACGTGTATTTCATTTGTGGTCAAAAAGAAAATCAAACAAAGACTGCTGGAGGATGCTCATGGTCTAGCATTAGGTCATACCTCCATGGCCCTCCATGTTTAGTGGGTTGGGTTCAAATCCAACCTAAGCCTCGTTTCTTGCTTGGCATTTCCCCCTTCTGTCTCTCACACTATCCACTACCCTGTCTTTCCAATTAAAGCATTAAAAAAGTAGAATATTTGATCTTTTTAATATCCTGTTTATCCCTCAGCTGGGCTTCTAGTAATTCAACCATTAACATACGTTGTATTCTTTCTGGCTTGTATGTCTAGTTCCCTTTATTATCAGAGTATATAAGAATATTGTAAACAGAGTACAATGAAAGTGTAGAAAAATGATGCTGTGGGCCCTCTCAAGGGAACACTGAAGGTCTTGAAACATAAAATAGTAAATTACAAAGCAGTAGCTCTCTGAGCTTGTTACATCATGATCACAATACTAAGGTAAAAAGAAGAAGCTTGTTTAAGAGTTATGAAAGTGTGGGATTTCAAACCAGGAATTTGTCCTTTCAGAGCAATTCTTGTATATTCAATGCTTCTTTTTTATGTCGTGGATATTATATTACCATCAGCAGATGCTAAAAAAGGCATTTCCTCCTGAAAACAAGACAATCTCCTCCTGAGGAATCATTGCAACACTTCACATAAGTGCAATTGTTATTTGTCAAGTAGTGTTGTTTCAGTATCACATCAGTCCCACATTCTGAGCCATGAATATAAACTGACTGTTGTGTTCTAGTTGAGCTGATCTGTCAAGTCTTTAAAAAGTGTAATTTTGCTGTTTGGCATTGTCAGTGTATTGATAGAAAGCTCTTCTAAAGTCTGTACTACAATAATGATGCCATGTAAATATATGATAACTTTGACACTGATTGTGAAAACCAGTTCCTCAACCTTTCTTGGGATATTATTCAGCATTGAGAATCTAAGCACTTGCTTATTTTGAAGTGCAATTTCACAACAGCACAGTAACAATACTTCACTGTCATTATGCCTCTGTACTTTGATATTGATTCTACAGAAATACACGATCAGACATGCACACACACAGCTCTGCTCTGATCGATGACTCACTACCCATGTTCCAGTGCATAGATGCACTGCCCAGCTCAGCCTAACTCTACCCACCTCTGCAGCTCACTTGTTGTCTTGAAGTGACAAGTTTGTTTTCTTTTACAAAAACTGCATTTCATTACATGTATAATAGACAGTGCTTCACCATTTTCTTTCAATGAATGACTCTGACATGATGTCCTGTCAAAAACAGGAGATACTAGCCTGTCTATGCCATGGGCTATCCACAACGCATTGATAGCTTTCAGTACAAACCAGGCAAACAACATTTAAAAGCATTTCCCCCTTATTATGTCAAAACCATACATTTGAAGTAAACACTGATATATTATTTAGTAGCTGAACCTTGTGGTGCTGATTTTATTACTATGATTTCAGTTCAAGACAAGCGAGCAGTGGAGCTGTGCAGAGCCAGATGGTGACTAAACTTAGCACAAAAAGTAAGGAAATTTGGGTTTGGTAGATTATTTCTATGTTAATGCTTCTAGGCAATAAATCATATACTGTTGGAAAGCCTGTTTATTTCCCTTAAAAAAGGTGCCACATTTGTAAAGTACATGCATTTGTGGGATGAGAAGCAGAGCTGAGTATGGGGGTTGCACCCTTGATAAATGTGCCAAATATATAGGCTACATAGGCTTACAACAGTAGGAGATTTATTGCTTAAAAGCATTGAAACAACAACGAAATAATCTACCAAACCCAAATCTGACACATCTTATACATCATAATGAAGGGAGGCATCATTGTGGCTTAGATTGTGCTCCTTAAACTGACAGTCTGAATAGGGCTAAATAAACTTTGGCTATTGGCATGAACAATTATGCGGGTCAATTCGCCATCTAGATGCTTCTTATGAAACCTCAACCTGTAAAGTTTTAACACCAAGGATTAGAAACTGGTGTAGCTATTGTTCTTGTAAAGCAAGCAAGAAAAAAAAAACTCATTTTTGAGTATGCAGCTTTGCCATACTGTTGATGAAAAAATAAGTCTCTCTGTTTGTACTGAGCATTTAAAGATGAATTGCTTATGTATTCTGTATATTCTGTATAAAATAAATGTTATATTTGTATGAAACCCCCCACAGCTGTCTGTCTTGAGATTGCACTCTTTTCATTACACCCTTTCGATTATATAAAGTTTCTACTTCCTGCTATTCTGAGC
The DNA here is from genome assembly GCF_018320785.1 of Cheilinus undulatus. NCBI lineage: Eukaryota > Metazoa > Chordata > Actinopteri > Labriformes > Labridae > Cheilinus > Cheilinus undulatus. Next base: position 26,591,844 of record NC_054868.1, on the reverse strand, counting down.
AGGATAGACCTACTGTATTTGTGAGTAAACAATTGCTTACTAATTTACATGAGAAACCACTGAAATGTGATACCTCCATGCCTCTTAAAGGCCAGCATTGTTCAGGATAGGAAGCTCTTCCATGGTGTCTAGACACTGCTGATGGTGGTGGTGAAAGAAGAATGCAGGATGGAGGCGGACATCTGAACATCTGATGAGGCAGGCTTGAGCTGAAGGAGGGACGCAATATCCACTCTGAAATCAGAAACTGGCAGCAGACGAGGAGAACAGATTTAAAGCTTGACAGCAGCAGGGTGATTGGCTGATTAAAGTAATAGTTAACCAACAGAGTTCAATGTGTGTATGAGACATGTTTGCTGAGGCATGTTTTCACAACTAGATGGTAGTATTTACTGAATTTGGTTCTACAATGCTAAAAGAAGCTTAAGCCTGTGAACATTGTGCTTTAATGTCTCTAAACTGGTAATGTGATACAAGATACTTGGAAAATACTATTAGTTTAACAAGTCTGTATATATTTTTGAATCCATCTCACTCTACAAAACCTCTTCAGTATTTTATTTTTGTAAGATATTTTTGTTACCTTTGTGTATTTTATGTATTTGACATTCACCTTTAACTGGATCAATTATACCACTACACAATCACTGTGCAGTAGCAAATGACCTTATGCTGTGGTCTGAGTGACTTGCAGTTAATTCTGCACAACTCTGGTTGTGTGTGTGCTGTCCCATGTTTTTCAGAATAAACCAGACCAAGTGCTCCACTTATCCTCACTCCTGTCAAAGCAAGGCCGTACAAAACTTGATTAACATTCCTTTAAAATGCCTGTTCTTCAAATGAGTTTGACACGTTTTTTGTAGGAGAAATTATTAAAAATGGAAACAAACAGTTCACGGGTGAATCTCAAGTATTATTTAGTAAGTGTGTCTACTTCAGCTTGTAACTTTGTTCATAAAGTTACAAGCACAAAATTAATTAACTGAAGTCAGGTCATGTTAGATAAAATGAGGACTGATGTCAGTCACCACATTCGAGCAGAGCCCTCATATTGCAATCAAAACTGGCATTTTTTCTGACAGTAGAGGATCTTTTTTGAGAAGGCTTTGTTAGCAACAATGTCACTTGTACAATTTACCTGGTGTCTCCTTGAAAATGAAAGATTTCTACTTGAAGTTATTACATCCATGCGTGGATGTTTGCTATTGAAAGGTGAGTCAATGACAGATGAAATGTCTACCTTTTCTGAATCTTAAGGGAAAACTGACAAAGTTGAAGTCTGACTTAGAGACAAACAATATACGTAAACCTTAGTGGCGAGGACACTTTGCCCACCACAAAGATTACATTTTTCTTATACAGAAAAACTTTCTGTGAGCCTAAGGATAGGATCCTGATTGTTCATCTGGGAACAACCAGGATGTTCAGGAGGGTATGAATAGAATTTTTAAAGAAAGGTCAGACAGAGGATAGAAAAAAGATGGTCAAACAACAGAACTATGACACAGTGGTCTGAACACAATCCAGGGTCTCGGCAGTGGTGGTAGGGATGCCCTGAACCAGTAGCCTGGGAAAGAGAAAACAGCCTGAATCTGTTTTAGAGCAGAGACCAGGGGCCGCATTTATAAACGCTGCATATGCACAAATGAAAGCGTACGCCACTCGTAAGCAACGTTTTGGATTTATAAAAAACAAACTTGACGAGAGAATGTGCGCACCTCCACAGCAGGTCTGACCCTGCCGTACCCACAAAATCTGGAGATGGGAAACTGCGATCCCAACAGTAGAAAAATGAAATTAAAGACTGCTATGTGAAATTGATACATTTGTGTGAAATAATCAAATATTACACATTTCACAACGTATATCATACATGAAGGATATATTTTCAAAAATGAAGAAAGAGGAAAAATTTACATTGATGCCCCAGGGAGTGCGCGAATGCAAGCACGCGCATGTGCCTCCACACACATAGCCTATATTATTGAATCAATCATGTTCTGTCATTGTGAAATAAACCCTACATGTAATTATGAAACCCATTCAATTAAACAATAAGGTGGACAACAACCGTGTTCCCAAAATGTGCCATACAAATAAAGTTTTACATTATTAATAATTGTAATTAAAATGACATGATCATTGTGTAAAACTGCTGATCAATTAGGCTTTTTAAATTTAAATAAACTATTGTGAATTACGTTCCAAGTGTGTTTGTACTGTACATGTTCATTTAGCCTCTTTCAAACAAGAGAATACAATTACTTCTGGCACATTTGGTGCATCTGTGTCCCCGTCTGCCTCCTTCACCACACCGTTCAGGAGGGATTCCCTAATGATCCCCGTGGGGATGAGCTCCTTTGTGCCCTTTCACACCTGTCACACAGACACTCTTTCTATGGAGAGCGATACGCCTTTTCGCCTCCATTTTTATGTCAGACCATTTCTTTTTTACTTCAGCCACAGTCTGACCCTCTGAGGCAACATTATTTACAGCATCAGCCACATGCTTCTACTCTTTTGCCTTTCTGGCATTAGTAATGCCCACACTGCCCACCAAATAAGAGTCTTTTGCGTGTGTCCACCTCACCTATTACTATCTGGACCTCACATTTTACTTTTTTTTGCGCGTTTTCCCTCTTGGTCCATTGTGAAATTAATATCATTAATAATTCATCAAGGGCATTCACCTGACCTTTTATAGGCACCATATGGGCGGGGCAAAGCGTTCCCTCATGTGGGACAACTTTAGAGTTGATTGTGATTTATAAATGGAAACAGGCGTAGGATGTGCGTGTGCACTGTTATAAATCTGAAAGTTATTGTGCGCACGCATTTCCTGTGTTTCTGGCGTGAGCCACCTGTAGTGATCTTTCCTATGGTCAGTTTTATAAATGAGACCCCAGACCACAGTTTTCCAGGCTTCTGCTCACACAGGAGTATAAAGTCAACTCAGTATACGCTGTATTGCATATTTGCTTTAGTTTGCACTTAAAATTGTGATTTCAGACATCAAGAAATGGAAGGAATATGGCATTTGTAAATCTGCCTAGATCAGCCCATCCTAACAAACTGACTGACCGTGCAAGAAGGAGACTAGTGAAAGAGGCCACTCAGACTCCTCCCTGAGGGAGTTACAAGCTTCTGCAGCTGAGATGGAAGAGACTCTGCATTCAACAACTGTTGCCTGAGTTCTTCACTAGTCAAAGCTTTATGGGAGAGTGAAGTCCCCTCCAGAGATGAGTCAAATGAGGGTTGCATCACCCACAAACATCAGGAGCTTGACTGGACTGGTGACTGAAGGTGCAGCTGTTGGTATACAGGGAGAAGAGCAGAGGGGGAGCTGCTGTTGATGGTTCTGCTGTTGGAGACATGTTACCCCATCATGACCTGCTGCTTCCTGTCATACAGGAAATCTTGATACGCCTGCAGGCAGAGTTAGGCACGTTCAGGTGGGACAGCTTGTCTTCAAGCAAATTCATCATTGTGCTTGTTGGGATTTGTAATGTCAGATTTTGGTTATCGCTTAAAATACCAATGATTATTATTATGATTTTGAATATAGAAAATAATATCGTTAAATCTTACTATCATAATAGGGGAGCTTTCTGTCTGTATGTATACTATATTGCCAAAAGTTTTCACTCACCCATACAAATAATTGAAATCAGGTGTTCCAATCATGTACATGGCCACAGGTGTATAAAATCAAACACCTAGGCATGCAGACTGTTTCTACAAACATTTGTGAAAGAATGGGTTGCTCTTAACCTGGAATGCCAGATTCATCTGGAAAACTACTCATACACAGCATTTGGGAAAGGGTAGAGGCTTTGACAAAAAACTCAGAGTGATTGGATGAACGTTCTGTCACATCTTTGCAGGCCAATCAGAGCAACAAAACACATGACATAGCCGCTACAGAGCTGCGCCCCCGCGCCCCGGGAACCATGATGACTGTAGACATGTCAGTACACGACTTTTGTCGTTCTTCTTTTAACGAAGAAATGTCGTCAAGTTCTGATAAAACTGGCGCTTTAGCAGCATCCACTCTAATGTCCTCCGCCATAATTGCACTGGCCTGAAAGTACTGCCCCTTGTTGCTGATTGGTCCTCTCACTTTCTAACCGGGCCCAAATGTTTCAGATGGATTCACCAGTGAGAAACACAGAAATGGGGGTATCCATCTGCTTTGCAAGGTTAGGTCGCTCTCAGGAGCTCAGTGAATTCCAGCGTGGTATTGTGATAGGATGCCACCTGTGCAACAAGTCTAGTTGTGAAATTTCCTCACTCCTAAATATTCCACAGTCAACTGTCAGTGGAATTATAACAAAGTGGAAGCGACTGGGAATGACAGCAACTCAGCCACGAAGTGGTAGGCCATGTAAAATGACAGTGCGGGGTCAGCAGATGCTGAGGCACATAGTGTGCAGAGGTCACCAACTTTCTGCAGAGTCAATCGCTACAGACCTCCAAACTTCATGTGGCCTTCAGATTAGCTCAAGAACAGTGCATAGAGAGCTTCATGGAATGGGTTTCCATCTTAAGTCCATTGACTAATTTTTTAAAACTTTTTCTTTTAAGTATAAACAATGCATTTCTATGAATAAAAATATACTCTATCATTCACTGTATAAATGTGAGTTATTAAGTGATTCAAATGTGCAATAAATTTGTAGATCACAAATGTTTTACATGTTTGCTTTTACTTCCTGTTCACTCATTTCCACCCTGGGGTGCTTGGCTTGAATGGCCATTAGACTGTAGAAAGAATTGGACAAACCCCGTGTGACGTCCGTCGTCTGCTTACAATAGGCGGACTCAAACGGCTCTTGAAGCCAATCTGTGGAGGCATCCGTGTTGAAATCGCGGTCTCAACCGAGCTTTGGATCAACCTAACGGCCCACCCACTAAGCGTGACTTCCTGTCAGCCTGCTAGCTAGCATTCTGGTTGACAGAAACGGAGCCTCTGCCTGTCGAGCTATCTGTCAATCAAATGAGACGCGCCAAACAGCTTTCATCCTAAATATAATCCAAATGATCGTGGTACAAAAAAATTCACCCCCCGTACAGTGGGAGCACAATAAGACACTAGCTAATGAGACATGTTTGGTGTTTAGAACCAGGCTGTGAACTTCTTTATTTCTAGTGTCAAAACCGGCTGTTTAACATGTGTCCAGATGGGACTACTGACGATCCTGCAGCCAGCCTCAAGTGGACACTCGCGGTATAGCAAATAATTTTTGTACTTCCGCATCGGCTTCATTTTTCAGGACCGGAGGTTGCCACTTGGAGCGCTTACAGCTTTCTAGACTACCTTTGTAAGCTATGCATGCGCATTTGCTCCTCTTTAGTACAAGAGATAGGAGCTCTGTGGGCACAACACGACGGTGCCTCTGAAGGGGTTACCACCACTTGCCAGACGCCAACAGGTGGCAGCAGAGATACGCTCCTTTATCTGAGACTCACAGAGTAAGTCATGCGCAGTCACAGTATATCTCTGGCTTTCTGCCAGAATCTGCACCTGCTTTCATTTTTTGGCTTGTGGAGAGATGCTAGGAAGACAGTAAGCAAAATGCAAAAAGAAAAATCAGTCGAGTGTTTAAGAATAAGGCCTTTTGAGAGGAGGACATATGAGGAGAAACTTAGAAGTAAAGAGCTTGGACCTGACCAGCTGGATATCAGGATGAAGCCGACAAAGCTTTCAGAGGGAGAGAGTACACTGTTGGCATATTAAACGAATTAAAAAGTAAGTAAATTAATCAATAAATAATAGTTTTGTGTGCTTTCACATTTTTGCTGCATTCAGGTCTGGCATTTATATTTTTATACTCAACCAGTCACTATTGAAGCAGTGACTACTTGCACCTGATGTCTTTTGTAAATGTTTCTATTTAAAATAAACATAAACATATTTAAATTTGTCACCAATCAAACAAATGCAAATATGAAAAAAAAAGGGAATTTGATTTCAGATTTGCTCCACAGTGCATTTCATGTGTGAATTGCTGTGCAGTTGGAGTATGTGGAATTTAGGGGTTAGATAGTTCTAAAGTGGATGTTTGCTGCTTGAATCAAAACCAGAAAAGGCAGATTTAATGTTTTATTGTAAATTCAGCAACAATACTAGATATTATAAATGTTATTAAGATATTATAAAATATTAATACATAAATTCTATGATATTTCTTGTTCAGGCAGCACTAACATTATTAACTACATACATCACACTGGTAAATGAAAACGATTAATTTCAGATTTATAAAAAATAGTCAAAGCACCAGTATAATGTCAGTTTCAATACTGAGACTGTTAAATAATTAAATTTCATTTGAGCACCATGTATGAATTTAGGTTTTTGATATTTAAATTTGTGTAACATGAAAAAACTATTTATTAAGTTTGTAACCATAATATAACAATTTGCGGTTAAGATCAAACATTGCATGGTTAAAATATTCATATTATGATAAAAATGGCCAAATAGATTTTAAAAAGCAGCGCGCTATCATTTCAAATGTTATTGTGTCTTGCATATGTTAGCATGCGCGTTTATGAGCACTAGTAGGTGCACAACTGATCATTTGCCATCATATCAGCACAAAAATGTGTGTAAAAGTGCTCCTAGTCTTTGTTCTTTGCTCAAATCAAATCATAGAGAAGAAAACTTTGGTGAATGTTAAAGTCATCTTAAAAACTGTGAATGAGATTTTAAGAACAATTTTCCTCTGAAGAACGGTGGGAGAATGAACCCATTGTTCACTAGTCTGGTGTCTGATAAGAGGAGGGCAGTATAGGGATGGAGTGCAGGGTCCTGAAGGCTCAGGTTTAAAAAAAGAAAATATTTGCTCAGTCTGGCAGAACTTGCACAGATATTCTAAAGCCGTCAACCAGATGGAAAAAAAATATGACCTAAGGAGGAGGATGGCTCTGTTATCATTTTGATGACTTACTATGACGGGTGGTGGGTGTATGTAACCTGTGATGGCCTGGACTCCATCCCTGTCTCTTTTGTCTGTGAGGTGGCTGTTTATGCTCCATGTATACTGATGTTGTACCTTCTTTATTCCTTGGGACACGCTGTTCGGTGCTTACCTCAGAGCTGCCTCATCTCCTGCTCTGCATCTTGGCTCTTCAGCATAGAGCAAACCTCATCAGTCCTCCACAGTTCTTTTTTATTTTGAATGCTCAGTGATTGCCCTGAGCACAGTAACATCATCAGTCCATTTGTCTATGTAATTCAAAACTGTCACTGTGTGATCCCGTGGTTAGCTCATACTTTAGTTTGTTTCTTTTTCAAGGTTTGTAGCACAATAGAGATACAGTCTGAGGAGTTCAAGTGAGGGAGAGGTGTAGGCCTTGTGTTGTTAATTCTCGTTGCAGAGTTTATACGCTGTGATATGAAACTATGAAACTATTTTTTTACAACCCCCAATATGATTAAAATAACAAAGATAGTTTGTTTTCTGCTCAATCATGGCATCTCGCAGTTCACAGAAGTTTTTTCTTAGTTTTTGTTTTGTCAGCAATTAGAGGCCCCCCCGTTTCAAGATTGAAAATCCTGCTGGTGCTGCTCAGTGGTTAGAGGAGACATCAGTGTCCTGATACCATCCGTTGGTGAAAAGACAAGCATGGCGCGTCTCTCCATAAAGTGATGTTTTTCTGTCAGCTCTGTTTAGAGTGAGTCTGTCCAACTGAACAGAATCACAGAAACAGCAGATTGTGTTTGTTTTGACCAATCTGGCCTGGTAGTTGTGTTGATACTCCATGTATAGCTTAGATTTGGGTCGGCCTGTGGCTCCTGTCCTGCATGTAATTTCATACTCTCTCATCCCAGTGTGTGACCCTTTATCTGGCTCTATCCACTGTCCTATCCAAACCCACACACAGCTTCTTCCACAAGCTGCACCCCCCACCCCCATGAAAACACAGAGGACTGCCAGGGACTGTTCTTGACGATGTAGCACCAGTACACTTTAAGCTGCTGCAACATGGTAATTTTAGGAAATTCTTTGTATGGCTTCTATTTTATTGTGCACAAAACTATTCATGAATGACTCACTTTAATTTAGCAGGGCAAGTAAAAAAATTACCTGGGAATTATCGTGTAACTTAAATAGAAAATTATCATCTTATTTCTAAGAAATTACTTGGTAAAATAGCACCTAATTACCTGAGAATTACCACAATATTACAAGGAATTAATGAATAATTAATTCATCATTTCTAGGTAAATATTTATTTAATATTAACACATTTTCACTGGATAGTAAATCTCAGATGGTGGATGACATCAATCCAAGAAAATCCTGAATTTTCCCCCCAAAATTAATTTCCATGTTAACATGTAATAGACTTGTTCGAATTGTAGACGCAAAACAATGCAGTTAGAGTTTTTTCAACCCACCCCCCCACTCTCCACCTGCAGTTGGTTTTAGTTCAGTTTCAAAAGTTGCTGTTTCACAGCCATGGGCACTTGAAGAAAGAGATGTTGATAGAGAGTAACTGAGATGACTTTAGAGTATCTTCAGACCATTAACTCTTTGAAAAACCTGTAATCATGTATAGTGAAATCATTTTGCACCCGATAAAGATAGTTATCCCTAAGGCCAGCCACACACTAGATGATTTTTTTCAATCTGAAATGATTTTAAAACCGTGAGAGACCACAGACTTCAGGACAATTTCCAAAGATTTTTCATCTTTAATCCTCTGAACGCACACACTATACGACTCAGCCAGGCTGTCAGATCACTGGAGACCACACACCTGCCGACCTGCCTACGACCTCGCGTGACGTGACTTCAGAAAACAAAACAAAACACGGATGTCTGTCGATTCCGTCTTGCCCCTCCGGGAGTCACCTGATGATCATTTTATCATTTTAAAATTCATTCATCTGGGATCAATGAGCTAGTAGATGGCCCCTTTTGTCTTTTTATTCCTCGCATGCATGTTTCTCAAAGCACCTGACGCTATTGGCGACATTTATGATCGTTATTTACGCAAATAAACCGCGTCCACGTGCAGATTACGACAGAAACTCTTCAACCTTCATAAACATAGGAGTATTGACAAAAGTTCACACAGACATAGAAACATAAGGGGGAGACGGAGACATGCAATATGTGTGGATAATAATAGTGAAGAGAGAGAAAAAAAGAAGTAGATAAAGTCAGTGGATGACAATCATCATAAGAACATTTACCGAAATACATAATCTTACCTATTATAAATATGTTATATGATACAATAAATGGTTTCTCAAGTAATGTTTTGGTTTGTAGCAGACAGATTAATTTAATACAGACTTCTTGATCGCTGTCAAGGGAAGCTGAAACAAGGGATGCACCGAAATGAAAATTTATGGCCAAAACCGGAAACCGAAAATTTGGAAACCAAGGCCGAAAACCGAAACACCGAAAGAAAGAAAGTATTATGCCAGTTATTAGTACCATTGCACTTATGGCTATGAGTGTGTACTAACCTCACTAAAATCAATTGCAATTGCAAAAATTAATATTAATGCTTCAAAGAATAAATCAATTACAAAATTATGTAAATATTTATTAAGCACTTCATTCCAACAATGCACAATTTAAAATAAAATAAAATACAAAATAAAATGTTTAACTTGACCGCAATCATGTATACATTAAATCAGTAGTTCTCAACCTTTTGTCAGTCATGTACCCCTTGTGAAGTATTTTTTCAGCCAAGTAGCCCTTAAACAGCGCAAAGCTTTTTGGCCAAAAAGAAAGACATTAAAGAGTGCTGTGACAGCCGTCTGATTTATCAAACTTTGTCACCGATAAACACTTTCAAATTACAAATATTAGATTTTTTTTTCATACATTTTAAATATTAAAAATGCATGACTAAAGTCATGGCACATCTTCTCATCTCTAAATGTGAGAATTTAAATTAATGTAGCTATTGAAAACAATGACTGGAAAGGCTTTAAACCCAGAAGTGTGCAAAGCTCTGCTCGGCTGCAGTGGTCTCCCTGGAACAATTTGGAAATAAAAACATAGAGCTAGAAAGAACTAAAAACCTGTAAATAATAAACAAGTTATAAAAAAAGACTTCTCTTTTTTCAAACTGAAATCATGAACTTTAGTTATAGATCAACATTTCTTCACAAAAAATAAATCATAAACCTTTTTATGAATGGAGTGATTGTGAATACAGTGATTGACAGGCATTGTGGCAGTGTGGGTCAAACCATTCTGCCATAGGGAGACTCAGGGGGTTTTAGGATGATTAAATTTAAGAGCCTACAAAATATTAACTCCAGTTCATAAACTTAAGGTCCTTACACTCTATACGCAATTTTTTCATGCAAATTATCTAAACAAAATATTTACATTTAGAACCTGTAGCGAGTCAAAGCAAGCTTCCTCGCCTGCAACATCATTTCCCAGCACGACATTGCTGCGGATATTTAAGTAGCACATTTGCGCTCATGTGGACATGTGGGGCTGCCTGCTACCTGTCTCCCTCTACCAGGCTAAAAAAGAGGCAAAAACACAAGAACTGATACAGACAGATATGAGGAGATATCAAACATCAGGTGGTGTTGGAGAGGAGGACGTTTTTGTTCCTCTGTCTGCCTTAAAAATCGGCTCCACCACCACCATGTGCGCTCGTTGGAGCGAAACTCACACAGCTGGAGCTGTTTCTAAACTAACGGGACTTTAGTGAAATATTTACCAACACAGTGTCCTCTGACCTCAGACAAACGACTTATAAAAGCTCCAGATCAACCAGCTAAATGACTCCTCTGGACAGTCTGAAACACAAACAGATGAGCCAGTCTGTGTGCTGTGGAGAGAGTTAACTCCTCTCACCACGAGCCTCAGCTGTTCAATATAATAACTCTTCTTGATCATATTTGACATAAAATGAATGAAAAGTCAGTCCCTCCTCTTACAAACTTGGCTGGCACAGTGAATGAAACCGTGAAACAAAACGGCACTGACGTCCTGGCTGTGCGTAAAAGTGCCGCGTTACGCACGGAGTGAAGGACAGAGAGGGACGAACCTCCTTTTATCTTCCACTCCAATAAATATCACTGTTTATCAGAGGACAGAGAAAACACACCACAGACGTTCGCAGCACGAATGTGATTTTAGAACGTAATATACTTGCATAATCGTGTCGCTGCTGACGTGCAAAGAAAGGTGCTATTTTTCTTAAACAGCCGGCATGTATTTTAAAATCTCGCGTACCCCCTGGAGTGCCTTCACGTACGTGTACCCCTATTTGAGAACCACTGATCCAAGCGCGTGCTGGCCGCGGTTTTTGCTTGCGTCATCACAACGTCGTGTTTCGGCCTTGTTGTTTCGGTGATAAAAGTCTTTTGGCCGAAAACCAAAAATGCACTTTTGGGCCATTTTTGGCCGAAAATTTTCGGTGGCCGAATTTTCGGTGCATCCCTAGCTAAAACATAAACCTATCACTATATCATCTTCAAAAGTACTCTTTTAGAGATAATATTTCTCACAGACTCAAAGTTGTAGCTTTGAATAAAATTTAGAGAACCTCCAGCATAAAAATAAATTGACATATACAGTACACCAATACTCCTTATCTGGAAAGACAGGCACCTTCATCTTCCCATTAAAATAAGATTTTTAGGTCTTATTTCAACCTGGGACACACTGTCTAAAGTATATAAAGCATGTGCATTCAAGAATCATGATCAGCACTGTTTCACAATTCAGAACTAAGATGCACATAGACAGAAGGTTGCAATGTACTAGTAAAGATGCTTGGACCATGGCATGCTGTGTTCCTTTACTAGTTTGGAAAACAGCTATTGTTCTAGGGAAGTACAGTTGCCAAGGTACAAGCATTGCTGTATACTTAGGCAAATGTACTACAATTGCAGCCTTTAAATCTGGAGCGCCTGTCAACTCAGTATAAGGATAGAGCTTAACGTCCTCTAACAAACAAACATGTTTGTTAGAAAACAATAATCATGGAACATTATGAGACAGAGATGTTTTAAAGTTAAATGCAAAGCTGGAACTACACTCCAGACATGGCTGCTGCACTGTGTCACTCCGCCCAGTGGTTTACTCAAGAAATAGTTCAGAGTATTTGCTTCATGTGTCGTAATGTTACGTAATTATACGCTATGAAATAATAACGTATAATTACGTAATTATACGTTATTATTTCATAGCGTGGTGAATGTGCAGGTCACAACTTGTCCACGAGAGTGTTTTGGAGTTGTTGGATTGTGTATTTGATGAGTTTGATGAGGGAAAGCAAAAATTCTGTCCACTAAAATAGCATTCACGGTGCAGCTGGTTTAATGGTCCCCCCAGATCTAGAAACAGCTTGCACCGACAACAAAAGGAAACGGACCTATTACTAACACTATAGGAATTATGGCAATGAGCCAATTTGCCAAAATGTTGACGTATCCCTTTAAGTTTAGGTAAAAATGGGCAAAAATTATTGGCTATAATGTACACTATATTGAGAAATTTTGAATTGTTTTATTTTTTTCACCCAGAAAGCCTCCTTGCTTGGCACTATTTTGCAATGCAACCTTCGACTATGTCTTCTTCCGCTTCAGCATGATGCTATCTCTCGATCAGCTGTTTGAGTCTGTGGGCTTCCCTGCTTTACTGCTGGTGTTATACAGACCTTTGTCAAGTTTCTGGAGATGAATTGAAAAAATTGACCCAAACCAGAAGAGCTGAATGACAATTGGTCATCAAAGTTAATTTATGGCTGTCGCTTTATTCTTGTAATGGCTTCTAATGTGTCAGCTGTTGAAGTTGAAAACTGAGCTGTAATTACTGGTATTAATTTGTTTTTGTTGCCTCTGTCGAAGCCAGCAGACCCAGACAGCTCAGGAAATAGCAGCATGCTGACCAAGTATAACTTTGATATTCATCTCCAAGGCTATTCTGCACAGAAATGCAGAAAGCGTCTGGTGTGTTAGCTGTGACACACCCAGGCAAGCATAAATGAGCATCTGCAGAGAAAGAAGAAGAGAAGACATGAAAGCATTAGACCTCTTGACCCATACATCTCCAAGGAAGCCGTAGAAAGCTGCTTGGTTCTCATTTAGAAGCGTTTTTACTGACCCACGGACACTAGCGTGAGCTGAGAAGGGATTTGTATTTGATATGTTCTGCCCATGCTATTGCAAATGTTGGAAAGACAGCTGTCATGATGTTCTTTGTAGGCATAATAGTTAATTTGATCTGCACACTTTCCTGCACAACTACAAAGACAAGAAAATGCTCTAAAAGACAAAATGGAATAATGGTGCTCACCTATTTTCACATTTAATTTCTCTGTAGCTGTAAAAGGTGTTAAATAATGATTCTCACTAGGGAATGTGATGTGTTGTATTATGAAATATAAATGAGTAATTTCAGAAAAGTATATGCTGTTGGTAGGAAGATGAGTGAATATATTTCTGCTCAGATTTTCTTATGAGTTCATAATGAATGCTGTTCTCCACCATGACAGTCATTTGTGCAGCTAAAAAAAAAAAAGTTGACTAATTTTCCTGACAACATCATCATCCCAGGCATCACTCATTGGTGATTTTAGCCACAACACGTTCACAAACTATGGCAACAATACAGCAGCGGGGGAGTTTGTATTCACTGTTTTCTGCGGCTGATGGACAAGCTGTTTTGAATATCAGCATGACAAAAATGTGTTTGTGCCTTCGAGCTCAAACATAAAAAACACACTTTCCATAATCTATCTTAAAAAAATAAGGGACCATTTGTCTCACAGTTGGAAATAGTCATTTGTGATAACTGTATTTCAGCTGGCATTTTTGTTCTGATATGGAAGATTCATTTGCCATCCCTACCTATTATTCACTAGAATAATCCGAACTCCTCCTGACCTGCAGCTGTAAAGGCCATAACCCCCCAACTATTTTAGCAGCTGCTCTCTTAATTTCCATGAATTTGTCTGGCAGAAACCTTCCTAATTCTGCCTTTATCTGCACAAACCTGTCTGTGCTCTGAATTAGCCACAAATTTCTTCACAGTACGATGATCACACTTAAATTTTCCTGAAATATCTAATGTTTTCATTTCTTGTCCATGGCATTTCACTATGAGGCTTTTAGGCGGCATAGAGATCCTTTTTCTTCTGAATCTTACTTGAAACCTGTGGCCTACTTAATAATGGGGAACATCCCTCTTAAGTAGTTTTCCTTTAATTGGGCTCACCTGGCAATCTAAGCCATCATGGCTGCCATTCAAAGTCTCTGTCCTGTATCCATTTCTGCTTGCCTGTGCTGCATCACGATGACGCTGCTTCCTGATCTGGCAAACTACGGGATGGGTCAAGGGTCACACAGAATGCCCGTACGTTAATTGTGGGACAAAAAAATTAGTGGCGTTAAAAGTAATTTGAGTTAACGCAATATTAACATGTTAACTTTGACAGCCCTAGTAATTAGTTAAACCAACTCTTAAATTTTGATGTACTAATTTAACCGTTTAGCTGGCTAACTACATTTACCCCTAATAATGACAGGATGTAATGGTTGTTTCAGTGTTAAGAAGTTGTTCACTTTTGCTGAAGCCTGGATAAAATGTCACCACATTTTTTTTACTGTAAGCATTTCCAGTATTTTCAAGTACCCCTTTTTTTTGTCTTTTTCTATGAATAATGTCAAGTAAGCCTCTTTAGGCGGAGCTTATTGATTATTCTTGGCCCAGAAATAAAATTAATCAATCAGCCAATCAATCCAATATGGCGACAGCCATCACTGGGCCTCAAAAGTTCCTTTTGTTGACCAGTATGTAACATCAATGAGACTATGTCCATCTGTATAATAAATGGAGAAACAAAATGAATCGCAGGGCCATCAATTCTTTCATTCATTCATTTAACCCACCCCTTGTTTTATTAGTGAAATTTTCTAATGTAGAATACAAGATTTAAAGATAATTTTTTTGTTTTCTCTAAATTAAACATGCTAAGAGCAAAAAATAAGCTAAAATATCAAAAGAATAGTATAAGAAAAACAGCAAAGGAGGAAAAAAAACAGATATGACCCAGACTTCAAACAAATCCACCCCCCAGGTGGCCCTAAAACTTACTTTCATTGACTGTATATCAAAAGTACAAATATGGCAGATAATGGAGAGACTGAGGAACTGCTGAAGAACTGAAACTGTTGTTTCAAACTGTTGTTTAATGCTGTCTAGTCTTCCCAGCCATGTTCGTGTCTTCTGATGTTTTCTCACCAAATAAAGTGCTCTGTGAGTTTTGAACAGACAAAACTATGTGTTTTTGTTTTATTTGTATTCTGCTCCCACAGCCAGCAGTCTGCAAAGGAAGTACAAGCACTCAACAAGAAAGAAGCTGTCAGAGAACAACAAGTATTCTCAACCTGTTTGTTCGTCAAAGCAGCTCTTCAGAACATTTTTATTTACCACTGCCTTTACCTGATTTCAATCACTTACCTGGTTTATACAATTTATTTTATTGCTACTTATTAATTTTTGATTATCACATGTCATACAAACCATAATTACAACGGTATAAAATATAAAATATATGTATTAAAATATATTTAGCTAAATAGCAACCTAAATGAGCTGGCACTTTGCTGGACTCATTAAAGACCCAAGTGACCAAAGCCAGTGATGCGTCTCTTCAAGAAGTCATTGCAAAAATGAACATAGCCTATTTTATAGCAAAAGAAGAGCTCTCTTTCACAAGGTTCGGATCTCTTCTTGCTCTATGTAAAGAAAATGGAGCAAATATTCCCCCCTCATATGACAACCTCATCAGATGTGGGAAAATGATATCAACGATCGCGTCTGACATGAAAGCCAACCTTGCTGCACAGATAAAAGAAAGTCGCTACATCTCTGTTATGGTAGACGGGGACACAGATGCATTGAGAATGAGATGGTCTATGTCCAGAGGCTTGAAACAGGAAGCCAACTAATAAGCTGGTCGGCCAACAGGAGCTACAGTACAGCCATGCAAAGGGTGAGTATTTTTTTGTGTGTTCTGTTTGTTCAGGTTCAGTCAATAAAACTACATAGTATAACTACCTTTTCATGATGGGCCATTGTCTATTGAATTAGTGACATGAAAAAGTAGCAGCGAGATTGTTTATGTAAAATACTTTGATAAATGTGTATGGACAAAAACAAATGAATACATGGATTTAAACATATAACATCTTACAGTAATAATTAATCTAAGTATCATTCTCATTAAAGAGGTACTACAAGCAACTAAAAACGCTTTTGAGAAACTGGAAGAGGGCATTGACTGGAAGGACAAGCTGGTGGGCTTTGGAGCACATGGAGCAGGAGTCAACATGGGACAGCATGGTGGTGTTTTTGCCCTGCTTAAGGAGGAGATTGGCGAGCACATCATTGCCTTCCACTGCATGGCTCACAAATACTGTGCTGTGTTATACATCTCTTAATATGAGATTTAAATATACATTAATTAAGAGCAATTTAATACTTTCTTGTTTAGTCATCCCACCGTAACAATATTACTGTAACTTTTGCCCCCCTCCCAGTGTATTCAATCAAACGACAAAGCTCCCTATTACATTCATACTGAATTTTTATGAATTAGCCTTGTTTTAAAAATGTCTCATTCATAGGTTGGAGTTAGCTATGCTGAATGTCCAGAAGAAGGAGCCCATGGTTGCAAAAGTGTATGACCTCCTCCACCTTATCTGGAAGACCTACCATTACAGCCCAAAGTCTAAGAGGGAGCTGCAAGAAGCAGGCAAAATGCTGGGGGTGAACATCAGCAACCCTTCCAGTGTCAAAGGTATTTCCCTCAGCCACCTTGTTTTCAGTATTTTCTTAAGTATCTTAAAGTATTCTATGCTGTACAAATAAAGTATGATTGTTCTAGGGCAGTGGTTCTCAAATAGTGGTCAAGGGACCCCTGGAAGTCTTCGAGCCACAGCTTGGGTGTCCGTGAAATAATCTAAAATGAACTATTAAAGTAATGCCATGTCATGTCATTCAAAATCAAATAAATACAGTACAGGGACCACTGTGCCATTAAACAACCATACCAAGCCAATGACTCCCAATTAAGTCAGCTTAGGGCCAATAAAAAATCAGATATGATTGTGGCATATTACCTAAATCTATCACTCATCATGTATCAGTCACTTTGCTCAGGACACATTTGGTGTGCAGGTCCAGCTAGCAACAGTGGATAAATATTTAAGCACGCTTCTGCCCAGTAAGGGGTCCCTAGCCCTGAGAAGTTTGAGAACTCCTGTTCTAGGGGCACGGTGGGTTCCACATGTTGAGCGAGCGTTGCTTGCCCTTCTAAAATCCCCAGCCGCTGCAACACTTCTGCACGAGCCACTTGGCTGCAACCTCTCCCTCTGTTGACATTAAAGGAAGGGCAAAATTTAACATATTTTAAAAGAAATGTTGCCTTCTTCTAAATTATATCCTGGTTGTTTAAAGACCCAAAATGTATTGCAATCTCTGAAATTATTTTGTAGATCAAGAGTGAGATGGAGTCAGCACAGTTCTGCGCCTTCAGCCACTTTATGGCTGATGTCTTTGTGGAGTTAGGGTGTCTGAGCCGAACCCTGCCGGCAAATGACCTTATCCTTCCGAAGGCTACAGCTGAGCTTAAGAGGACAGTGGTAGAGCTGGAAAGGATGAAGTTGAAGCCTAAGCCAGGAGGGATGTTAGAGAAGTTTCTGAGCATGCAGATTGAGGGAGAGAGTGTTACATTTCAGGTGTAAAGATAAGTAAGATAAAATATTTTGAAAATACATTATTTTTCAAGGCTTAAGACAAGGAGAAATTACATATCGATTTGAAATATGCAAAGAAATTAAATCTATGTTTTTCAGTCACTATAGTATATTATTTTGGTGTTAGTTTGCAGAGCATAGAGCTGAAAGGGCAAGCCCCTTTGACTGGTGCTGGTCAGCAGCTGTTGACATTGCTGTAAAAGAGATGAGTTCACGCTTTAGCTGTGTTCTGAGTGAATCAGGAGAAAGGCAACAGTAGTTGGAACGTGGCAAAAACAAGCAAAGAAAGTGGTGGAAAGGATTAAGAAGTGGCAAAATGGGTTTAAAGTGGCAGATATGGGCAGAATGGGTGGTGAAATGGGATCAAAAAGTGGCAAAAATGGGTTGAAACAGGAAAGAATTGGCTGACAAAGTGATAAAAAGGGGTGAAAATGTGCCTAAAGTGGGTCAAAGTGGCAAAAATGGGAAAAAGAGGTAGAAAATGGGTGGAAATAGTGCAAAATTGATAAAGGGTGGCAAATAACAGTGGCTAACATGGATAAAAGGGGTTAAAAATAGCACACAAAATAATTTTAACATACATTGTGACAATCAATCAATCACAACTAGGAAGACCCTATCCTTTGGGGTTTTAGGGGCCCGGCCAATTCTGCGGGCAAGCAAGCATCCAACATTACCATAACCCTCATTCAAAGTTAAAGGGCAACAAAGGACACTGAGCCAACGCCTGGGCAAAACAAACTAGGATAAGAGGAAGCAGAGCTTCAGTGAACTGATTTCTGACGTGAAAGCTGCTGCACTGAACGATTCGAGTTACATTTTTACAAGTCCAGTGCTTCACAGATTGATGCACTTGGACCTCTGATGTAAAGCTCAGTTATCTAATTCAGAATGCTTTATTTTTACACTCATTGAGACACCAGTGTCAGATAAGCTGATTTCTTCTTTAAAGTCCCTGACAATGACAGCAGGAACAGTACTGAAATAATCAACTACTTTAAATAATACTGACTGAAACGATGCAAGAGCTTCTTTTCATAAAACTGCAGCATTAGAAAGGTACAGGTAATCTTCAGATGTCCATTTGTTCATCTTTTAATAGAATCAAGCTTTTGAAAGATATTGACTGAAGGCTGGAGTCTTAAATAATCCTTCTTTATTTTATATAATTAAAAATATAACAGCATATCATTATATACAGAAGATAGACCACACAGAAACTGCTGTTTTACACTGAAATCATACTTCTCTGCAAAATGTGAGCTCACACATTGGTTTCTTAACTCAAAATTAGTTAACTGCACAGGTTGTGAAAGACATAGATGTTGATCATTTATCTGTTTATACTCTCCCTCTCATATGAAGACACTCACACTCACACACACACACACTGATCTGTCTGTAGTATATCTGTAGATTTTTTTTAAATATAAAATGTAGAAAAGTTGCATATAAATACATCTGCAGCTCACATTTCTCTTTAATTTTGTTCACACAGAAGTGCTCAGTGGGCAAAGTAAACAATGTGGAAACAAGCAAACTGTGATGTGTACAAAAAGAGAAAAGAAAAAAAAAAAACCATCTTTTGAATTTCTAATCCAGTACAGACCTTGTGACCCTAATTAAAACCAACGACTCAGAAATAAAACATTGATCTCTTTAATAAGTTGCAATCTCCTGCTTTGTCCTCAGAGAAAAGCAAAATGATGTTCCTTCATTCCATGCTGTGAAAGTCATTATTTGCTACTTGTTAATAGTAGGCTGCACTTAGACATAGAGTTTTATATTCGTTATCGGTGGTAGTGTTTTCTGAAAAGATGGAAATATTGGGTTTAGACGGTATAATTTAGAGAGAAAGTTCTAATAGTACTAACACTATTAGACTGTGTCTCTGGTAATGCAAAAAAGCAGTGTAGTAGGGTCAATGCAAAATGATTATACAATAAAACCAATTACCCCTCCAAACAAGTGCTAAAATTGGATAAATTATGACTAAGACTGTCAATTTTAATGTTTAATAGTACTGAAAAATAGAGACATCCTGGAAGAAAACAAAACGAACATAAAACATTAACAGCCATATCTTCAACCCACAGCTGCTGCTGGGAGAGAGAAATAGAGTGAGCATTGCTTGTGACAAACAAAGATATTTTCTAAATGTTTAAAAGCAGTTGCACACTTAAAAATATAGAAATATTTGATACCTCCACCCAAACACGCAGGAAGGAACTGCCCAGGGTATCTACCTGCTCCATACTACATCGCAGAAACTGCACAAATGCTTAGTGTTGTATTCACTGGTTGGCAAATTTGTTTCATTTGGTCCTTACACTGTCTAACAAAGATGCGCACCTTAATGTTTCTGTCTGATGAAGACAGCAATGTCACCTGGTCCCTGAAAGTTTCTCTCTCTGTCCTGACCTGCAGACTTTTGTCTGCGAGCTTCACATCCTTGCACAACACTCATGACCATAAAGTAGGGGTGTAAAGGTACCTGGATTGGTACTGTGTCTGTTCCGTGCGGGCCTCTCAGTGCGGCACAGATGTGTACCGAACAGATACATGTGGAACGAAGTCATACACAGATGGAAAACCAGAGCACAACTCATTGTCACACTGTCCTGGTAACCACACAACCACAGCAAATGACAGCAACAGCCTGAATATTCCCAGATAAAAGTGTCCTGTTTAGGAACACTTTGTTTTCCTGTGAAATACAACAGTGGACAAAGACAACAACAGTAGCGCTGACATTATTCAGCAATTTTGTTGCTGACAGCACATCATCCAGTGGATCAATCAAAGCATTTAAAAAAATGCACCACTCAGACAAGAACATCACTGTAAGGAGGAGGAACAACAGAAAGTCTTAAAAGCCAGTACACCCCTACCATAAAGTGTCCTGAATGATAAAAACAAGAACGACAGAGAGAATAACTAACTGCATCCTCTTCATTGGGGCTATTAATCGTGATTCAGACTTAATATTTTCTTTTGGGTAAACAATATTAGGCAGATTTTTGTCAAGTAATTTGATTATGATGTATATCAGGTGTGAAATCAGAATGCTTGAGTTGTCTACCCAAACTAGTGCTGTGAAAAAGTCTTTGCCCCTTCCTGATTTTGTTTTGCACAGCTGTCAAGCTTATGTAGTTCAAATCATCAAACAAATTTGAATACTAGACAAAGATAACCAGTGTAAATGCACAGTAAATAATTCTTAAATGTAGAGCAAGAATTTTTTTTTGTTCTGTGACGGAAAGCTTTCAGTGTTGCTGTGCTTGTTTGGATTTAGACACGTGTTGTTCAGACAAAAGCACCGCTGCGTACCAGCTAATGGCTGCCCTAGCAGGCCTGCTAGGGCAGCCATTAGTTGGGATACAACAACTCGTAAGTTGAATACAACAACTAACCCTTTCCTGTAACTATCACATAGTCATGCCAAAGCAGGGTGGCAGAAGAGCAACATCGTTTTCTGTCGCAGAAAGATGTCCGTGTTGCTCTCAGCGCTAACTGTAATGAAAAAAATGCTGGACATTTCTGACAGAAGAGCTGGTCTGGCTAAGGCCAAGCTAACTGCTCGTCTAACAGTACTCCCCCCCTAAACTATCACACACTCACGCTGAAGCAGTTTGCAGAAGTGCAAAAACACCCTTTCTGTTGCAGAAAGCTTTTAGTGTTGCTGTCTTCTTGTTTTAATAAAAAAATGTCCAGTTTTGACAAAGTGCTGCTGTGACGAATTCAGAGCTAATCTCTCCACTAGCAGTACAAGCATTCACATAAGAAGTTATCTTTTCCCCCTCAACTATCACATAGTCATGCCAAAGCAGGTCAGCAGAGGAGTGAAAACATCTGTCCCAACATGACAAGCTTATAGGGTTGTTTTTATTCTTTATTTCATACAGAAATGTGGCCCAATTCTTGTAAAACAGACACAATGCCAAAGCTATATCTGAGTATTTAGAGCAGTGGAGGCACCATTAGAGGGCTTTCAGTCCCATAGCGCAACTCTGTATGTATGGCTCTAGTTAACACAGTGGAGGCAGCCATTACTGCCAGCATTCAGTACAAGCAAACACAACTCTGTTATGTTAGGGCCTTCAAAGTAGCATCGCTCATTCAGTCAGACACAGACATAACAAGGCCAAAACTACTGCGATACAAAAAGGAGTACAAAGGCGTGTCTCTCATTTGCCAAAAACATCTTGATGATCCTCAAGCCTTTGGGAAAAAAAATCTGGGGATTGACAAGACAAAAGTTGAACTTTTTTGAAAGTCCTGTTACATACGGCATGAAAAAGAACATCATACCAGCAGTCAAATATTGTGGAGGTAGAGTGATGGTCTGGGGCCGCTTTGCTGCTCCAGGACCTGGATAACTTGCTGTAATTGATGGAAACATGAATTCTGCTCTCTATCAGAAAATCCTGAAGGAGAATATCCAGTCATCAGTTCATGACCTCAAGCTCAACCCCACTTTGGCTGTGCAGCAGGACAATGATCCAAAATACACCTGCAAGTCCACCTCTGAGTGGCTTAAAAACACAAAATGAAGGTTTTGGAATGGCATAGTCAAAGTTAAGACTTAGATCTGATTGAGATTACCTTTAACAGGTCCCTCCAATGTGGCAACACATTAGCAAAAAAAGAGTGGGCCAAAATTCTTCCACAGCAATGTGAAAGACTCACTGCCAGTCGTTACAAATGCTTGCTTGTAGTTGTTGCCTCCAAGGGTGGTATAACCAGTTATTAGGTTTAGGGGCAGTAACTTTTTCAGACAGGGTCATGTAGGTTTGGATGCCTTTTTTCCTTTATTAAATGAAATAATCATTTAAAAACTGCATTTTGTATTTACTCAGGTTATCTTTGTCTGGTATTAAATTTGTTTGATCGGAACCATTTAATTGTGATAGTTATGTGAAAAAATAAGATATCTGGAAGGGGGGCAAATACGTTTTCATTGTATCCACTGTATCCATTCCTGCACTGTAGCTTGCAGGAGTGGATCCATTTATTTGACCTTTCATTACTATTAACAATACAAAACAGTGATGCATGTTGGAAGTAAAAAATAACCCCCCAAAAAAACAAAAAACAGTTGTGGGTGTCCAGGATGTAATTTCCTGATGGCTCAGACTCAAATCAGGTACCACTGTGGCTGATTTTTTTTACTAGAATTGTATCAAAATTAAAATTTCTGGTTTGTGCCAACTCTAGAGACAGAAATTCAAACTATGACAAAAAAGAAAGAAGAAATGAAATGTCAAAAGGATTTTTCAAGGAAAGAATAAAATTTGTACTTTCCAGCTTCAATAAGACTAGGTTAAAGAAATAGCCCTGAAGAGGATTCATAATTGGATGAATTGTTTTCTGATTTTTTTTTTTTTTTTTCAATTTTATAGGTCAACCTTTACAACCTTAAAACAGGGAACTAGAAAATGTGGGGTAAATAGAATATTTGCAGTAAATCATATTTTAGTAACATGCTGTTTTTTCACTCCATCCATCAGACTGCATATTATTTCATGTTGACTACGATTCAGTGAGGTTTTCTTAAATGGATATGTTGCTATAGGGAAAAAAAAAACATGATATTTGTGGACTCATAGTCAAATCTGAATATCTGAAAATTAAATACAAGCATTTCAGAAATATTATTACAAGGCCTGATGGGGAATATCAGATTTAAAATCAACTTTTTATTTCCTCTTGATATGACTGCAAACAGTACATCTTTGATATATGCTAGCAGAGAGATAAAAGATTAAAAGATTGAAAAGAATAAAAAGTAACTGCATAAAAATGTCCCCAGGAAATCAGCTATCCACAATGGAGAATTTCTTCCAATTATATTGTTTTTCCAGGTTTCAAGCACTGTTCAAAATGTAGAGTCAGAAATGATGTGACTAAAAGCTGATTTTGTTTAAGTGCTCAATAGTACTGAGTAATTTCTTTCGTTAATGCAGTACAAAGTTCAAATCTTTGGCATCGGAGAAGAGAATGTTTTTTTTCTAAAGAATCTCCAAAGTTGGTGAAGTCTAACAAATATATCCTGACAATATGCCAACTGTCTTTGTAAGATAAAGAACATCTACATTTAAGAGGCTCTACTGTATCGTTGCAGAGTTTTGACCATCTCAGACTGTAAGGTTTTATAAAGTTTCTTTTTTGAATGATTATATCAATTTGATATAAGTTAAAGGTGCAGTGTGTAATATTTAGCCTATTAGCATTTAGCAAAACAAGCTTGGTTAAAATGAAACATAACATTTATTAGTAGAGTGATCTAAATTAGTGTTAACATCTGATAACACATTTTATAAATTTATGTTTTAAATTAACTCAGAATAAGCCTTTTATTCATACATAGGGAGGGTCCCCTCCAAGGACGCTGCCATCTTGGATTTTTGCATTTTGCCTGTTTCTATGGCACCATAGAAGGAACCAAATAACAGTTAAGCATGTATTGATTTTTAAACTTCACTGGTTCCTACAGTTATCACCAGAGAAATGAGCATCACACTCCAGAATTGACTGTTAGATGTTGATAGTCCCAATTTTACACACTGTACCTTTAAATATGTTGGAGATAGCTTTTAATCAAAATAACTTCCATACTATGAAAGGACATTTTTCTGATGTGTCTGGCATGAACAAAAGCAGCTCCTTTATTCTGAGTGAGTTTTTAACCTTTTTAATGAGAAAATCCTTTTAAAAAATCCTTTGAAGCTTTACAGTAATGTTAATTAAAGTCTATGAAGTCAGC
The DNA here is from genome assembly GCF_018320785.1 of Cheilinus undulatus. NCBI lineage: Eukaryota > Metazoa > Chordata > Actinopteri > Labriformes > Labridae > Cheilinus > Cheilinus undulatus. The sequence goes on along the minus strand of NC_054868.1, from coordinate 26,567,314 downwards.
GCTGTGCTAATATCAATAAGAGGTGGTGTATGTGCCAAGCCAAAAATGGCTTAATGGGAAATTTTATGCTTAAAATGAGGAATTACTGTGAATAGTAAGCATATCAAGTCAGCTTGCTGCTGTTAGTGTTCAAGCAGAATGAGAAGTTGTGTTGTGACACTGAGGTTGCCAATTTTAATTGAAGGCAATGGCTTGGGATGGGAGGAAGACATTAATTAAGCTATATTGAGTTAACACTACTGTGAGGAGATTTATTTGGCTACGGAACATCCGTCCATCCATTTATATACTTATCCCGTACAAGGTAGCCACCAGGGAAAGAGACGAGGTATGAGTTGCTGGTCAATCACATGACTGACAAGTAGAAACAGACAAGCAATCACACTCACATCCATGGGCAATTTAGCATTACCAATCAGCCTAATGAGCATATCTTCGGATTGTTGAAGCCAGTACCAGGTGAGAACTCATGCATGCACAGGGATAACATGCAAACTCCACACAGAAGGCCTGGACAAAGCCCACTGGTTAACAGCCTGGGGTCCTAGGATGGATGAAAGAGATCTTGGGGGGGGTGTGGAATCCTGTCTGCTCTGATGCTGTCAAAAATAGATGTACATACAGTAATGTGCAGAAGTTTTAAGCATGTCTGGGCCAAAATTTGAGGCTGAAGTAAGGCGTGTAATGGCGAGTACGCCCACCTGAGAGCCCCATCGGGTGGGAAGGAGGATTGACACAACCCAGGACATGCTCTGGATGTCTTTGTACATTACCAAGGGCATGGGGAAATATACTGATGACAAGAGAACAAAAACCACAGCTTTAGGGTGGGGTTATGTGTAGATGTGGTGCTTAAACATAGCCTAGGGTACTGTTAGGGCAGGTAGGAGGGTTGCCACAACCCCCTGGTTGTCGTGTGTATGTTCAAGCACCTGAAAACTGTTGGTGGTTGCTGGGCGTACTACCAGGGGGGCAAAGGCCCAGACAAAAGAAATGCTGTTGAGCTCAACCTTAGCTGCTGAGCGACACATGTACATGTCAAATGTGTCACAGTGACTCTGGCTGCCTTCCTTCCTCTCTTCAGCCCGGGGTTGTGGAACATCAGGACCTGTGAAGAACTGTTAGCGCTCTACATGCCTAAAACTTCTGCACAGTACTGTATATTTAAAAAAAAAAAGTCTGATTAGAAACATAATGAATAAGGGTCATCAAAAAAAAAAAAAAAATGATGAGACTGTTAACTTTAGAGCAAAAAAGTCCACATTTTTTGGGGAAAAAAAACATTTTTTAAGATAATAAAGTTATTTATTTATAAGAAAATGTGCAGTTTCCAAATTTAAAAAGTTGGAATTGTACAAGAAATGTGCAATTTCCAAAATTAAAATGTCTAATATTTTGACATTAGAAACTAAAATATCTGAAGTTTTTAAAATCATACATTTACAACATTGTTGAGCCAAAGATTTACAAGAAACCAAACTGAAAATAGTGGTGGGATTTTCGACTTCATCTCAATCTCAATTGATTTAAGTTTTGTTGTATGTACATTTACAACTTTTGAAATAAAACAATTGTATGTTTTCCACATCGAAAAACTTTTTAAACTTGAAAATTTCAAGGTTTTCCTTGAAAATAAACAAATTCTCCATTTTTTTTTTCCAAGAATGGCATTAATACACCGTTGCAATAATAGATCATTTATACAAAGCTGTTCTTGTCAAGAACAAGTGTATGGCCTGTTATGTAGGCCTGTTGGGATTTTGTAAATGAATACAACTAAAAATTGATGTTTGCTTTTTCCAAGAGGGTTCTGGGGGATGCTTGGCTTTTCTTAGACACAAGTAGGGAGGGCCCTAAGGAAAAAGGTTAGGAACCAGTGATACATAATGGCGGACATAAACACTAGGCCATCAAAACCCCCGTAGAGTATTTTTTACGTTGGTGTCAAAGTGAGTCAAAGCAAGCTTTCAAAACAGCATTTGTTAACATTTCTACAGAACACGATAGCATTATCAGCATAGGAATAAGACTGTTTTTTACGGACAAAGGTGGCGCCAAAGATGAAGCGTCCTCACATTTCCTGTGAAGTCCTTGTAAAGTGTTAAAAACAATCTTTATTTTAGGTTTGTTGTATGACATGCCACTGCGTTATGAACTACCAGGTAAAATTTGAGTCAAGAAAACCATCTCTGAGTTTATAAAAGTAAGCTTAAAAATTATGAAAAATGAGGTGATACCTTTTTCTCCAGAAAAATACTTTCCTACCAAATTTTTAAAATGCTACAACTGGAATGGAGAAATCATTTGTTTTCTATGCTGCTATCTTACAATACGCGTTAATGAAATGTCTTGGTTATTAAGTTTCTGCTGAAAACACTCCATTTCCTGATGTTGCTCTTCAAAATAAAAGGCTTCCATGATGAATAGCATTGGAAGCTTTCATTATGACAGATTTGGCAGGAACAGAATGTGTCTCTCATCAGATACTTGACTGAACTTTAGCATCATGTTTCTAACAGACAGGAGGGGTTGGATTGTTCCTGCTTGGAGAGAGCAGTTTGTATGTTTAAAGCAACCTTATTCCAACACACATTGTCAAAGTCAGACAAACAAAAAAAAAAATATCTTTGCAAGAATGCAATTAAACTCTAATGACAAGCAAGCCTGCAGAAATTGTACTATGACACTGAGTTGTGAAAATGCACAGCAATCCTTTCTTTGTGCCTGATTCAAAGATGTGCCAAATCTGAACAAATAATGAGGGATAATGTATAAACCAAATTAATTTCTTAGAGAATATTGAAATACAATGACCATGATAATTACAGAGAAACAATTAAATGAGAAATATCTCTAAAGGACTATTACTCAGCTATTTGTTTCACAACAGCGGGATTACCTGCATTCTTTGTGGCCTTATTTTAATGTCATAAAAAACACCACTTCCAAGCCCAGAACACAAAGTGAAGGCATCTGTTTCCCTCTGATGTTACAGATGCACATCCATGCCAGGGCTGAATGCAAACCACTGTCATTAATTGTCATTAGGGTTTGAAAGGGAAATTTATCTTCTTTAACTGGAAACAACCTCTCCTTGTCATACAGAAGTTCAATCAAAAGCTTAGCATACACCACACGAAGTAAATACATACGAAGGAAATGCATGTCATGTGTATTGTATTCCATTTTTTGGGCTATATATTCTGCCATATCAATAGCCCCTCAAACAAGACAAATGTGGAGTATTTCAAGAAAAGTATACCTTACTTAAGTGGCAGTCTCCATGTATACTTGTGTTTCAAGGACTTACTTTGCTGAAAACTGGCTTTATGTGTCAAGTGGACTTGACCGCTGCACTTAACACAAGTTAAAGCCAGTGTTTGCTGAAGTCTTACAATTCACAGAAAATAAAGAATTTTCCTCTTCTTTGGTCACAAACACCAAATGTGGCTCAAGAAAAGGAAAGAAGCAGATTTGTGAGGGGGAAAAAACAACCAAAAAATGGCCACATTTTACATTATACATTAGGTTAATATCTCTTTCTCTAATACTGTGGTGATTACAAATATGTCTGTGTGTAACTGTGTGTAAAGATGATAAATAAGAAAACTAGTGAGGTTAAACTAAGACACTAGATAAAAAGTAAGAAAAAATGAATGCATCCAATTAAAAATGTATAAACCGTGTAGAGCATTCTCTTTCAGTAGATTCTGCAAGAGTACAGTAAAAAATTTAATAAAAACAAATCCAAAAGTAAGGCTGAGTCCTTTTACTTGCCTGATGTTGCCAGAAAAAAAGGCAGATTTTGCAAAACGTCCCTTTTGCCTTGTGTTGTAATAGTTGGAAATCAAAAAAAAGGAGAAAAAGCAGCAACATTTTGAAAAAACAAAACAAAACAAAATGAGCTTAAACATCAAAGAAAGAGAGAATAATGCTGTGTATCAGTGTGAGAGAACGCTGAAGATAAGCTTGAGATTCATAAGTGCATTTGCATCCACAGAAAATGAACAGTGCCTCTCAGGGCCTCCTATGTGATAAGCTGGATAAAGATTGATATAATGTAAATCTCAGCGTGTGACAGTGGGGATGGAGACCTCTGCTTGTGCTGGCTTTAGAGATGTATATAGTACATGCCAAAATGGTGACCCCCATTCTGATATGTTAACATGTCTCCATATGCAAGAAAAGACCTCATTAGTGGAAGTACTTTTATAACAGGGCTCTCTCCCTCTCCCCCAGAGTGTAGCAGGTTGGCATAAATGAGCTATCTCAAACTCCACGATCAGAATAGTGTCTTGAGATTTAATTTGTTTAACTATATCATCATTTTGTTAAACATTCTGTTTATTCCCTCCCATCTTTCCTGTGCACAGGAAATTAGTGAATGGCCTGTATCATACTGGCAACTGTTCCAAATAAAGGCATAGACAAAAGTCAGTAAAAGGCTGGGCAATTACTGTAAAATCTGGATTATAAATTAAACCAGTATGTCAAATGCACGGACCTATTATTTCCACCTTACACAATTGTAATTTTTACACCCAGCTGTCATGTAGTTTCAAATACATAAACTAAAAGAGGATTGGTCAGTACAAAAGCTGGGGCATTCCTATCTATCGGACACAGACAATGATTGCGACGCAGACCACCTAAAAGTGGGTGTTCAGCCTCAGGTGCAGTGTGTTCCTGCTATTTAGAGAATGTACCAGAAAGATAGGCATACATTGACTGAGATTGTACACAGTTTAATTGAGGTTATGCTTTATGACTCATTCTGAATGTTGATCATCTTTTTTTTTTTTTTTTTTTCCTGATGCTTCAGTGAACTGTAATTTAAGTACTTCATTTGTGTAGTTCATCCAGTTTCCAATGAAACAATGCACACAATATTTAGGGAGCCAGCTGGAGTTTGGTCTATTTAAGAATAAAACTACAATCCGCTGTTAGAATACCAGTGCACTAGCCTACAGGGGCACCTGGCTCTTAAAGGAAACAATTGCTCATGTTCTGACTGAATGAATCCATGACACTCCCAAAACACGCCCATGTTTGATCAAGCATCTGAATCCAACCTCTTTGAACTCCCCACCTGACTTTGCGCCTGCGCTGTGTTCAACTTGGATAGTAATATGTAGACAGATATGGGGTAAATCCCTTTGTACCATGTACAGTCTGCTTTGGGTTTGTTTCGGGGTTCTTGCATCAATCTTTTCATTGCGCTCAGCAGCTGTGCTGCTCTTTCTAGCACCATCTGTTCTCACTATATGCTACTGTGTTTTCACTCCTACTGCTACTGGTGAAGTATTTGGGCTCTCATTTGCTGTGATAGCTTTGAAGTTCAGATCTGCAGCCTGCAAGTCACATTTCCTGCCTCCTCTTGTCACTTGTTGCATTTCACTGAGATGTCTTTCAATCAAACTAGTACTCCACAAGGTCGATTTACTATTTACTACCACTGTCTTCTTCAATGCAGGATTATGACCTAATGAGGGTGAATAGTTGTTAAAAAGTGGTGTCAGCAGCCTGGTATGCATAGCTACTTTTGCAAAACACAATGATTAGGGTCAAATTTTCCATCATGTCAGATCTGTGCAATGTGTGATGCTGGCAACTGCTCTTTGGGTTAAATACAGTGCATGTCTCTGCCTTTTATTCCAGTGTTTTGGTCACAGTGCAGCCAACTTTTCTATGCGGGAAAAATGAGTATCAAAAGTGCATCTTATATGACAGATTTTATGGTCATTGAAGCTTTCACAGTAATACACTCCACAGCAGGCCAATGCATTTTACCTTCTCCAACAGTGAGGTAAGTCAGGTTCAGCTAAAGTCACTGCTATTCCTAGCAGGGGTTCATTGTTTAAGCCATGTGAGGATTTAAAAAGAGGAAAAGAATTTTGCAGATAACCCCTACTACCCAGTATGTTGTATTGTTTCCACCTTAGGTTCAATACCAAATAATCCAACAACAGTCAGGGTCAGATGGGAAAAAATCAAAGCTTTATAAAAACTCAACTTGGTGTTCAAAATCATCCTGTTGATTTTAAAAGCATAAAGGAAAATGTTAAAATGAACTAAATAGATGGTTATTAGAAACCACAGCTTCAAAGCACCACCGTTAATTAAGTGAATACCATACATTCTTATAAATGAACACAATCATTGTGTCTTGATTGTAAGCAAACAACCATTAGAATTCCATCACTCATACTACGGGAATAAGACACAAACGTGGATATCATCCTTGTATGTGCGTGTAGGTGTTTGGGGTCTCTTGCTTCCAGTGCTAAACAGACAAACTCATTGGTCTAGACTGCATATTAGTTGCTCAGGCACTTATTTAAAGTCATTAAAACAGAATTAAATGGATTCCTTTAATGTCTGATGGAAAGCTCACATTTCATCCTGTTCTTTATATCCCAGCAGTACAGAACCCTTCATTTTCTCCATGGTGCAAAAGGCTCATGTCAGTTAATTTTCTGCAAACAAAAAAGGCATACCACTGTTAGTGGAGCTCTATTGCTTTGATTTCAGTGATTGGACGTCATTCACTTTGCAACAGATAAAAGGCTTTGTGTGTGTGTGTGAATAGAATATTTATCTCTATCTGTGTCAGAAACTCGACTCAGGGACTTTTTTTTTGCGCCCCAGTGAGGTTGTGCTGTACCGAGTCCTCTGCAGGGTACCAAAAGATGGTTTGTCTGCTGTGAGGCTTCGCGACGATGCCGGGGTTGTTGGCATTCCGTTACGGTGCAAAGACGCCGTCCTACGCATGCTGTGCTCTGCTTTGGTGGGGATGTTGGAGGAGCTCTGGGAGCGCTTGATGTCGGCTGAGGCTCGTCCGTGTAACTTCCCATTTGCCAGATCATCACCAAGGTGGCCTGATCCATTAGACTTGTGTTTTTCAGCTCCAGATACTCCTCCGTTTGACAAAGACAGTCTAGGAAGGGTTCTACTCCTGCCTACTTCCTCAACTCCTCCTTTCCCTGAATCACTCTCTTTGGACTTCCTTGAGTCTTTATCCTTCTTCAGGAAGTTACCTTTGAGAAAAGAGAGCAATCCCTCATGGGGAGAACTCTTGGGCACTTCTCCTTTCTTGGTTTTTCCTTCATATGTTACATTGTATTCTCTATCAGCCCTGTCACCTTTTTGCCTCCTAAGGGTCCCATCATTAAGGGTTGGGGTGCTGTAGCTGGGTTTAACTCCAGCACTGGACTTTTGGTGTGTCTCTGCATCTTGGGAAGCTTTGGAGGAGCTTTTCTGGGGATCTTTCCTTAGGGTGAGGGTATTACTGCTGGAACTAGTGTTGATATTAGAGGTGCTGTCATCTCTTGCTTGGCTACTTTTGCTTCGTCTCAAGCTGGCTGTTTTGTCTGATGGCCTCCTCTGGCCCTCTGGGACCTGTGGAGACTCAGGGGGCAGTTCATCCTCTGCCTTAGCCACACAACTCATGCTCCCAACAACACTGGGAGATCGCGCAGCCCGGCCCTCAGCAGCTTCTCTCGTACGTGGTTCACCCATTATTGTTATTATTGGATCCTTTGTGCACCGGGGTCGTCTGCCAGATTCCAGGTACTGCACCAGCTCCACAGGGGCAGGATCTTGGGCAGTTAGAGGCACTGGGTCAGGTTTCCGTCTTTCCTTTGAACCAAAGGACCAGCGCAGGGGAAGCATTTTGCTTAGGGTGTCCTTGGTTTTGCTGGGGACTCTCATGCTCTTGCTGCGTCCTTGAAGACCTCTGACAAATGGGCTGGTTTCAAAACCACCTAGCAATTAAGAAGAGGTCATTTTCATGAGTTGTAACATAGATACAATAATTATTAATCAGAAGGAAGCTACTAAACTGATTCAAATAGTCCTTGATGTGGTGTATTACCTTTTTCCTCTTTCACGCCATCATCGAGGAAGACCGGAGACTCAGGTGAGTCAGGTAGTGAAGATGGGCATGTGGTTGAGGATCGAGAAACCAGACTGCCTCTTTTGCTATCACCTGTGAGTCTGATCAGCCAGTGGTCTGACATTGATGAACTTGTGGATCCTGGAAGACAGAGAAAAATGGGTTCAGAAAGTAAGGCAAACAAATAACACAGTACTTCACATAGCCTTGTGCTCTGAACACATGGTTGGAGTTATGACATACAGCAAACTGGATTCATCAGAACCAGAAATATTACCTTCATCAACTAAATTTCATCTTGACTGACAACTACTTGTTTGGATATCCCAAAATGCTGTGCCAGAGTAGCTCAAAGCTTTTAGCCTCAAGCAGAGAAAGCTGATGTCTACTCTGGTGAGTTCACTTCCTTTCACGTTCTCGCACAAATGTTGGCTTTATATTTCAAACGTAGTTCTGAGTCCTAACAAATGCTGACCCATAACCTTGCTTGAGCCAATTTTTGGCCTTGGAGTTCTCTTTGGGAAAGACAAAAAAGTTTGTGAAATTTAACACTTTCGCCATTTGCAGTGTATTTTTGAAGTACCAGTAAACAGCCTTTGAGGAGTAAAAGCAATAGTGTTTTACTTTTAAGGCAGAGTTTATATCATATAAAAATGTTCAGATGACATTTTCCTATAAAGTTCGTATAAATACAAGCTGAATAAAATAGGCTTTGTAATTCCCATACTGTCAGATACATGACCATGGCCCCACTTGGTGTGTCTCTTTCTGCTCCCTGTCTGAGGCTTTTTCTCACTGCTGGATACTGATGGTGATAGTCTGAATAGAGGAAGGGATGCAGCAGACAGAATGGATCAGCCTGCTGCAATCTGTGGCAGGGGATGTTTAATGCCTTGGAAAATGTGTTTTTATCTATTTCCTGACTTAAACTTTTCAATAACCTTTACTTTGACTTGCTTAGAGTGTTCTTTTGTCTTCATGGTGCAATGGTAGCCAGGAATATTGATCAACCAGGGACTGACAGCTTTTTTCCTGGAAGCTTAGTAATATTACAAAAACTGTCATACAAAGTGCTTTTTTGATATAAACACAGAAGATGTTGTCCCTTAACGCACCTTCCTATTTGTCTGAGTCACATAAAATGCTCTCCAGAATGAACGGTATGCAAATGTAACGTGTTCAGCATTATCAAAGTTCACAAGAGTAACACTTGCAAAACTTGTTATTCACATGTTGATGTACTTAGTTGGGGTACCCACAAATACTCTTATTAAAATTATGCTGTTTTTTATTTTATTCTACAGGTACCTTCTAAATAAAACTGATTTTCCTAACAGGTTGTTTGACCTCTAGGAAAAGGGTTAGTAGTAGAATAAAAAGGAGGGTTGTCATTTAGTGTGTTGGCCATTAACAGTCATGTATAGCTGGATCTGTGTTTTCTAGTGCTTTGCTTTTTTAGTTAATTGACCTGTTCCTCATTTCATTTATCTTGCTTTTTCTTTGGCTGCAAATCCATCTGCTCTGCTACATTCCCCGTCTCCAGTCTATCATCCTCTGTACTCTACTCTCCTACCCTGTGTCTCTGCTGTGAGATTCCCCAGATTTCTCTCCAGATTGACTCAGATCATCTTCCCCCGCCAGGACTCTTTGCTTGGCTCAGCCTCAGCTTACCCCTGCTCAGAAACCTGTCGCCAAGCCAATTCCCCCCTCACTTCCATTCATCCTCTCTATCCTGCCTTTTTGTGGCTCAGATGCTATCCCTCCTTTGAATATCCTTCATTTAAATTCTTTAGACCTATCACTCTATATTTGGGTTTGGCTGTGTTGCATTACATTAACATCAGCGGCAGTGAAGAGATTATTTAAATCCTTTATTATTCATGCATTCATTGGACAAGTGTCATTTTAATATGGCTTCCATATACGGAAATACAATGAAGTGCTTTGTATCAGTTTGCTGGTTAGACCTTTGAAAGAAGCATAAGCACTTAAGATGTGTGCTTAGACCACTGGAAACTCAAATACACATCAGTCATCTAGTAAGCATCTGAAGAGTAGTTCCAATACAGATTTGAATCATTTATAATAATCTCTTAGCTTGGGTATTGAACAATAGAATTAATACTGACGGGCCCAGCCATATTTCTATTGGTAAAAGGTTTGGACTGCAGGCAGGTCATTTCAACACCTGCACTCTTCTACTGCAGCTATTTTGTTGTGATGGATGTGATATATGGTTTAGCATCATTTTGTTGAAAAATGCATGGCCTTCCATCCGGATGGGAGCATATGTTGACCTAAAACCTCAATATACTTTTTCAGCATTGAAAGTGCCTTTCCAGATGTGTAAACTGCCCACACCACAGGCAACCATACAACCGCATACCATCAGAGATGCAGACTTTTGAACTGCATGGTCCCTCTCCCCTTTAGTCTTCAGGACTTGACAGCTTTAGTTTTCAAAAAGAATTTAAAATTCTGACTCAACTAAACACAGAACATTTTTACATTTTGTCTTAGTCCATTTTAAATGAGCTTTGTCCCAGAGAAGACAGCAGCTTTGCTGAATCGTGTTCACATATGGCTTCTTCTTTGCATAATACAGCTTTAACTTGCATTTGTGGATGGCACAGCAAACTGTGTTGACAGACAATGATTTCTGGAAGAGTGCAGTAATTTCCAGTACAGAATCCAGCTTGTCTTTAGTGCAGTGCCACCTAGAGGCTTGAAGATTATGAGCATCCAATGATGACCTTCAGCCTAGTCTTTTTCTCTGGATTCTCTGAATCTTTTGATATTTTGTACTGTAGATTACTCCCATTCTGGCCTCCCTCCACTGGCTGCCTGTGCACTTTAGAGTCCATTTTAAGATTCTTTTATTTGTTTTTAAATCTTTGAATGGTCTGGCCCCGTCTTACCTCTCTGAGCTCCTTCACCCCTACGCTCCTGCTCAGTGCCTCAGGTCAGCTGATCTGCTCTTCCTGGAGGTACCAAGGTCTAAATGGAAGCTCAGAGGGGATAGAACTTTTTCTATTGCTGCTCCCAAATTGTGGAACGAGTTTCCCTCCCACATTAGACAAGCCTCCTTACTGTCCATTTTTAAAACTCGTCTTAAAACCCATTTTTATTCCTTGGCTTTCAACCCCACATGAGACTCTGCTCCTGTTTTAGTGTTTTATGGTTTGTCTTTAGTTGTTGTTTTATTGTTCTTAAATTGTTTTTAAAAACAATGAAACAATTATTTTAGTGTTTATACCTATTCATTGTTTTAATTGTTTTAACCCTGAGTTGTTTTGTCTATTTATGTACAGCATTTTGTTTCGGCTGTGGTTGTTTTAAAGTGCTTTCTAAATAAAGTTGAGTTGAGTTGAGTTGAGATGGTGGCAACGTCTTTGCAATCTTACATTGAGGAATACTTCCTGAAATTGTTCCACAATCTTTAGGTGCAGATTTTCACAGAATAGGAAACGTCTACCGGTCTTTACTGTTGAGAGACTCTGCCTCTCTGAAATGCTCGGGTGGTAGTAGCTCAGTCTGGAAGGATTTGGGCTGGGAATCGGATGGTTGCCAGTTCAAGTCCAGGTCAGATCATATCTGGACTTTGGCCTGGTAGCTGGAGAGCTGAGCACTTCGGCCCTTGTGCTCAAGGGCACCCCCGACAGCTCACGGCAGCACTCCAACAAGGGCAGCAAGGCCATCATTCTGACAGCTCTCCATTACTGCATGTCCATGGGGATCCTGTTTGTGCATGTGTATTTGCATGTAATTCAGCCTATGTTTGTGTAGCGTGTTTAACAATAGACTGTTAATTGTGAATTTCCCTTCAGGGATTAATACAGTATGACTTATATGCTTATATCAAGTAATGTTACTGACCCGTTACCAATTCACTTGATTAGTTGTTAAATGCACCTCCTGGTGTTTTTCATTACAGCAATGTACTTTTCCAGCCTTTTGTTGCTCAACCTGTACTTTTTAGGTGTTTTGATGCAATCAAATTCAAAGCTTAATTCTGCTAATATTTTTTCATTAAATGGTAAAATTTCTAAGTTTCAACATCTGATTCTGTTTATGTTCTATTGTAAATAGAATATGGGTCTATGAGACTGCAAACGATTGCATTCTGTTTTTGTCTTTATTTTGACAGTGCCCCAGCTTTTAGGAATTGGGGTTTTAACTGCTTAGCTTGATTAAAATGAAGTCACAAATACAAACAAAATAACTTATAAATTAATTGTTTTCTGATCTGAGGTCGTATGCTCCCTTCTCTGTGTTTGACCCAAAAGGGTCACATTCTGCTTAGGCATGCATAATGTTGACTGTCAAATAAAGGAGCTATTTTTTTCTCAAACTCTTGTGGTGCCTTATATATTAAAACTAATTTGATACGTGGCTGCAGGCTTACCTTATACACAGCATGTGACTCTGCAGTATTAGGCTGGTAAGTGGGAGATGGATGGTTCAAATCCAAGTGCAGACTCAGTTTGGACATTGGGACAAGTTGTTTTAGTAGTACCAGTGCACATCTTGGGCACTGCTAAGGAGCCCTTGAGCAAAATAAGCATATTTATGTGTACACCCTCACTCTGGCATCTCCACTAAGACAAGTCTATGGGATCTATCAGGCCTAAGGCCGTCAGCCATAAGAATGATAACTATTAACTTATAGTTCAGTCAGGATCACTTTGTCAAGACATTGTTCTCTCTATTAGCAGTTAATTAATTAATTGGCTCTAATTTCTGTTATTTATATTTGGCGGAGTGGCTGTTCTGGTAATCCCCTGCTCTCAGCCAAGCCTTTGTGAGAAGCATAAAGCTGGCACACATTCCTGCTTCTCCTGTGCCTAAAAGAAAGCATCAATGACAACAGCATGACGTTGAGTCAGATGGAGGAGCTGGGGTTGAGGAGGGTTGCAAAAAGCAGCTTGCAGAGGGAGCAGCAAAGTATAGCCAAACTGTTAAAAATTTTCCCGTAAAATAACGGTAAAGAGCTGGCAGCAGCAGACGCCAGCTCTTTACTGTTGTTTTAAAAATTTATATAAAAGAGGAACATCAACACTTCAGTCAGGAACACTCTCATCATACATTTTACAGTTTTTTTTATTGCAAAACGGTCATACAGTATAACTTGGTGGAAAAGGCTCTGCCCAAAAGATGCTCCTTGGGTTAGTCAAGCAGCATGCAGGGGCGATTTTAGTGACTTGGAGGCCTCAGGCAAAGATCAATGTGAGGCCTCCCTAATATCACTCACCTCAACTTCTTTGATGACCACCATATGAATGTGATTTAACAGAAACAGCACAGTGTGCAGTGCCCCACTAATAAAACATTTAACTCCATTCAGTGTAATATCATCTGCATTAAAACAACATTTGTTAGGTTAAGTATTAGTGAACACTTGGTTACATCAAGCTGGACAAACTGCATCCACCTTAGACAGAGAATAAAAAAACAAATGTAAATCTGACATCTCCTCCAGAAAGACATGAGAATAAGACTCTCTGTACTTAAATGATTCTAATGCACAAACTTGTGGCTTTTCTTCATCATTTTCTGAAGTTCATGTACTCTCCTGTTCTTAGGGTTTCATGTTTTCAGGTATAATATCTTAGTAAGTGTATCTGGCCCAAGGTTCCATTAAGAAATTAATGCAGTTAATTTGCGTTTCTGCATCAAATCAGCTGTATTACATGGGTTTTTTATTATGTTATTAAGATAAAAATACAACAGGCTCTATTTTCAGTATTTTTTTCATTAAATCTTACTGAACTGCAGCAAAACAGGGGTGCCACCTTATTTTGGGTTGGGGGCCAGATGTGCTCCAATGAGGTGTCCTGTTGGCTGGGGAATTTTTTAGCAACATCTATACAACCAACGCTGATGTAAAGGCTGCTGTAATGTTTATAAAGAGAAATGATCCAATATTAGATGCAGGTACCATTTAATGAGTGCTGTATGTTTGCACACCAAAGGGTTCATTAGCTACTTTAGAAGGAGAATTTACCTGCAGGTAATCTAAACAGGTCAGGCAAAAATATGCTGCCCTTGTAACATATGACAATTTTTACAAATTTTAACGTTTTTATGACCCACTGATGATGAATTTACAAGACTGTAATATTCATTATAAATATTTATATATAAATATATATATAAATATATTTGTGGTTGAGGGACAATTAAGCAGAGAAAGTGTGTGTTATCCTGAGAGCAGCTGTTTTAATCCCACACAGGGGAGGAACTTTAGTACTACAAGGCAAAATCCTCTGGCTTTGACATTTGTTAAGGCTTGTGCAAGAAACTAGTTGGAGGTTTGGACAGGACAAGACTCGCTGAGAGAGCAGAGGTGATGCTGCAGCTGCGCTCTGCTGTGCGTCTTTTTTATGATGGTCCTCACGGCTCTAAATGTTAAACTATGAATAATTTTCTTTGACCTGGGGAGTGGCAAAAATTTAAGTGAGCTATAATTGTAGGAAAACAAACCTAGGCAAATTCTTGAGGCTCCCCTCATGGACGAGGCCCCAGGCAATTGCCTACCTTTGCCTAATGGTAAAACCGCCTATGGCAGCAAGTTTTGACTCTTCTGGGAGTGCAAGGCTAGACTATACATTTATGACAATGTGTACTGAATAAAATATACAGTCATGGACGAAAGTATTGGCATCCCTGAAATTTTTCTAGAAAATACACAATTTCTCCCAGAAATTGTTGCAATTACAAATGTTTTTTGGTATATACATGTTTATTTCCTTTACGTGCATTGGAACAACACAAAAATTCCGAAGAGAAAAGACAAAATTGACATAATTTTACACAAAATTCAAACAATGGTCCGGACAAAATTGTTGGCACCCTCAACTTAATATTTGGTTGCACACCCTTGGGAAAAAATAACTGAAACCAATGCTTCCTATAACCATCAACTAGCTTCTTACACCTCTCAAATGGAATTTTGGACCACTCTTCTTTTGCAAACTGCTCCAGGTCTCTCAGATTTGAAGGGTGCTTCTTGCAACAGCAGTCTTGAGATCTCTTCATAGGTGCTCAATGGGATTTAGATCCAGATTCATTGTTGGCCACCTCAGAACTCTCCAGCTTTGTCTCCAACCATTTCTTGGTGCTTTTTGAGGTATGTTTCGGGTCATTGTCCTGCTAGAACACCTATGACCTCTGACGCAGACCCAGCTTTCTGACACTAGGCCCTACATTGTGGCCCAAAATCTTTTGATAGTCTCCAGATTTCATCATTCCTTGCACACAGTCAAGGCACTCAGTGCCAGAGGCAGCAAAACAACCCCAAAACATCTTTGAACCTCCACCATGTTTGACTGTAGGTACTGTGTTCTTTTCTTTGTAGATCTTATTCTATTTTCTGTAAACAGTAGAATGACGTGCTTTTCCAAAAAGCTCTACCTTAGTCCCATCAGTCCACAAAATGTTCTCCCAGAATGACTGAGGTTTACTCAGATACATTTTTACAAACTCCAGTCTGGCTTTTTTATGTCTCTTTGTCAGCAGTGGGGTTCTCCTCTGTCTCCTGCCATAGCGCTTCTCATTCAAAGACGACGTATGGTCCGAACTGACACTTTTGCACCCTGAGCCTGCAGGACAGCCTGAATTCGTGTGGAAGTTGACTTGAGGACGTTTATCCACCATTCCAACTATCCTGCGTTGCATTCTTTTGTCAATTTTTCTCTTCTGTCCACATCCAGGGAGATTAGCCACAGTTCCATGGGTTATAAACTTCTTGATTACATTACGTACAGTGGACAAAGGATTTCAAAATCTCTGGAGATGGTCTTGTAACCTTGAGGTTGTTCATATTTTTCCAAAATTTTGCTTCTTAAGTCCTCAGACAATTCTGGGCTCTTCTTTCTCTTCTCCATGCTTGGTGTGACACACACAGGCACACAACACAAAGGGTGAGTCAACTTTTATACATTCTAACTGGTTTCAGGTGTGATTTCTAGATTGCCAGCACCTGTAACTGCCACAGGTGAGTTTAAATGAGCATCACATGCTTGAAATAAAATGATTTACCCAATAAAATCACCTCTGGACAGTGCCAATAATTTTGTTCAGCCCATTTTTGAGTTTTGTGTAAAATTATGTCAATTTTGTCTTTTTTCTTTCGATTTTTTGTGTCGTTCCAATGCACATAAAAGAAGTAAGCATGTATATACCAAAAAACATTTGTGATTGTGACAACATCTGGGAGAAATGGTGTATTTTCTGGAAAAACTCCAGGTGTGCCAATACTTTCATCCATGAGTGGATTAATTGCCTGTGAGGGTGCAGCAAGCTTTATGCTATAAAGGAGGAGGATGGGGTGGGGGATGTTAAGCTATGCCAGCAGCAGCATGGTGCATTAGCATTAATGCAAGCAGGGATTAGTGAGAAGTTCTTCATATTTAAATACACCGATGTGTGTTTGTATTAGGACAGTGGAACTATTACAGAACATGTTAACACAATTTAAAATAGATACACACACCGCCTTCAACAGATAGTGGAATCTTCTTGGTATTATGTCTCTTTTCTATCTCAGAGCTGTTTTTTTTTTCTTGCATAGATAGAGTACAGTGGGAGGGTCAGCCATTTTTCTGTGAGTCATTGTTTGACTTTGATGTTGATGATGTTGTTGATGTTTCACAGGCCAATAACACATTTTATTGCAGCTCTCAAAGCTTACTCATGATAATGGTCTTCTCTTTTGTTCATACAGACTTTCATTTTGAGTTGATTTTGTGTAATTCACTAAAGCCAAGAAAAATTGTTAGAAAATCTGAAATCATTGGAAAAAATCTAGTAAGTAAAAAAGAAAACATGGAGAAGAGCTCGTATTTAGAGTCAAGCATGGATGCGCCATGCACAAACTAAAGCGCTGTTATAGGGTGGGAAATCAAATAAAACCTGCCAACCTGAAAATTAAACTATTCAAAATGACATTGATGGTGGAAACACGAGATATACAGTACATTTAGACAACAAATTCAGGGTGCACTCACATTAGGCAATCCGTACCGTGCCTGGGCCCATTTCAGCCAAAAGTCTGGTACGTTTGACCAGTGTGAGTGCAATCGTTCCGCGCTTTAGCACAGCACACTGCGCGGCACCAGCACAGAAGGACGAGGTGGGCCTAGGCACGGCATGAATGCAAATAAAGGAGCACAAGTGCGGGAATGTGACGTAACATGAAGTAACAACAAAAGGACCCGCCTCAGAGCGCAGAGAGCACACCAGGCAGCAGCTGCATGCTAGAGATGGCAGGATTTTTTCTAGAACGATAGCGAGAACTATATATTTTGTCTCCTTGGATTTCAACAAGTTACAAAGATTTTATAAGAGTGGGAGAATTTCACTTTGCACAGCTCCACAACGACCTTGTTCTAATGGATCCCAGTCCAGTCCACATTCCTGACCAGTTTCTAGCAAAGTCCGGCTTTAACCACTGCAAGAGGATTTTTTGGTTTGTGAAATAAAAGCTTCTTCCCTTGTTTGAGTCACAAACAGCTGCTCACAGGATAACACACACCTTTCATCCTCCATGCGTAAAGAGGGTGCCAAATACTCAGACAAGTGTGTGCAGGGGTTAATCTCATGGCTGATTTAACCTCTCTTATTATAAAATTATAATGCCAAACTATCATCCACTGAATTAATTTACCTTTAATTCTATTTTACATTATCAAGTAGTGAAATTGTGGTCTTGGTCCCTGATGTTTTAACAGAACATTGTTTAATAATCCTGAGGCGTACTTACCTCCAGCTCTCATCAGATGGTTAAAGTTGCTCTTGCCGCGTTAAAAAATCTTTTATCTGAACATTTAATCCTGCTCTAGACACAGGCTGTCATATGACATGAGAGCTTGTTTGGTGCAGCCCTTAAAGGCATCCAAAATTACGCTGAGAGATGGCACAGATCATGGCGCATAAAGAAGTGCCAGGGGGATTCAGATAGTATACGGACATGCAGAGGAATGACTGGGCTCCTAGGAGTTAAAAAGTTGACGTTTCATTCAGCAGAAGTTCTTGGAACTCTGATCAGGCTCCAGATTGTATGCTGTGAGCGATAACTCTCCGCTATGAACCACTTTCTATCTCTCCTCACAGGGCTCTGTATAGTTAACGTAGAATACTGATCCCAGGTCAGGTAAAATATCTCCGGTGTCAGACCAGATGTTGTATAAATCTGTTGGTATTTTACAGCCTAAAAAACACTTATACTGAGTCATCAACACATATAAGTTCATCAACCGTGGAGGCTTTGTGTGATGACGTCGGCACGTGACGTATCTTTCCCAGGCCTGGATGCCTTGAGCAGTGTGAGTGCGGGCCAAAGGGGGGACAGGGGAGGGGGTCAAATGGGCTTCAGCACGGTTAGAATATGCCAAGAGTCAAATGATCCTGTCTCCTTTTTTTTTCGCTGTGCGTAAAAGCTCCAATGCAATCTTCCAGCTCCTCCATTGGGCATTAATTATACTTCATTACCGTGTTGCGCAGCCTGGCAAGCTCCGTTCCGCTGCGAGTTCACTTAACCGGAAGTTAATACAAAGTTATAGAGTACTTCACGGTGCAGCTCGCAGCACCTGTTATTAATAGCCTAAAATTCATCATTTCTCAGTCACTGTCACACCGTACTACTGAAAGCTGCCCTGTTGTTGCTTCATCTGATGTGTTTGCTGCTTATTTGTGATGGCCCGTAATTATCCTCAAACATCGGATGTGAGTTCAGTCACCCTTTCTCATCACTTTAATGCGGAATCCCTCAACCTCCACGGCTTACCTCTTGTTTTTAATTGAGGGCTCTGTTCATTAAAAACTGCACTCCATAAGGTGTATTGACCAAACACTAAATAAACAATTTAGTTGTTAAACATCTCATAATTAGGGAGAAAGTCTGTTAATAGCGTCCTTTCTGGTTTGCCCTGCAAATGATCCCAGAATGCTTTATCAGTAGCTCACACTGCAAACCAGGTAGGCCACTATTAACAGATTTTCTGCCTTATCATGACAAATTCAATCAGTTAAAACCCAATGCCAGTTTACTGTTCTGTAAATACACCAGTTGGAGGACTGTTTTTAATGAACAGGTCCTCAATTAAAAAAAAGAAGTAAAAGCAGAGGTAGGAGGAGCTGAGCAGCACTGCTCTCTACTTTGTCGTGTTTGTTATTGTTTTGATTGCGAACCCCTTAGCAGCAGAATTGGCATTCCATGCATTTAACCCTTATAACAGGTACGCCCTTGCTATGGCCCATGGGCCAACTGTGGTCTGTCATCCATTTTTTTGTTTCATCCTCACAGGTAGGAAGAATGAATCTTTCAGACAAATCAGAAGAAGGAGAGAGTGCTCTATTTTTGTATGACTCAAGATCTGAACAACATTAGCTGACCTTTGCAACTATATATTGACATCCTCTTGAAAACAAAGTTACACAGTCTCCTTAGAATACCTTTTCCATAGAAAGCTTCCCCACTCTACTATGTGCTACTGTTGATGGCTCTGCCCTTTCCTCTGGTGGTTTGGGTTGGTTTCTGAGCATAGCACTCAGTGAACAGAGACACACCGGTGGGCAGAGAAGGGTGTTGAGGATCAATACAGCCATACACAACCTCATTTTTAAACTAGTCCTAAGTTTGTCTTTGATGCTAACATACTAACATAACATAACATACATAACATACTGACATACTAACATGCTCACAACCTGGTTTTATTCCACTAGTTGTGAAGTTTAAAGCATGTAAATACTATCTGGTATGCCAAGAGGTGCCACATTGATAACCCTTACGTAATCAATAATTCCATTCAGTTTTACAACTTTTTTTTTCTAACAGACCCTGAAGCTCCATCAGCATATAGCATATGGAGCTGTATAAGCAAATCATGTTGTTGTGACTCTGTTTGGGAAACCCTGGAGTATACATGAGTTTGTAGAGTCTGTATTAGCAGATACAGAACCAAGTGTCATTTTTATGGCATGCTACAGTCATGCTGTATAACGGTTGTACAGCACTCACATAGCCCTTTTACACTGCAGGTCACACAGGTCCCACTTACCCATTTACTCCACATTCATACACTGTCCAGAGGTGATTTTGTAAAGTGGCTGCCAGTACTAACAATCACATTGACATGCCACTGACACTGCAAATTGGGGTTAAGTGTCCTCCCACTGCTTCTGCCTCTTTTGAACTACAAAAAAACATGTTGCTTTTGACAATAATGTATAAAGACATTAAGACTCTACCCTGTCTATTCGTTTTATGCAGTGTGCACCACTCCTTCTCTGAAAACTGGATGAAAACACACTAAATCGAGTAGAATCGTTTTTTCAGGTGAGTGTAGAAATCTGTGCTCCATGGAGCTTCATCCTGGTCTACAAGAAAAATATAATGAGCCCTCCAGAGTCTCAAACAAGCTCTCATAGAGCTTCCAACTATGTGTAATGATGTGAAACCACAAGTTTTGTCTTTTGGATACTTTAAGTTTTTACAATTTGATATGCTATTTAAGATGCATGAATGTATTAGGCTACATTACTTGAACTTTAACAGTAAAGAAAGGAAGGACAATCCCATCCAATGCTCATCGTTTATGTTAATTTTAAAAATGTGTTTGTTTTTGGAAGTGAACATGGGTAAAGTTTCAGTATTTTAGGTACAGTCTGCTGGGGAACTAAGACTCATCAGACAAACAGCAGTACTCCAGGGAAAGTAAAATGACAGCCTTAACATTGCTGATGTAAATGCCAAGGGATAAAGGACATATTATCTGGAAGTAATTTAATGGTAACTGCTGGCTTCAGCAGTACTAAAAAAAAAAAAAAAAATCCACTTGTGATCCTGGAGGTATAAAGCATCAGTCAGGCAATATTAAACGATGACTGGACTGTTGATGGGTTCTTGGATTTGGCCTGCCTTGCTAAAGTTAGTTTGGACCAGATGTGGCTGAGCCATTTTAGCTGAACAGGTTGAGTCTTAAGTGAAGTTCTAATCAGGCCAGTTCAAGTAAGCTCTGCTTCTTTTAGCTGCTTTGATGGAATACCCCTCAAGATTTTTCACTACAAGAACATGTACAGAACTAAGAATACCACTTTGTTCACTGGGGCTGCCAAAATCACTACAAACTAAAAGTTCCTCACATGAGCTTTAACTAAAACCTATAGAATGAGCAAACATTTACAGTTCTTCCTTGCAAGGCCCTTGTATAGCTGCTTAAATTTGTCTTCAATATTTCAAGAGAACATGTGAGTTCAAATATTTCCCCTCTATGAACTTACACTGAACAGTGTAATTACTTAAGTTTCTTTGTGAGATGTTTTTTATATCATACCTCTGACAGAGCAGCTGGCAGACCATGGAGGAATGGTGTTACGCCTCTGGTAGAAGAGGATGTAGGCTCCTCGGGTACATACTTCCTCCTCTGGCACCAAGTCAACGCTGCTGTCATCGTAGCTGTACCACTGTCCATCCACTGAGTTCCTGCAGTAAGCTGGGTTAGAAAATGACAAAATAACTGCATTTACTGCATTTTTATCAATTCAAAACTTCTATACATTTAAATAATCTGCACAAATACATGAATTCAATACGGTCAAGTATTAATTCAAATGTGCAGTGTTTGACATTTGCAGCAAAATGTTGATTTATGAAAAATAAATGTAGCAGATGTGTAGGAGTTTTATCGTTAGACACTTATTTAAAACAATAAAAACCTATCCTACCTAACTTATAGCCAACATGGACATTTAAATATGTTTAAATTATGCTTTATCATCTATGAAGTATTGGGTTTTACAATAATTGTACATTTTAAATCAAATTATACTCATTTTGAAACAGTCTTGGGATAAAACATAAATGAAACCCATTGTTTAAAATGGCAGTGCAAAGAAATGTCTGTAATGATGCAGTCCACAGGCAGTAAAAACCCTCAAAGAATTATTCACTTGAATGTGGATGGAATTTTTCCTTGAGTCTACCTAGTTTATTTAAGGTCATGAAATGATCAGAGTCAAGTAAAAATATATCATCCCTCTGGTACAAAAGTTACTTTTTAGAGATCAACAATACTGCAGCTGAGGTTCTCAGATGAAACTATCAAGAAGTGAATCTCAGGTTGAGCTAATGCAGCATGGGTCTTTGTGCCATGTTTGACTCATTGGTCCTGCAGTATGGAGGACTGGGTCACAGTGCATAAGGCTTTAGATGAAAAGGAAATACTTGGCAAGAAAATTCCAGAGTTCATTCGTTTTAAAGATATTTATGCGTACTTGCTTTTCATCAAAGCAAAGAAGGAACAGTTCAAGGGAAAAAATCAACCTTGTCATAAAGGATCAAAAAGAACCATTGAGAGTAGTGCAGTGTTTGCTTTTGGAACGATCTTATAAGAGCTAGGTAAAGGCTGCAGCAATGCAGCTGTTGTCCAAATACTCTCTAACAAACAGGCTCCAGGGATGTTTCTTTTCACAAAGCATCTCCTGCAATTAAAGACAAGATCATTCTTCATCTGTGGGTCAGGAGCCCACCCTGCCAGAGTCCTGAACCCATTAACTGTTTACTATGGAGTCTCCAAAAAGCTGAGGGACTGTTTGTAGAACGCTTTCTTATTTTCAGTGTCATTCAGCATACAGTTCACTGAGAAGCAGAGTCACCTGGGTGTGTCTTAATGGGATATTTTTCAATTTATACCTGACTGATTGTAGTTATGTATATTTTTTTCATAAACTATAAGTGAGGGTTGGTGAATGGTCAAACTAATAAACTGAGTGGGTCAGTAATAAACTGAGGTCTGAAGGCCTTTGTACACTGAAGCTGTTAAAAAAGAAAAGCTCGCTATCAGGATGGATTGATCCAGTGAATTTTTAAGGGGTGATTGAGCCACATAATCATCTCCTGTGCTTATTTGCATTGCAGTATGAAACAACTTGCCACATTTGATGAATTTTCACGGTGAATATGAGTTAATGCCCTTATGTCTTTCTGCTCCCAGCTGGCAACGCCACACTACCTTTCTGTTTCAAAGTTTATATTAGTTTTCTGTTAAGAAATGTAAGGAAGAATTATGGTTTTATTTTAACATGTTTTATCGCATTTCTGTTTGTTGGGGAGGTAAGCTGATTATACTTAAATGAAGCTGAAAAATTAGTTCCTGTGGCAACTCAGGGCTTGAGGGATGTGGGCCTTTTTTGGCTGACCACCAGGATCAGCGCTTCACATGGGTCTGCATGTGATTGACTGAATACCTGCCAGCTGGCCTGACTATACTTTCAGAGCTCTGCAGAGCTGTGCTATGGGCAGAGTTTAGTTGTACTCAAAACCGCTTGAAATGGCTGCCTCCAAAGCGGTAAATACCTCCGATGTAGCTTCAGCATACAGCAGTTTTTCTAGAACTGGACCACGTTTCTGTATTAAATTAAGAATAAAAACAACACTACAAGCTTTTCATGTTGTGAAAGATGTTTTCCTCTTCTCTTCCAACCTGCTTTGACATGAGTATGTGATAGTTACAGGGGAAAGAGTTAGTTGTGTGAGTGGTTGTATACAATGAGTGCTAGCAGAGCGATTAGCTCTGACTTAGTCACAGTGGTAGTTTTGTCAGAACTGGACAACGTGTGTTTTTATTAAAACAAGGGCACAGAGCCACACTGAAATGTTGCAGTGACAGATAAATGCTTTCGTTCTTCTTCTTGCTTTCTTTAGTATAGGTTTGCAATCGTTATGGGTGGGTTTGCTGGGGTATCCAATAGCTGCTGCTGCGGTAGCTGTTAGCTCGGATGTAGCTGAAAGCGATAGTTTAAGCAAACCACATTTCTTTTTTAAACATGACCATGGTGCCACATTGAAAGCTTGTCTTGGCAGAGATGGTGTTTTAACTGACCGGCCTTTATTCTATTCACCGAGAAGCTCTGCTATTAACAATCTAAGGCAGTGGCAGCCTGTCAGCTCAAGAGTAACGCATGCCACAACGTCATTTTGTCTTGTTGCTCTGATCATCTGGTCATGAATGTGACAGGCAGAACATTCCTCCAATTACCTTTCAAGAGTTTTCTGAAAAGTCCTGCCCTTCCCAAACTCTTTCTATGGGAGCTTTTCCACATAAATGGGAAATATATTCATGCATTGGACATGAAACAGTCTATCTGGTGTGCTTGGTTAGCTGTTTACTGCCAAGAGGGCTTTAGTTTTAAACCAGGGTGAGAATTGTCGCAGGGGATGGGGGAGATTTCCCCCCTTCTAGTTCTGATACCCCCTGTTTTAAACTATTGAAATCCTTCAATTCTCAACCCACAGACATAAAGGACCGCACAATTGCATCCCCTAAAAACGAATCACTCATCCAAGATAGCTGTCACCCATATACTTGGTTTCAATCTAGTCTTGTTCATGTTGTGTTTTGGCTTCCCCAACAAAGTTAGAGTTCAAACCAAAAGGAAAAATAAAAAGGAAAAAGTTCTAAAGGGAAATTTTGCTCACTTTAGTTAAGTTTAAGCCTTATGATACTACGTGCAGGCAAGTTATCCCCTGGGAATGTGTCACAGAGGGGTGCTGAACATTTCTTCGCAGATATTATCAACGTTCATTCACGTTTGAACAATGAAAAGAATGTGTTGACAGCCAGGCCTTCATCTTTACAGATTACCTTGAGAGTATAAGGCTGAATGTGGGAACAAACACAGGAAAAAAAAACTGCGGTATTTCTCATTATAAGTCTACCCTTTTGAACACAGTTTGTGTTTGAGAACTCACTGAAAACATCCAAAGTCCAACTAGCTACAGAGAGTGGACTGTGTCCCTGTTGAGATACACTATATTGCCAAAAGTATTCACTCACCCATCCAAATGATTGAAAGCAGGTGTTCCAATCACTTCCATGGCCACAGGTGTATAAAATCAAGCACCTGGGCATGCAGACTGTTTCTACAAACATTTGTGAAAGAATGGGTCGCTCTCAGGAGCTCAGTGAATTCCAGCGTGGTACTGTGATAGGATGCCACCCGTGTAACAAGTCCAGTCAGAAAATTTCCTCGCTCCTAAATATTCCACAGTCAACTGTCAGTGGTATTATAACAAAGTGGAAGCGATTGGGAACGACAGCAACTCAGCCACAAAGTGGTATGCCATGTTAAGTGATGGAGCAGGGTCAATATAGCGTATATGCCCTTCTGAGAATATTCTTAAGAGAGCTCTGTGCTTGGCTTAAACACTGCAGCAAGGACTCATTGCTCAGGAGTGATTAAAGAGCACTCTCAGAGCAACTCTGAGTGAAGTAGGGAGAAACTTTTCATAGTGAAGAGGCATAGTTGACCCTAGCTAAACCCCTATTTCTAGGAATATAACCTTAAAATACAAGCAAAACATATCAAAACAAATGCCTGCTTACCCAGCAGTCTCTTTAAATGCTATTTACATGCTCATGTTGATTTAACCTGCTGCTAATTTGAGTAGAACATCTCTCCTATCCCTCCATCTCTTTTCCATTTTCTCCTGTTTGTAGACACTTGAGCCTTTTAAGAGTCCAACATATTAATCCTAATAGTGTTTCATCTTTGGAGCTCTCTTCAGTGCTAAGCTCCTTTGGGGGTAATTTTTTTTCTTTGCCATGATCTAGTCCTAACTGTAAGGGAAAATTCTTCAAAAATTTCATCATCATAACAATTAATGAATGAAACAAAATGTCATCATTTGAAGCTACTTTTTGTACTTGAGAAGCTTTAGGAAAATATCCCATGGTATCTAACATATTCACGAGGGGTATCAGTCCATAAGCAGACATCTCTGTACGTGTTTACATATAGACACGTCTCCAGTGGCCACTTGTGATCACTGGAGACGTGTCTATATATAAACACAAGTGGCCACTGGAGACGTGTCCAGTGGCCACTTGTGATCACATCTTACATTTCACAACTCATAGTGATTTATTTTTCCCCTTTTTGAAGATCTCATGGTCATTATTGGCTTATAATTTAAGCAGCGAGAGGGAGAGATAAGCGATGATTGAAAGCATTTGAGGAGGGAGAGCACAGCACACTGCCCAATCTATTGTTGAGCTAATTTTAAAAGAAAAGTTCATTTAAAAACAACCAGACAATAAAGAAACTTTTATCATTATCTCCCGTCTTTTCTGTTTGTTTCTAGGATTTGTCAGTCTCCTTAAGAAAGGTTTTTAAATGTTAAATAGCAGACAGAGATGCTCTTAGGAGCAGCATGTCTCTGGATCAGGCCGACAGAGAGAAAAAAGGTGTCTTACTTTCAACTGGGTCAAAGTTTAGTCCCTCTCCTTTTCTGTTGTTGATTTTGCCCTCTCTGTTCCATCATCAGATCTCTGTCCTGCAGCTGGTTGTAACTCTAATGTGCATAACCTGTGTTCATTAGTTTCAGGGGTGTATCTAGAGTTTGTGGTTTGGGGGCCCAGGCCCTGATTTGTGCAAGAGGAAAACAGTTTGTGTGCACTCAGACAATTTTTAACATAAAAATTGACTTTTTAATTTCAATGTACTTGAAAAAAAGTAGAAGTAACAAATATATGTAGTTAAAATGTAAGGTGAAATCTGCAGGTTCTAGAAGAACTAACATATTTATGACTGTAAAAAAAAGTTATTAGAAATTTCAGCTGGGGACCCATTACACAACTTTCACGTTCTTTACAGATTTTGAAAAAAACTGGGAGTACTCACCAACAGGCTGGTTTCAGCAGATTTTTGAATGATTATTGAAAGACTGGGAATCACACACTTAATAACTGCATCTCATGAGGGATCACAGACTACATGATTTGTCAAACCAACAAAAGCCAACTGAGGGTTTGTGCATGAAAACTTCCTTTGCGCAAACTGTCTCGCTCTCGTAATGTCTGTCTTGCGCTCGTTCTGTCTCTCGTACTGCATTTGGTTCCACTTTTGCTTTCGCGCAAACTGCCTGTCTCATTCTTTTCCAGCCTCCAGCATTTCCTGCTGGAGCCTGCCTCTTAAAGGTGGGGGACGTGGACTGGCCATAGAGCCCATAGAGTTTAAAGGTGGGGGGCCGTAACCTGTAGAATCCATAGATTTAGAAGGCCCCCTAGTGGCCGTTAGCTGTAACTAATCTATGTAAAAATCCATAGAGTAGCCGCATCGTTGTATAGGCTGCAGGGTTCAAAGCATGGGAAAAAAAGTAGCAGCTTATAGTCCGGAAATTACGGTACATATAAAGATTAATACAGTGTTTGATGAAGAGAGAAAGAGGGGAGCTAAAAAAGTTTGAAATATAATTGTTGTGTTAAATTAACAATGTCCCATTAAGCACAGTTATCATACTGAATATGTATCATAGCAAACAGCTCCCTACCAGTATAATGTCCCCCATGCATTCCTCCATGATGGTTGCACACAGCGTAGAGGTCGTACAGGTAATCATGAGGGAGGGTCATGTCAGAGGGCTGGTGGTTTTGGCCTGAAGGCTGCTTCCATGAAGGTGGCCACGCTCCCAAGTTCATATTCCTCATACTCTGACTCCTCTTCACCACATGGGGGGCCATGTCCAAACCAGTGAGGGGGAAACGCACCAGGGTGGACAGCTTGTTCCTCCGCTCACCAACCTGTTTAAAAAAAAAAAAAAACAATGAAATTGCAGTTATATTATTCATCTAATAAGACCAGAGGGAATCTAAAAGGAATATATATTCACTTAGTCATTTAAGACCTTTCAAATTAAAGCTGCAGCTAACAGAATTCTTACTAAATCAAGTTCGTTATATAAATCCTGAAAAAAAATCAAGTCTTGTACTAACTTACAGTAACCACTGGTATGGACACATCTGCCCATATCTGCCCTGGGCATATCTGTGCACTTAGCCCACAATCATATCAATAATTACACAGCAGTAGTTCTTTTTGTTGTAACATAACAAAGA
Organism: Cheilinus undulatus; assembly: GCF_018320785.1. Lineage (NCBI taxonomy): Eukaryota > Metazoa > Chordata > Actinopteri > Labriformes > Labridae > Cheilinus > Cheilinus undulatus. Next base: position 26,539,522 of record NC_054868.1, on the reverse strand, counting down.
TTAAAAAATGAATCTTTCTGTAATTTCATGTTGAATTTCTTTTTGATTAGCTGGAATCAGACTTGTTAGTTTAAAGAGATGTTCAGTAGGACTTTGGTGCACTCTGTGATTTAGGTTTGTGTATCTGCATAACCTTTGAGGGTGCATATCAATTCAGTAGCAGTTAATATGCAAAACCTGCCCTTGGCACAAGTTCTGAAAATGTGACTGACTGAAGTCCAACACAAAGACTGGGGGGAAATCTCATTTTTTGGGAAACGTGGCATGTCATGAGATTTGAGCTTGCACAGGTGAGGGAGGGGGCTAAAAGTGATTACTTGGGTTTGACAGATGGAAACCACTTGGACTGGCGCCATGATCAGAGAGGAGAAAGTGCACAGTGGTGCCAATCAAGCACTGGTCAAAGGGTGAAGTCAAACTGGAACTATGAATAGATCAGAGATGGTTTCTGCTGAATTCAGTGTCAGATTTCTGAGAGGGAAAATGCCAGGAGTCTGTGTGAAAGATGTCAGCAAGATAAAGTTAGAATACAGTGTTGTGACATCTGACTGACCAGTTGACAATAATTCAATAAAAGCTGTACTGTTCATTTTTCCTGCAACATTTGATGATGAAAAGGGCTGTTAAAAATACAACAAATATACCTCAAGAGACACTTTTAAAAAACATATTCAGGAACATGCAGCAGCAGTCTTGCTTCTGGGGAAATCCTAACATAAAAAATAGCTTATATCATGTATTTACAGAAAAAGAGCACATATGAGAGGGATGACAATTTCTCTAGTTGGTCTCTGAAAAGTCAGGAAGTTGTCAAGAATTAATGGCTGCATAAAGCTGTGAAACAACAAGCCAGATTTCTAGTAAACTATGAAAATATGTGTTTATTTGGTCTAGAAATATACAAACACAAAAAAGACACAGGGTAGCTTGAGTGACACAGGCTTTTCCTGCTGTCACAGAATGTGTGTGAAGACTAATCAGGCTGCTGTGCTGGAGCTCATCCCAGACAAAATGAACCCAAACAGGGATCAGTGTGACACTGTGGAGCAGATCAACAGATTTCTGCTGCTTGTGTTTATGAGAAGCCTCTTCACAGCAGACATTTTTGACTTGTCATTATGGGGAAAAAGTACAGGTGGTACTAATAACTCTAAATATTGCAAGCTACTTTTCAGGTGTTCCAGTCAAATATGACAGTGTGCAGAGCCTGCACCTACCAGGATGAAAAAATAAAAAATGTAGTAAAGTCAAGTCACACCGTGCTCTTCTTACGTGTCAATAGACTCCTGCTGAGGAGGCACTCTGCTGTATTTAAATTCATATCCATTAGGCCCACAGTATTATGAACCATTTGAATGCAAACAAATGTCTGCAGCAACACACAAAGCTTTGAAAAGCCATACTCAAGTATGGTGGTACATTAAATTAAGACTTGTAAATCAGCCAGAAGACATGCTTCAAATAATAATGCAAACATTTATTAAATGGCTCAAATCTGTAACTCAGCTAAGCCTGATGGAGATGTCTTAAGGATTACGTTTTTACTATCCAAATTTTGGCAAATGAAAAGTCTGAGGATGACAAACAATCAAATTCAACCCCATGCTGAAATTACTTTTCATTTCAATTCATAATTGTAAAGCTGTGAAATTGTTAATTGCTTCAGAGAGGAAGTTTGGCAGGCGTTATCTAAACTTCATATTCAGTTGTCCCTGCAGCTGTTTCTGCTATCACTAGTTCATTAAATATTTATTACCAGTTTTCACTGGAAGCAAACCTAAAGGAGCCAAGCCCTGCTCTGCCTCATGTTTGGTTCAGTAGCTTGCTTCACATTTGAAATATATATCAACCCACATTTCTGTCTAGTGGCTTGGTAATCATAAACACTATATAAGACAGAGAAAAAAAAAGAGCTGAGCTATCCTTAGGGACACAGCTCTCAAATACTGTATGTACACCATGACTTCCTTTCCAGCTTTCTTTACATATTCTATTAATCTGAAATCCAAAATCTTCCTTTAAACCAATCAAAGGGACACTGTTGCCTTAATATTCCCAGTGCAACTTTATATTTGCAAGTATTTACAGATTCATTTAGCCTAATATCTAAATGTTTTTCAGACTTAAAACTTCTCTACTTTGAACACACTTTAAAGTCTAAGTGAATCCCCAGCTCAAAGCTAACTCTGCCCACTTCAAGATTTCAAAAAATGCACAGAAAGTGAACAGTTTGGTACTGAGAGGAGGGAGGGGAAAAGGATGGGGTTTTCCAGATGAGCTAGAGAGTTGAGGTGCAGGGGAGGATGGGAGTGGTCTCTGAATGGTAAAGTTGGTTAGAAGTGGCAACGTTCTACCTTGAATATAAAGTCTGTGACATAGAAACCTACCGATGGTGGGTTTCTACGTCACAAAAGCCACGCCTTTTAGGAAAGATTTGAGGCACATTTGAGCTAATTAAAAGCCATAAAATGCCAATTTTTATCAGTTTGGTGCAAATGTCAGAAATAACACCAGCATAGTTCAGTCAGATACTTCAGTGTGCTGCTGAAAAAATAGTTAAAGTGTTCACTTCTTCTTTAAGGCTTGAGGATGAACAAAGAAATCAATTTTAGTCCTTAAAACATGCTTTTAAAAAAATAAGGATAAAAACAGATAAAGACCTCAACTGCCATTGTTGGTCAGCATAAAGCTCCACTGATGTATTAGTATATATGGCCAAAATTTACAGTAAATATATGCTGATATTCACAGCCAAAATATGGGATGTGGATACCAATATCAGGCCAAAAATATTGTGCATCTCTACACAATGACAACGTTTTTCTTTAATATTGCAAGTGATTATGTGGGCTTTCCATTATGCAGCTGTTAACAGGTCCTTTAATGAACTGATGATATACAAATAGCTTATTTGTACTAATCCAACAACAAATACTAAGATCATCCATAAATTTAGCCCTGCACCATGTTGTCTTATGTTTTTTTTTTTTTTTTTTTTAATTCTGATGTCATTGTGTACCTTGTCTTTTGTGTGCCCCTGCTGCAAAACTAATTTCCCCTCGCGGGACAATAAAGAGATTCTGATTCTGATTCTGATTCTGCATGTGATGTTTTCAGTCAATTTAAAATAAACACACAGTGAAGCCACAAGTGTCTGCAACAATCTCATAAAATACTCTCAAATCATTGAGCTTAATATCAAACTGACAAGAGACTGGCACTACAAATTACACAATCTGAACAAAACAGGAGTATTAAAGTATTAACTGAACTGAAATATGAATACATGATTACACAAATTATACAGTTTGACAAGCATATAATAAATCAATCCACCCAGACTGCCACTGAACTGGACCAAATATCTTCTGAAAAAATGACTACCACTAGCAAATCTGCTTTAAACACTTGAATATACCTTTTAAATTAATACATGTTTTTGCTCTATAAAAAAATCTGTCTCAAGATCCAAAAAACATGGCCAATTGGATTCATGAAATGAAAGCAGAAACACACCCCCACAGTTGTCTGGCTCAGCGAAGTCTGTGAGCTTTCAGCATCTCCACTTGTCTAAATTGCCATCATCTCGTCTCTGTCATTGATGGCTCCAGATTAGTACTGGACAATTAATCACAATTCAGTTTCAGAATCTGGCCTTAAACAAACAAAACAATCAATTCAAATATTTTTTCTACATAAATACAGTATAAATGCATGTAACTGCATTTATGCATTTATACTGTATTTAAGTAGAAATGCATGTAGCACAAATGGTTTATAAATGTCAGTATCAACACAGTGTCATGTTAGTCACACACACGTTTCACAATAAATTTAAAAATGTCACCATTTGCAAGAACTGCATCTAACCAACCCTCAAGTGAAAGGAAGGGAATCTTTGCTTAAGATGCTCAACAAATACTTTTTGACATGTTACCAGTGCCAAATGGTGCCTGAATTGAAACTTTTAAGACACAAAAAAGAAGTTAAAAAAAGGTTGAAAACATTAAAAAACACATCAGCAACACTGAAGTTAAACCTGACCAGCATATTAACTTAAAAAAAAAATCACGAATAAAACCTTACCCAACGAATACATTTCATATTATCCCATTTACCATCTTCTTTCAACTACATTTTCATGAAACATCGTTAATACAACTATTATTGTGCTAATCTGACTCTAACTTGGATGATGATGGTTTTTTTGTGTGCACACACACTTTATGCCACTCCTACATAAGTCAGGGTCTGGGTCACCCCAACCAAAAGTTCTAGATTCACCCCTGCTGTAAATCACGCCATAATGGTGCAGCTCTGGTCAGAGAGATATGCTAATGCATGGAGATAAAACAATAGGAGGAAGAAAAACAAAATTTCACCCAGCTTAAATTCAGTGATTTTTTTTCACTTCATCAGTCTGCCCACAGAGATGCTATGACTCTGCCAGTGTGAGTCCACAGTTATAAAACACTTCACACTGAGACTGACAAATACAAAGAACACATGCATCCAGTAGTGCTGAAAGTACTGCCTCGTCTGATTGTTTTAAAATTATCCTGTTTTTGTGGCTGGCTCCCCATTGGGAGCACACCCCAAGCCAAATTACATCATCCAGCAGTGATCTTTACCTCCCTCTTTCTTCTATAAATACAAGCTAATAATATTCGTCCAGATGACTAAAAGGGGAGATTTTCTTATATGGAATCAATAAGAGCAACATGCTGTACTTATATGTGTAAAAGTGTGAATAAAAGCTGTCACAGCATCATAAACGATCCAGAGAAATATCTTTAAAAGAAGCCAATTTACCACTGAATAAGAAAAGTAACTTGTTAGAAATTCTTGAAGCGATTTGGAAAAACTTATACTGGTGCTGCATTACAGACAAATTTAATGTGTTAGTCATAGTGTTTGGCAGCTGCGTCACTACAAATAGCACTATTAGTAGTACACAGCAAAAACTGGAGTGTTGAATTCTCAGTGTTGATTTTAACACTTAGAGTGTTATTTTAACTCCATTCAGAGTAAATAGCCTTCAGTGTTGTAGTTATTTGACAGTGTTAAAGCACCAGTGTTAGTCCAACTCTGTAGAATATCAATTGATCCAAGCCCCGCCTACTGCATTTTCAAATCTGGGGGGCAGAGTTTTCCCATCATGCCTTTGTGCAGGGTGTTTAGATGTGTTTTAGGTATTTTAGATGTATTCAGATGTTTTGCTGTGTTTAGATGTTGCCTGTTGTACAGGGATCACTGCTGGGATTCACTTGCACATGTTCCTTGAATTATCTTAAGTTCTGAGGTTTCTGACATTTAACACTTTGCACCATGAGTGTAGTTGTCTGCTAGGTTGGTCACTTCCTGACTGTGGTGATGTTTTTTTTTAATAATAATGGAAAGAGTGCATTCTGTCAACTCAGAGCATGTTCCAGCTCTGAGTCTGCCTCTTTGCCCTCTTTGATAGCCATAAAGTACCCCTCATTGCTACAGTTATACAATGTGAGGTGGCAATCAAAGGTATCAGGTGTACCCGATTTTCAATATACATTTATTTGTGGAACTTGCATGTCTTGTTTCTTGTAATTAATAGATAATATTCTACACCCACTGACATTAATTGTAATACACTCATTAGTGTTTTCACATCAGAGTTACGTGTAGTCTGGTAGAGTTTATTTTTTTAACACTGGCACTAGTGTAGAGTATTATCAACACTAATCAGTTTTAGCCAGTGTAAATTTTTAACACCATACAGTGTTGGAGTAACACTTGTTCAGTGTAAAAACAGTAACACTTTGAAGAGTGTTAAATTACCACTCAAAAGAGTGGACACACATATGAACACTTTTCTTGTGTTAGATTTAACACTCTTAGTGTTAATCTAACACTGGCATTTTTACTGTGTAGTGTTACATGTTTTCATGATGAACATAACGTTTTATACATCATACACACGGTAACAGCCTCTTTAGACTAGTCGTTGAAATGAAATGTAAATGAGCGTCTAGCCGAATAGGGAAATAGACACTTAGGAACATCCGTAGTATAGGGTTTGAAGTTTTAGATGCATCTATTTCTCAAGTAACTTTTTTTCATGTTAGCAGATCTTAAATTTCACATTTCTTAATTAATTCTAGAAGGTTTTTACTCCATAACCTTACACCTTTAAATTAATGTACTCCTATTTTCAGCATTGTTTCATTGTTGTTCCTCACTCCAGAAGGCAGATTGAAGCCAAACTTGCAGCTTTTGTGACATTTAGTTGAGTATACTTTTTCCTGGTTAAAATAATGATGCATAGGCAACATGTAGTTAAGTCAGAGCTAACTTTGATTATTTTAAACTGCTGGGGAATGGGTTCATTAATTCACACAGCTTCAAATAAATAAACTTCAATGAAATGTTTGTTGTTATTAATTGTGCAAAGGTGAATCTGAAAAGTTAAGTTACCTCAGCTGTAGAGAAGCAGTAGAATAAACTAGCAGAAAAAAAGACAATACAAAAGTAAATGATTTTCAAAATGTGCTGTGCTGTAGTACTATTTAAGTGTACAAAAGAAGGGTCTTTGGGTCTTTGTAAATAGCACAACAAAGAGTGCTTTCTAGACCTTATATTTTTGTAAGGTCATGTGATAAATATCTGTTATGATCTGGCTCTTAAGTAGGGGTCAGATATCGAAATCACCACCTCAAAAGGCATGCAGTTTGAAGTAAATGGATGATGCTGAGAATAAAACTGTGTGATGAAGTTCTTTAAAAATGGAGTCATGCCTTCTATGTAGGATGTAGTACAATGACACCCATATTAAACACGGTTCCTGGAGGTACACCATCGGTGACTGACGTGCTACAGGCAAATATACAATCTAGAGTTTACTTACCCTCCTGCAGAGTGGCAGGAGCTCCCTATTCAAAGATATCAATCAAGCCTACTTAGAAGTCACAGTGGGTTTAATTTTAGAAAGTTACCCAGCATTTTTGCATTCGCCTCAGGTGTTCTCAGATGAATGAGAGGCTGTTACATCACTAAGTAGAGCTCGAGGCAGAGACAGCTTTATTACCTGTAAAGATTGGGGATGTGGCATTAACTTTTGACTTTCAAATCATTCTGTCTGAGGTCACAGGGCTTGTTATAAATCTATGCAGTATCAGGAGACTTGGTCTTATTGAAATTCATCCAGGAAGGCTGGATACCAACAGGCTGCTGAGACTGGCACAGATCTTACATAATTCATAGAGGGATTAGGGGTGTGTAGCCTCACTTAAAAAAAAGATGAACCAGAGAGTATGTTTGGGTGACTGGGGTACAGCACTTCTGAGCCTTAAAAGACAAAGTAAAATTATCTACAGCATTTTCTTTTAGCTCTTCCCTTTCTAAAACTCTATTATCCACCAAATAATTCTGAGATAATATCATGCAGTCTTTATGATAGAGATTTCCATACATGCAGTTTTTGTTGGTGACAGCATGCAGCCCAGAATTCTGCAAGAAAATCTGTAATGCTATTCTTATGCAGATAAACAATGCTGGATACGTCAGAGTATTGAGTAACACTATACCCTTTCCTGGAATGATAAAGATTTTTGTCAGCCCTGTCCTGAAACAGTATTTTTTTAAATTCTCTGAAACATGTCTGTATGCTTCCACTTCCCAGAATTAAAGACCTTAAAAGGAGATTTCTGTGTGCAGACCCTTCAGTTTTCTTTAGTCTTCTGTTGTTGTTGATGTGCACCCAAAATGTTTTTGTTATTTTGAATGTGGTCCTTTTTCCATGTATGCAGTGGAACATCCTTACTACACTGTAAGACCGAACAGTAAAAGGTTATTAAAAAATGAGTTGTGTTAACCTGAAAACCAAACTGGCTGTTTTGGCTCTATTTTTTATGATCTGAAGACATTTGAGTTTTAAGTAAACAGTACTCAGTCACTCAGGTTTTTTGTCATTGTAGTCACATTATTTGACAATCACCCCTTAATCTGCAAAGTTTCCCCTGAATGACTTTGGGCATTAGAGACTTTTGCACCATGATTGATGTTACCCACTCAGTTAGGAAAGTTCTGCCTGTAGGGACAAACTTCATCATAGTAAGGATGATGAACTGAACTCTGTGGAAGCTCACTTTTTTGGTCAAAGTGCACCTTTCAGTCATGCCACTTGAAGCCAAATCAAATGACTTTACTTAGTCAAAATCAAAAAAAAAAATCTATAAAACATTAGGGAAAATTGCAGTAGATGAGAAACATGTATATTACATATTTTAATTTTTGTCATACTTAAAAAAAAAGCATTACCTCTATCAAAAGACTAAAATGTAATCAGTTAAAACAATCATTTTGGGTATTTTCAATTGGTTTGGCTTTACAGTGTTGAACTGCATCGATTCTATCAATTTAAAAAAATTGCCATCATAATAATCTACTCCCATCTAACTGAGTGAACGACCTCAACAGCATCGATCCTGTGGATAAATTATGAATAATTTTGAATGAATACAGATTCAATGATAGCGAGTCTGGGTGTCATCCTCGCCATTAGCCATTCACAATCTCGCCCCTCCTTATCTGTCTGATCTCCTCTACATAGCATCCTCCTCCCACTCCCTCAGATCCTCCTCCTTCATCCACCTCACTGTGTCCTCCGCCTGCCTCAACACTTTCAGCCACTTTGCTCCCCAACTCCATCAGGCATCTGAAACATTGACTCTCTTCCTCTTTTCAGATCCAGACTCAAAACCCACCTGTTCAGGATAGCTGACTCTTGTAATTACACTGTTCCATTTTAAACTGTATTAAGCTTTTAGCTGTTGTTTTATTGTATTTGTTTTTAAATCTGTAAAGTGTCTTTGAGTGCTTAGAGAAACACTTCTAAATAAAATGTATGACTATGATTAAATTTTATTAGGCCTGTCAAAGTTAACGCGTTTAATTACTTTTAACGCCGCTAATTTTACTGTCGCACGATTAACGCATGCGCGTTCTGTATGACCCTCGACCCATCCCGTAGTTTGCCAGACCAGGAAGTGGTGCCGTCGTGATGCAGTACAAGCGAGCAGAAATGGATAAAGGGCAGAGACTTCTGAACGGCAGGTTCAGCTTTCAGATCATGTCAGATAAGACTGAAGTTATTTTCTCCTACTGTCAACATGAACAGAGTTACAGGAAGTTCGTAGAGTCTTATATAGCCCGCACCACTCGCTGGCCATGCACACAGCTAATGCAGAGAGCCGCCCCCTCGCCATGCTGGATTTGTTTACAATGGAGACTCTCAGACAGCTCTGCAGGGATGGACTCGCTATCTGGCATACCGGGCATTTCCTGGTGTGCCGATGCACTTTTGGGCCAGTATGATTTATTAATTTATTTAGGCTATTATATCTGCCATGAACCGGCACCACAGATGGTCCGATCACATCTCCTGAAGGTCTGTTTACCCCCCACTCTCATTCCCACGCAGCTCCTGCTTGAAAGTGAAAGTATTCAGAAAAAACAAAACTTACTAAAATGATGAACTGGAACTGTTGGAAGGCTTCACGTGTGTTTATTGACATCATTCCAGTAAATCTACTGGACTAATGACAGTCATTTCTTACTGTCAGCATTTATTTTACATTTGGAGTACATTTTTTAGTTTGAAAGTAAAAACATGATAAATAATAGCAGACATTTTTTTAAGTAATTACTTGCTTTTTCTCTTGAGCAGGGCAGATGTGTCCACCTTACTCACATCAGAACAGTGAAACACCATTAGTTGTGTCCGTGCCTTACTGCTGAGCTCTCAGCAGAGACTTGACTTCTTTATGTCCATGTGTGATGAAGAGATCTGTTGTTTGGTGTTCAGCTGCTGAGAACAGAGGAGTTAACTTCTAGAAGTCTAAAGTTTGACTCTACATTGTGGTATTATTCAGTAATGTTACATTAAGGTCAGTATCTCCATCTGTTGTGGTTGTTGGGCTTGAGTTTACCATGTTATGCTCTCAGCATATTTTTGCAGTGTTCAGTATCTTTGAGCTCAGACTAGAGAATTTTCTGGACTTTATCTGTTGTTGTTTTGGGTTGTTGACATGAACAAACATTTGCATACAGAAAGCATTTTTGTCCACTTGTGTTGATAAGGGTATTTAAATCTTGAGAAATAGTACTGTATGGTTCATTTAGAACAAACAAAAAAGTGCAATTAATTTTTGATTAATTGTGAGTTAACTATGGAATTTGTGAGATTAATCACGATTAAAAATTTTAATCTATTGACAGCCCTAAATTTCATATAACCTTTTTCTTGTCAACTGACTTACTGCACTTTAACACTATATGTCATTCACTTAGTTACACACACACATTCACACACCGATACGACATAATGTGCCCAACTGGCCATGAGTACTGAACACATTCACACACCAACAGCTGTCTTTTAGGAGAAAATTCGAATTCAGTATCTTATATAAAGACACTGACATGTAGACTGCAGGGGATCAATACAGCAACTTTTCATTAAGAGATGGCAGGCTCTACCACCGAGCCCTCGCCCTTTTGTAGATTCGAAAGAGAAAACATAAAAAACAATGCCTTAAAATCTCAAGACAAAACCTGCAAACAAGCAATGTAACAATCTATACAAAGAAAAGAGCAGAGTAAATCAGCACAACAGTAACATAAACATCAAGGTTTCCTTAGCATAGAGCTCCAACCACGCACACAATCAGACATGCTGTTATGGGAGATCTCCGTGCCTAATTGTATTTTTCTTGTTCATATTGAAGAAAGCAAACCCAAAATAAGCCATGCTGTGGATATAAAAACATTACAGAGAGTGCTTTAGTGTATTTTTTTCTTTGACATTTCAGATTGAAGAAGCAAATTTTAAAACCTCAGGTTATGTTAGCCACTTTTCTGACACTTTCAAACTTACAACCCAATTAGCAAAAAAGTGTATAAATGCATGCATTTCTATTTGATGGTGTTACTATTTATGAAGCAATTGGAAATTATTGAATTCTTAGTGGATAATTTTATTTTATAAGAAAGGATGCTAACAAAGCATCCGATTGCAGGCAATGGGTTACCATACCTATTATTAATGTTTAAATTAGGGCTATTAACATTAACACTCGACTAATCTTGGAACCTGAATGTGTTAAAAAAATAATAACTCAAGTTAATCATATGACTAAGTTTGACCACAACTTGCTTCCGTAGTCCTCCAGCACAGATGTTTATGTGCCTTGGGACAAAGAGGTGAGAGGCGGGTCAGACACAACCTGCAGTGATGAGCGAGGAGACAGACCCAGGTCTGCTTAATGGCAATTTTCTTTTTAAAAAGCTGGCAAATGTTAGTTAAGATAAAACCAAAATTGTGGGTACATGCTGCAGTGATAAACTGTTTTTACACCGAACCACAACAAGTCTGAAGTTCCACCTTCAGACAAAGCACACCTTTGCTAATGTCGGCAAAGACGCCAACAACAACACGGGATCAAGTCATGGTCATACCACTCTCTTCAGCTGTGTCAGGACAGTTTTCTTCTTCAGTTGCTCAGATAAATGCTGAAAAGTGCTCCAAAACTTTGTAGTAAGTCCTGTTTGTTATAATATTAATCCAGTGTAGAAATCCATGGTGGAACTGGCAAAATTGAAGTTAATTAGCAAACTTTATGAGCTGAAGACAGAAAATATGATGCGTTCAGATAACCTCAGTAAATTAGACAACTGTATTCTATATGTTATGATGTGATTTAATGCCACACAAAAATGGGAAAACATAGATTTTGATGAGAAACTTCAATAAATACAGTGTGAATATTTTTCGATATTTAAGGGATATACAATATATGTGACAGACTGAATCATAGATTTTTAACTCAAGCACTACCCAGCTAAGACCACTTGTAGTTTAAATATTTTCCCTTACTTTGTCTTTCCACCAAACTATAGAAAGTATCAATAGTGGTAATCGATAATGACTCAGATCAGCACTTTCAATGTGCTGTACATAGAATTAAAAGAATAAAAACAAAGCACTTGACAATAACAACCTTTCATCAGATATATAACTTTTTTTTTTAACCTGAAACACAGCACTTAGTCATTATAACAGCACTTAAGCATCTCACCCTGAGGCGACAGAGGAAACTGACCCTGTCTAAATATGAAATACGAACAACAACAAAACAAAGAAACAAGATTTATAAGCAATAGTCCCACTCACTTTAGATTTTTAAACAGCTAGCATGAAGCTGAACCCATGTTTAATTAATACAATGTTTTTCTATCATGAAATGCCAAATTAATATCACACATCACATCTGCTCTCTATCAGTGGACACAACACTGCAGGATATTGGCTCAATAATAATACTGAGCTCTCTGAGCTGATAACAGCCCCTTCTCAACCTCATTTTTCACAGCAGTCTGTTTATTGAGTTTTTCTTTCTTTTTGCTAAGCCTCAAATGAACCTTCACAAGTAATGTCTGGTTGCTACCAATGTCTTAAGGGTGACACAAACTCAGCCATTAGCTTTATCCTTAATAAGACTTCATCTATGTATTCACATCAACAAAAATGCCCATGATGTTAACATGTTACAGATCTTTTATTCTTAGTGTAACAAAGCAAATCCCTCTAACCACCAGCTGGACTTAGGCTCTGGATGTAACTTTTACGCGAAGGAGGAGCAGGCACAACTTTAAAAAGTCAGACTTTACCAATGTATTTTGAATAGGAAGCACATAGCAGTGGCCATAAAACATAAGAAACACAATGGCAGCCCACTTTGTTAAAAGATTTATCAATGGAAAGGCATGATGGTGAGAGACAGAGACTCATCTGTGATCAAGTAAAAATGAAGGAGTCTTGCACACATGCACAATGCAGTTCCAGTCAACAGCCATACATGATTAGGAGGACTACAATAACAGTGACAGACATGTGGAGCACTGGTAGCCTAGTGCAGTGTGTCCCAACCATTTTTCCTTTAAGTCCCCCCCTACATGTACCTAAGAAAAGCGGAGCCCCCCCAGAACCCAAGAGAGAAGAAAAAGTGACACACTGCTGCCAAAAATAAACATAGATTTTAATTGTTTCACTAAAACCCTAAAAAAGACCTATGCATGCTTTTCTTATCAAAATACTACTTTATAACTGCTTTATGTTTTTATGTCAATATTTGCAAATCTCATTTTGGCAGTCTCAGAGCAGACAAAACCTCGCAGCCCCCCTAAGATCTTTGGTGTACTTGTGTTTTCAAAATCAATCCAGAGAAATCAGAGTGAGTGCAGATGATACTTTGTTAACTTCACATTAAAGGGTTTGCTACATGCCAATAAAAGATGAGCAGCTCACTCAGTGCGTTAGCTTTTTAATTACAGAGAGAGTCTGGATTTTCTAAGGGTTATCATTCCTCTGCATCTGGCCCAGAAGATGTCAATTCAAATTAACTGCTCTGCTAAGAGACCTGCTGTAGTGATGGTAACACTTTCTGGCTGGGTGACTTGTTTAGCAGTCCTTGGTTATTATCACAGAGGATGCTGTGCCAGAAAGAGAGATAACAAGCCAGGTATCCTGAACTACCGGATTCAGTGATGGAACCAACTTTGACTGCTCCAAGCCAACTACCTCCAAAATATGCATATATTCATATATATCTTACCTGAAAGTAGTTGTGTTTGACTAATTCCAATTGATTTTACACAGATATCCAAAAAAATTAACATCTCAAAAATCTTATTACTGCTGTTTCTTCTGTGGCATTCAGAGTGCTGTGTGCATCATGGGTACAAGCATTACCAGGAAAAGAAATGGTGTTCCACTACCTGAAATATAATTCATTACATAAGTAGTCCAAGAAAACCTTGAACCCTTTATGCAAAAGCAATTACATAAAAATATAAAAAACAAGGTTGAGCACATGTCTCCTGATTTTACCCTCCCCAATCTGATCAGAAGATGATCAGAGCCACTCCAATCTGAAATCATAAATATTAAACATGTTCAATATTCATGATCAGAAATCCTGTTGTGTAGGGGGATTACTAAGGATAGCCCAGCTCTTAGTCCATGGATTTTCACGTGGAATAGATCAATAGGTAATCAGAAAGCAAGATGACTGAAGAAGAAAGCACAAAAAACACATCTATTGTGACAAAAACTGCTACTGCAGTGGATGAACCACATACGTAGCTGACAGCTGTCCACATTTAGATAGTTAATTTTGTGGTTTTGTTTAATCGTGCAAGGTTTGGAGTTTTTACAGTTGAGGGTCTGGTTGTGGTGAACAGAATCTGTTGGTCTGTAGTATTCTGCGTTGGTTATCCTGTGATACAGCCCAGTTTTGTTTCATAAGAACAAAACTTTTAAATCTGTCATTATGGTTGTCATTGTGTTGGGTTTGTTCAAAATCTGTTCAGCATAGCAGTGTAGACAAAGATTAGTCAAAAATCGATCTTTGATGACTAAAACTGACAAAAAATAAGTTTTGTTTTCATCAAGATGACTAAAATGAGACAAAAATGTAGTTTATGTCGATCAGTCAATCAATTAATCAATCAATAAATCTAACCCGGATATCACTGAGTGCCCAAGTGTGCCAAAATTCACTGGCCCTGCTCTTAAATCAAATTTTCTGCAAATCAGAACACAAGCAAATGCACCGTACATCCAAACAGTCCTAAACATAAAGATCTGTGATATCATGTCCATATAAACGACACAAAGTTTTGCCTGAGCCAGCATCGCAGCAGCAAACAAAAGTCTTAAAAGTTCAGCGCTCTTATTGGCTGCCTCTTAAGATTTGTTACAAACAGTACTGCACAACATTACAGCTGATGCGCGTTGATCAGCTGCTGGGTCTCTAGTCTCTAGTACTGCTCGTTTGCAGCGTTGTCCTCACAGGAAGCTGTGCATCAGTTTGTAACTTCCAGGTGCACAGGAACGTTCGTCTACAGTAAACTAGAATCTATTGTTTCTCCATTTAATTTCTCTATGATAAAAATTATAATATTAAAGGAAAACTGTACCTTAATAACTTTATTTAACTTATTAATTTCACTTTTAAGGATGTTTTTAACCTTATCTCTCCACTAAACAATGAATTTGTTTTTCATATCTTTTATTTTTGGTTTGACTTGACAAAGACTAAAATGCAAGGACTTTTTATGAACTAAAACTAGACAAAAATTTTTTGAGTTTTTGTCGACTAAAACTATGAAGGGTAGAAATGACTTAAATGTGACTAAAACTAAGGCACTTAATCTCAAGACTATGAATGAGACTAAGGGCTCTATTTTCATAGACCAGGCGCAGGCGTGGCGCAGGGCAGGTGCGCCGCGCCTGCACCGCGCCAACGGGGTGCGTCCAGAGCATTTTGCAATTTTCGTGCACGGTGCAGTCCGGTGCAACGCGGCGCACTCATGCCTCCGTCCCCCCCACCGGCGCAAGTGGCAAAGAGTGAGGAGAGAAGGCGTGAGTGGGTTTAACACAGCCAAGTGTAATCTTCACCAATCAAATGAACGCCTCTCCTTGCCTTTAAATGCACTGTGGGCAAGGCGCAGTGCCAGGTTCACCTCACCACCACCATGGACAAAGACAGCAGCAGCAGCTCCAGGAGGCCAAACTTCTCCCAGGAGGAAATTGATGTGCTGGTCCGGGAGGTTCAAGCTCGCAGTACCAGAATATATGGTAATGCTAACAGACCTCCACGAGCTGTTACTAATATTGTCAATCAAGTTTGCCCAGATATTCTGAGAACCGCTGCCCAATGTAAAAAATGGTGTAAGGAGAAGGGCCAAAAAAAGCTGTCAAAGCAAAGAAGGCACACAGTGGCCATCGGGCTGTGCATCAGAGGCCACAATGCGCGTCACCGTGTGGACCATCTCGCGAGACAGATGTAATCTGTTCCTGTGTCATGAATAGGAGTACAAAATTAAGTGACAATGACATTAAACACAGCAGCAGGTTAATCCAGGCATCATGCTTGTGATCCACCTGCATTCCTGCTCTGTCATCGCCAAATAGGAGAACCTTTGGTGATATATTCTCTCCCGGTATCTCCTCCTCATCCTCCCTGCAACAATGTACTCCATCTTTTTAGATCACGTTAAGAATAAAGATTAAAACAGAGAAATATGGGCAATCACAGGTAAATCCTTAAGACACCGACTGACTTACATTTATTCAGCGAGCGTCTCTCTCTTTTTTCTTTTCTTTTGAATTTCATGAGATGAGAGAAGCCGAATATATACTCCGTATCAGATGCGGTGGCTGTTTGTGGTTGGCTGAGAGATGTGAACTCGCTAGTTTTTATCACTCCCAGCTGCCATCAGGTTGAGTTTCAATTTTGTGTGACAAACATCTTTGATCTGACATCAGATGTGACGGGACAATTCATATAGATACAAATGTATATGCTGGTTCAGACGGTTACATTAAATAGTGGTTGCTGTGATTGTTTATTGCATTGAAATGTGCCTGACACTCTGGAAACCTGCCTGTGAGGTTTTGGTGACGTGTGCGCACTGCGCGCCTGTCAGCCAAATTACCACTACACCGGGTGCGTTTCGCCTGCACCGAAAATAGACCAGGTTGGAGCTGGCGGGCTTTCAGCGCACCTTCTGCACAGTGTTTTGGCATGAAATTGTCACTGCGCCAAGCTGAATCTGTCGACACCTCCCCCTTGTGCGCTGCCACACCCATCTCGGCGCAGCCCGGTCTACCAAATTACCAAATTGGCTGCGCACGGTGGTGCGCCGGACGAAATTACCACTGCGCGGGGTGCGCCATGCTCCGCCACCCTGCGCCACCCTGCGCTGCACCACTAAAATAGAGCCCTAAAATTAAAAATAGCTGTCAAAAGTAACACTGCAGATTAGGGCTGTCAAATAGTTCAAATTAATCACAATCCATCAAAGAATTTAATTGCAATTAATCCTCCCTTTATGAAATGATTTTTTGACTGTTTTAAGCCATGTGTGACTTCCTGTCTGGATACAGAATGGCTTTTATTTTGAGAAAAACAAAAAAGAACTTCAGGTAGATCAAAGATTATGACAGGAACTTAACCATGGAACTTGTTACAGACTAAAATGGCACATAGAGGAACAAAAAAAGAGGTAAATGTTTGATAACACAAGGTGCAGATGACAAATGACTTGGCCACTGAGCTGTCACTAAAGTGTGCTAAAAGGGAAAATAAGGGATGTGGCTATGTCATGTACTAGCTTAAATAATTATTAGTAATGCATCAACTATGACAGTCTTAGTAAAAATATCAAACACTTTTGTGAATGTTAGGCTGAATATGCATATTAGCTTTATAGTTAGACCCAACTACTATCTGTTAACATGGAGGAGGCAGGGTGTATGACCTCTACAGCAGCCAGTCAGTCAGCAGGCAGAGTGCTATATCTTTCAGCTTCACTCTCGGGTGAATGTTGCTTTATCCATCTAAATGTATGGTTCATGGTAGATATGAATAAATCAGATCTGGACAGGGTCCAGGTAGATCTGTGGGTGGTCCTTCACACAACCTTCTAAAAAGTCCTGAAGTAAAACTGAAAGACCCAACCTAAAGAATAAAACTTTCGTACCAAACACAGAGTTAACAGTAGCTGAACACTGTAGAGTTGAGGACAAGTGACACTAAAGATGATAATTAAATTCCTGTAAGTCATCCCAAGTGACTGTTTCCACATTACTCACTGTCATCCCTTCTGTTCTTAGTTAAAATAAATATTGATTAATGTAGCTTAAAGAAAGACACCATTGAAGTTTAACTTCAGCCCTGGCTTCACCAGAGTCTGTTTAACAGCTCACTCACCTGCCGGAAGCGTTTGAGGTGGAGAATGAGGATGTCAGGCAGCGTCCATAGGCTCATCTTCACCATGCCCTGCTGCAGCTGCTTACAGTGCGGACACTTCCAGGCATCATCTGGAGCGAGCTGGAATCACACAATTAAAAAAAAAATGCCATGATTTGATTTGCCATGAATGCATCATGTTTATAACTATTTGTGAGCATATGATTTTGTCATGAAATGTGACACTAACTAGATTTTCCTTTAATGAAAACAGGTTTTATTAATCTCATTTGATTGCCTCCCCATCATAACCTTGTGAGGTCAAAACCTTTAGTATATTAATATAAATAATCATTCCTGATTCCCCGAAGGCTTTTGATAGCACCTGCCTACTTGTTTTACTTCTGAATGCCTTAATATTTTTTGTTTTATTCTTGTTTTTCCTGCAATTGAGGGCGTATATAATAAACAGTGTGAAATTAACCGTTTTATGTGGTTTCTCTGTAACAATGTGGATAGTTATATTCCCTTGACCACTTTTGGTGGTTTACTTTATGGGAAAAGAAGCTTCAGACCACAAGAAAAGGAATTTAGAGGATTAGATGCAAGTTGTAACTGTTGTTGACATGTTTAAAACACCATCCCACTGCTGGTCCTATACTTGGTTACTCCACAAGTGTCCCAAATTAGAGAAGACTTCTGCCTTCACTAATTGTTCATAAATCATAGTCTACATCTTCTCATCACAGCTTATTGTAAAACTTAACATTTACCATTGCTATGGCTACAGTAAGAGTTAAGACTCCTTTATTATCAGTCTTTCAACTCTCCCACCTTCATCACAAAATGGGCTGCCAGAGATTTGCCATCAATGTTTCACTGAATGAGGAAAGAAAAAAAGTTCAAAATTGCGCAATTTTCCAAAACATGCTATGGGCCAACACGAGTGCTTGTGTGTAAGAGGAGACAAAGAAAGAAAGAAAGAAAGAAAGAAAGAAAGAAAGAAAGAAAGTTATTTGTTGTAGAGGGCCTATGGGTGTAAGAGCCACAGTATGTCACATGTGTGACACACATTAAACAATAGAGTATGAATTAGAAAATAAAATTATTTGAAATAAAAAAGATCTACATATGTTGAAGACATGATACAGACCCAGCAATATGCGATTAATGTAATACAAGTCATCTACAGCTCTGACAGAAACTGTGAGTCTTCCTCATCACAATACTGATGTAAACAGCTGAATCTGAGAAGTGGTCACAGAGACACACAGTTATCTAAATGCTCAGGCTCTGTTCTTCATAGAAAAGATGTTTAAAACATTTCTGACTTTAGTAGGAGAGTCAGTGAGAGGTTTGTCTCTCTAAAAGGAGCAAGGATCCCACGACAAACCAACATTTCCAACCTAAATAAGAGAGTTAATGAGAGTTTTGCCTCTCAGCAAGATGAAGAAATCCTACCACAAATCAGCTGATAGAAATACATGCAGGGTCTCTCACCATGATTATTATGGTCAGTAGTTGTACCCAGACTTATTTGTTCAAAGCAGCTTTAACAAACAGAAAGTTTTATTTATTCTATACAATGTTGTAAAGGAATTGGTATGGTTCATGCATCTTATAATAATAATAATAATAATAATAATAACACATTTTATTTGTGGGCGCCTTTCTGACACTCAAGGTCACCTTACAGACAACAATAGAGCAAAACAATAAGATAATAGTAAAAATTGCATAAGTCTAAAAACAAACAACTAGACATAATATAAAAAAGACACATTAAGATTAAGGACACATTAAAAGACATGGATCAGGTGGGGTAGGCAAGGCGAAAGAGTTCTGTAAGTTCTTTTTTACTGTATACAGATTCAGGTGCTTTGATGGAATATTCTACTTATTAAGCTACAGGACAGCAGGTGTCTTTGAAAAAGGAGAAACATTTCTTAAGCAGAAATTTATTGGAGGTCAAGATCTCTGCATCTCAAAGCTCTTTGATACATGCTACTATCTATTTATATGTCATTTCTGGTAACTGTACCACATGCTTACTTGCATGCTACATGTCTCTTGCTGAATCTTCCCTTGATAAATTATCTTGATGAGTTTTTAAAAGTGTTAACTCAGTTTCATGTTTGAATAAAATGATAGTTGTACGTTAAAATGCAAAGAAGAATTGTTGTTTTTATACTTTCACTTTTTGACTATAAACAGAGACAATGTGCCCTGAAGTTGAACAGACTTAGGACAGCCCCACCAATGTATTTTTTTCACCAGCTGCCACCGGGGTAAGGTTAAGGTAACAGTTAGAATGCCAACAGTTCAAAATGTTACCTGCAAAACCAAATTACAAAACATTTAATGAAGCCGAGAAAACAGCCTTCTTACAGGAAAAAAATCTCATCCTCCAGGAAAATTCTAAAGCAACACGCATAGTTAACATAACTTTCTACATTTACTTTTATTTAGTTCAAAAAACATTTTTTTTTTTCATTTTTGTTTTAGCTATTTAGTTAGTTTTAGCTAACAACAATAACCTTGGTCTACACATAATTTAATCCTGGAGTGGACCTCTGATCTTTTTCTGTTTTATTTATGAAATGTTGCTCAGTCAGTAATGTTTGCAATGTGGTTATTTCATGAATCTAACTGCCAGACCTATTTATGAATGGAGTTTAATTTTAAAAACAAAATCTGAACCCCTCTACCGACGAATTATGGCACATTAGTTCTGGTAAAGACGGTGTCTCAGATGAACAGTCTGTAAGTGTGGCTGTCAGACATTTACGGTCTGATATTGGCATATTTCAGCTTTTTTTGTTTACCTGTAGAAAATTACACCAAGCCTCTATCAAGGATAGCCTAACACTGACGCTAGAAACTAAAGGGGAGTCTAATTATAACGTCACAACTTTTCATTTAAAAGAAATCATGTAAGGTAAGAGCTAATCTAGAAAGCTGTATTTCGGACCCAACAGAAATCTTGGGGGATTGTTGAGAAAGAATTTGCTGCTGTCCCAATTTAGCAAGTGCTGACAACAATGAAATCCACAAATGATTCGGAAAAGAAAATTTGAGCTGTTTTTTACAGCAAAATAATGAGGACATTTGTTTAACTGATGGGAAAAACTTGACTTTGTTCATTTCAAAAATATGCTTATATAAGCATATTTTCGGTCTCAACCGAACTTTGGATCAACCTAATGGCCTGCCCACTAAGCAGGGCATGCGCGCCTGTGTGTTGTGTTGGACAGAACGTGATATGAAATGGAGAAGGCACAGAGGAATGCTTTTAAACAAAGATAATAAAGCTTCCACTCTTTGTCCCAGCAACACCTTTATCAGCAAATACACTGTGGTTAATCCTGTGTGAGTGCAACAAGCTCTGGAGTGTGCCTCAATGATATTCATCTTCCAGTGCTTTCTGTAAATATCACACAGTGACATAGACTTTGGACTTGAGGCCATGTTTGGGGTGCTTTTCTGTAGTTTTCTGCATCCCCAAGACATGAAATGCAAGATTTGTGCCTAACCTCATTTTAATCCTCAGAAAAACACACCAACAGCCACGAATAAGGATGCAATTTCATTTGCTTTTTGAACAACACCCGGTAAAATAAACTAATATGGCAACTACATCAGGCGTAAAATAGGAAAGACACCTATGCTACACGCCAAAACACTTTGAAAAAGGTCCCTCGATGTGTTTTATGTTTCTGATTTCCATTTTGAAAAGATTTTTGAACTGTGAGAAAAGAAAAAAAAATGTTATACAAAAATGTTGGAGGTCCTCATTGGATCATTAGAATAAGTTGTAGGTAGTTTTTCACAGTGAAATCTAAAACAGGCAGGCCTGCCCACAGAACTGACCAGTCCACTGATATACCCAGAGAATGGGCCCTCCCCAGTTGCGATTTATCAATTTTATATAATTAAATTATATAATTTATGCATATTGGATGAGTAGCATTGATGCATTCTGGTTAATACTTACCTCATTTTGGAGCTGAAGAGGGTGTCAAGCTATTATTGGGTTCTAAATGTTGAATTGATTTATTTGTGGTACTTTTTAACAGCTTTCACCATTTTTTCCCATCCATTATTGCCATATCGTTTTGCAACTTTTAACCTTTAACTTTTTCTGGCATCTTGACATTTATGCACATCATGGCGTAGCCAATCAGAGATTTCAATTTTAAGGTGGTGAGTCTCTCTGGGGACCTGTGGTTCATCAGCCGTGTCAGGTGAAATGTCTTAAAGTCTGAGAAACTCCGTTTGGCCGGAACATAGTTCCTGGATAACTAATGGATGATTGACAGGCATGGGGGAGAGAATTTTCTCCCCTTTGGTAACATTCCTGAAGCGATCCACAGATGCAGGTTTTAAGATAGTTTGTGGGCATGCAGCGGATTCAGGCCTTTGATTGCACTACAAGGTTATTAATTTGCTTAATTTGCTTACATAGTATATAAGAGTTAATTTGTGCATATGTATGTATATTTATGTTTCAGGCAGGGCTGTCTAGAGATAAAAATTACTAACCACGATCAATCTCACAAATACTATACATACTTTGACAGCCCTAGTTTCCAGGAAAAGTTCTTAAATTCTACTCAGTAAATTCTTATTCTTTCTTGTAAGAGTGATGGGTGATTGACCAGCTGCCACAGTTCAGACTTGTGCTCTTCAACTATGACATACACTGGAGTTAAATCCCTTGAGGCTATTTACCAAATTGTGTCCAACTCTTCTAGGGGCCTCGAGGGCTACGAAAAACTTTATCACAAATGCAAACTTCTTAGAAGAATCCTAGGCCTGAGGGAGGAAAAGGCTCAAAAGATAAACAGAAGGTATAAAGAGAATAATTAGTGCTGCTGAGTCTGACCTGTTCTTCTTTGGTATACAGCTGAAAGCATTCGTCCAGTGTACAGCTGTGCTGCTGCAGATGTTGCTGCTGCTGGTTCCTCACACTTTCTGCATCCTTCACCACTTCCTCCTGGATGCTGCCAAACAGACTGAATGGCCCGACACACACAAACACAAAGATTCAGGTTTTATTGTTCCAAGTCAACTACAGAATTGTGTTTGCCAATTGGACAGTGGGTGTTAACACTTCGTTGTCATTTGAGGGACACACTGTAATGCACTCTACTATCTCAAATGGTTAAATAAGCTTTCGACAATCAAATCAGACGTTTTCAGTGTGTATTCGGTGTGATCTACCAACTTATTCTTATGTATTTTCTAATAGAAAACGATCCTCACCATTCTTTAGTCTTAGGCTCCCACTCAATGACAAGCTTCACATGTGGAGGTCCACCAGGGCTGCAGAACTTAAGAGCTCTTAAAAAAGGCACAAAAAAGTACAAACATAATCATATAAGTCTGGTGAGTGTTAGCAAGGATTGCATCATTTCAGAAACCTTGGAATGATATAATCAAAGTAAACACAGAACAGTCCACTCAAATGAATATGAATCTAAGATTTTCAATAACAATTTGTGCATTTCAGTTCCAGTTAATAAAATCTTTACACTGTCAGCAGCAGAGTTTACAGACTAACACCAGCAACAGGTGAGACCTTGCTTCACTGCATGATAATTATGCAATTACTGATGACGAGTCATTGTGTAGTGAGGGATGCATGTGGATGACAGAGATGCAGCTCACTGCTTTGATCCCACAAGCAAAGATAAAAGGGCATCAGTATTCATCCACCAGGAGCACTGATTGAGGGCCAAAGTAAATACATCCGTCCCTGAATGCTAAGGGAATTTTTTGGTGGAGTTTCTTTTTTTCTCCCTAAAATGTAATCCTCGTTGATTCAGAGAAGCGTTTGAATTCTGGATGAAAACATCCTGAGGATTTCAAGCATGGCAAAATACCAACTGAATATGAATTTCAGTATTTTCACCCTTTCTTTAAACGGAGATCCTGTTCTTTCATGTTAGCTGCCAGCATGTTTCATACATAAACATGTACATCACTCATTGATTACAAAAGTTGAAGTCATGGGGCCACTGAACGGTGGATCATAATTGCATTCATTTGTGAAGTAACAAGGCAGTTACATGGTGAGTCAACTGAGGTGATCCAAGGTGAAATTAAATACTTTTATGACAAGAACAGTTTGTCTAATCTAATGTCTAATCTAGTGATGTGTTCGGTGATATGAACAAACCTTAGGGCAGGGCGATATGGCCTAAAATTCCTATAACACTTTATGTTTTTTGTCTTTTGCAGTAACAATATTATATTGTGGTTTCACAAGATAAAAGAAGATAAATGTCAGAGAAGCAACTGTGAACATGGTCACTCTGCACACTGTCCTGCACCTCTGCTGAAGCAAAGTTAAATCAGTGATAAACACACCATGTCCAACAAGTTTTTCACGATGAAAGGCTGCAGTAGATCATAGATATACATTTTAGGCCATATCTCCCAGCCTTCAAAGACTTCTAAGTATTGATGAGTTTAACTGGGTAGTTGCTTTGATGTTTATGTCATTATAGAAAATTACCTTTACCAAGGGATACAAGCAATGAGAGCAATGGCCAACGCAGAGAGGGAAAGACAAAAAACATACTGTATGTTTAAAGCATGGACACCCACATTATATTTTATTGACTATGTATGAAAATGGATAACACATCTGCAACTCCTGTTATGCTACAGTTAAGGAAAATTAACAATATGCCGACACACCCATCCTGATGGGTACCAACACATCATGCTGGTGACATTATTTGGAGACCAGAATCTTCTGGTGGAGCCTCATTCACCAATTTTGGCCTTACAACAGTTTAGTAAAACCAAAGTAAAAGGAAAAAAACCTTCCGCATAAGTACAACTGTAATAAAAGAAACCGTGTCTGAGAAAATCTGCCATGAATGTCAATTCTGATTCTATGGTTTGACAGTTCAAACACAACGGAGGTATTCATGAAGCCAGTGGGTGAGCGGCAAGTATCTTTGTTTGGCTGACATCCATCTTTTAAACAGCCACAAGATGCTTTATATACCATATTTTGTACAAGGCACTTAATTTCCTGCTCTTTTATGAAAGGCCTGACCTGCAGTGCAGCTCAGCTCCTTTGCTGTATAGACGCACTCTTCTTCTTTAGCTCTCAGCAAAGAATGGCTTTATCCTCGCACCTTGAAACTGATCATTACACTCTCTGCTCTGTAATCCTCTTATAGACCAATCATTCTGAAAGGTATTCTAGCTTTTTTTTCCAAACCAGAAGAAAAACCTGTCTGCCATTGTTCTCAATATAAGTTAATCTCACTTGAGTTTAAGCCTTAATTGGATGCTGCGCTTGTGCATCTGCAGTAGCTATGACTCATGGATGTGGTCAGAGCTCTGTTTCAGAAAGCAAGTGTAGTCCAGAGACTAGGTCTGTCAGCGCTGTAATGGAAGAGATTCTGCATTTTTCATTTACAGAGAGGGAGGTTACTCAAACCTGAGAAAGAGGGGAGACCCAGGTCTGTTGAGAGGTGATATCATGTGAACCTATGCTATCCTTAATGGACCCCAAGTTTCTCTCTGTTTCCCCTCTACAGAAAACACTAATCTGGTTTCACCTTCTTATTCATTCATTCATTACATTTAAATACATTCACTATTTGTCTGTATGAAAATCCAGGTGCTTTCTAAACATTCTGTCAAGAATGTTAAAAACAATAAAAGTTCTTTTCATTGAATATGGCATGCCCCTTTGTCAAGCAGCCTGAAATAAAGGGGCTGCATTCTCAGCATGTGTTTGGATATGCCAATCTAATTAGGCCTATTAATGAACTTAACAGTATCTATTGTTTGCAAATAGGATTAAAGTGAGATGAGCCTACTGCTTCTTTCTTTCCTATGTTTTTATTCAAAAATGTTTACACTTGCCTGCTTTAGGATTTTTGGCTTGAAAGGGGTGATGTACAAGGGCTTCTTTTCGTCACTTGTTGCCATGGTGAATTGTAGTATTAGGGCTCCAATAATGGTGGCTTTTTATAGTTGTGGTACACT
This sequence comes from Cheilinus undulatus, assembly GCF_018320785.1. Classification (NCBI taxonomy): domain Eukaryota; kingdom Metazoa; phylum Chordata; class Actinopteri; order Labriformes; family Labridae; genus Cheilinus; species Cheilinus undulatus. The sequence goes on along the minus strand of NC_054868.1, from coordinate 26,513,717 downwards.
CTTTTTTAACCCACTCAAAAACTCAAAAAACACTCAGCTGCTCCTGAACCATACACTCCTGAGTTTCTCATTTGAAGGTTAATCCCTAAGAGTTCATGGTTTCATTCAGCGTTTGATGAACCTCCTTTCTGGTATAAGATGTTTTTAGCAGGCTGTGTAGGAAAAAGTATAAATAGCTACATAAGAGTAAGTAGCCACACAAAGGAAGACTGTACGGTAATCATGTTTATTAAGATGACAGACTATGCACAAACTGGTAGAGCACAGCAGAGTATGTTGTTTTCTTTTATTTGGGGTTGCTTGTTTGAATGTATCCTACCTATCAACAGCTGGATGGTACAGTGGCCGGCTGTCCTGGGGGGAGAGGTAGCTGTATGCGGCAGATCCCCCCACCACCCTGATCCTGAACAGCACCCCGGCATTCTGCAGGAAGAGTAACACACTTACCAATGTTCTGTCCTTCAACAGCAAACTTAGAGAACTGCTCATTAACTTTAAAAAGTACCAGAAAAGAACAATGCAGGTGTTGTCAGAATAAACATTCAGAAAAATGAAATTCAGCCAAGGTTCAGCCTTCTATAAGCCTTTAAAATCAATGAATAACAAACAGTCACATGTTTTTGCTTCCATCTCCTGAGCCAATGTTTTTAAATAGTTTGTTTAAAGAAGCTCTTTACCCCTGGACATAGGCGAACAGCTGCACTGAAATAATGTTTATTTTTGAAGTTGCAGACATCAGACTGTGACTATTGGTTTATCTGAAGACAGACAAGGATCGATGCTAAGAGGAGAGATTTGAAGAGAGTCAACTCTGTATCAGAGTTCAAAGGGGAAATGATGCAAGAAAATACTGCAATTTTCTGACACAAGATAGCACAGCTGGTATCTTAATTAAGGTGACAAGCGATTTAACCAATTAACTACGTTATGATAAGGTTAAGACACTTGGAGAGTAATCCAGCATTACACAGAGGAATCAAAAAAATCATGCAACATGATGCAAAAATTGCAAATCTGATGTCCTTCAGGTAAATATTTCATATCTTGACTACTAGAAAATCTTTTTTTCCTGAAAAACATGGAATATCCACAATTAAAGCAGCAAAAATCTATATTAAAATTAGAAACATGCATAATGTGCAACATTTCAAATGCTAATACAGCAAATGAGCTATCAGTAACTGGATTATTTTCATCCATTCATGCCATATGTAACACTACAGACTTTGACCTCCATCTCCTTCCACTTAGCTCAGAATTAATCCACACTACCTCAACAAAAAAAACTCATGTCCAAAATGTATAAAAATGTTGTAAAATCTGACAGTACCATAACTTTACCAATAACAAAATGGGAAACAGACTTATCAATTGCTCTTGATGCCAACTTCTGACAACAAATAATCCAAAATGTTTATATAATGTAAAAAATTGCAAATCTACAACTAATACAGTAAAAAATATTCCACAGAGTACACTTCACTGGTTAGAAAATGTTGAAAATAGGATTCACCTCAGATATCTGTACTGTACCCAAAACAAACCAGACATTTACATGCCCTACCAAAACATTGTTTCAGTCTGAATATCTTAAATTGCATAAAAGTTTCATAATAACCACAGAAAGTCTGCTCTATCAGGACTGAGGAAATGATAACTGAAAGCAACATCAGCAAACCACTGTCCAACTGTATTCACATTTTTCACTATTTTAATAGGGTCAAATGTATGACATTTGAAATACCAGGAGGAGTGCAAAGAAAAACAGTTATGTTCTATGTCAAATGGCCTTTTCATTAGAGGGCTGTTAGGCATATGGGAACAAAGGTTATTAAAGTAAATTATTTTTGAGGTAATTTTCTTCTCAAAGGATTTGCACAGATATGTGCTTTGCATTGCAATGGTAAAGACTTTCCAGTGATGGCAAAAAGACTTTCCTTGGACCAAGTTTATTATATTACACAGAAACACATCAGAGTGTATTGAGCAGTCGGTTTTCAGAGAAAAGCCCGTTTGAATACTTTGAACACTGTTTTAGAAAGTGAGTTCATCGGGGTGAATAACATCTAAGTGCAACTGATGTGCGCTTCACAATACAAATGTTATTCATCCTTAACTGTATACTTCAAATATACACTCGAACTGATGCAATGTTCTTGCAATAAATCCTCCTTTCTTGGAGTGTTAAATTCAGTGTTTTGGGCACAGCTTCAGAGGTGTTTTTGTATGGTTATTAATTTGAGTGGTCATTTTAGTTTTTTTTTTTTTTTTTTTTAGTCTGAGGTGCAGTTGAAGGGTCTTTGTTGTTTCTGTTTTTCATGCCTCTAGAGATAGCCATGGTTGAAAGTATTACATTTTTGGGTTGTTCATATGTGGGAAAAAGGGTGTCATCATAGGAACAAAGGACACCATAGAATAAAAATGATTACTGCACCAGTTGGGTAATACAAAAGACACCTGCTCTATTTGTGGGCATATGATAGGGCTACTGGAGTTAACCAATTAAAGTTTAAGGTACTAAAGGTCTGACTAAATTAAAAAAGGAACAAAGAAGTATTTGTAGTAGTTGTAGAGTTGTCACCATACCAAATTTTAACTTCATTAAGATACAGGTAGAAGCAAAAAAAATCAAGCAAAAAATAAGTCTTAGGAACTGAATATTGGTATATTTATTTACAGTTATCAACAGTGCAATGAAACCCCTGCACACAATCTGGTTTTCAACATGGCAGGAGTTTGCTTGAAACTTTTGATGGATTTAATCATTTCCTGAATCCATCAAAAGCATATGTCTTATAAAATAGATGTGGTTTCTAATGCTGTCAGCACTTTTCAATTCTATTAATTCTTCAGATAACTGACTATTTGGTTTAAAAACCTGTCATAAGGGCACTGATAGCAGTAATGTCAGCGGGCCCCATGTACAAAGGCTGTTGAAGTGGGAGGCCTTGGTTCAAATCCTGTCCAAAGCCTGTAGCTGCTTTCTCACATATACTATATTGCTAAAAGTATTGGCTCTCCTGCCTTGACTCGCATATAAATCTAAGTGACATCTCATTCTTAATCCATTGGGTTTAATATGACATTTGTCCACCTTTTGCAACTATAACAGCTTCAACTCTTCTGGGAAGGCTTTCCACAAGGTTTAGGAGTGTGTTTATCGGGAATTTTTGACCATTCTTCCAGAAGCGCATTTGTGAGGTCACACACTGATGTTGGACGAGAAGGCCTGGCTCTCAGTCTCCACTCTAATTCATTCCAAAGGTGTTCTATCAGGTTGAGGTCAGAACTCTGTGCAGGCCAGTCAAGTTCATCCACACCAAACTCTCTCATCCATGTCTTTATGGACCTTGCTTTGTGCACTGGTGCACAGTCATGTTGGAACAGGAAGGGGCCATCCCCAGACTGTTCCCACAAAGTTGGGAGCATGGAAATGTCCAAAATCTTTTGGTATGCTGAAGCATTCAGAGTTCCATTCACTGAAACTAAGGGGCCAAGCCCAGCTCCTGAAAAAAAAAAAACCCACACCATAATCCCCCCTCCACCAAACTTTACACTTGGCACAATGCAGTCAGACAAGTACCTTTCTCCTGGCAACCGCCAAACCCAGACTCGTCCATCAGATTGTCAGAAGGAGAAGATTCGTCACTCTAGAGAACGCGTCTCCACTGCTCTAGAGTCCAGTGGCGGCGTGCTTTACACCACTGCATCCAACGCCTTGCATTGCGCTTGGTGATGTATGTCTTGGATGCAGCTGCTCGGCCACAGAAACCCATTCCATGAAGCTCTCTACACACTGTTCCTGAGCTTATCTGAAGGCCACATGAAGTTTGGAGGTCTGTAGCAATTGACTCTGCAAAAAGTTGGCGACCTCTGCACACTATGCTCCTCAGCATCCACTGACGCCGCTCTGTCATTTTACACGGCCCACCACTTTGTGGCTGAGTTGCTGTCGTTCCAATTCACTTCCACTTTGTTATAATACCACTGACAGTTGACTGTGGAATATTTAAGAGTGAGGAAATTTCCCGACTGGACTTGTTGCACAGGTGGTATCCTATCACAGTACCACGCTGGAATTCACTGAGCTCCTGAGAGCGACCCATTCTTTCACAAATGTTTGTAGAAACAGTCTGCATGCCTAGAAGCTTGATTTTATACACCTGTGGCCATGGAAGTGATTGAAACACCTGATTTCAATTATTTGGATGGGTGAGCGAATACTTTGGCAATATAATGTATCATTCCCCACTCTCTCTTCCCAGTTTTTCTTTCTATAAGAGGATTTCTTTATTAGCCCTATCTCCCAATAGTGAAGAATTCTTTAAAAAAATTCCTCGATCCATCCCCGTGTACCCCCCACCACAGCATTCGCAGATTACTCCCTCCCTGGTGGGGTGCAAACACGGTGAGACAAAGTATTGACTTCGCTACGGGTGGACTGTCATGGCAGAAGCATTAACTGCCGGTGCCAACAGATGCACTGACAGTCTCACCCATGGTCTCACTGGACGACTGGAAGTCATGGCAGAGGATGAATATTCCTCTATTCCTCCCAACATTGTGAGTATTCTCACTACAATTAGCTGTCTTTCTCTCTGCTACGCTCCGTCTCGTCTCCCCTACCAGGCGTGCGTCTTTCAAACTCTATAAACTCCAAAACTTTGAATAGAAACACACCCAAAAATGCTGCTGGGATTGAAGTTACTCATGTCCGCCACCTCCTGGTGTAAAGTGGTAACAGCGTAGACCTCTGCCGTTAGCCCTATCTCCCAATAGCACAGAATCCTTTAAAAAATTCCTGGATCCAGCCCAAAACCTAATCAGTTCTTCCTTTTGCCATTTCTGACATTTCTGGAAAATTTAATCAAATTCCGTCCATAACTTTTGAGTTAAGTTGTGTTTCATTCAAAACGCTAACAAACGAACAAACAAACAAACAAGCGAACAAACCCACCCGATCACACAACCTCCTTGGCGGAGGTAATGATCAAAGTATCAAATATTTTGACAACCTTAAACCCAGCAGTTCCCTAATTTATATATGAATACAGCAGAAGATTGCATTATATCATAATTCACTGCCCAATAATAATAACCTCCTTCATTAACATCTAGCATTGAGCCTTTGCTCAGTCTCATTCCAGCAGAAACAAAGCAATCAGACAAGGATTATGACTCCTCTGAAGCTGCAGCAGCAAAGATAGAGGTCTGAGTTACTAGGGAGTGGAGGGAGAGCAGAATCAGGTAACTAATGCGCTCTAGTGGCTTATCATTTTAGGAGGAATAGCAGAGTGGTCACTCACAACAGCAATTCAGAGTTCTGTAAATTTAAAAAAACTCCTGGGTATCTCAAGCTTGAACAAGATGTTGAGTAAGAGCTATCAAACTGCAGGATATATGTATATGGATTCTAGCTATTTAGATGTGTGAGAACACAGGAGGATGCTACACTGTACTGCAATGACAAAACATGTAAGCCTCCTCTGATAAGGATGAGTAATTACACCAGTCAGAGTGCATTGCTCTCATAAAACATGACATCTACTTCATTAATCAGTGCTGAATTTTGGATGATTAAGCACAAGTCCAAAAGTCTTTCCAGAGGGTTTTCACAGTTAATCAAAATCTGGATTTGAATAACAACTTCACCCAAAACTCAGAACTAATCCACAGTTACTGACTGACAAGAGAAAAAGTTTAATCCCTGAAGAGCTGTACCTGTCTAATGAGCAAAAAAGAACAATTAACACAACAATGAAGGCACTATTAGTCAGAGCTCAGAGAGAATCAACTATAAACACAGATTTTAAAAAAGACGGATATTATCTGTTCCGGTAGGGACAATATTCACATCTTCAGTACACAAAAGCTGCTGATCATGTTTCACAGCACCACCATCATCCAACCTGCCCATGTTTGGTTTGGCATTGCTACCAAACAACAGGACAGACCGGTCCACTATCAGGTGACATCTCTAAAGACAGAAAAACCCACAGAAAAACTGTTTACAGTGCATCCTGAAAGTATTCACAGCACTTCACTTTTTCCACATTTTGTTTTGTTACGGCCTTACTCCATAATGGAGTAAGCTCCATAAGCTCAGGTGCAATCTGTTTCCACTGACAGTCCTTCAGCTGTTTCTACAACTTGATTGTAATTGTTTTTAAGAGTCTTCAATTCTAAACAAAGAGAAAGCAATGGAGGCTTGCAAACCTGAGATACTCATCAACTTTCATTAGAGAGCTCCTGGCAGTGGAACAAACAAACTGTGTGTTTAAGCTGGCGTTAAGCTGTCTTTGTGTTTTATTTCAGTTTAAATTTGTTTATCATTTATAGATACAGCTCAAAATGTAGGAATTAGAAATGTTAATTCATATGCCAAAACTGAGAAAAATACTTTTTTTTGTAATTTTTTGCACTTGATTGTTTATTTGGCACAGAAACCAGTGCAAATAAAACATATTACACATATCTTTTATTCCTGGGCAATTTATCCCAATGGAGAAATAAGGGCTTCATTGTGAAATGTATCTCAGTAATGTGTGGGGTAATGTTTTTCTTATTTTCACACCCTGATATGTTAAAAGTTGTAACACAACCTGTGAGCCTCATGGTGGTGCCAAAACACCTCTCAATACGGGTGTACGGATAGACAGCACACTGCCTAGACAGGACTGTAACAACCACTGCCTGTAGTTAGGACTGAAGAACTAACTTTATTGTAATGCTTTTTGTTGGTTTAAGACTAATAATTTACTCAAGATGTCTTATTTTAACAACAGGGAGGGGTGGATTTCAATTTATTTTTCATTTTTAATTGCATTATCTACAAAAAATAGGTCTTGTTCCCCTGAAATTTGCCATGCTAAGTTTTAACACAACTGTTAAATGAACATCAAAAGTGCCCTGTAGATTGAGAAAGAGAAGAGATCATGAGGAGAACACAGAGAGGTTCACTGAGTTTGTATCTGGTCAGACCGGCTTCTCAAGGAACCGAGATAGTAATCAGTGAACAACAAGCTGATCTTTCTCCCTCACCTCTTTTTCACTTCGTTTTCTTATAAAGCCGGGGGCAGCTCACTCCGGATAAGGCTACCTCAAAGATTGTCTGTCACCATGGCAACTAAGCCACCAGCAGTGGGGACAGTGTGTGTCTGCAGAAGAAGTGCGTGCTGGTGTGTGTAAAATCCAGAGTGGAGCCATTGTTTGAGGCACTTGAACTGTCTTTAGACATGAAGTGAAGCTGAAGTGGAGGCTTGTCTGGGATCTGCATTAAAGCTTGTTGTCCACTATATCATCACATGGTATTCCAGTGTGCTTTGCAGGGTAAATCAGCCTCTTGCAAAACATACAAAATGGGCCCAATTAGCAACACATTGAGAGGCTGGGGGCTCTCATTTTCAAAAGCTTTTCTCCTTTACTGTGTCTTAATGTTTCATTTAAGGAAAACAGTGATACTCTGTGTGGTAAATATACCTTTTGGGTAGGGATGCATAATATCAGATTTTGCCAATTTCCAATACGATGATAGTTCCAAACTAATTATAGCTGATACTGATGCATACGTTGAAAATGGCGCTCCCCCGTGGTGACGGGCATGCCTGCTCTTACAATCATGTGTCTTGTATGTTTGTTTGTTGGAACTACTAACTATTAATACTAGGATTTTTAAACTCTTACTTGGGGAACAAAACAACAAAGTAGCACGTTTATATGAGGACCAATAGTGGTGAAAACACTTAGTGTTACTGGACTTCTTCTGTTTGTGCTGACACCCCTCAAGTGGAACACTGACAACATGGAACATCTGCAACACGAGGAGAGCTATCCCATGCTGAGATACACTCGACAAGTGCTCCTGAATCTATGGATTTCAACGAGAATAACAGGTGAACTATCCGGGCTGCTGGCTAAGTTATGAATTTGAGAAAACTAGCTTAAAAAATATACATTTCTGAGAAATGTATTTACTGTTATTGCATACAATAAAGAATGGCTACTTTATTGTGACTCAGGGGACACAGACTGAGTGATATCGCACTAAAACTAATACGGCAATATTTTTAGGCTATATAGCGATATACAATATATTGTGATATTTTTAAATACCCATAAATAATGCATAAATGTTTAATTCAGCCCTTTGATGCATAAAATGATATCAGTATGACAATTAAAGTTGACCTTTGTATTGGATTTCTAAAAATCTGTAAGCAGAAAGGGAAAAATCTATATCAGGTTAAATTTAGCGTACTTTTTAATTTAAAAAAGATTTCACTAATAAGCTTTTGCAAATACAAAATAATGTCATCATGGCCTTCAGCTAAATGAAAAATGCATAAATCACAAAACACTCACGGTCTTTTATTGTTTATGGAAGTTATGAAATGTTTTCTCTTTTGTTTACTATTGTTAATAATAAAAAAACTGGTATCACCCCAAAATTCCCAGCTATGATTGGCTGTTTGCTTTGTAAGAGACAGGCTTCTACTGAAATCCGCTGTTGGGGTTGTGCTGCCACATGGCTGATAGAAGTTTTCTTTGCATTTCAGTTTGGTAAACATTCTTTTTCATATACTGTTGTTTCTGGCATACATCTAATATAAGTTCATCATATATTTGATTAGTAAAGACAAAAGGGATAAAAAATGCAATTCATTTGTGAGTGTGTGAGCGTATAATCCTGAACAATATCAAATCCAACATTATTCACTCCATATGCAAAGAAAAATCTATTTCCTATATTCTAATCCCTGCAAAGAGTAAGACCTTAAAATAAAACCTTAGAAAACATGTCAGCCATCAGACAGACATTTTAAACATGGCCTATAAAAACAGAGATCCCGACCTAAATAAAACATGATAACACTAAGTGATTCCTGAGCTGAAGGGCCGAAGAACAGAATGGCTTTCGTGTTATTGGTTATTAGGCGTTACCTGTGCCTGAGATCCATTCAGCATCAGATAATAGAGCTTGCTGAGGATGCTCTGCTGCAGTTGGTCCCAGGAGATGCTCCTGTCCTCACGCATGAGAAACGGAGGTCCAAACCTGAGGAGAGAAAAGGAGAAGAGAGGATGACAAAACAAATTACTAAATATCACTCCATCAGTTTGATGCACTGTAATAAAAATTCTAATTTGTATATCTCAGTTGTTTTCATCAATTGAACCCTGCATCTCTGTCTGTAAAAATCAATGCACCTTCATACTTTTCTTTCAAGATTGATTATTTCTGAATGTCATACACATTACAAAATGTGATAAATTTCCCAGAAGGCTGAGCGTATTTAAAGTGCAGAAAGTGTCTGTATAAAGGTCAGTGCAACTTATTTCACCATTACCACATCTGTCAAGCCGTCAGGTGTAACGTACCATCGAAGATTTACCCGCAGTGCTTTGTTTCCTGTACTGACAGCTCAAAGTGATGCTGTGTGGGGTCAGGGGCTGAATAACGAGATGATGCCTGTCTGTATATCATCAGTGCCTTATAATGGGTTTTCAGCCTCTAAGTTAACTTGAGGCTCTTGCTTGGCAGTACAAAGGTTGTTTTATTTTTATTTTCAATTGGTAATACATGTGAGGCTGATTCAAGAGCCTTTGTAAACAAACTTTCATATCTCAAATAATTAAGACATGCAAGCTAAATATTAAATAACAAGGTTTGATCATGTTTAAGACAGCATAAAAACATCCTAAGAGTTGATAAAAATAAATAATAATAAATAATAATAAATACTAACAACTCCAGCTTCCATACTTGGTCCACAGTCTATATAGTCCTTGTCCAAACATAGTCCATGTCTACACATACTGTAGTCCATGTCCACGGATAGTCTGTGTCCACACATAGTCTATGTCCCTTTAATCTTTGTTCACATACAGTCCATTTTGGCATAATCCATGCCTAAATAGTCCATGTCCACACATAATCAGTGTCCCCATAGTCCATGTACCCATTGTCCAGGTCCACACACAGTCCATGTCCCAATAGTCCATATCCAAACAGTCCATGTCCATTAGCTATTACAGTGCTGTCTGTGCTACCTGTGTGTCAAATACTTCATACTGATTGGCTAATGCATGTCAATTATCCCTTGATAGACCACAGCTGATAAGATGAACTACATATAAAAGAAAAGCAGATAGTTGCCTGGGCGGTGGATATAATCACAGAGGACTAACCCATAAATTCCACAGTCCATGTCCACACATAGTCCATGTGTCCGAATTCTATCTCCCCACATAGTCTATTTCTAGTGATGCACGATAAGTATGTTTTTGAACCGATAATTTCCTACTCCCGATGGCCGATAACCGATAATACCTGATACATTTTTTTCTATTGTTGATTTAACAAAAGAAGTTTTGAGATATGTTTATGCACATCTGGGGGTAAGAAGGGGTTAATATGTAGTGAGCAAAGATATTTATAACTAATTCTTACTAATATCACTCATGTTTTTCAAAAAACAAAGAACTATTCTGACTTTATAACTGTTATTATAGTTAACTTTTTTTAGTTAAACATTTGTGTACCAAGTACAACATACACAAACAACTGACATAGGTTCCCACCATAAAACCAAATGATAACAGGCTGTTATGCTTAACAAATGGAGATATTTAGGGGTCTGTTTTCTTTTTTTTTGGTTAAGCCAGAATAAAAGCAAGCTGATGTTTTACATAAAGATTAAAAATATGCACTGACATAAGTCATATCAGAGATAGGTTAAGAATGTAAAGTCCGTGGTCTGTGGCTAAACTTCTGCTCCTAACGTCGATCAGACTGAATGAAACCACGTAAAACAGAGCAGGCAGGTATACGTCTATGAAAGTAGGGATGGATCAGGAGACTGTCAGTCTGATTTTGTTATCATAACATTGCGCCTTTTGGCACTGGAAAACTTTCTGCAGTTTTCAATACATACTTACGATCAGCGCTCTGCCTGGTATTAGCCATTGGCTCAGTCCTAATGCCGTTGGCTGAGTCTAGTGGATGCTGCCACTTCATTTTAAGGTCGTTAGGATGATGACTCTTCAGTGACTTATAAGATCCATCAAGGACTTCTTTTTACTCTTTGGGACCTTTACAGAGCAAATTCTACACACACGGTCATGTTATCCTCCCCATAAATACTGAATAACGCCACCGTGTTGTTAGCATTTTAGCACAAGGGTCGCTTCCTCTTCTTCTCTGGTGCTTAACAGCGGGTCGTGTACTGCGGCGCCACCTGCTGTTTCGGAATGTGTAGTCTTGTGAAAAAGAAAACAAACACCTTTATTATCTGTGGATTTTATCGGTTAATATTTTATTATCGGGATAATAAAAAATATGTAAAATATATGCAATATCAGTTGATAATTTATCGGTACTGATAATTATCATGCATCCCTATCTATTTCTATGTAGTTCACACATGTCCATAGTCCATGTCCTCATAGTTGTTGTCCACATAGTTCATGTCCACAAAATCCATGGCCAATTGGGACATGGTCTATATCACTCTAGTCCAGATCCAAAGACTGCCCATTGCCCAGTTGTCCAGGTCAACACATTTTTGTCTACTGATTCTGTGTTTGCACAATCCACGTTAAACTGTGAACCCATAAACTTGGAGATCTGTTACTGTCACAATTAGGACTTCACAACACTACTTCAGGAGATTTCTGACTGAGGATAGTGGCTCACAGACGCCAGCAGCCTGCATCACTTCACATCCAGAATCCAGAGTTCCCTGCCTTACTGAACGCCGGTGTTTTATAGACCTTCTTCAACCTTCTAAAGATAAACTGGAAAAACCAACCCCAACCAGAAGAGCTGAATGAAAATTAGTCATCCAATAAAATGTATGGCTGCCACTTTATTCTTCAAATGGATGATAATGAGACAAGCTACAGTCTGCACGATATGTTTATCTTATCAAAACAATGAGTCAGCTGTTGGAGCGGAAAACTGAGCTGAAATAAGCTTAGTTTAGTTTTTTGTTGCTGTCTCTGACAAAGCCCACAGACCCAAACAGCAGACTGGATGCTCTGAGGTGGAGGAGCATGTAGCCAATATCCCAAGCTTGCATTAAAAAATAATGCCAAACACAGAGGCTTTCTGCGCAAAAAAATGAAATGCCTCAAAAATTTCCAATAAAGCATACATTTGAGCCAACATTGTTTCTTGGCCCATTTTTACCTAAAACTACGCAGCAATAGTACCCGTCTGTTATGCTGTATAGCTGAGACTCTATGAAAAACACCCCTTTCCCTGCAAATTGGCCTTATCTTATTAAGCAACTAATGATGAGGAGGGTAATAGCACAACATAAAGTTTAGCCTACTGTCTGCGAGAGCTGATGGAAGTACACTTCAGTTTTTATTAGAGCCCAACTGATATGGGATTTTTGTGGCCGATGCCGATACGGATACTGGGGGCTAAAAAAAGCCAATTTTCGATATATCGGCTGATATCCGATATATTGGCCGATAACAATATATCGACCAATATATGAAATAAGAACATTGATATACACAGGATATGTACTGTGCATGAACACAAATGTGGACATGTGAATTAACAGCTGTATTTATCTTTGTTTATTTTACAAAGATGCAACTTAGACGACATTAAAATGCTGTATAATAGTCTTGTATTGTGGCTAGACAGGAAAATAATACATGGAGAGCCATATTTACATCATTGTGGCAAATATGCACATAGAATATGCTTACATTGTGTTTCTTGATAATCCTGAGGGAAGCCACAAGTGTAAATGCACCTGTTTTATAAAGTTGTTCTCTAAAGAGCTACTATTAGTGAAACCTTGTGTCTCTACACTGGTAGAATATGTCACAGGAAAGATAAACACCATATGAATACTTTTCTGGTTTGTGCTTTTCAAAGTAAAAGCCCGGTTTAGCATTTCTATAGAGAAACTCTGTTAACTTCTACAGAATGCTTTTATTTTGAATAGTTCCCTACAAACTTCCACTGTACACTAAATAAAGTTGCTTTTAGGGGGTTTATTGAGGTAAAACTTATGAAAAAGGACAGGGCTTTGAGAGCAGGGAGATGCAGCTGACACACAGAAAAACTTGCAGGAACCAGAGTTGATACGCGCGGCACACGCAAGCAGCAAAACACGCTCCCAGTCTGAAACGGGCATGTGAGTGCTTAGGAACGGGGAGGGGCCCACGGCAGCACCCACTGCTCACTGGGTAGAGCAACAACGATACGTGCTTTCATGTCAGAGTCTCCAAAACTCTCCAATAGCACCAGAAAAAGTCGCTAGATTAGTCATATTTTTGAAAAAGAGTCGCTAGAGGGGTCTGAAAATTCGCTAAATACAGTGACAAAGTCACTAATTCGGCAACACTGAGTGGGGGAGAGCTGCTGCCGCTGCACTGATGGCTGCACTTGCTTGTGTCTGAGGGGGAGGGGCCAGGCACTCGGGCTGAGTTCAGCAGGGATAAACACAGAGCGACAGAATCCCTGTGCAGCAAAAAGTTAATATATCAGCTACATATTGGCCGATGTTGATTAATCTGTGATACGCTATAATCAGCCCAATTAATCGGCCCGCTGATCAATCGGTCGGGCTCTAGTTTTTATGGCGCACAAACTTCAGAGATCAGGAAATAATTTGGCCTCCGTATGACTTTAAAATAAATGAGGACAAAAAATGTGCAGATAAAGTCAGTAGATTACTTTGACACCAGGAGGTCAATCAGTCTGAGACTCTCTGCTGCTTTTTTGGCTGACCACTGAGGTTAGCCCTACAGATGCCTCTGTCTATGTCTGAGTAAGTAATTAAGTAAGTAAGGTTGAGTGAGTTACCATAATTTCTGTGCCATAGAATACAGAGTTGCATTTGCTTGTACTGAAAGCTGTTGGTAATGGCTGCCTCCACTGTGTGAACTAGTGCCATATATACAGAGTTGCGCTATGGGCGGGGTTTACTTGTGCTGAAAGCTCTCTAATGGCTGCCTCTACTGCTCTAAATACTCAAATATAGCTTTAGCATGGTCTCTGTTTCACCAGAACAAGTTTTTCATGTTTGGAAAGATGTTTTCACTCCTTTGCTGACCTGCTTTGGCATGACTATGTGATAGTTGAGGGGGAAAGGGTAACTTCTTGTGTGAATACTTGTGCATACTAGCTGCTCGTGTAGCAATTGGCTCTGACTTAGTCACAGCAGCACTTTGTCAAAACTGGACATTTCATTATTAAAACAAGTGAATAATATAAAACACTGCTCAGGGCTTCAATACACACAGAAGGAGACAAACAGAGACAGAGAACAACATTTAGCTTTTTACATTTCAGTAAACGCTTACTATTATTTGGCTAAAATTAATGAACAAATAACAATGATGACATCCGTGACTTGAGACTTGACTTGGACTCGTGATTTGAGACTCCTGCACAATCTTTGGTTTTTAAATTTTCCATCATGAGCTCCTGTCCCTCGTAACTCTTTCTCCAATTGTCCCTCTCTCTTTGACCGTTTGTGCGTCTTTTACGCAGCAGCATCAGCTGCTCTCCTCTCATCCTCGTCTGCTTTCATGCTACATAACAATGACACACACAAACGCGACAATCACGCACACACCTACACTGAAATGCTCACTAACGTGTTGGTAGTGCAGACTTCAGGCTTCTATCTGTTGAGGGCAAAAGTTTCCGAATACTGGAGGATAAACACCTGAACTTCCTCCTCTTAAAGCTCCTCTCTGACCAGTGCAGCAGCGCTGTGTGTGTGCGGTCCAGCTGTGTGTCTCTTTGTTGCCTGCATGAGCCAGGGGTGTGCGCTATGTTAAAAAAATATTTGGTTAATATTCCCTTATATAATATGTTTATGGGGAACAAATAAATGTTAAAATCTCTGCATTTGCATTGTTAAAAGAATGCTACCTAAACGTTTGACACGTCTTTATTTGCAGGGAATATGATAAGTGTGCTGTTTATTGATAATTAACAGATATAAAAAAACAATAGGAACACTAAACTAGAAATTCATCTTAATTTTACACATATACAGACCCTTACACACCTGTCTGTGGAAAACTAGAAATGTTCATGAAACCTGCTGCAGTTTTTATTTCATTTTAGAATAAACAGTTCATTAACAGTTTTTTTTTATCGTTGTATAAACTTACTACCATTAAAGACTTATATCTGAAAAAAAAACATTTAATCTCTAATGACACTGTCTTTATCAGACAAGTCTGACACATGTCTCTGTAGAGTTTCATATGTACACAGAGTAGAGCTTTATTAAGAGGAGAGACAGAGAAAGAGAGGACAGCATGTAGCTATACGTTTAAGCTGCCACAGTAAATTTGGCTCACAAAAAAATAACAATGACAAAATCACTCTGCCAGTCAGGCATTTCAACAGGCATCCCAGATAGTCACGGTCAGCCATATACTAGGTTTCAACCTAGTCTTGTTAATCCATATGTGGCACTGTAACGCATGACAAGGATGTGGTTGTTTTCAGAGAGGAAACTTAATCAAGGTGGTGCTTAAGTTAATTTATCAACATTGCCTTTATTGTACTGGGATTTCACACTTGTGATGTTACTAACACAAAAAATTGACCATTTAATCCACTGTAATGCTGATGTACTTCTCACAGGGCAACATTAAACATGGCGGTGTGGGCAAGAATAAAGCCACAATTAGAATGAAGTATTCTTTCTTCCATACTCACTTGACAGAAAATGTTTTTATGAATCTTTAGATGATCAGATATTTTTCTAGGTTTGCTATGATCATTTAAATTGGTGTAGATTAATACCTAAGGTATTTGCAAATAAATTCTGCATTCATTTGGCTTTGGCATTCAAGTCCATAAAATCTTTGCTTACATCTTAATAGACATTGTTTGTTTTCATTTAAATAGCTTTAAATATAACTGAGCACTTCTTCTGTGTTTTTCAAACCATCAAGCTCCCTGGGGGACATTTATCCTGGAATCAAATACTACAGCTCTCCTGTTGGCAACAACAAGAACACTCAAAGCAGCAGTAGCTGTATTAAAGCATTTTCAGGCAGTTTGTCTGAACATCAGAGGCACTGCAGGTGTTAAGCATTTTAATGGTACTGCCCACTCTTGTTTGGGTAACATATGGCAACTGAGTAGTCAAAGCTTTCAGAGGTTAGGTGCTCCAGATTGAGCAAAGTGTTTTTAATCATTTTTCTCACAGTCTGCTTCTAGCTAAGCTGAAAGGGAGCTAAATAACAGCACCTGAGCTGTGATACTTATGCAGTAGATATACAGGTCAATGTCAGACATAAGTTAGAGTTGATATTGAGACGGAGTTGGATTCTTTCAGGAGAGAACAATGAACAAGGCTAGCAGAAAAAAAGACACAGAATAGCAGGGGAAAAATATCTCTGCAGCTCTGAAAATGGTTTCACAAATCTAAAAAAAAAAAAATCAAGTAAACCAACATTACAATGTGCTAAAAATCAAAACACAAGAGCGAGGCTTTGTCTGTCTCAATGAAGTAAATCCAAACCATTAATAAAAACCAAACACCAACAGTTTAAAAGATCCATCAGCCTGCAGCCTACCTGACAGCCTGTTGGCCAGATCCAGCTGTGTTACAGATAAGGAAAAGGACCTTGGAGGAGCTGCCCTGATTCAGGTATTCAGAGGAGAGGGTTCCAGATGAGAGGAGCCTATGACCATCAGGTCCAGCCGCAGAGGTGTAGGGGGAAGAAGGGAGGCTGTGGTGATACCCTGATCAGAGAGGAGAAGGGATTAGTTGAAGAAAGGCAGACATGACAAAAATCTTTTTGCTTTGCTCTCAAGACTTTTGGACCTGTGTCCACATTTTCAGCGTTCACCACCCTGAGTACAAAAACAAATGCTCAATGGGCAGGACAGTTATAGCCTATCAAAGTTGGCTGACAGACGCTGATGTTAACTCTTGTATTTTCACTAATGAAGTGCAGGGAATACGCATTGGTTTCACTTAGACATGTTTGTGTTCTGTTGTTTATCCAGTAGAGGGGGATCTGACTCCTTTCATGTCACACACTCCATACCAACCTCCTTACAGCACAGTGAACTCAAGCTCAGGCGGGCATTTCTGGTCAGAATCTGATTCATAATGACTTCTTTGTTCAGAAAGATAGAGAAGAGAAAATGTGAATGCATGTTCGGACGACATCCTGGAAGGTGCATTTCAAATCCTGTTTCACCAGAGACTTTTATGACAGTGCTTATTACCGACAGATAATCAAAAATTCATAATTTGTAAATACACTCACTGACTACTTCATTAGACACACAAACATTTGCTGTGAGTGGTTGTGGGTAAAAGCTGAGGGGGTTCAAAAGCCAAATCTTGTCCCCTAGGAAAGACACACGTAAATAATATCAAACAATTTAATTAATCATTGCTTTTTTTTACTGTACTGCAAAATTAATCATTGCCGCACACAAAGCAAATTCAAATGCACACAGCAAAACAAGCATGAAAAAAATTTACAGCTAAAATGTTATGCCATCACAAAAGCACAGAAAATATAAGACAAATGCAAACATGCTTCAAAAGACACAGAAAAAGCAAAGCACACAGAAGGCTTTTGCTGGGCAACTAGAGTCTCCACTTGTCAGTAAAAAGTTGAATTAAAAATTAAAGTATTAGACATTGAAACTAAAACTACTGACCTTTGAGCAAGCTCAGATAATGAAATAATGTAAGTAATGTTTGTGAAGCTACATTTAAATCAAATGGAGATTTTCTTTCTGCAGACATCATCAGCTGGATGTGACATTTTAAGCACAATGCTTGCCCTTTAGACAGCCAATTTAGCTTCTGTCTGTTGTCTCAGCACTTCCTCCATCCTCTTGGTCATCTTTGTGTTTGTTTTTTGTTTTCACTTTGGAAAAAGACATACAGTGCTTAACAAATTTATTAGACCACCACCCAAAGTAAGGTTTATGCCACAGCAGCCCTAAATTAACAGTATTGGTAATTACCAGAATCATTTTTTATGTTTCTGCAATGGTTAATACACCAATATGTAGAAGCTATTTAACCCAAGTGATATTTTTAATGCTAAAATATAATTATTATTGTTATCCACGAATTATCAATTTTACTAATTAACAAAAAAACTGAAAAAACAGTCAAGCACATTATTATTTCTTGAATAATATGTCAAATTATAGTTATATACTTGCATTCCTGAACAGAAAAAATAGTTTTAGTGGTTGAATGTTATGCTTGATTATTTTCTGACTTTTTAGAGAAGCCCAGTGAGCCAGCTCAAATTTGGGTATAAAAAGGGGAATTCAGTTTGAAATTCCTCATTTCTGTTTAAAATGGTAAAACGTGGAGAGCTCAATGAATATGAAAGAGTCAGCATTAAAGCACTTCATGATGCTGGATGGTCTCTGAGACAAACAGGGAAAGACATAAAGTGTTCTCACAGTGTGGTCAAGTATGCTTTGGAGTCAATTGCAGAGACTGGTACTAACAAAATGCGCCAAGGAAGAGGCAGGAAATGAAAGTTAACTGAAGCAGATGTCAGACACCTCAAGATTTGAAGTACTAGAGACGGAAGGAAGACCACTGCTGATCTTTAGGCAGAGATGAATGCTTCTAGATCAGTCTGAGAAAGTCTCCAAAATGACCATAAACAGACGACTGACGGAACAAGGTTTAAAGGGAAGAGTAGCTGGTAAGAAGCCATAATGGAGGCCTGCAAACATCCAGAAACGCCTCAGATTTGCCAGGGAGCACAAACACTGGACTGTTGATGACTGGAAGAAGGTACTCTGTACAGAGGAGTCCAAGTTTGAACTCTTCGCTCAGCATCGTCGTGGTTATGTCTGCAGAAAAGCTGGAGAACGTTTTGATGCCAGATGCATTGCACCCACAGTGAAACACGGTGGAAATTCCATTATGGTATGGGGTTCCATTTGTGGATACGGCGTGGACAAATTAGTGAAAATCGAAAGTATCATGAACAAGAACATTTACCACAACATCTTAGTGCATCATGGAATCCCTTCTGGACTGAATCTGATTGGTCGTGGGTTCATATACCAACAAGACAATGACCCCAAGCATACTTCAAAGCTGTGCAGAGACTATTTGACCGAGAAAAATGAATCTGGAGTACTGGAACTGATGGACTCGCCAAGTCAAAGTCCTGATTTGAATCCTATTGAACAAATTTGGGATTTAGTAGATTCAAAGATTGATCGAACAAAAGTTTCATCTAAAGCAAGTCTGTGGGAACAGCTAGAAACTATTTGGAACTCAATAGCAAAAGAGATTGTGGAAAAGTGCATAAAAACAATGCCAGCAAGAATGCAAGCTGTTATCAAGGACAAAGGAGGCCATAAAAAAATATTAAGCTTTTTGGTTATTATGTGTGAAAAAGGACTATTTAGTTGTTTCAGTTTGTTATTTGCCAAATAAATAGCAATAATATTTTTAGTTTTAAACAAGTTTTTGAAAGATTTCTAAAATATTTATGTTTTCTCGTTTTTATGACAGGTGGTCTAATAACGTTGTTTAGCACTGTATGTAACGATACCCTAGCATTAACCTTACAATTAATCAATATTACACCAAAAAACTTACAAATGAATACCAATTACCAATGAGTATTTAAGCTTATGTACCCTATTGTAAAAGGTATAAACAACCATGTCTAACAAACTGAAGCATGAATCGTAAAAGAGGAAAGCCCTTGAAGCAAGAAATACAAATGTTATTATGACAATAATCCTGACTCCTTCAAATTACATCTATTTACATTGCATTCATGTGTTTTTCATTCACAGTCTTCAGAGGAAATATTTACAACTAGGATCATGTTTAACATAAATTGAAGGCGATTGAAAGAAAAAACAAAAAACTGGCCAAAATTATGACAGATATTTTTTTTACCAAAAATAAATGAATAACCCAGTGTAGTTACTTTGGAGAAACCCAGTTATTTTATTTTCCTTTCTGTCTTCTGAGAACTGGGGACTATTGGGAGGTAGTCAATACAGCATAACACAGGGACCATCAGTAACATTTGTACAAGGGCCAGCTTTTTTCTTGACAGATGCAGTAGGGCCTGGATTTTCAAATAAATTACAATAAAATAAAAATTTTAGTGTGTATCGATAATGATATCATTATTCATTTGAACCCACCCATTTTTCATGTGAGCAAAAGTATTGGAACATGTGACTGACAGGTGTGTTTTGTTGCCCAGGTATGTCCAATGACATTGATTATTCAGGAGGTGTCAAGGGGGTGGAGAAAGAGGAAAAAGTGAAAGACGGGAGAGAGGAAGAGACTCTGAGAGGGAGGAGTTCTCTCAGAGTGACTAGAATAGACCAGTAATGGCTTATTCAAAATGAAATATTTCTAAACTAGTTTGTCCATGACTTTTACAAGAAGTGCATTCCGAGTGAGGAGAGAAGTATGCTCCCTGACTCTCCTTTCAAAAATGCATTTATTTAATGAACAAAGTACAATAGTATGAGTGTTTTGTCACAAGGTGAAGTTTATAGCTAGAGTGTGTTCCCTTTAAATGATTTTTAAAACAAAAGCAAATACATAGACAGAAGTGCAAGTGAGCATAGAAGAGGAAAAATAAAGAACAAGCCCACACTAAAAAAGAAAAGAGCATATAAACAGAAATGGCTCTTGAGATTAGATGTCAAGTATGTTAATTAAACAACTTCAGATATTATATCTCCTCTAGCACTCAGTCTAATTTGGCCAAACCTATCTTTGTTTGTTTCTTTTGTATTTAGTTAATCCCTCTCCCTGCCTCTATCTGTCCCCCTTGAAACCCAATTTACTATCTGACTGTTTGGTGGAATCTAAAAGTCAAAGTAGAAAGAAAATCCACATTATTCTTTTAAAAATCTAATGGATAAAGTACAGCTGTCTGGTAGAACTACGGAATGTGTGTTTTCATTACAATAATACCAGATTGCTTTAAAAACTGAAAACAAAGGACATATAATTTTGAAGGACAGAGGGTAATGTTATAAGTAAAAACATTTTTTGCTCAGAAACAGTAAGCTATCAGCGGACAACAGCTAATGTTAGCATTAAGCTACAGTATAGCCAGGTACCATTGGCTACAGGGTGATGATAGACTGAGAGTGTATTTATTTATTAATGGGCTTTCATGTCTTTTATTACATGCAGGAAAGGAGCCACTGGTCAATCTTGAAACTGGGCTGCCCACTTTGAGGACTATAGACAAATTCAATTGCTGATTTGGAGATCTTAGAGAAATGGAGCTTGACTGTCCACCATATATTTGTGATGAGGTGCTGTTAATATGAGGTTATTCCACTTACTAGTTAGCTTACTAATGCAACAGCTACATTCAGTCATCACAGAAATCCCTTATCCACATGCTTGTCAAATTTAGCTTGTACTTTTCTGATAACCTCTAGCATCATTTTGTTCATTGACTATTAGAAGCCCATTTTATGTAAGAAGTTCACTGATGAGGATACCAAACCTGGCTCCCATTTAATTTATTTTGACCAGTGATCCAGTTTGGTCATTCCCATTTGCATAACTTGTCAGATACTTAAACAACATCAGATGTCAATGGAGGAATGCTCAGGGTAAAAACAAACCAGGGAGAGGTTCTGTCTGCTTTTACTGGAACCAGGCATTCTTTTATACCATAAAAGAATTATGTGTGCCAATGATTCCACTTTGGTGGGGATTTCCAATGGAAAAGAGGGTAACGCAAATCTAAAAGAAAAGTGTATGTATGTGTGATACACAAAAGAAAATGCATGCAAAGTGTTGTTAACCAACTATAACATCACAGAGCTCAATACAAGTTAAATCATAGTCTCCACAATGACCTTGTTAAAGTGTCCAAATGTTCCTTCATTTGTTCGCCTATACTTTGAGTGTACTCAAAGTTCATGTCCAGGGGGACCAATGACAGGTGGAGGCTCCTTGCATGGGAGCCTTAGGCTCGTAAGGCCTGGCTGTATGGTTTATGCAGTTATCAGTTTCTTGATGCATGAAGAGCAGATGACAAAAGTTCACTAATAATCATTGCTTTTATTTATTACACCAGCAAAAAGTCTCCTTCCATAATGTACAGGCTATGACTTATTTTTTCCAATGTCAAATAAGTCAGAAATGTGTTAACATAGGAACAAGCAGAGGAGGAAACCTTAGAAAGGATATGGCGACATACGGACACTCCTCCCAAATCCTTTGAGACCAACTGAGTGATCCGTCAGAGTAATCCACATACATGACTAAAAATACCCAGGAGACTGTGGGCTTAGCCCCAGACACAGACATATCACAGGTCCTGGCACTGAGCAGCCATCTGACCACAAATGCCCCCCTCCTGTCAGCAAAGCACCTGAGCTTTCTGCCAACAGCAAAATGACAGATTAGGAAGGCAGCAGGGGAGGCACATCCACCTGATATTTCCTTCTTTTTTCTCTGCTCCTTTGTAACTTGTTTTCCTTGTTAATTCCATTTTACCTCAGAACTTTTGTTACTGTCAACCTGATTAGTTATCAAAAGTTTACTTTTATGTCAAACTCTTACTGCTACCTCCCATTTGGAAAATGTGATAAATCAAGTCAAAATTGTTAAAATTGCCAGTATATTCACTTAGTTACGTCATGCTGAAGCTAAAAAAAATTCCTTGAGTCCATTAGTTGTGAATAAACAAGATAAAATAAAGTCATGCTAAATTGTGGGCTATGTGTAATGAAAGGACAAAAGAGTACAGCACAAGGAGGCATCTTCAGGTTTCACTGTCCTCTTCTTTATGGTTCATGTGGACATAATGTCTTGCATGAGCTTAAAAGGTTCCAAATTTTAGAACATCACTGGAGCTAAACAATATGTCACTGAGAATGGGGGTGAATCAGAAAGTATCTTTATCCAATTAAAAAACAAGTTGTTTCAAATAATTAGTCTCACTTTAAGTGTACTTTGTATGATGTAAACTTGAACCAGTTATCCTATCTCTTAGACTGACCCTTAACAGGAACATCAGACTTTCCAGACCAAAGGGAGGCTTTGTTTGTTAAAAACTTAAAAAAGAAACTGAATCAACTGTGAGCTACATATCTGAATGAAGATTTGTCCTACAATTGACAGCACTTGTTCAGAACACGAAGGGAGGGCTGGGGGAAAAGGGGAATCTATGTGCTAAGAGAAACATTTTGTTTTGTTCTGAATGGCTGGTGCTTAAGTGCAACCACTCAGATCCAAAGTAGCATTGTTCCTTTCAACTTTAAGGGTCTATTTTTGTACATGATGTGGGAATAAGTGATAATGGATTAGAAGAGTGGAGCATGATTCATCAAAAATGTAACTCTGGTAAGCATTAATCCATTATCAAAGATGTTAACATCAATAACAGTTTATCCATTAATTCTACCCCAGATTAGATCAACACACATGAAGATTAAAGGGGACATATTAGGCAAAATTACTTTTTCAGGCTTTTTTAACACAAATATGTGTCCGTGGCCTGTCCACAATCCCCATCAAGTACCAGAAAAATCCATTCCCTCTCCCCCTCTCTTTCTCCACCTTTCAGAAAATGTGTACTGAAACAAGCCGTTCTCAGATTTTACATCTAGTGACCTCACCAGGAGCCTAAGCACCCACCCCCAGGTTTGGTTGGCCCTTCCCCACTTGGAGGAAAGTTCCATCGTCCTCTACTGATCCTCCCAGCTACCAGCTGAGATGCTCTATAGCTCAGTGGGTTACCCTGATGACTACAGTCTGGGAGATTGATGGTTCAAACCCCAGTCTGAACTTTGGGGGAGAAAAAAGGTCTGTAATGTCACAAGTGCTGCATCCACCCTGAGAGGGGTGTGGTCAGGGGTGGAGTCAGACAGCTAATTACCATTTAAAGCCACAGACACAGAAATGGCTCATTCTGAGAAGGGCTGAAACACAGGGGTTTTTAGACATGCAAAAATCCAATACTGGAGTGTTTTTTCAGCAATAAACTTCACAGGCATGTTTT
This sequence comes from Cheilinus undulatus, assembly GCF_018320785.1. NCBI lineage: Eukaryota > Metazoa > Chordata > Actinopteri > Labriformes > Labridae > Cheilinus > Cheilinus undulatus. The sequence continues at coordinate 26,489,708 of NC_054868.1, read as the reverse complement.
GGGGACCTCAGAGAACAATATAAACGTGTCTTAAAAGGGTAAAATATGCCACCTTTAAAGTTGAAACCTTATGTAAGTTTTATGGTCTGCCCCTGGGCCATGGCTATTTTGAAGACTGCTGCATAAAGTATCATATAACCAGAAAGTTAGGATCCTTGTAACTATTTCAAGATCCATACAAGAGAGTAGCCACATCCTTAAAGTTGGATTGGGAAAGGTTTTCATTTTTTTGGGTCGCCAAATGAGTTTTCATTATTCCTTTGCTACAGTATTTAGTGTGACATTTATTTTTGCAGGGCATATAACAGCCACATGGGGGGCTCCACCCTCTGGCACCAACCATTTTCACCATAAAAACACAAAACAAAGCACTACCAGAAACTGGATAGCAAAAAAATTAAAGTCACAGTTATTGATGGTTGGCTAATATAATAATTCCTGAGTCTGGAATTAACGTTATCAAAGCAAGCAATAGCCAACAGCGGAAAACAAATTTGTTGGGTCATGATGGCCTGAACCATGTAAAAAGTGGGTCACCAAGAAAGAAAGTGTGGACAACACTGAAGAGCAATCTTCTGATCATAATATTTCTACAAAACAGTCCTGTTGTACTGGAAAGGGTCCACCATGATCCAAAACTCATGAAATACACAACTTAAACATATTATGTCTAAAAAGATCCAGAGACTGCTTTAAATCAATAAATAATAGAAACTCACACTATCAGAGCCCCAGAAGTATGTAACACCAAATAGGTGAAGCAGCATTTCACAATAAGAGCTCAGGGGGGTTTCCCTTGTCTAGCTAGATAGATCAGTGGTCTATATCACTGACTTTCTTACATGAGGCTTGGGGTTTCAATCCTGGTCAGGGCATTACGAGTATCCAGTGTGGACCCTCAGGCAAGGGCCTTAACACCAGGAACACCTGCCCCAGATATACATCACTTGGACAGTTAAATGACATGGTGATGTTGTAGCATTCAAAAACATCTCTTAAGTACAGGAGGCAAAATGCTATTGCTTATAAAATGACAAATGAATTTATGGTAGTGTAAGTTTTCAGCAACTGATCTTTAAATTAATTTACATATTGAAAATGAATTAAACAAAAAATAATGCCCAGTGATTAACAGATCAATGGATTATGTAACATCTATGTAAAGCTATCTTTTCCAGTGTTTGGAAAAAAGCAGTGCTTATCAGCAGGTTTGTTCCTGGTTTATTTTGTGACACTGCATAATCATCCAAAGAGAAAGAATGCTGAAAATGTTCCCGTTGGGCACAGAGTGTTTACATCTATATTCCATGCAGCGAACCACAGCTGTTATCGCCATTATCTCTCCACAGGACAACCTAAATGGTATAGAAACTCCCCAAATCTGTTGAAAACCATTTAGAAAAACATATGCATGAACCATCTTTACCATCTTTTGTGAAATGTCGTTTGAATCAAGTTTCTCTTGTCACTACAAGCACACCTGTACACCTTACACACAAATCTAACATGAAATTTGTCTCGTATAGTTTTCGTTTTATTTTACAATTAGGTGTTTTTAAATGGTAAATTATGTTTTCCACAACTGGTAATAGCAATACATAGTTCAGGTGTTCTGAGGTCACTCACCATTGATGAGTCACAACAAGCTACTTAAAAGAATACAAAACAACTCGATCATACAGTAAGATTCCAGTGGAAGTTGTCAGTACTGGCTTTCACATATGATTCATGCATCATTTGTGTTGTTCTCAATAAAGCAGCCGAGCTGAGTGTTGCTGTTATTTCCCAGATGGTTTGAGAACATGATCCAGCAGCAGTGATGATCAGAGCACCAAGTGTAGACACAAATAATTTCTTTTTGCCTTCATTCTCTTCAGGTTGTTTTAAATGATGAAACCTACTGGAGGGGTGAAAGCTCCCCTGTGAATGTTCCTGGAATATTTTACTGTTCTGCAATGAGTTTGCTGCAGGCGACCTGATGTTGCCTTAACTGAACTTCAAGGAAGGTGTATTTAGCAGGGTCTTCATCTGCACCTGTGATTTATTTGTACAAATATAAGTCAGTTTTATTAGAAGCTCATAAATGCACAAATACCTGCATGTTTACATGTGCTACAATGCAGGTATTATAACATGAAGAATAGTCAGTACCTTTTCACTGATTTCCTTAACTGTAAAAATGCTTAACATTATTTTTCTGGAGCCACTATCTGGAGCTCTCGATAATGGCTACTGCCATAATGCTTGACCATCTAGGCGTATGGATCAATGGTACTTCATAGCCCAGAGCTGTTTTAAAGATTTATGATCTGTAAGAGGAGAAAGGTGTATCCAGGCAGTGTCTGCTTTAACTGGCTGGTTAATACTCTTGCTTTTATGTTCTAACCCTAACTCTATCAATATTTGTTTAAATCTGTAAACATGAAGTAACCCGTCTAGCTGAGAAGAGCATTTATGACAGTATATTTAAGTCAAGCATGCCTGTTATAAATGTGGCCTGATGCAAAACTAAGAAACAAGATGGAGTGCTGAGCTTTAACTGACCATCTTCAGTGTAGTTTCCTTGTAAGAAACCCAAAATTTGGCGGTTTCTTGTTTTCAGTTACTAGAACAAACTCCTGCACACTCTCTAAATTGTTTTTTTTAAATTAGTTGATAGTGAAAATAATGGAGGTTTAATTATTTCAAAGTGGGTGGCTGAGTTTCCACTTGCTGGTGTTTCCCGGTCTTCGGCCGGTTTCATGGGCAGACAGAAAGATAAGAATATTAACAGTCAAAATGTCTGGCTGAAATCTCAGTTTATAAAGTAAATCTTAGCAAGAGCGAGCTGTTCCTTATCAATGGACTTTCTGATTGTTACCCCCTCCAAAATGTACCATTTAAATTAGCCAGGACAGGCTTTGATTACCTAGGCATTCATGTAACAGATACATATGACAAACTATTCAAGAGAAATTTCACTTCGCTAATGACTCAAATTAAATGCGATTTTGATCGATGGTCCCTCTTACAATTATCTGTAGCTGCCAGAATCAATATAATAAAAATGAATGTTTTACCTCGTTTTATGTATTTGTTTCAATGCATGCCAATTCTCATTCCCCGCTCCTTTTTTCATAAACTTGACGGTATTATTTTAGATTTTATTTGGAAGAAGAAAAAAAACATGTTAAGATTACAGTCACTTCAAAGAGCTAAAGAGTTGGGGGGTATGGCATTACCAAATATGCTATTTTATTACTGGGCGGTGAATATAAGAAATCTAAATTTTTGGATTCAATACGGAAACCTTGAGGATCCTCCTATGTGGTTAACTATAGAGGCTAATTCCACACATTCGGTCACATTACAGTCTCTACTACACTCACAGCTCTCCTCCTCTGTCTCCAAGTATACAAAGAATACTATTGTGGCGTCGTCATTGAAAATATGGGCTCAGTTCTGTCGTTATTTTGGTGCGTTGGGTCGATTCAAAAGTGTTTTCAGTGGAGGATGTTATTTGGCTGTTGTAAGCTGATAAGTTATGGTAGCAGATGATGTGCAAATGGGCTAATCTGAAGCTAAGTGCTGTTTTTGTTTATGTGTTTAAGGTTGGCATATGTTGGCACATGTGTAAGGAAGAGCTCACAATTTTCATTACATTTGTTTTAACAACTTATGCAAAAACGGATGAAAGAATGTCTTTCCACAGTCATTTCCGAGGTCTGGTCATGTGTAATATGCATACACAAGCAGGCTGTGATAACAGGGTACCGATTACTCGGGTTTACTGTCGGCTCGGTTTCTGCTGTCAATCTTGGGTCAGGTCCTGAAAGAAAAATTTGTCCTTAGTCTAATTTCAGGGTAGACTTGAAGCTGTATCACAGAGTTTTAGATTATTGTGGTCTACTGCTGTTAAATGCAGGTTACTGGTCACATATGACTATCTGAAGCAAATGTCTTGTAGTTGTTCTAAATGGCTGGAATTACTGAGGACTGCCAGCCATTTTGGCCAAAGACAAAAGAGTATAGTGGAAACTCTGGTGGGTGGTATTGTAAAGTATCTAAGCCCAGCCACGCACTACAGGATTTTAAGCCCAATTTGGGGCAAGATTATCCCGAGAGAAGCCTCGTTGCAAACGACCGTTTGTCTGAGTAGTCTGCATGTGTGTAGTATCAACATGATTGTTTTACTGCTCCAAATTGCATCGTAGCCTCAAAAATCCTGATACGTAAATATCAAACATATTTACGATTCTGGGTCATAGTGCCACTGATGGAGTACCCACAACAACCAATGAGAGCAAGCAGACCGGGTAGCGTCACTGCCAGACCATATGTACTTTCACCGCTCACAACCATAAACACAACTTAGTTTTAGTCAGGATTTCATCTTGAGTATTTCCCTTGTTTATGATTTTTGCTGCACCTGTAACACATGCCAGGACAGCCTGTTGTGGAGAGACAGCAAGATGGTATCGACAGACATCCACGTTTTGTTTTGTTTTTCTGAAGTCACATAATCACGCAAGGTCGTTGGCAGGTTGGCAGGTGTGTGGTCTCCAGTGATCTGACAATCTGGCTGAGTCATCTAGTGTGTGCGTTCAGAGGATTAAAGATGAAAAATCTTTGGAAATTGTCCTTTGGTCTGTGGTCTCTCACAGTTTTGAAATAGTTTCAGATTAAAAAATCATCTAGTGTGTGGCCGGCCTAAGAAAAGTATCTATGTATCCAAATTTGCACAACCTCAATATGACTTCTACATAAAACAATGTGTTGAAGAATAGCATTTCTTGTGCAGGATCTTAGTGTGTTTATGTGAAAAGGAGAGAATGACAGATAATTGCAACTCTTTCAAAATAATAAAATATGCTAATGAGTCAATCACATCACAGTTCCTCGTATCTGCATTGAGAAAATCCATTCTCCCTTTAGGCCTCTCTTTGAGCTAGAAACCCCCTAAATCCAGTCTTCTCCATCTTGATTAATTTCACTATCACTCAGGATTCATGTGTCTGAGGTTGGCTCTTACCTTTTTATTCAAGGGCACCAAGTGAACCTCACACAAAGCTAGTACGCTAATCTTTCCCGAGCTACTATTTGGCAGGAGCCATTACAGAACTGTAACACTCTATTTATGTGCAAATTGCCCCGGTTGAGAGTGAAATAGGATGTTATTTTGGTGCTTTAAAACCTAATTGATTTTCAGTGTTTTCCTCTGTGAGACCTCCTGTAGCCACTTTCTCTAAATGTTCATGCTCATTATTGCACCCTGGAGCAGCTCTGAGTCAATACCCCTCCCCCAGAATTTGGTAAAGACCAGCTCCAACACGCTGCCAAGCAGGTCAGGACATCAGAGGAATTACCTACATATGAAAAGCAGTTTTATACTGAAAATGAACAGAGGGCATTGTCATTGGTCTGCATCTAAAATAACTTCACTAATACTAAGTCAACAGTCATACACTAATGGTTCCTAGAAGATGAACCACACATATAAACCCCTGAATTCTGATCGTTGATCAACTAAATTTACTGACTGAGCAGCTTTACATAATGACATTTTCCCAGTTAAATCTTTATTCTAAATATGACAGCAGTAACAGGATAAAATAAGTTCCGGCCATCCTTATAGATATCAAATTATTTACTTTATAATGACCTTTAGTATCAATACCAAAGGGTAAGAATGTCTCTCAAAGGCCCCATTGTCTGCTTCAGTTTATCCTCATATTTGGTCGTAATTTGCAAAGTGACTCCAACTTTTTTAAATGCAAAGTTATTTCAGAAAACAGCATTTCTGCCATTGTTGTTTGAGCTATTTTTGTCACGGCTTTACAGTGAGGTCCTTCATCTGAGTCTGTAAAGCTCTCTAGTGTGGAGAGTACTCTTCATGTGTTTCAGCAGCATCCTCTTTTATATCCTCTACTACTAGATCAATTTTTACATGGTGGCAAAAATGTCATTTCCATGATCACACATAGAAATGTAGAGAGCTATATCAAAGAAAGAGGTGTGATTATGAACCCAGTATCACACAGAAAGTCGTCCTCTGCTCTTGCACCTATATGCTGTGTAATTTGGCTCTCCCGATTTTAATCTCCCCTGTCATCTCACACAGTGAGAGCGCATTTTCAACCCATTTAGACCCAGCTCTCTTAGCAAGAGGACAGTATGAAACAGTACCACATGCTGGTCTAACATCTGAAAATACATCAAGCATTAACCAGTTAAAATCTGATCATCTAGCTCACGTTTTTGACCACTGAGGACATTTTTAAAGAGTATTTATTGACTGATATGTCTGTGTGCATTGCTACATATATACAATTATAAAACTCATCCAGCTTGTGTAGAAAAGCTGCCATACATAATCTTTAATCACTGTATTGCCAAGCTGTGTTCCGAGCAGTAATGCTTAAATTGTGTGTGCTCTGCTTTATTTATCCCGACACAAATCGACTTAAATGGAGTATGATATCCTTGAATCTGCTCTGCTGTGATCTCATCAATTATTCTAGGCTGAGGTCCATTCATCATTTTCATCAGATTGTTCACAGGAAAGGAAGTCACACCTCCCAGTGTGCACTTAAGTGGGATTTATCAAAGGAGCTTTGTGCGTTTATTGTGTGTGCGATTGTATAAAAGCATTTCTTTTGCATTTGCTTTGCATAAGCTTCCCTACAGTTAACTTGTAGCTTTATGGAGCTCACCAGTGCTGCTCAGTACAGAAATAAATAACATATAGGGATGACTTTTATCTGTTTAAAGCAAAGGCAACATTTTTACATTCCTATATGCCATCTGATGATAGTTTTGGATTATTATTACTCATATTATCTCTGAATGACGGATGAAAAGATATAATTCAGTTTAGTTCAGTTAAGTGTGAAAACAATGTTACTACAACTATAAATCACTTCTAGCACCCCTGTAATAAACATCCTTATTTTTACAAGGCAAAAAATAACAAGGACAGCATATGCTTAGCATAATCCTAAAGCATAATCATTTAATCTTGATTATCTTGTTATTATGATCAAGGGAAGCATAACTCTTCAGTGAAAATGAACCTCAATTGACCACCCAGCACTAATGTAAGCCCTACCACCAAGGATTGGGCGGGATTCATTTTTTAATATTGGTGAACCTTCCCCAAATTTCACCACAGTATATAGTATTACTGCTGGGTGTTTAAAAACCACATAGAGCCACTTGCCAGTGTGCAACAAGCTGAATACCCTAAAGACGAACAAACTGTTTTTCAAACTTAAGAGAAGATACCCCTTGGTCTTAAAAAGTAGATCACAGCCAAATTAAGTGTGAAATGCATTGTGTCACTTGGAATTAAAGGCTAAATCTTGCTTTTAGATGTTTGCCAGCACTTGTGTCACTCTCCCTCTTATAGACACTTGTTGGAACAGGATGGGAGATACAGAAGAGTGGAAGCAGGTAGGTGGGAAGGCTGAGGGACAAAGGAGACATGTCTAAAGGGAGCGTTTATTTGTTGTAAAAAATCTGCTCTGAAAGTCATAAAGTCTTTTTTTTATCTCCGGCAAGAAGATGATACTCTCTCACTTTATCAACACCTCAAAAGCCATCTATGCTCCAAGAACATCTTTGATATTCTGTCATAAAAATGTCACATCATTAAATGTGACAGCCTGGTGTCAGCTGAAAGACTTACATAAACCAGCTGCACTGATCTGCTGCAGCTTTAAACTACAGAAATATCAAAAAAGTTTTTTCCTTTAAAATTCACTGCCTTCTGACAACTTTGTGGGTAAAACATGTTTCTGTTGTAAAAGAGGCTGAAAATAAATGGCAACAAGTTTAAAAAATGCTCACTTCTAAACACCAAAGGAGGACCTTAAGTTAACAAAAGTGAGCTCAGTTAGAGTTTTCATTTGAGTGTTAAGCATTGCTGCAGGGCGCAGCAAGTCATGCTTACAAAAAAATATTAAAGACACTGATATGGCCAGAAGCTCTTCTTCATTATTTTCCCTTTTTTACTACTTTCAAGCAGAATATACTATTATTTTGTAAATGTGTGATTAATTGCAACCCTGGATGAGGATAAGGAGCAGAAAATTAGAGGATTAGAGGAAAAGCAACAAGGTGGCTTTGGATAAAGAGGGGAGACTCTTGGCTTGTTGCTGCTGGGATGCAAGCTGGGACTTCATCACCCCAGCTGGGTCCCCTGGGCGAAGGGGTATGATGTTGAAAGACACGAAACCCCCAATGACCCCAGGAACATCACTCCAGATGCATCCCAGTGCATCATTGCGATGTATCTTAAAACCAAGCTCTGCTAAAAGGATGAAATGCTACTGTATACATAGTCCACTGTCACACCCACAACAAAGGGAGTTGTTCATCCAGTCTAGATCTGAAACTTTACTTTTAATAGCAGACAAAGGAAAATATCCCAGCCTCTATTAGATTAAATCCACTAGAGATTAAACATTTCAGGCCCTTTAGGGGTGAACTGCATTGAATGCTTTTAAGGTTGTTAAATCCATATAGATACCCAGGGACAGTGCTAATAAAATCCTCCTCTTTAATCTCTAAATTTGTTTTTAAGAACAATATCCCTCATAGCCACATGAGTGCTGATATGACAGGAAAAGGTGACTAATTTTGCACTGATCAGCACTTAAATATGCTAAGCTAAGAAAGAAACTATAACCATTTAATCATTTTAAACCTTATTTTACTGCTTTTTAAACCAGCTAAGCCTTTTAGAGCATATAACAATTTGATCTAAAATATGGTCAACTATAAATTTAGTCATGCAATGTTTGATCTCAACCTTAAAATGTTGAATTAGGGACAGACATGGGCTCTAGCACATCATCCACTCTCCAGAGAGGGTGACTGGCTACAATCTTCCATCTCTGCCTGACCTGTACACCTCCACAACACTAAGGTGTGCAGGTAAAATTGCAGCCAACCCCTCTCACCCAGGACATAAATGTTTTGAGGCCTTCCGCTTTGGCAGGAAGCCGAGGTCCATCCGGAAAAAACATCCCACCACAAGAACAGTTTCTTTACCTCTGCTGTCCGCCTCATGAACAGCAGTCCAGCCCTCCCCTCACAGACTCTCACCGAAGCCCAGAAGCAGCAGACAAAAATTATGCATGTCTATACAGACTTAATGCTTTATGTTAACACACACCTGGCTCTATCTCTCATGGTTACAACTTCACATTGTTTGTTATACTCTGATGTTTATTCCATTTTAAATTCTTATTTTTGAACTATATTTTTTTCTATATAATTTTATTTGAGTCTATCCTCTTAATAATTCTATTAGCCTTGCAATATTTTATATTATTACTTTGTTATTTGTTTTGCACCAAAAACCAAGTCAGATTCTTGCATGGGAAAATGTACTTGCAATAAATCCCTATTCTGAGTCTGATTAAGCATCTTGATGAGAATTTCTTCAACACTTTATTTAAGTTAAAAAAATTACCTTCACCCACAGTTGTTTAAACATGTTTCAACTGATGTTACATCAAATGACAGCTTCATATTTTATAATAAAAGACAGCGCTATCCCAATGAGTTATATCATCCAATTAAAATGACTGTAGCATTTACTTGATATCCACTATGACACGATACGATACGATATGATACGATACGATACACTTTTTTGTACCCTTAGGGAAATTTGTCTTGGACTCTAAGAGCTGCATAGATAAGGCTGCCAATTCCCACTTCTTTTGGAGCAGCACTACATCCACTTCAGAACTACCAGAGTATTTCTTATACTTTAAGTCCAGTGTGGGATTTTTTTCAAGGTATATTTTGATTTGGACATTTTTGACATCTATCTCAGTTATTCTCTTTTCCCTCCTGAGTGCCTTCTGTGTTTGCACACAGCCCTGCAGTCTCAAGCCTTTAAATGGCCAGAAAGGGTAATTTTTCATTGCAAATTAAAATAAAACATACATGACTTTCAGGGTTATGAGGACGTGATGGTCATCACAGGTGCATGCAGTTCAGCAGTTTAATAAAATATCATGGATCTCATGCAAATTTCTCTTGGAAACTTTTAAGGAACTAATTTCATTTTTTTTTAGTGAATACAATCTACTGGTCTTGTACAAAGCTGCCTGACAAGCAAATGAATCTCTCATTCCAGATCAACTGGGCTGCAACTCAGGCTTTTGTTACCTGATGGAGATCAGTCTGGGCTCTCATAATACGTAATCAAGCTGTTTTATTTTCCTGTCTACACATACAGTAGTTAGATATGTGCGCAATTTTACTTAGTTGAAATTTAAAAGGTATGTTGCTTTTATTTTGTGAAAAACTGTGATGGAAACGCAGCTAGTGTCATCAGATGAACATCCTGGTACCATGATTACCTGAGTGCTGTGTGGAGCCTCCACGACTGTAGAGGGGAGGAGCTTGAAAGGCATAGACAACGTCACTGTCAGCAATTGCTGTCAGGTCGTCATCGTCTGAAAAGGAACGCTGGAAACCTGTCGAGTAGAGCTCTGAGAGGATGACCTGAAAAGAGAGAGAGAGAGAGAGAGAGAAGCTGTGAATTATCTGCTTTCAGACACAGTCCTTACAAATCATACAGTCTTGGACCAATAACAAACTGAACTGAAAAAACAACATTCAGCTTCAACGGCACAAGAGCTGACTTTGTGTGATAACCTGCATGACATAAAAGCCAGACCACAAGGAGTTCAGCAGGCAGGTTCAACAGGGAAATGAAAGTACATACGTACTAGTGTAATCAGATCAAATACAACAAAAAGATGTAAAGGTTGCTGCTTTAGAAATAAATCATATAAAGCAGAACAAAGAGAGGTTTTCAAACAAGCAGAAAATCAGAGAACAGGAGGGTAAATACATCAACATCAAAAGTCAAACATGAACATCTGCAATGGGAATAGTATGAAGACACAGTTTCTTTCATATCTCATAATTACCATATATTTTTTTTACCTATCATAGATGTGCATTTTATACTTTCAGTTATCAGAGCTCTAAGAGTGAAGATAAAAAAAATCTGAAGTGAGCAGAACTAAATAATCCACACTGAAGAGTATGTTGTAATTGTAAGGGCACAGATGCTTACAAGTTTTAATTTTATTCCTTTTCATGTATGCATATATGCAGAATTTTGAAGTGACAAATTAGTATGTTCACAGTTTTGCAAATTTATAAAGAATAAAAAACTGAAATATTAAAACCCAAGCGGACTTTTATGTGTTTTGCACTGAAGAGAGGCTTATGTCTAGCCACTCTGCCATCAAGCCCAGATCAGTGGAAGGATGCAGTGATGGTTATCCTTCTGGAACTTTGTCCCATCTCCACACAGGATCTCTGGATCTCTGTCAAAGTGACCATATGGTTCTCAGTCACCTGTCTTACTAGGCTCTTCTCCCCCAGTTGCTCAGTTTGGTCAGGTAACGAGCTCTTGGAAGAGTTGTGCCAAACTCCTTTCATTTGAGAATTATGGAAGCCACTGTGCTCTTTGGAAACTTTAGTGCAGAGGTTATGTTTTTGTTGCCTTCCCCAGATCTGTGCCTTGCAAAAATCTAGTTCATGAGCTCTGGAGGCAGTCCCTTTGACCCCATGACTAGGTTTTGCTCTAATATGCACTGTCAGCTGTGAGGCCTTCTAAAGAGAGAGGAGAGCCTTTCCAAATTATGTCCACTCAATTTAATTCACCACAGATGGACTCCAATCAAGGTCTAGAAACATCTCAGCAATAATCAAGTGAAATGGGAGGAGCCTGAGCTAAATTTCAAGTGTTGTTGCAAAAGGTCTGAATACCTTTACAGATACAAAATATCTCTGTTATTTTAAAGTTGTTTGTTCCTGTGTGTGCAGATACCTGATCTGGGGAGATGTTTCCCTCCTCTGCCACCATGGATCTCAGGCAGGACATGGAACCAAAGAGAGGAACAGCCAGCCCCACCCGCAGGTACCTCTGACCCTTTGTGCTGAACACCAGCGTCACATACATCGGTCTGTGGGAAACATCGATACAGAGTAGAGGGGGGAGAAAATTAATGTGAATAAGGAGGGAGAAAGGGAGGGAGAGGAAGACAGAGAGATCATACATAACATCTTAGATCAAAGAGCAAAGTTGTTTAGCAATGCTCCTTTCTTTTTACTTTACAATGTATTCCAAAAACAAAGGACACCAGGGATTTTTATGTTTAACAATGCAGGCAACTTTGATACAGAGATGTCATCTACAGATGCAGATAAACCAAAACATGACAACGTAATCTGTGCTTTTGTGAATTCAGGTGCAGCAGTGTCAACAAAGATCATGCTGTCAGTTTTTTAGAACATTTATCATTTATTCTCGACTAAATCTAAGAGTGTATAAAATATTAAAGTACCTTCAGTGACGTCAGCCAGTGGTTTCTGAAGCTTATTTATGAAGCCTACCATTAGCGGTCACCATTTTAGAAATGTCTCAAATTAGCTATCAGTCAGGCTAGAAACAGTCAGAGGTAGTGCTAAAGAGGGTCATTAGCCTCCGGGCTAACAACATAGTCAAAATACCTGCCCCTCCCCACCTCTAATATATATAACTCTTAGCCTTGATATGATCAGAACTGATTAGTCATAAAAACACCACCCCCCAAAGTGTGAGCCAACAAAGCAATTAATTATTCAGACAAAAACTTTTTGAACCAGACTGTAAAAATGTTAAATATGCTGTAAATAAAGGGCATGTTTGTAAGACTTTTAACAGGACTGTTGGGCCCTCGTAGTTGGTTTACATAAGTTGGTGTTTTTAGAACAAAAAGATAAGTCCTTATGACATATGTTACACATTTTATTGCCTTTTCTTGTTGCTTTTTGCTGTATAGATGATTACCTGTTTATCTATATTATTTTGAAGGATTAGGCTTTGGCTTAATTGATAAAGCTTGAAAGAATGAAGGGGTTAGACAAGAAACACTAAATAAACAAAAGTATTTTGCTGCCTGACCATTACAACAGGAATTGTAACAAAATTGTATTCAAATACATGAACTTTAATATGGAGTTGGCCCCACTATTGCAGCTACAGCAGATTCTTGAAAGACTTTCCACAAGATTTTGGAGCGTTTCTGTGGAAGGTCAGGTCACCGAAGTTTAACAAGAAGACTTGTCTCGCAATCTCCATTTAATTTCATCCCAAAGGTGCCTGATGGGGTTGAGGTAGTAAAGTTCTTCCACACCAAACTAATCAAACCATGTCTATATACTCCTTTCTTTGTGCACTGGGGCACAGTCATGTTGGAACAGAAAAGGTCCTTCCCCAAACTGTTGCCACAAATTTGGAAGCATAGCATTGTCCAGAAAGTCTTGGTATGCTAAGATTACCCCACACTGGGATAAGGGGTCTAGCCCAAACCCTGAACAAAAGCCCCATGCCATCATCCCTCCCCCCAACAAACCTCACATTTGGCACAATACAGTCAGGCAGGTAACATTCTCCAGGTATCTGCCAAACAGAGAGGAATGATACTTCACTCCACAGAACACGTTTCCACCACTCTTGTCCAGCGTGCTTTACACCACTCCATCCAGCGCTTGGAATTGGACTTGGTGACGTGAGGCTTGCATGCAGCTGCTCGGCCATGGAAACGCATTCCATGAAGCTCCCACACAGTTTTTGTGCTTACATTCATGCCAGCGGAAGTTAAAACCTCTTAAGCTATGGAATCTGCAGAGCATTGGCAACTTTTATGCGACATGTGCCTGACAGTTGTTGACCCTGCTTTCTGATTTTCTGTGGTCATCCACTTCATGGCTAAGTAGCTGCTGTTCCTAAACGCTTAAACTTTCTAATAATGTCACTTTACAGCTGACTGTAGAATATCCAACAGGGGTGACATTTCACGAATTGTCTTATTGCAAGGTGACATCTTTTCACAAAACTGAGCTTTAAGTCACTGAGCTCTGGCTAGGTGCTTGATCTTATACAACGGGTCTGATTGAAACACCTGAAGACAATAATTAACAGGTGTTGCCAAATACTTTTGTCCGTATAGTGTAAGTCTTTTCAGAAAGTATGTTCCTATTAATATCCATGTTGGTTGCCAGTATATTTTTGTTAATTTCAAAGTGTTTTAGATGGACATTTAAATGAAAATTGAAGAAATGAATCTAAATTTATCTTACCATGTAGTTTATAAAAAACAAGATTTCTTTTAACATTGTACCTGCAGTTACAGCTAAATAAAATCTGAAATAAAATGACTGATGACTAATGATGATGTGGAGCTGGTAAAAGTCAACTTGTAACTTAACCACATCTGATTTATCTTTGTCTACTTTAGTTTCTACTGTGAGTTGTTTACATTCAAATGAGTGAGCATATGTGTGCAAATTTATGCATGGCTGGACATGAATAATGTAGCAGTGGTTTTAAAGTCGTGTCCTATGAAATGCTTGATTTAGAACAATCTAAACACTTTTCTTTAAGGCATGAAAATGATAAAAGGATGGTAGAAAGGTTTTTTTTTTAACTCAGGATCAGATGTGTAGAGAGAGAGAAGATGACTCGAGAAGATGAGAGAAGAAAAAAAGAGCAGGTAGCCGGTGGGACAGAGTGAGGTCGCGCCTTCACATTTGGGATAATTGCTGACACCTCCACTTCCTGTTTCCCATCATGCATTATTCAGGTAAGTAATGTGTTAGCAGTGGGATGTCTGACAGAGCAGGCAGCAGAGGATCTGAGCAGCTGTTTTATTTACGCTGTAAGATGTTCTGAGATGAGACACCAGCATGTGAAATGAAAAAGGATGAGAGGTGTGAGATGATCCTCGAGAGGAACAGGAAATAGAGATGTCATCTTAAGAGGCAGGGGAGGTTTCATGCAGCCTCACAGCCTCCTGCTGGTTTGAAGCCTGATAGTCTCTATTATACTGCAGAGTCTCATACCATGTTCCTTTTTGGAGCATGCAGAGTAAAGGGAGTTGTGCAGGTGTATCAAAAATAGTACTGAAAATAATGGCATAACCAACATGTGATAAAATTACTGCACTTCAGTGTCTGAGATCTTTGGTTACAAATGTAATTCTTTCTGCTTGGTTGAAAATGTTTCATATTTGCAGGAATCCATTCGTTTCACTTGATGCCATGAAATATGTGCTGAATGTATTGAAAAAAATAAAGTAGAAAACAATATTCAGAATCATTGCATCCAGATAGAAGTACGTTTAAATGTCTGCTATTTGTCTGTCACGACAGATTGTAAGAATTGTTCGGTGATTGAATTTGCACTGACAGCTCAGAATTTTAGAACAGAAATATGCTCTCAGCAGAGTTCAGAAGTTTGCTGCATTTTTTTGGGACACTGACTGTAAATTTATGACTCTCTCCTGTTTCATAAATAGACTCTACTTTTGCCAGAAATACTTGTTCAGAGTTTAAGTTGATCAGAGTTTAAGTTTTTCTAAAACACACCTCACCTCACAATAACATTGTTGTTAAGACAGTTTGATTGGTCGATCCCAGTTTCAAATTTTTCCCTAGTCTGACCTGTTAGGACAGATTTTAGCTGATTTTCATTATTTGAAAAATAAATATTGAAAGCAAAACTGAATCATTTTGTACCTTGTCTTTTATGGAAGTCAAATCTTACATCCATAATTCAACACAAGCTGTAGATTAACTTCTATTTTAAAACAATCTTCAAAACTGCACCAGGTCTAAGGTAATTATACAAGAATTGAATATATGCATTAAGGCAGCATTCTAGAAAGATTTAAACAGGAATCCTTAACACTGTCTTTGTCTCTGGTTGTTTAATGTAACTTATTTATAAGTCAACTAAAAGAAACAGAGAGGTTTACTGTTTTACTCTCTTTAGCTGTATTCTCCCTAACACCTGAGAAATAATGTATAATCCACCAAATAACAACATTCACTTCCTGTTTCATTTAGCTATAGCTTAAAGTCCCTGTAAGGCAGTAAAAAGTCTTTAGGTTTGTATGACAGGCTACTGTGTTATGAACCACAAGGCCAAATTTCAATCATGAAAAACATCTCTAAGACTATAAAATTAAGTTTCAAATTCATGACAAATGAAGCAGTAATATTTGAACAACAAACAATGAACAAAAACAGCATGTAGCTGGCTGTTTATTATTGCTCCATGCAGGTTGCACCAAACACAAGGTTCCAGCTAGTTTAATGAGCATGAGCATAGAATTTTATGGTTTAACAAAGCCTTTAAAATTAATATATGGGGACTTGTTACTAAGTGATTAAAAGTAACACTGTATGACCATCCCATCCCTATGTACTTATAGGAACTGTTTACATGCACTAAGTCTTGCAAAGGGCACCTTGGAAGGACCCCAGAAGGGAATTGACTCCCCTTCAATTACTAGAATGGGAGCTGAATCATCTATCTCTCAGTTCCTAATCCAGTCCCCTGCAGACTGAGCTACTGCCAAGCTCTTTTATCTCTAGAAGAAGACATACTTCATAATGTATAAAGTAAAACAAAATGTTAAATAAGGGCACATCCTGAATGCAGATCCATAATCTCTGGAAGCTTGTTTGCCCTTTTGTACTTCTGCAACCCTTAGTTCCCACCCACTGAGCCCTGAGAGAAATATACTCTTAATTTATTTCACTGATCAGCAACTAGCAAGCTTTTTCCTGAAGTCTTGGAACTTGTCTGATTATATTCACTTGCTTTCCAACAAAAGCATTCATATAGGGGAACTGTGTGAGGTTACATCAGGAGATATCACAGTCAAAGATACCGAGGTGCATCTTTCTCTCAGCCATAGAGACATTATCTGCATCACCCAGATCTCAGTGCCCTGCTGCCAGCCAGACCCTGCTGTGTCTTTAGGGACCTCATACTTTTCAGGCATTCTGCAGGGATACTGCTGCAGCAGGACCATGCATGAGAACCCTGTGTGTGCGTGTGTCCAGCAGTGAGCACATGCTGAATCTGAATGAATTTTCCACCATGCTGGGGTTCAGGCTACTGCAGGGACAGACCACACAGTCAGAGAGTTGAAAAACTGATGTAGAAGTAGAACATGCAGAGGGGATGCAGAGCAGGGACATCCGCCAGATTGAAGATATGAAGGTTCACTAAACACTGACTGTCATCAAATCATGTGAACTCAGTTTAATCAGTATTGAACCGGCCAGTTGGAAATCTGGACAGATGTTGCAAATGAGAGAGAATGATCAAATGGCAGCAAATGATGATTAACTATTTTTGTTCCTATAGAGTGTGGAGAGCAACAATATGACCAAAACAGCACAACATAAAATAACAGACTGCTTTAACAGAACAGCACAGACAGACAGAGAGACAGATATGTGGATGAGTGGACAGACAACACATTTCTGCTGATATTTACAACCAATATTTTGGCTACAAAAATCTGCCTTTATTACATGTAAATATTGTCTGACAGAGTTTTACAGAGTTTCTGCTTATCGTATCCATTCTTCTCATTGGCAAAAAAGCTATCTCAAACTATTTATTATTATATTTAAAAAGGATAAATAAAAAAGAGGATCTGTTGATTTTCTAGAAAAAAATAGAAATTTTCAAGTATAAAAAGTCTTACATTTACAAGAAAAAGACAGAAATTTTGGTCTTCAAAAGTTGTAAACTTACATTAACCAAAACTCATACTTTTTGAGATTATAAAGTTGAAAATAGCTGATTCCATGGAATAAAATCCTACAAGATGATGCTTTTTTTCCATGCACAAGTCCAGTTTGCAGTTTCAAGCGCAATCAAACGATGCTTCTTACTAGGACTGATCGTCAAAGAAATAGTCTATCATTATCCTCAGGACTTCATAAAGACATTTTTGGAAACATCAAGCCACACTTTTCAATATGATTTCATGTAAATTCGACTTTATGTTGTAAATGTATGACTTTAAAACCTTGAAATGTTTGGGTTTATAATGCCAGAATCTGACATTTCAAACTTTGAAATTCAGAGTTTTTTTCTTATAATTGTAATTCTGAGTTTGGTTTTTTGTACATATCAGATTTCATACTTAAAAAAAGAAAGAATTTGTGAAAAGAAAAATTCTACAATCTTATAGCTACCAAGTATGTCTGTGTCCCTTTAAGTTTTTCAGTAATTTTACCTAATCTGAGTCAATGCTCTTCAGCTTTAATTGACAAAAAGGTGCAAAGGACTCCATCTAGTGTATTTTCTATGTTGCAGCTAAACTTAGATAAAGAAAGCCCAAGTATAGGCCTAAAAAGAGATCTAGTCAAGCTTAAGAATACAGCTGTGTAATGGATGTTAAGGGCCTTTAACAATAACAAAATATTGATAACTGACACTCATTCTTGAGCCCATTAAATCTGTCCTTGTTCTCTTCAGTTTCTCTCTTGTAGAGGCACTGACTAAAAGAGAGACCTTGCTGAGATGCAGCTTCTGATGCAGTTTGAAATGGATAAAAGAAGAAAGCATCTGGTCAGGGACTTTTATGAGAACCATTTATCACTACAGGATGACCACGGCCTTAGCTGTTGATGTCATATTATATGACACAGTGATATTTATTTTAAAACCTGGACTGTTAACAGAATTTCTGCAGCTGCAGCTGTGTACTTCACGTGCATATGCAATATAATATGTCAGAGTTATATCAGCTTTATAGACCTGAAAGAATGACTAAATGAGCAAATTTAAACATAATGTCATTTAGTGAAGAAGTGGCCTTATTTTATTTTATCTTTTTTTATTTTAACATAATCTTGATTTTTATTTTTCAAGGGACCAGGAAAAAGTTTAGCTGATACAAATTGATGCCGTTTGTGTTACCTCCACACCTGCCTGCTTCCAGAGGGCTAATCACTTTGCCTTGACAGGTGGAGATGCTTATTAAATACTTGAATACTTGGTGAAACAATGAAAGGACAGAGTACCACTGGCTTTAACCATAACAATGACAGAATTGGACCTGTGACTGCCCCTCTCTCTGACTGTGGTGTGTTTGGTCTCTCACCTGTGTGACTCTCAGGATGCAGATTGTCAAAAAGTTTGCAAACTTTGCGCATTTCGTGCAAATAACTGTTCCTTGCGCCCAGTTGGTTTAGAAAAACTTAAAGCAATTCCATACAAGGCATTTAGAGTTATTTTAAGGACTAAATCTTAAGTTGCATTTTCAGTTGGGCTAAACGATTTGGGAAAATAATATAATTGCGTTTTTTTTTTTTTACCCAATATTGCAATTGCAATTTAATATGCGATTATATCTTAAGTTCCTAACTCATGTATTTTCCAACAAAAACAAGCAATAATTCATTCTATATTATAACCAACCCAATATTAGACTAAACTAGGGCTGAAAATTTTTGAAAAAATATCTAATTGTGATGATGATTTTGACTCATTTTGCAAACTAGCTATGAACTGTTGTATTAAAGGGAATGATTATTTTAATATAATTCTAATATTTAACAAGAAAAACATATAAAAATGTAGAAAGGATTTTTTTGTACACTATTCCAAAAATATGCCACTAGAATGATTGCATGATATGTAATGCATAACATCTCTGCTGCAAAATGAGTTCTAGACTGGTATTTTGATACAAATTTCAGGATAAAGAAATATTGCACCTCCTGTGATTTGAAAATTGCACCAGGCCCTATTGCAATTTAATCTAATTTGCGATAAATTGCCCAGCCCTAATTTTCAGCCATGTATCCAGCTCTGTCAGGAAACAAAAGGGGAGGGGGTGAGTGATCATAAATACAGTATGTACAGCTAGAATGCAACTCCTATATTTCTCAGCAGCAGAAGTGCAGAATGTTGATACATTCTATTTCTTCACAATCTAACTCATTTACATAGCAAAAATTGAGAAATATGCTAACTCCTTATGTTGTAGAACAAAATAGTTTGGGTTTTACAGACAGGAATGTGTGATGTCACATGCTACAAGCTGGCTGGAACAACCCTTGACTACTAGGACTACCAGACTGACTAATGACTGTGAAAAGATGCAATGAGACAGCCTGGAGAAATGGTAGTAGGTCTGAGAGGGTCAGCAGCCTGACCTCCATCTTCTGAGAGAGAGAAAACCCCAGGACTTCACCCCAGAAATCCTTGAGAGGAGGAGACGGTGATAGTTCCTTTCTCACACACCAAAGGACATTGATTCATGGCAGTAGAGATACGCAGATAAGTTTTCAACTTTGTATGTGACAAGGTGTGCAACCAGGGCATGAACTGAATATCCACCAGTCCAAGATGAAGTTTACCCGACACACCTGATCAACTGTTTCATAAATCCATTGCATTTCATATTCATCTGGGAAACCTCCACACATAGTATTTGGGAAGGGCAGGACTTTTAAAAAAAATTTGTTTGGACGTTAACTGGATAAATATTCTGTCTGTCATTTGCATTACAAGCTAATCACTACACCAACAGCAGCCATTGTAGCCTATATACTAGCTTATAGTCAAACTTACCTCTCATTTAACTATCACAAAGTCAGGCCAAAGAAGGTAGGAAGAACAGCAAAAACATTTTTTTACCTCCGCCAAGGAGGTTATGTGATCGGCAAGGTTTGTTCGTTTGTTAGTTAGTTTGTTAGCAACATAACTCAAAAAGTTATGGATGGATTTTGATGAAATTTTCAGGAAATGTCACAAATGGCATAAGGAAGAACTGCTTAGTTTTGGGAGTGATCTGGATCACCGTCTGGATCCAGGAATTTTTTTAAGCATTCTTCACTATTGGGAAATAGGGCTAATGGTGGAGGTCTGCGCTCTCTGAGTGCTTTTCTAGTTCTGTCATGAAAAGCTTTCATTGCTTTTCTTTGCTCTCATATAATAAAGAAATGCAGTCCAGCTGCGATGAAACTGCTGTTATAAAAGGCTACCCTCTCCCTGTACAACTAAACAACGCCCATAGCTACCATCTTGCTCTCTTTAAATGATGCTGATTGGTTAGGACCGTTCTCAGACCTTGCAACAATCGTTTCGTACCGGGGCTTTGCAAAATGGATTTGCCTAATGACAGACATGGGATCTGACCCATTAGAGATACTTAAAGTGATGATATTCAGGGAGCAGGATTTGGGATCTGGTGAGTTCTTGATCAGTCCACCTGCTTTAACTCTGCTGTGGTACCTTATCACTCAACCTGTGGAGCAACTACTTGCAAAAAATTAATAAATAAAAAAATTAAGTGGTCAAACTCTAGGAACTAACCAAGCCAAGGCAGGACTGCATTGTAGAGGCCAGGAAAGAGAAAAGGACATTAAGGTGGTAGAAGAAAGGAGAGGGAATGAGTGCTGAGGGTGGTGTGTGAGCCGAGGGTGTTACAGGCAAGATCCTCTACAAGGCTTATAACACCCTGAGCATCACAGAGGCCATCAAGTTAACTACTGAGGCTGCCTCGTTTCCTGTGGAGTTGCTTTGGAACAGGACAAGAGAGCTGCAAGAGACTGTGAGCTACCTGGACAATCCCATTTGGGTTGCATGGGCATGGGTGTCTGACGTTTGCAGACATGAAACATTGAGAGGCCCAAAATAACATCAATGATTAATGTCCAGGTGTGTTACAAGAGGATGTATGCTGCAAGGTTTTTTTCTTTTTTGGCACTGTATAAATATTTATTACATACATTTTACCTGAAAAGTGTGTTCCAAGGCAGACAAATATGCACCTGCACAAATTTATAATAACGTTGTCAGCAATAATTAAATAAAAATCACATTATACATTACCTTGTTTGTCGTAGGGGGATGGGCAGGGAGATACATGAAAACGGGTCAAAGGTGTTGCTCTGCTTAAGGCAATGCGGGCACGTCAGAGAGGACCTGAAGACAGAAAGAGAAAGCACTTTAAGTTTTTTCCATGCATGTACTCACATAAACCAGATACTCTGTATTTATTGACTCTTGGAATCACATTGCTTTTCAAACTTTCACCCTTAATACATTCAAAGACTTTCAAAGACTCCACACATAGATTTGGACTGATGGATATACAGATATCACATAGCTCTTTTGTATATTCACTGTCTTCGTATTTGAAGAGGCTCAATTATCTGCTTTGCCTCAAGGATGGCTCCTTACTGTTACTCCTTACTCCTTTTCAAAAGCCCCTGATTACTTAATTACCAAAAAGCCCCTGAAGATGATTTCATCATCCAGCAATCACCTCTGGTGGGTCTCATTAGCGCCCCCACAGGGCCGTAGGAGAGCTGTCATGATCATTGCCAAGGTTTAATAAAAGAATCTCAAATGATAAAAAAGGGTTAAACTCAGGATTTCTACAATTTCTCCCTATTGTTTCACATCTTTTAATCAAACAATTTTTCATTTCTAACTGTTTTGTTTTATTGTGGATTTTGTACCGTCTTAAACTAAGGGTTAGGAAAGGGTACTGAATTAGGTACTTTTATAGGTACCGACCGAATTCCGTCAGTACGCCTGAGTATCGATTTACGTAAGAATTAAACAGTACCATGTTTCGGTACCTAAACGCATCCCTGTGACTGCAAGAGAGTGGAAGAGAAGTCAATTTTTCATGCCGGACACGAATGCAGCATTGCACGCACGTGAGTAATGACGTCGGCAGCAGCTAACTGAATCAACAAAACAAGCATGGCTGATAGGAAGCAACTGAAGGTAGCGCTCCACTTATCAAAATATGATGGAGGTTACGCTGCAATATTTGGGATACGTTTGTTCGCTCAGTCACCTGACACTGGATTATGGCATGGTACAGACTGCCTAGTGTGAGTGCGTCCTAAAAGTTGCTCTCCATCTCTTTAACTTGGCACAGCTGATGACGTAGAAAGCCCTCTGTCAGGATGGATTCAGAGTGATTCTAAAGGAGTGACAGAGCCACAGGCCCGTCCTCACTGCTTATTTTTATCGCAGAATGAAACAATTTGCCACTTTCTATTAATTTTTTGCAGTAAATACAAATAGAACGTAACAGACTCAGTGTGCATGGTTCGGGTGTGTGACTTTTTTCGGATTAAGGCTCAGCAGTGGCGGACAAAGTATTCAACTCCAGTACTTGAGTCAAAGTATTGATACTCATGGTCAAATCTTACTCAAGTACAAGTAAAGTTGCTTGGTGAAATTTTACTCAACTTAAAGTACTAAAGTACTTACTTTTAAAAATACTTAAGTATTCAAAATTTCAAGGTACATTTTCTTATATCAGTACATTGCTGTATTGTTTTCTTAGTGCTTTTATAGAACCTTGTAACTCTCTGAAACCTCCTAATGATGCACTGACTTAACCACTCTGCTACAAAAATGTGTATAGAAATATGGTATGAATCATTCCTCATTTCTGAAATCTCAAGCATCGAGCTGAGATATGGCCATGGGTGTGCTAGTTTTTCAGCTTGAGTTTCTCCTTCCATCTCCATGGCAGAGTTTTGTTTGAATGAAGGTGGGAGAGTTTGCTACACAGAGCGAGGATGACGTAGCCTATTTCCAAATCCATCCCAGGTGTGAGTGGTGACTGTGATTGGTTCCCTTCTTTGAGGAGCACAGCATGTGGCCAATTGCATTTTAGAAAAGAAAAACACCAACATCTCACTACAAAGCTATACTGAACCTAAAAGGAACGTGTAACGACAAGCTTCCTAGAAATGTAGTCGGAAAAAAGTACAATATTTGTCTTTGAAATGTAGTGGAGTGAAAGTCATAAGTTTCCAAAAAAACAAATACTCAAGTAAAGAACAAATACTGAAAACATGTACTTCAGTACAGTACTCAAGTAAATGTACTCCGTTACTGTCCACCACTGAGGCTCAGTTATGATTCTGTGTGGACGGGAGCATGTTTGATGAGTGAGGAGCAGACTCTTCTCTTACCAGAGAAAGATGACATCTGAGTTTTGCTGAAAAAGACCTGCATGAAGAAAGATGCGCAGTGCACATTGTTCATGGTAGAGGAAGTAATTTGTTTACTTTCATTTGTAATACTTTATTCAGTATACTTTTATAGCTTTATTCATTCATTTAGTTATTTTGATTCCATACTCTATTGTTTATTTGTTTTAAACCCTCCAGGGACCCCAACGCACATTTTTCCAAGAGGGGAAATCAGAGGAATAGGGGGCAATGGGGCTGGGTTTTAATTTGTGTAAAATAAAGAAAAACCACTGGGTAGTTATAGTAGTTTAGGTTTTCCATGTTGGAGTAATTTGTAGAAACTCTTGTGATGTTACATTACAAACAGTATTTGATGTTGTTTTGATATAATATAAATTTGATAATGTCTTGAAATTGAGAAATAACTATCTAAAATTCAGAAGTCTGAGGTTTGAGGTTATTTAACATTTAGTATTGCATATTATTCACACACAAAAGTACCGAAAATGGGTACCATTGTGTACCAATACCGGTTCACAGGTACCGGGAATCGGTACCATACCAGTTCAAATGTGAAAGGTCCCCATCCCTACTAAGGGTAAGTGTCTTCCTGTTTGGATACTTTTATTCAGAAAGAAATAAGAAACTTCACATTTAATGAAAATCAATACGGGGTACCATTATTCAGGCCTGCCCATGGCTGGGCCCTTGAAAGCCCTGAGGATGGGCCCTCCCCAGTTGTGATAAATTGATTATGCATGTGTATTGGATCAGCAGCATCCCATCTACCAGTTACTTACTACTTTCAGAGCTGAAAAGTGTATCAAGATATTGTTGGACTTTGGTGATGAAATTAATTATTTTTGCCCATTTCTGTCACTGTTAACAAATTTTTGTAACGTATTAACCCATTCTCACCACTTTTTTAACCACTTATCACCACTATTTCCATCCATTTTTTGCCACTTTCAACACATATTTAACCAGTTTACAACTTTTCACTAATTCATGCGTCTTTCAGCCCATTTTTGATGCTTTTCAACCCCTTATCACCACTATATCAGTCCATTTTTGCCACTTTCAATCCACATTTAACCAATTCTACCACTTTTCACTCATTCTTGCCTCTTTTAAACCATTTTCAAGACTTTTTTCCGCCCATTTTTGCCACCTTAACCCATATTTGCCTCTTTCCGTCCATTTTTGCCACGTTTCACTATTATTCAATTCTTTTCCATCAAAGTTGCCCCAGCATTTTTTACATTAGTGCACATTATGGCTTAGCTATGAAGTAACTTTCCTAATAGTTTACTTCAGTGTACCCATCCACATTGTCAACATTACCAAAAAGATCATGCTTGTGGAAGACAAAGGGTTAACATTTTGGAAAAGGTTTAATATTGTATTACAGCATAAATACATCAATACATTTCTGTTGTTTTGATAAGAGTGTTTTTTATTCAGGAAAAAAATGGTTATCACAGCTTAACTTTGCACTTGACCATGATTATGGAAACCCCCATGGGCCCTGGTTTGGCTGGGCCCCTGAAAGCCCTGCCCTTAATCCCCCCTTATGAGCAGCCTTGCCAATATAAACAATAGAAGTTTGTTTCATTTTCATTAAATAGTTCTTCCTCCCTTCTCTTGATAATTTAGTTTTGCATAGTTTGCAGAGTACTCTACTTTTGTCATCCTCATTTATGTTAAAACATCCCCAAATTGTAGTAAACCTTAACTTACACCAAACAAGAGGGTATCATCATGCCATAAAACGATAGATACAGTATCTGCTATTTTTATGAGAGTGAGTCCTAAGGCTTGGTATTGTAACGATACTCAATTCTGCCATCAGTATGTGCCCATCCCTAGTTTGGACCATGTCTGGAAATTGGTATGGTTGCTGGAAAGATGCTAGTTCACTTCAAGAGTACTGCTAAGTAACTGGGCGAGGTACTTAACTCCCAACCAGTCAGGTGCTTCTTTGTGATCAGCAGCCCCTTATCTGACATCTTTCCATCAGTGCAAGTCCATAGGACCCTGATTGTGTATGTGCACGTAGTTCAGCCTTTTTGCCACCATCTGAATAAAATCTTCTATTACATGTAACAGGATAGTATCCTCAACAATCTTTCAGAGGTTTTTGTCATTTTTCACTTTAAGATATAAGAAAGTTATGTAAGTTTTTGTGACTTAAAGACAGTTACTGCAGTGTTGCTGCATTACCCCATGTTCTCTTTGAGTTTGTGTGCTTGTTATGTGTTTCCTGACACTTGTTTGATTTCCCAGTGTTTCACTGTCATTTCTGCCAGTTGAGCTGTATCCAACTTTGTAGAGATACTAACATGTCAGATGTACAAATATGTTGGAAATAATACGACCATTTTTAAGCCCCACATTTCCCCAGCTGTCAGTGTTGTAGGCAGTGTGCCGTGGCAGCCAGTCACAGGCTCACTAATGATGCCAGTTTGTACTCAGTAAAGCAGACTGACAGGCCGTCATCACTCACACACAGAACACACGCAAAACAACACATGAAGAATCTTGTTGTGAGACTGACAGTGTTTCCAGTCTGGCAGAAAAAAGAGATCAGTACGTTTGTGTGTGTCTCTGATAGTTGAAGAGCAAGGGTGGCACTGTGTAGATGCTGTAGATGAGTCAAACAGAAAGAGCACCATCCTTTACTGTAGACCAGATATCTGGAGCAACATCACACACGCCCTCAAACATGCACCTGCCCAGCACAACAGCAGCTGCTCTTGATTGTTGGAGTGAAGGTTGAGCTGAGCTCTGCTCAGAACAAAATAAAAACACTCCACCAGCAGCATCTCTGAACAACATGCAGTATTATTGTCTGTTTCCAGTGTTTTTCATACATAGAAGCTGTGCAGTACAATAGAAGAGGATGATGATGTGGAGGATTATGCAATGTATAGAGCCCAAAATAGGTCAGGGTATTTGTATATGGTGCATATTGTGTAAAAGCAATGCAACGCATCAATGACAGTACCAAGGAGGATCTCGCTTTTTTAAGAGTTTTATTCACCAGATTTCAAGGGTACATATTTTAATTTTTTACAGCTTTAAGTGCAACATTTGCAAATAGGCTGCTATTTATAGCACTAGTCCATTTTGATTTTAAGAGGGATAGAAGATGTGCATGATTGGGGGAATGGCTGATATTACTGCAAGCCATCACATTATACCTGTTTGTCAGGAGGCTCAAGGCCTGCTGAGATGTCACCTCTTTGTCTGGATGAAATTTAGTTCAAGAAAACTTTTTAATACAAATGGCTTATGTCATTCAAGTTTGGTCCAATACTTTTTAAAGTCTATGGTAGAAAGGAGGGTGAAACAGACAACACACAGTTAACAGTAGCACTAAATGCATTGATACATTGCTAACCTAAAAAAAACATTTATTTTCTTATCTTATCAAATCCCCCTTAGCCAGTAGTAAATGATATATGATCTAGTGCTGAGTACAGAATACATATTTACAGCACCAGGCTAGACTGTTACATGGAGAGCATCAGTGCACATTCATCAGTCTGCAGCCTCAGGCGTGTACTGCAGTGGATAAAGTACACATAATAACTGCGTGTTTGAGGTTTTCATCTATTATCGATATCAAGATCTGTTGCAATGATTCCTGGGGTAAATAAAAAGCAAGGAAAACCTTCACTATCTTCTCAGTGAATGTGCTAAAAAGAAACCCAGCAAAAAAGAAACAAAATAGATCCTTAAGCTTTCTTATGATCACAACATTGAATAATAATATACATTTTTCTTGAGTCATAAGATTATTTAACTACTCCCAATTGCATCAAAGCCTCCCCAGCCTCAAAATGTAAATATTAAACATGTTTGATATTTATGTTGGTCACACTGCCTCTGATGGGAGTACTCACAGCAGCTTGGGTAGCATCAAACATAAAAACAACTAAGCCTTCATCTTAGCCAGGATTTCAATCATCTTCTGTATCATTTATTATAGATATTATGTTTTAATTTTTGCTGCAACTGAAATTCATGCTGGGACAGCCAGCCAAAGATTTCCATCATCCCCCATGTTTGTTTTCCTTCTTCTGAGATTCTATAAGAACTTGTGTGCAGGGAATTCTCACTGTAAGATCAATAATATGGGACTCTTGCCCTATCTTGGCCATCAGCCTGGCCACTAGAGGTGGGAATCTTTAGGCACCTCACGATTCAAACCAACCAGATTTGGTCATTTTATGTGAAATGAATGAATGAATAAACTAATGAAACTTGCAAAGTCTTTAGAGCCTAGAATACAAATTTTGAACTGCATCATACTGTTCATCAAACACAGTAGCGCAGAAAGTCTGTGGGAAATTAATTTCCTTATGAGTGCCTGTCAGTCAGTCAGTCAGTCAGTCAAGTGTCACTGGCTGAGGATTGGAGCCTCCCATCTCTCAGTCTGAGAGTACAAGTGAAAACCTCCTGTCAGGGGAAATTAAGTGGGTTAAAAGGGGATGCCGAGACACATGCATGCGTACGTGCACACACCATTCATTCTTATAGAATGACTCAAGCCCCACAGAAACCCATTTTTTTTTACATCTTTACTTTAATTAACTCTCCATCTTGGCCTGAAGACAATATTTTGATTGCCTGCTGATGACATTATCTTCATAAAAGTGTATTTCAGACTTTAACAGATATCTCATGCCCCCCTTTTCTGATCACTACGTGGCCCAACACATGTCAACAGATAAACATGCACACGTTTTTTTATCAATCTGTCCAACCCTGTCTCTCTTTTCTGTCTCATGTCGTGTCTTTCTGACTGGCCCTTTCTCTCTCTCTCTCGCTCTGTTTCTCTGTCTGTGTGGCTGACTGTCCTGTCTCTCTGATGCTTTGTAGCTGTCTTAATCTCACATACCTACATTAAAAAAAGAAATACAATAAGTTAAGATCCAATTATTTACAGTACTGTAACAGAAATAACAAATTATAATGACTGACTTTAATTCTGGGATCAGACCCTGAATTATTTGTCACAATGTTTATTGTGTGCTTTACATTAAATCAAGTAAAGCTTCATTTTAATCTCGAATAGGACTTCTTGATTTTTCAAAATAACAAGGAAAGAAAGATCTAAGTTCCTTCTTCTGGTTAATGACCTACACTAACTGGTCAGCACCCACTTCAAAGAGTGGCACTGCAGAGAGCAGAGTGGTATCAGCACTGGGTAGAGTGTTGTGTAAGGCTGGGCTTCAGGAAAGCTCTGTGGGTGGTGAAAGTTTCAAAATCACAGTAAGGAGGGTCACAGTCTGGTCATGTTTTGACCAGCCACAGAGCTGTGTGGTGTGCTTCAGAATGGTCAACATGAGCACACTCAAACCTGAATGAAGCCCCTGCAGACATCTTTTGAGATGGCATATATTTATAAAGTCTTTATGGTATCTGACAAGAAAATACAGTATATGAATGAATAAACCGTTTCAGGGCTTCCTGAGGAAGTATGGGAATTTGCTCATATAGTCTATATGTGTTTTGAGGACTTGGAAAAGGCCTACAATTGTGTCCCATGAGGGGTCATGTAGGGGGTAATGTGGGAATATGGGGCCATCATGCCCCTAAAATGAGAGCTGTTTCTGCATCCTAGGCACAAAGTCAGACACGCTCCCACGCATTGGCCTCCGCCAGGGCTGCCCCTTGTCTCTGATTCTGTTAGTGATCTTCATGGACAGGATCTGGAGGCATAGCTGGGGAGAAGAGTTTTTTGGTTTTGGCCTTAGGATTTCATTTCTGCTTTTTGCAGATGATGTGGTTCTGTTGGTTTCTTCAGCCGGGCAGCTCCAGGCAGATTGGTGCAGCATCGGCCCTCATCTTCGGTCATGAGCTCTGGGTAATGACCAAAGAATAAGATCATGGGTTCAAGTGGTCAAAATAAGGAGGGTAAGGAGCGCTGACAATCTGAGGGAGCTCAAAGTAGAGCTGCACCTTAGCCTCAAAAGGAGCCACTTTGTTTGGGCATATGCCTCCTGGTTGCCTACCTGTGGAGGTTTTCCAGGCATATCCAACTTAAAGGAAACCTAGGGCTACACCCAGAACTCACTGGAGGGATTATATATCTCATCTGGCGTAGGAACGTCTCTCAATCCTCCAGGAAGAGCTGTAAATGTTGCTGGGGAAAGGGATGTCTGGGCTGACTTGCTTAGCCTGCTGCCACCGCAACCCAGCCCCAGATAAGCAGAAGAAAATGGATGGAATGGATAAACAGAACATATCAAACTGGATTGACAATAATTTGTGTTACTGCCAAAACAGCTCTTGCTTTTGCTTTTGCTTTTATAACATTAACAGTAAATCGCTCTCTAAAATCTCAGGACCTAAGAAACATGTGGTTTGTACAGATTTGTACAGTAGAGCACATAAATGCTGTGCGATGGTCATGGGTTGTCAAAGATACAGTTACATAGTGTGCACTGACTTTCCACCACGACCACGACCACGACTACGACACGAACGTTACAGAGTTGGCTGGAAATCACACAGTGTATGTCAAGCTTTGGGAACAGAAAGTATGCTAGTGCTGCATTCAGTAATTTATAAACCAATTAACTTTTTTTTAGTAAATCAAGAGACGTTAATCTTTATTTATATATCACCTGTTATACAAGGAAACTTTTCATACACACTTTTATAGTGCCAATTTATAGCAAAAATGATCTCTACAAAGAGAGCAGGTCCAGACTATGTGCCCATCTAATTGAAAAAGAAGGTAGGAGGAGATGAAAACTACAACACAAATAAAACATAGAGTTTCTCTCAGACTGACACAGAACAGTTGACCCTGAGCCCCTACCTAGCAGAGTCACTGACCAATCCTACATTAGCAACCGAAACTATGCACAGAAACCCTGTCAAGCTTTTGCAGAAGCTAGTAAGCTGAAGCAATGAACAAACATTAAACTCATATATTGAAGGCTAACTCAATATAAGCTTAAAATGTAAGGATACATAGGCTTACCCAGCTGTACAAAAACATTGTTGTTCAACTATGTTTGTCCTGCCTGAACATTTCCCTCTAAAACTAGACTAAAATGTAATTTAGTTTTTATCTGACATTCAAAATCCATATTTCTTCACTGTTGGTAAATACATTAAAATACAATGTATCTGCAGCTCTTTTGCCACTCAGCTGTAGAAAGCAGGGATACGAGACTTGGCAGGGTGCATAAAAGCCACAAACTAGTTAGTACCAGATTTATGCAAAAGAATAAATGTTCGGGCTAGAAGTAAAGACCAAAATGTAAGAACTTTTTAGTGACTAAAACTGGACTAAAATGTTTTTGAGTTTTCATCAACTAAAACTATACTAAATCTACACTGGTAGAAATTAGGGCTGCACAATAATGGATTTATGCTGATATGTCGATATTAACAGATTCATTTTAGCTGATATGTGATGGTTTCTTTGATTCTGGTTTTATTTGGGGCATTTCCGGTTCCTGTTGGTGGTGACTGTGGCTAACATCACTTTGTTTCCTCTGAGGCTGCTC
This sequence comes from Cheilinus undulatus, assembly GCF_018320785.1. Classification (NCBI taxonomy): domain Eukaryota; kingdom Metazoa; phylum Chordata; class Actinopteri; order Labriformes; family Labridae; genus Cheilinus; species Cheilinus undulatus. Next base: position 26,458,353 of record NC_054868.1, on the reverse strand, counting down.
CCTTCCCCTGTGGCGCTGAGGTTGATTGGACTTACCTGTCTCTGATTGGTGATCAAGCTCCCTTCAAGAAGCCTGCAGAGACTCTCCTCAGCGTCAGAGAATTGCCAGCTACTCTTCCAGTGCCTCACTCATTTGCCTCACCACAGCCAGCCTCAGCACTCACTCACCAGGGCCCTCACTATTCCCCCTCACCGGATTCCCTCCCCTCACTGTGAAAAGAGTTCTGTTTACAATAAATCTGTTAAAACTTCGTCAAGTCTGGTTCTGCCTTCTGGGTCCACACTCCACCACACTACATGATATCAATACCAATATTTAAATATGTTTTTAAGACCTATAAATACAGTTCTTTGAACACACTTCAAAGTTTGAGGATGAGCAAAGAAACAAACTTTAGTTCTTAAAATAAACTTTTAAGCTTGAAGGTGCAGTGTGTAAAATTGGGAAATTCAACATCGAACAGTCAATTCTAGAATGTGATACTTATTTCTCTAGTGAAAACTGTGGCAACCAGTGGAATTAAAAAAAAAAAAGTGTATCTGTTATTTGATGGCTTCTGTGGCACCATAGACAACATGCAAAATGCAAAAATTCAAGATGGCGGCATCCATGGAGGGGACCCTCCCCATGAATGAACAGATGGCTTATTCTGAGTTAATATTAAAAAAAAAACACTCATCAGGTGGATAAACACTAATTAAGATAGACCTACCTATAGACATCATGTTTCATTTAACCAAGTTTGTTTCACTAAATGCTACTAGGCTAAATATTACACACTGCACCTTTAAGGAATGGGGATGAGTAAAGGAAAAAGACCTCAAGTGGCACAGGTCTGTTGGTCCAGCCTAAACTCCACTAATATCAAATATGGCATGTAAATATCTGCAGATTTTTTTTTGTTGTTTTTTTTTTGCTGATATCAACATCAGGTCGATAACATGGTGTATCCCTAGTAGAAATGACTAAAGTTTGACTAAAACTAAAAGGCATTTTCTCTAAATACTAAATCTAAAAATAGCTGCCAAAATTAACACTGATTCAAAATACTGGATGAAAAAACTTGATAGCTGCACCAACTGTGACTGTGGTTGGTTAGAGAAGAGTCATTAGCCAGAAAGATACAGGAGTATCTTTGACCTTGCTATCAGGAAGAAAAAGTAGCATAAGAATATCTCTTATTGCAGCGGCTCTATGAGGCTAGAAATCACAGAAACTGGAGCATCTATCCGACAGCATTTTCTTTACAAATTGTATAATATCCCAAATGTGTTCACATCAAATCTGCATCACAATAAAAGTCACTTTGATAGGAAAAGAGTACCCGTCCTCGACTATCTTATTTGTTCAGACAAAGAAAGAGGCCAGGGTCTTCCCCACGTCTCCCAGGCCATGAAAAATAGATGCCACAAACTGAGAGTGACAAACAGAGGAGGGAGGAAGAGCTTTTGACAAAGACTCATTTAAACGCTTCTGCACAACAGTGACTCAAGCACTGACTCCCACTCTGGCAGCCCAAACCACAAGACAGCCCCGGCTCTAATCGCAAACATTTATTCAGATCAGACAACTGCACTGAACGCCTCTAAGGAGCATCTCTGTGAGATATAATAAGATTCAGGGAGGAAGAGGAGGGAAGGAAGAGAGATCAGCTGAGTGATACAGACTAGAAGCAAAGGCCAGAGAACAACGAGAGAGAGAGAGAAAGAGAGCGACAAAGACACAGCCAGAAACAAAGAAACAAAAATTAGACACAGTGAGATTGAGGGGGAGTGATTACTCTTTTGTTAGCCAGCATTTAGAGGCAAAGTGACTCTATTCCTCCAGTGATTACACGAAGAAAAGGAGAGAAGAGTGGAAAAGAGAGCGATTAAGAAAAAAGTCTCCCGAGTCAGCAGACTAAATCCAGCTTAGCCTGAGACAGAAGATGAGCATACACATGTATAAAAGCATATTTTTCCACTGAACATGGCCTGATGAAACCAGAGTAGATAATACATTCCAGACCATCAGAGTATCTCTGTGTTTTATAATAAAATGAGAGTGAGACACCAGTGAAAATATTGTATTAGATTTTGGAAACAATTAAAAACTCAGTGGTTTCAGCTGAAGAGCTACTTGTGAATGTGAAGGAACCACCAGGTCAATTCTTCAGACAGAGAGACATTATTTCTGATATCACAAAGTCTGCCACAGTTCTATTTTGATTCAATTTTGTTAAGAGCCATCAAATATCAGACAATATTATACTATTTAACAAATCTAGAATTTCTTTTTGGACAATTTCATTCCTGAGAGGTTGCTGAGTTTAAAGTATTAAATTCACACCAGTAACTCTGATATTTAAGGTGTTTTCATCCGTTTTTAATCCCATTTTGTTCATTTCTTCTGCTAGTTTAGCATTAGTCACCTTCTTGAGTTCCCAAAACGGATGTCATATGGGCTGTCACAACCAATGGCAGGCTGTTCTGTCCTTACATCATGCTTTGCCAAACATCCCACTTAGAAACAGGATGACGGAGCCTGAGTGGCTCATAATGGAGAGAAAAAGACACAGAGACTCTGTGATGTGTCTCTCAGAGTCACTGCAGACAGGAACTGCTGACCCATAATCAACTAATGCAAAAAGCACAAGGATTTCTTTTGGTAAATATGTATACATTTTGAAGACTTTTTCTCACATAATGATCATATTTTCACTTTCGGTCCCTAAGACATGGGAGAACAAGTCTGTGCATAAAAGTCTGAGTCGTTATTGTTTATTGTGCAACACATGTAAAAATGGTTAAGTAATAGTTTCCATGTAGTTTTTCCTTTTCATTATAGTCCCATAACTTCCAGAAATTTCAGTGAATTTACTGTAGCACACATATTGTCAAAGCCCAGGTTGTCCTGAAAAAAAAAAAAAAAAAAAAAAAGGATTATTAGCGTGCGCTTCACTGTGCACCTCAGATTTGATGATTTAAGGCTTTTTAAGACAATAAGTCCAGGTGAGACAAAACAGTTAAAAGAACATCTTAGGGCTGAGAGGGTTAAAGACTCAGGGAAGTCAACCAAGGTCCTGGCTCACTAGAAAAGCTACCGCAAGGGCGTCATTAGAATGGCACAATGGTGAGCTTCCAGAGGAAAAAAGTGGCTACGATTTATGGTTCAAAAGTTACTTAACTTTTTATAACCTGTGTTTCTTCTTGTTGTATATCATTTTCCTTTAATCTTGTTATCCTAAAGCACCAGTTTGTACCTATTGTGCACAACTGAGGCTATGACAAGGTCATAGCAGTGACACAGCATGTGGAAAGGAGTGCAGTTCAGCCTACGTCATCATCATAATGAGTCCTGCAACTTCTTGCATGTTTGTGACATGTTTCTAGGTTCTTTGGAGCATAACTCCTGTGAAACAGTCAGAAAATAACCTTTTTCTCTGCATCACTTTGTTCCCACTCTACTTGACTGTCCACCGCTGTGCTCTCGTCCTCTCTTTTTAGGTGAGATAAGAGCTCATTAACCAGCTAACTTACCAACCTATTTGAGTGCATCACCCCCAGATTAAAAACAACAACCTGTAGTACGTTAAACAAAATTGCTCAGTCTTTTACCTGCTCTGTACAAGGTGATAAAGCACAAGTCTGGAGGAGTGCAAAGTGCCTTTATTTTGATCGCATAATGCACATCTTGTTTTTATGTGTCCCATACCTGATATTTTTATTCCATCTTAACCCCTCAGACTTACATACTGAACACCTAAGTCCATTAAAGTCTGTGAAGGTTTAGTGCTTTGACTGAAGGGTGGACACAGGATTGGACTCTGTCTTTTCTGAAGGTGATTCGGTTTGTAAGTCAGCCTTCTTTGCAGATGCTTGAGGTTGGTACTGCAGGTTATTACCAGCAATACATCAGCCCCATTTGACAGTGCCCTAAAAAAACCCTCTTGTAGCTTGATTGATAGTCTAAACCCATTTAGATTTTTTATGTTTGGCTTGTTTTCTGCAAATGTAGCTGCTTTGGGCTTGCATTTGTATTGCTGAGGATAAAATAGAGTTAAGACTCTGACTGGAACAGTGGACAAGCCTGGATTGAAGAAGGTCTATAATGTAGTTTGACAAAAGAGCAAAATGTGCTCTTCACTCTGTCTTATTCTGTTGTCTTTAGAGCCAGACATGTGTTATTGCTACAGCTGCTCTGTCCTGAGTACTTATTCTCAAACATCTGTTTGTTCAATACTGCAGGAATATAACTTGGACCTTGGAGTGATAGAAAAAGCCTTGAAATCTTAAAGCAGCACACCCTACTTTCTGGATTAAACTTCACAGCATCCACACAGCAAAAATGCCGTCACGTACCTAGATCGACCATTCAAGGACTTCAGGGGCGAAAGAAAAAAAAATGTTTTATTGCAGCATTTGCCAACAGAGAAAGAGAGACAGGGAGAGCTTTATTTCCACCAAAATTAAGGCTATAAGCAAAGATTTTGTGAATGAAAGATTGTGTCTGCTTAAAACTTCTTTATATGTTCCTGTGCACCTTATTCACCAACCTCTGTTCATCAAAATTTCAGCACTTCAGAACTAAAGCTTTGGCCTACAAGCTACTTATACCTGTGCAGATGTAATCAAAATTTCTAAATCATCTCAAATATGCCATCAGAAACAGTATTCACAACAACTGCAGCGATTTTAAAAACATTTTTTGCAGAAACTGAATAAAAAGACACTTGTGTGATGTCAATGAGAGAGAGAGAGAGACAGAGAACAAATTCAGACTTAAGCTTAGATAGAGAAAGTGCATACTGAAGCCAGGGAGGCTAAATATTACATAAACAGCTCAGCAACTGGTATAAAACACTGATATACAACAGTGACAAAGCTTGAAGAAAATCTGCATCTTACATTTAAACACTAACACACAGCAAAGGTGCACCAGTGCTCTGGAGTCATGTCACCCAGAATGTCTTTGTGAACAGTGCCACATGAGTCAATCTTTCCTGACTGACACTCTAGGAGCCATGTCTTCAAGCGGCAAAGAAAAGAGAAAGATCTCTCTAAGGATGCTGTGACTGGTAAACACAACCACAAGTGGAGCAACTTTTTCACCTCTTTGAAGTCATCTTATTTGTGGAGGGAGGTTTGGCATGTACAGTAAAGTCCAAGTTCCAACATCACCCAAAACTGCCAGGGACAACCTGCAGCCTTAGATCCTCAGGCACGGGCTACCTGGTCGTTCCAAAGTCGAGACTCAAATCCAAAGGTGACTGGGCCCTCTCCATCAGGGCCCCTCGACTTTGGAACGATCTGCCTGAGGAGATAAGGCATGCAGAATCATTGACAGCTTTTACATCACTTCTTAAAACTCATTTTTATAGACTTGCTTTTACGTGATGCTGTCCTCTTCTTATTTGGTTTCTATCTTCTCACAAATTCTTACCTATTTTAGTTTAATTTCCTCTTAATCTCTCCTTTACTCCCTGTCAGCCTCATTTTATTTCCTTGCCCCCTGGCTGTTCTTAATCATTACTGTCTTCCTCACTTTATTGCTTTTTTGTCTTTATTGCTTCCCTTTTGTTTACCTCTGTTATAATATCTATCAATTTTACTGCTTTTACAGTTTTAGAGCTCATTTTACCTCACTTTACTGTCTGTTTTTGCCCTCTTATTTACATTTTACTGCCTTTCCTTGTTTATCTCCTGTTTTGTTTTTACTCCTCCTTGGTTCTCTTTTAATTTTTCACGTTTTTATTTTGGTGTTCTCGATCTCAGCCTGTGTAGCTGGGTTCCTGCATTGCCTGGGTTCCTATCATTCCTATCGTTTTATGGTACTTGATGTCTGTGTCTTGCCTGCATCCTGATGATGTTCATGATGTCTTAGTTGTGTAGAATGGTTTCTTGTCTGCACTCTGATATCTGTGATGTCTTAGTTTACATGGCATCACATGACATCTAGGTTTTGATGTATATTGATCTTTATGATTTATTATCTCATCCATATTTTTGGTTAGTTTCTTTAAGTGTTTGGATTTTGTTGATGTTGTCTCTAAATCAGGTTCTGTCTTCTTATCTTTTCTTTGGGTTGTTGCTTTGTTCTTCAGCATATGTCAAAGCATGTTGTAAACCCATGTTTTTAAAAGTCCTATACAAATAAAGTTATTATTATTATTACTGTTATTATTATTATTATTATTACTATTAAAATGCCTGGGAGAAAAAAATAATCTCTGGGCTGAAAGGACACCGCTGGTATGCTGGCGGCCGTGGCCTGAGTAGTGCTGGTAACGGGGCTGGTAGCTTCACTGTGGCTCATCCAAATCCGCCGTCTCCAAGAAGGCGGCAGCCGTTAGCGTGCTGAGAGAGGGGCTAGCAGCTGAAAGGACAAGCATTAGCCAGCTGGACCATCGTGCAAAGGTCAGTGTTGGGCTGTAACCACTTCTGTTGTTCCAAAGGACTGACACCAAAGCTGTGGATGCCTAATCATTCCCAGGTATCCCTGGCAGTTTTGGGGAATGTCAGAAATGGTCTTCTTTGACATGTTGTAGGAGCTACATACATGCTACTGTTTGTGTAGCAAAAATTACATGCGCTCAGCAGACAGGAATCCGACTTTTTAAAGCGCATTTTGAAAATTAAATGCAACATAAAACTGAAAATGATCTCTTCATCTCTCTGATTGTTTAACATTACACCATAAGCCTGTTAGAATGACAAAAAAAAAGCATTCACACATAAATTTGATGTTCACTTATCAAGGACACTAAGACAAAAAAAAGAACTTCAATAATGTAAATATGCCCATTAAAATTTCCAATAGCAAAAAATGATGCAATCAGATGTCTATAAGCATAAAAAATGCAGTCCAAATCTCCTAAAGTCTTCATATACTGTAATACTGTATATGACAAAGAAAAGCAGGAAATGACTTCATTTAAGAAACTACAATTGTAAACAACTGAAGATTTTTTTCTATAACTGAACAATTAATTGATCCAAAATAACTTAAATTAATCATGCATCAGTGTAGTTTGCAACCAGTTGTTGCTGGGTTTTTTGTCAGTCAGTATTTCTATTATTAGCCTGTTGTAGTTCAGAGCGCCCTTTTTTAACCTCTAAAGGTCTCTATATGGGCCTACACACGAGGACCTGGATTCAGGGTGAGCCTTAAAGCTGCTCTGAAGAACTTTTGGTTAGTTTAAGTTTTGCAAATCCCTGTAGACAAAAATGTACATAAACATTTGATGAATATATATTTTTAGTGTGCTGTTGAAAGCCTAGTCTTCTACTTAGTCCCTCGCATTGGTTTAGGATTTTAGAACTAAGAAGGAATAAGAGAGTGAGCTACTTGTGCAGGAATGTATACATTTCTCAAAGATTGTGTTGGATGCAAAAACATCTTGAAATTAGTATTTTTTATTATCATTTAATCCTTTTCACATTATGTGTGAAACTAAAATGTGAAGAGAATTAGCTGTATGAAATATTCACAGCCAAGTGTTGCAGCAGGGTTACTGAAGGTCTCGTCATCTATTAGACGCTCTATTAAACCAAAGAAGTTGAGTTCCAGACTTTCCTCTCTGAAAGCAGTGCTGAAGATGGATCTGCTGAATCTTTCACAGGTCTGTCTGACCTACTTTCTCCACCTACTGATTCTTATCTGCGGGAGAGAAAACACATTCTCACCTGTGCTACCTTTTCTCTTTAATGGTATGTATGGCGCTCACTTTATTCAAACACCACCTCCGGGCATTAAATGTAGTGCCTGGAAGAACCCTGCCTGCATTCTGCATTATTGATAAGTGATTTTAGATAGTTTCCAAAATTAGTTCTCGTCCTACTTCTTACTAAGAGCTTTGAGTTTTATGCTTTTGACTGAGATGTTCGTTGAGATGTTGAAAATGTTGTGTAAAATTGATAACATCAAGAAAAGGACGTACAATTACATTTCAGTGTATTTCACAATCCTAATGTAAAGTTAATTATCAATAAAGGTGCCTCTTATTGTCTCAGATTGTCTTCTTAAGCAGTGGTTCTCAACTGGTGGGTTAGGCCCCAAAAGTGGATCTCAAAGCTCTTTCAGTTGGTCTCAAATGTGTGCCAGGAAAAATAAATCTGGCAAAAAGTCTATATGGAAGCCCTAAGCAGACATTTTTTAGGCTATTCTATGATGATGAGTAAATTTCAGTACCTATCTCATGGTGTCTACATATGTGTCTCCTTTTCTTTGGATAAGAGGGCTGGTTTTCCCAAGAGGATGACAAAAATTGCAAAACATTACCAAATTTTCATGCTGTTGATGAAAAATGGAGTAAAATGAGATGAATGCATTCACGTTCTTCTGTAACGATGTGCTTTTTAAACATGTTTGTTTAGCTATGTTGGGGTCAAAACTTCAACAATTTTCATTAAATAAATGTTAATGGTTAGAAATTTTTTAAAGTTTGGGTCATTTTTCCCTTTCAGGAGGTAGTGATGTCTAACCAGTTGAGAACCACTGTTCTAAAGAAAGGGGGAATTGAGAAAACTCAGGGAGATAAGCCTTCACTAAATCATAGTTTAAAATTGGTCAATTTTTTCCTGGATGGGGCCCCTAAAAGGTAAACCTGGGATGACCAAAAGCTCAATCTACAGAATCAAGGAGTTGAGAGCGATGCAAGCCCAAAGAACTTTTTAATTTTTAAAAGTTTGGGTTCTGGGTTTAAGCTGTAAAATCTCAATCAAACAAAGATGAAAAAATGTGTATGTAGTGTTTTGTAGTGTTTCCTCATCAAAGCTGGTTCTTATTATCAGAGCATATTGTATACGAATATGTGTCAGGTCAGTGGATGGGTTAGAAACTTAACCTCTACTTTAATCACAGACTACACAATGTCCTCAGTGAGCCAGATTTAACACACTCACTGGCAGAGCACACTAACATTAGAAAAAAAAGGACCATCATTAAAATCCAACAACATAAAACACAGATGTTGCAGGCCACATGCCAGAGTGTACTTGGGTAAAACAGTAAACTTGGCAGCTAGCAACATGAGATTGCATAAAAGGGAGCATGAAAAAATAGTGCTGTCAGTTGATTGAAAAATAAATTATAGGCTTTGTAATCAATTCATTGCAATTCATTGCATAGATCGATAATTAAAAAAAGACTGTATCAGTGATAGATTAAAAGATAACACTAACAAAACAATCAGAAACGACATGCTTCTGAATGGCATCAAAGCTGTTGAAACAGATGAAGAAGAGACCCGCTTGTCCTCCTGTCTCCTGGGGACCAAAAATCGAAAATAATCATTCTGTTACAAAAAGTCTCTAAAATATTCACGTATTTAGAAAAAAAATCATTGTGCTTTTTGGATTGGCTTCTTTAGAGTCACTATTCAAATCATTTTTCTGTCTGCAGTGACACAGAGACACATCACAGCTTCTCTGTGTCTCTTTCTCTCCATTATGAGTCATTCAGGTTTTAAGTGTTTGCAAAGGCACCGTTCGGCAAAGCATGATATGACGACAGAACAGCCTGCTATTGTCATCACAGCCTATATGACATCTATTTTGGGAACTTGATATGGTGGCTAATGCTAAGCTAGTGACAGTGATAATTGAAAAATTGATTAAATAATGGCCAAAAAAAGTTCAGTATAGGAGTGGATTTTATTTTGCTTGAGATAACATATCTCTTCTTGTCATATACAACAACGCTGGTCTCTGAGGGTTAATCAAAATTAATCAAAAAAATACTGAAATGAGAACATGTTTATGAGAGACTGCTGTATCGGCTGTGTGTACAATCTACCTGTTGCACTTCTATGCTCCCCTTTGCTTCTGAACTGAGTGGAGATTTATGACTGAAAATGAAAACGAAAGATGTAGTCCTTAAAAAGGAGTGAATTTCTGTTATCTGTCACTGCTTTGCATTCATCCCAACCAACAGGGTGCAAAAAAACAGTTATTTGCTCAATCTGCACTAATAAGATTTGAACGTGAAATGTCAACACAACAAACCATTTTTCAATCTAAGCATCCTAAATAACATATGCAGAGAGTAAATAAACTATCTGACACACAGCAGTCAGCGGAGCCAGCTCTTTTAATCGTAGCAGTTGATGTGATTTGGCTTGTTTTTTTATTGTTTTATTTAGTAAGTTATTATAAAGTCTCTTCACCTCCTCACACAAAGCTTTTGGTAACAGAATCACGAATCAAACTTTTTAAAGCTAGAGGTTTTTTCATAGATGGAGGTGGGATGTTAATGAGATCGGATCTAGATTGTTATCTAAAATACGTTTCAAATGGTATAATCATGGATTTCATTACATTTATATAATGCATACTGCTCAAAGTGTTCTCAGTCTGCAGCTCTCTCTCCTTTAATTTGAGAGCGACACTAATGTCTCAGCTCTGTTCCTACCTTCAAATGTGGTCAAAAGACAAATGCAAATTAATATCAGAATTACAACTACACTGCTTTCCACGTTATTAAGCAAAATACATTTTTCTCTTATGTTCCTAAATATGAATGCAAATGACATGCAGAATATTTTTCAATTCAACAGCTGTTAGAGCATAATTCAAATGTTTTTGAACAAACTGCCTCAAAATGCACTGTTCCACATTATTATGGAAAACCAAGTTTTAAAACATTTTATAGGTTGTAAAGAACTGAAAATGGTCATTCATTGAATCTGCAGCATTAGGAGGTCATATTTACTGAAATCAAAAGCTATTTCAATCAAAAACATCTTAACAGGCCAAGTTCCATGTTAACATAGAACCTCTTCTTTGATATCACCTTTACAATTCTTGCATCCATTGAACTTGTGAGTTTTTGGAGAGTTTCTGATTGAATTTCTTTGCAGGATGTCAGAAAATCCTCCCAGAGCTGCTGTTTTGATGTGAACTGCCTCCCACCCTCATAGATCTTTAGCCTCAGGATGCTCCAAAGGTTCACAATAGGGTTGAGGTCAGGGGAGGATGGGGCCACACCATGAGTTTCTCTCCTTTTATGCCCATAGCAGCCAATGACACAGAGGGATTCTTTGCAGCATGAGACGGAGCATTGCCATGCATGAAGATAATTTTGCTACGGAAGGAGATGCTCTTCTTTTTGTACCATAGAAGAAAGTGGTCAGTCAGAAACTTTATATATTTTGCCAAGGTCATTTTCACAGCTTCAGGGACCCTAAGGGGCCAACCAGCTCTATCCTCATGAAACCGACCCAGAACATGACTCTGCCACCTCCTTGCTGATGTCACAGCTTTGTTGGGACATGGTGGCCATCCACCAACCATCCACTACTCCTCCATCTGGACCAGGGTTGCACGGCACTCATCAGTAAACAGGACTGTTAAAAAATGAGTCTTCATGTATTTCTGGGCCCACTGCAACCATTTCTGCTGTGAGCATTGGATAGGGTGGCCGAATAGTAGGTTTACGCACAACTGCAATCCTCTGGAAGATCCTACACCTTGAGGTTGGTGAGACTCCAGAGGCACCAACAGCTTCAAATACTTGTTTGCTGCTTTGTAATGACAATCTAGCAGCTGCTCTCTTAATCCGATGTATTTGTCCATCAGACACCTTCCTCATTATGCCTTTATCTGCATGAACCCGTCTGTGCTCTGAATCAGCCACAAATGTCTTCAATGTTAACATGGAACTTGGCCTGTTAAGATGCTTTTGATTGAAATAGCTTTTGATTTCAGTAAATATGACCTCCTAATGCTGCAAATTCAATGAATGACCATTTTCAGTTCTTTACAGCCTATAAAATCTTTTCAAACTCAGTTTTGCATAATAATGTGGAACAGTGCATTTTGAAGTTTTTATTTAAAAAAAGTAATGGTTACCATTATGAAGATTGTTCAAAAACATTTGAATTATGCTCTAATAGCTGATGACTTGAAAAATATTCTGAATGTCCTTTGCATTCATATTTTGGAAAATAAGAGAAAAATGTAATTTGCATAATAATGTGGAAAGTGGTCTAAGGTCACTTCTTCACTGCATGCCCATGTGTCACAATAACCACATTTCAATGATTAAATTTCCCCAAATTACCATTCTTGCCAATACTAAAGGGTACTTCACATTGTATCCCTCTGCCAATAGTGTGTGAGTGAGTAAATGTTGGATTTACACAATCACATGCAGTCACAGTAAATTCTCTTAATATCTTGCAGTGTCATGGGATCAGTGGACATAATTGACTTAAGTTAATGATTAGCTCTGTGGTAGCTCTCTACCTAGCTGGTAGGTTTCTTTTCAATGTTATATTAATGTTAATACATAACTCTAATGGATACGGCTGAGCATGCATATCTTTCTCTGCACTTAAAGCGCTCAGAACTTTTTTCCAAAGCACCTCTCACCAGTGCGTACTCTTGCCATATTACAAAAAATTAATCTTGCTTTCCTCAGTAGCATCTGTAACGTCATTTTAAATGAGTTCTATGTGCTTTTATATTTCTGTATTTTAAGGGAATTTCATACAGAAGACATGCAGAAAATGAAAAGGAATTCTGTCCCAACACAGGCAGCTGCTGCGGACCTGAAAACTACCCTAAAAAAGAAGAAGGAGAATGACGAGTGAGATCGATTTCTCTCCGGATATTGTCAGAAGTCCCGCCCCTTCTTGATTTTTATCAGCAAGTGAGAGTGGAGTGCCACTTACGAGCACAGAGCTGCTGCAGAAGTTTAACTGTTTTCAACTGAGAGCACTTAAGCACAGCGACAAAAAACAGCTGATGCTGAGGGTGCTTTTTCTGCTCCGCCCCACACTCCAGTTCATGTTTCTGCCGCTCACCTGTACTGAGCCTGGAAGTGCTCCTGGACAAAACTGTGACGACTTCGAGGCTGCTGTGTGCTGGCTGAACTGGGGCTGGAAGGCTCCTCTAGTGAACCAGGTCCCTACAAACAAAAAGAGCAGACTATAAAAGGAGGAAAATCATCCCTGAATTACACTTTATTAGTTCAACTTTTATACATTTTTTGCAGGCAGATACATGAATACAAACATGGATCGTCAAAATCATCTTCAGAATTCTTAAAATTAGACACATTTGTTTTTACCATGTTATCAAAGATGAAATAAAGCTGCAGGAGCGGATTTTCTTTTACACTTGAGTCAAGTTAAGCAGAAACATAAAACATCCTGTCAGGGTTTTCTGAAGTTTATCAATTTGTTGCAGAGAAAAAAAATATGAAAACAAGATTCACCTCATGTACTATTCAACTTCTGTACCATCTGCAGCAGCAGCTTGTAGTGATTAGTTACTTCTGCGACAGCCTAATTACTGATTAAGAGACGCAAGAATGATTTAGAAAATAGTTTTCCCTTTGTTTGCAGTATTACAAACAATATATTATACATAACGTAATCCCAAGTGACAATGTAACCGTCTTTAGAGGGATGCCTCAGCTCTGAAATGTACTCTTTTAAAAAACTACGAGATAATATACAATAGATGCTGAGTCAAACAGAAAAAGGAGATATAAGTTGTATGAAGTTGCCATGCTGATAATTTAAATTTCTGTAACACTTAAAGTGTTGTGTGAGGACAGAAAGACTTCAGACAAAAACAACACAACAAGAATGAAGGCCATGAATAAAACATTAACAACTATGACTCTAGGAGACACAGCGACTGTTGATAGCTGGGTGATAATGATTAATTTAACACAATACATGTGTAAAGTCCAGGTTTACTGATATAATATTTATGCTGTCAGGTCATGAACCAAGGTGCTAGTTTGATATTCATCTTAGCTGCAGTAAATTAAAGAAACTTTAAGCAGCTACAGATTACCTTTGATCAGGAAGGAAAAAAGCTGAATTGTTGGTTTGTTATCTGATAGCAAACTGCCACAATACTCTGTAGCAATGATGCACAATGAGAGCAAAAATGTAACATACTGCTTCAAAGCAACAACATATCTAAATAGGTGAACAGAAACATTAAGCTGGTATTTACAGACTGAAGGCCTTCATCCACTGAGTTTATTTTTTCATCAGAAACTGTAGCATGTTAAGAAAGAAATATGATCTTATATTGTGCACATTACACTGACTCACTGTTGTGGCGTGTGTGAGCCACAGAGATTGTGAAATAAATTACTGTTCACCAGGAGACTGCATAATGCAGCTGCAAGAATTTCAAAATAACTTAAATTCCCATTTTGTGCTGGTGAGCAGCAGTTTTACTTTGAGCTGCAGAGAATTAGGCAACAGAATTTCAAAAGTCATCCAGAAGGTTCCTTGAAGACTGAGATGCAGAGCTTCTCAATCTTGAATTGGCTGTACATAACAAAACAAACATCTGTCTGTTTGTGAACCCATCCCAGCTAAAAGGAATGATAAAAGCATGCCATGTAAACATCAGAGATCTGTATTTCACATATGAATATCATCTCTTATTTGTACAACACAAGCTAAGCTGCTCTCCGTCTCTTTCCCTCAGTTCTGCCCACTCTACTCCATCTCTTTTCTGAAGGACAATGGTGAACAATCCTCTGAACCCTCAGAGACAGACTGGGTTACAAGCATCGCCATGGAAACCCTGGCCTCATTCCCCAATTAAACATGTGGGAACAGGGAACTTTTTCATCCATCACAGAGTGGCCTAAAAATGAAGAAAGAGGTTAATCAGCCATTCAGGTTTGAATGAAGCCATTTTGCCGGATAGAAGTGCCACGTAAATCTCTAAACGCATGAATGTTTGCATGTATGCATTGAGGTTGACTTAATAAAGCACAGTGGGCCAACTGCAACAGATGACATAGCACCCCAAACCATCACTGACTGTGGAAACTGAAAACACTGGACCTCAAGCGCCTTGGATTCTGTGCTTCTCTGATCTTTTTCCAGACTCAAGGACCTTGATTTCCAAATTAACTGTCAAATTTACTTTCATCTGACTTTGGCAGCTAAGAAATGGTCCAGTTCTTTGTCTCCAGAGTCCAGATGCTTATAATGTTGTCTGCAGTTCAGGATTGGCTTGACACTAGAAAAACAACACTTGTAGCCAGTTTCCTAGACCCGTCTGTGTGTGGTGACTCTCCATACACTGATTCCAGCCTCAGTCCACTCCTTGCAAAGTTCCCCTAAGTTCTTGAATCTGTTTTGTGTGACAACTCACTGAAGGTTGCGCTCAACTCTGTTTCCTCTGCACCTTTTCTTACCACACTTTTCCCTTCCAGTTAAATTTCCATGAAAATTCTTTGATACGACACTCTGAGAACAGCCTGCCCTTCTGTGGCTCACCCTGCTTGTTAAGGATGTCAATGATTGTCCTCTGGACAACGGTCAAGGCAGCAGTCTTCCCCATGAATGCAGTTGTGTGTACTTCACCAGAATGAGAGAATGAAGGTTCAGGAAACCTTTGCAGATTGGAATTTTCCAGAATTTTTTAATATTTTGAGAAAGTGAATTTTTTATTTTTGCAAGCTGTAGGCTGTAATCATCAAGATTAAAACAAAGAAAGTATTGAAATATATGAAAAACGGCTCTGGTCCCTTCACTGCGACAAATACAGGAAGATTTTCTACATTTGAACCAGTTTAGAACATTTTTCCGATAGTTGCCACAGCTGGATTCATATTAACAGATAGTTTACATCAAAAAGTATAATAAGGTGAAGAAAGAGATATCTATGTGTGAAGATAAAGATCGACTTTGATATGTAACAGTCTACACATAAGGATGTAGAAGCAGGGTTTTTAACTGCCTACTTGAACATGCACCATCTAGCATAAACAGGTCCACAACCTCAAAGCCATACCTGAAAATAAATGACTGCTTTGAGCTAGAGTTAGAGAGCAAGGTAGTGATAGAGGCTGCACAAGTGTTCATCTAACAACGACAAGGTGTGCACATCAAAAAACACACTGTATTCTGCAGATACACACATACAAGGCAGGCAGGCAGGCAGACGCAGAATCACTGAGTGTTTTCTGCCTCTTTATTTAGCAGCCTGGGAATAATGAACACCAGCACAATGTTGTTCCAGCTCTGCCATCGGCTGACGGAAATAGCTGTGTGGGTCCAGCTGCGGCAAAAACAAGGGAAAACTAATGTACATAGCACTGAAAGCACTGAGCTATTCAACTGTCAGACTTGGTGCAATCCCCCCAAAAATCTGACTGCATAAAGATGTAGGACATATAATCTAGAACATGCTTGGGGGCATTTACACACCCCTGGTGGTGTTATTGATTTTTAAGATTTGCATAGCTTCTTGTTTTAGAGCTCAGCATGCTTCAGTTAAAATAGCTGTACTTTTCTTGTTATCTCTGCGACTGTAGTGCATGGATGATTTAAGGAAAAAGTAGTCGAGATATGATCCGGTGAATTAAGATTTTAAAAATGAAAAACTTAAGAAGATATCTGAGGAGCAAACCAAAGGATAAATCCTGATGCTTTTGTTTTTGAAGCTAGTCTTATTTTTTGTCCACACAACCAGGTTTTGGCCACTCTCAGCACAAAGATCTGATCTAATAAAGTATTTGAGTCAAAGCCTGGGGGACTTCAAGCAATGGGTTCTGGGATTTGGACACACCTCTGAGAGTGAAAACTGAATTATTTGTAGAATGTCTGTTCTTTTCACAGCACCAAAGTGAACTTCTTCTCAGCTTTTCCAGTGAAACCATTTTCAGAATATTAAAGAAGTTTTATTAAATGTTTCAGGAGAGTAAAAGGTCACTTTGGGGAGAACACTGGGTCCTCCAGCTCTCCTGGATCAGATCACTCCTCCTCTGAGCGATGCGAGGTCAGATGGATACATACCACCACCATCAGCAGAATCTACCGCCATTGCATCACAGAATCACAACAAGGACTCCCAGAACAAAAGCACAAGGATTGTGCATCAGTAAAAACACTGTGCTATCTGTGGAGACTCAAAAAAAGACACACTAAGGCCTGTACACAGGAACACATACCAGCACAAGTAAACACACAATTTAAGTGCTTACTGCAACAATCAGTGGCTGCGGTTACATGAGCATTTTTTTCACAATCAGATTAAATTCATTTGGATCAGAGATTAAAACGTCTCTGTACACATGGACACTAGAGGATACAATCCGATTCAGATACGTGTGCTCATGCATCTCAATCTGATGTGAATACAAATTTTCTGACATGCGCCTTATCGTCCCACAAGTTAAATCTATCAACAGTTTGCCATAGAAGAAAAAAATTCTTCTTCTGCACCTGTAAACAAACCGCCTGACTTACACTTGCAATCCCCAAATGACGGCCAGCGGGCCAGGTCCGGTGCCAGCAGGTGCCATCTGGCCCGTAAGACACTTGGGGAAAAAGATGGATATTTTCTATATTCATTTTCAACATTTACGTATTTCAGATACTAATTTCCACTCACTTATCACGATCTAGCTATAATTATAGCAAGGAAAGTTCATAATACGATGCAATAAATGAGTTAAATATGGTACATTGAACCCTCTTTGGAGCAGGGAGGAAACTCATAAAAAGACGCACAGCAGAGCGCACACCAGCGCATCCTCTCAGCTCTGTAAACATACTGTCCAATAATGGGCTGACACAGACTGCATGATTTTTAAGACTGAAGGAGATTAATTTATTTTGTCTATGTTTGATAGTTTTTAATTTTTTTTTTTGAAGATGAAGAATTTAACCACTGTGCAAAGCTGCAATTTGCTCTCTCTTATAGAGTCCAGTCCTATCTGCACCTCTGACTAGTTTTCTGCATCTCAGGCCTTAACAAATATCAGAGCCAGAGCTCTGTGGGGGATTACAAGAGCTGCTGTCATGACAGCAAATACTTTCCCTGCGTAATTGTCTGTCAGCCCCAAATACAGACAAGTGCTCCAACCAGGGAAACCAACTTGATCTTAGCTGGTACTAGAGGTACTGATAAGAAATATTAAAGGTCACATATTTTACTCTTTTAAAACAAGTTTAAATTGGTCTCAGAGGTCCTCAAAACATGCCTGTAAGGTTTGTTGCTGAAAAAAAAAAATCCAGTTTTGCATGTCCGGTGTTTCCCCTAGGTTTACAGCTTTGGGGGGGTTTCCTCTCACAACTACCTGTCTATAATACATAATAAACAAACAAAATTGACAGAAAACTTACATAATCCTGTATATATATATATATATATATATATATATATATATATACACATACACACACACATACACACAGTTGCAAGAAAAAGTATGTGAACCCTTTTGGATTTCTTGGATTTCTGCATAAATTGGTCATGAAATGTGTTCTGATCTTCATCTAAGTCACAACAATAGACAAACACAGTCTGCTTAAACTAATACCACACAAAAAATGATATGTTTTCATGTTTTTATTGAACAAACCATTTAAACACTCACAGTGCAGGGTGGAAAAAGTATGTGAACCCCTAGGCTAATGACTTCTCCAAGAGCTAATTGGAGCCAGGAGTCAGCCAACCTGGAGTCCAATCAATGCGATGAGATTGGACGTGTTGGTTAAAGCTGCCTGCCCTATAAAAAACACACACTAGTTTTGAATTTGCTGTTATCGAGAAGCATTGCCTGATGTGAACCATGCCTGGCACAAGAGAGCTATCAGAATGTCACGGAACGCAGGCAGGCAAAATCCAAAAACAAAAAGAGAAGGACCCAAATGCAGATAAACTAAGGAAGATTTAATTTAAAACAAACAAACAAACTTACTTGAAACTAAAACACTGGAATCAAAATCAAAGAAACAAAACAAAATCCACAGGAGCACGAGGAGTAACACAGGGAATGACATCTACAATGAACCGACACAGACACAGGGAGACACAGAGCTTAAATACACAGGGAGTGATTAACAACGGAGGACAGGTGTGGACAATCAGACACAGGTGGAACTGGTGAAGGCAATCACAGTGGAGGGAAACTCCGGCAGGAAGCAAAACTAGAATCACACACAAGGGAAGGCAAACTACAAAGTAAAACAGGAAACATGGAACCTAACACAAGAAGCACACGAGGACTGAATGACAAAACTAAACACTAGAAGCTGAACAAAGGAAACACAGGAGGATACAAAGAACCAAACACAAGGAGGGAAACTAAAACACAGGGAGGAAAACTGAACATGAAACACAGGGAGTAATTCTAAACATGGAATAACTAAACAAAGAAGCACAGGGAATAAACTACACAAGAAACACAGGGAGTAAAACTAAACATGAGACACAGGAATTAACTAAACATGAAACACAGGGAATGTAAAACTAATATGAAGCAGGGAATTACTAAACATGAAACACGAGGAGTAAAACTAGACATGAAACAAGGAATAAACTAGACATGAAATACAAGGAGTAACTAAACATGAACATGAACTAACATAAGGCACAAAATACACAGAAACACAAGGACTACAAGAAACACCTAAGAACTAAACACCAGAAATATACAAACTAGAAAACCTAAGTACAATGTAAAACTAGAAACATGGAAATCACAGAACAACCAAGGAAAACACTAGAGAATCTCAAAAACATAACAAATCAGAACCTGGATCATGACACAGAAGACCTACGATCTAGAATTGTTGACTTGCATGAAGCTGGAAAGGGTTGCAAAAGTATCTCTGAAAGCCTTGATGTTCATGTGTCCACAGTAAGACAGACTGTCTACAAATGGAGAAAATTCAGCACTGTTGCTACTCTCCCTAGGCGTGGTCGTCCTGTAAAGATGACTGCAAAAGCACAGCACAGAATGTTCAATGAGGTGAAGAAGAATCCTAGAGTGTCAGCTAAAGACTCACGGAAATCTCTGACATTTGTGTTGACAAATCTACAATAAGTAAAACAATAAACAAGAATGGAGTTCATGGGAGGACACCACGGAGGAAGCCAATGCTGTCCAAAAAACACGTTGCTGCACATTTGAAGTTTGCAAAAGAGCACCTGGATGTTCCACAGCACTACTGGCAAAATATTCTGTGGACAGATGAAACCAGAATTGAGTTGTTTGGAAGGAACACACAACGCTATGTGTGGAGAAAAAAAGGCACAGCACACCAACATCAAAACCTCATCCCAACTGTGAAATATGGTGGAGGGGCCGTCATGGTTTGGGGCTGCTTTGCTGCCTCAGGGCCTGCACGGATTGCTGTCATTGACAGAAAAATGAATTCCCAAGTTTATCAAGACATTTTGCAGGAAAACTTAAGACCATCTGTCCACCAACTGAAGCTCAACAGAGGATGGGTGATGCAACAGGACAATGACCCAAAGCATAGAAGTAAATCAACAACAGAATGGCTTCAACAGAAGAAAATACGCCTTCTGGAGTGGCCCAGTCAGATTCCTGACCTCAACCCGATTGAGATGCTGTGGCGTGACCTCAAGAGAGAGATTCACACCAGACATCCCAAGAACATTGCTGAACTGAAAAGTTTTGTAAAGAGGAATGGTCCAAAATTCCTCCTGACCGTTGTGCAGGTCTAATATGCAACTACAGGAAACGTTTGGTTAAGGTTATTGCTGCCAAAGGAGGGTCAACCAGTCATTAGCCTAGGGGTTCACATACTTTTCCACCCTGCACTGTGAATGTTTACATGGTTTGTTCAATAAAAACATGAAAACATATCATTTTTTGTGCAGTATTAGTTTAAGCAGACTGTGTTTGTCTATTGTTGTGACTTAGATGAAGATCAGAACACATTTCATGACCAATTTATGCAGAAATCCAAGAAATCCAAAAGGGTTCACATACTTTTTCTTGCAACTGTATATTTCCATGGTTGATATTCACATGATAAATGAGCAAACTTTGGTGTTTAGGTTCCAGTGTGAGAGAGAGAGGGGAGTGCAGTGGTGAGCAAGCGAGGTGGAAGCAGTCAAACTGTTATGAATCATCAATCTCCCATTTAAATGACCTGGGCTGATATAAATTTCGCATAAAATAAAACCTGTTCCGAAGAAACAAAACAATTTCGGCATCAGTGTGCAGACATGATTAGAACAACATGAAAGGGACTTATTGTGCAAAGGCCGTTCACTCTGCATGCCGACCTGTATTCCTCTGTGACGTACTGAGACACCTGCAGTAGCCTCTCAGTGCGCTGTCAGCACAGAGACCGACGCGCTTCCACTAATACACGATGTAATGAGCTGTCTGACTCCGCCCCTCTCAGGAAATGGATGTGGCCATATATATGCAAGAGTAAAACGACCATCAATCACATTACGTCGGTATGTTGGACCCACTTGAAGAAATTCAACATAGTATGATTTCCATTGGAAGAAAGAGTTAACACTTATTTTAAAGGTTTGTTTTTTTTATCTTTTGTGAATTTCAATATACTTTTAAAAATGCATTTTAAGTGCATACTTAGGGATTTTTATTTATTTGTGTACATATTAAGTGTGTGGTTATGTGTGTACTTAGTTGTATCTTTGTATTGTAACAAACCAGCTACCACCTCCACTGGCACATTTAGTGTTGGCGACAGCATTGTCTGTTTGTCTCAAATAAAGCTGAGACATTGAATGAACTGTCAATAAAAACATAATGTGTTTAGTTCAAAACACTGGAAGCTATATTGAACTAAAAATAGTACAGAGACAATATATGGCATGTTGAAGTTGAGAAAATATTGTGTTTGGTAAAAAAAAATTGCACTGTGTCCCAACTTCTTTGGAAACAGGGGTGTATCTATCTAGGAGGACAAATAAAGAATAAAACCAGCTAGCATCAAAGAACAAGTTACCTTCCACTAGGGTCATGACAGAAGTTGGTTCTCATCAGCCACAAAGTGCTGGATATACAGTCTTATAAATCTGAGACATGTCTCTATTTTTACTTGAAGTCTTTTCTGCTCTTCATGATTCTCCTCCTCAGAGTCCTCACCTCAGTTTGGGACTCAATTCAGCGTGATCAGTGGAACATTTCTCCAGTGCAGCCACTGTAAATCTCTCTGGCCCTGAGCCTCTGGCAGAGACACAGCTCCCCTCAAGAGATCTTCACACTCCAATCCCAACATGAAAACATATGCTGTTATCAAAGCGCTTCTGATTCCCTGCGGCATGCATTCATGTGAGACGTTACTGAGACACTCCTTCATGGCATGCTGCAGAGGAAGAGTGGGAGTTTGGCTCGCTATGTGTGGTTGAATATTTGACGCCTTTGTGTGTTTGTGTGAATGTAAGAATGGTTGTAGTTTTAAGCTAGGAAAAGGACCTGAAATCATTGTTACAGTAGGAGAGAGTAGGTGTCTGGAGATGGCGAGATGTTGTTGCTGCAAAACATATGAAAACAAACCAGGTGAGAAAATTGGCCTGGGGCAAAAAGCGTGACTCATAAACAAGATTGTATCTAGAAATACGTTGAGTTTAGTCACTCATTGATATTTCCATTAAGTGACTATTGTCACAATCATTAAGTATTACAGGAAGGAAACATAATTATCTGGAATTATCTGAGTATGAAGCAGCTAAAAGAAATACATGAAAGCTATTAAGCTTAAAGTCATATGCAGAAATCATGGGGGGGGGGGGGGGGGGCAGCGGGGTTTGGACTCCTCACCTCCACCCTTGGGAACCAGAATTGCCCCAGTCAGTAGATTATAACCTTACTTTATATAATACCACTCATTAAAACACCTGTGCCAGTTGTAGATGCAAAACAACATGATTCAAAGTTTTGAAAGATGCCCCCCCCCCTCATTTGCTTCACAGTGGTTTGGGTCTACTGCTAACCAGTCCTGCACCCCAAACACTTCAGTGCTAGGGTGTCTGTGGAGCTGAGTATAGTGTTGGTGCCGATGGCTAGTCCGCAGTGAGTGCATGCTTTCCCTATGTTAAAACATTATTTTTTACTTCTGGCATATAACAGAATAAACCACACACAGGATCAACATGACAGCCATATTGCCAGCAGCTGCATCTCCTAATGCTTTTTGTCCAGAGAGGCAGAAGATGAATCCCCCATTAATTAGAATAAGAAATAGCAGATGTGAATTTATCATTAAGGGCACTAGGGATACATACAGAAGGCAAAGTTGCAAATTTATACCAAAATACTATCATTTGTAAATAGTACCACCAATATTTCTGGCATATAACTACATTAATATATCCTACACATTTTTTGTTCCTTTGGGTTAAATTGCCCATTATGTAACTTCGTTCATAATTTTTAGAATAGGAGAATAAATTATTCTTTAAAACTGTAAACACTATTTTAACCTGAGGTCGGTACCCATTTTCAGCACTATTATAGCCCAATCCGACATTCGTAGGGTTTGTTGTTTTATTATAGTAAACAATCCAGAACAATTCTGAGACACCTCCATACAGAAAGTCTAGCATTTCTGATTTTAGTCTTTCCTTCAACAACTTGTTCCTTCACATTAGGGATGTTGATGAGCACAGAGCTCTCTGGGTGTGCAGCAGTTGCAAATGTAAACAAACCAAATGGCAAACCAAAAGAAGAGTGATGAAGTTGGTACCATGAAATGAAAGAGTGAGGTACGTTTGTCGAGCTCTGACAGCAACATCCCTGCCTTTATGATGTGTTGAGGAGTACTGAAATCTGGTTACCAGCTTATTAAGGGTACCAACTGGTACCTATCACAACTTATTACATCACAGATTTCAGTGCTTCATTTGAGTACCCCACTAACCTGATGCAACTTAACACTCCAAATGAAAGGCATGAAATATGTTTTGATTTATGTGCACTGCTGTGCTTTGCATGCATGTTTCCACCAAGGCCACTGTCACATTGATGGACATATTAACTTTATTGATTGTCTCTGATATAATGAATTTTTTTTTAGCCTCTTGCATAAGGAAGTTCAACTGTTTGATTTACTTACAGTCTGTGGTCTTTTGGCATTTTTAAAGATATTTCTCTGAATCTTTAACAGCACTGAAACAGCTTTAATTCACCCACCAACTTTTAACACAATTTTTTTACCTTAAAAGTAACGACTCAGGCACCGTTCGGGCACGGTCATGTTCATTTGTTCATCCTAAAACTTAAAAGTGTGTCTTTAAAGGACGGAAGTTTTAGTTCTGAACTTTTTTCAATAACAGTATCAGTATCAATCATCAGGCACGAAAAGCCCAAAAATAAATCATGTATCCAAAAATGTGATTAAAAAACATTTTTTGAAGTTTTAATAATAAAGTAAGTGTATAAACCACAGATGCAAGTCAGTGTAACCTCTTTGAGAAAAGACCACCCAGAGCGTAGGCATGGAAGCTAAACATCACTCCAGATGGGGCAAAGAACATGTTTGTGCTGTGGTAGCAGGCTAAAGCAAGTGGCTTTCAGATTTTTTATCAATTTGCATCCTGCTTTTTACATTAACATGACTGTCTTTAATATTTGTGCTGTGTAAAGAAATACTCGATATACAGTGCTTAACAAATTTATTAGACCACCTGTCATATTTGTCTCAGAGACCATCCAGCATCATGAAGTGCTTTAACACGGACCCTTTCATTTTCAGTGAGCTCTCCACGTTTTGCCATTTTGATCAGGAATGAGGAATTTTAAACTGAATTCACTTTTTTATACCCAAATTTGAGCCAGCTCACTGGGCTTCTCTAAAAAGTCAGAAATTAATCAAGCATAACATTCAACCACTAAAACTATTTTTTTCTGTTCAGGAATGCAAATCAATAACTATAATTTGACATATTAATCAAGAAATATTAATATGCTTTGTTATTTGTTCAGTTTTTTTGTTAATCAGTAAATTTGAAAATTCATGAATAACAATAATAATTATATTTTAGCATTAAAAATATTATTTGGGTTAAAGAGCTTCTACATATTGGTGTATTAACCATTGCAGAAACATAAAAAATTATTTTGGTAATTACCAATGCTGTTAATTCAGGGCAGCTGTGGCATAAACCTTACTTTGGGTGGTGGTCTAATAAAGTTGTTAAGCACTGTACATTTAAAGACATTTTAAAAAACTAATTCATCTGTAGGCTGTCATTGTAGTGCAATGCACTCTGGGATGTGATGTCAAATTGTTGCACTCTTCCACTGACCCTGCCCATTTCTTAAAGTCCTCTTTACTAAAACTTTACTTTGGTAAAGAAAAAAAAACTTTAAAGATGATGCTTCTTTAGAAGAACAATGCAGACAAATTATATCACCCAGAATGCACTGAGCAACAATGACAGCCTACATATGAAAATATTCTTCAAAATGTCTCAAAATATAGAACTCTTGTGTGTTTCTTTGCACAACATTACTATAAAAGACACTAAAGTTAATCCAATAAAGTCAAAGTGTCTAATATGCAGGCTTCCTTTCAGCGTCTACGGCATCTCCTGTGGCCAATACTCTTACTATTGACTTGAGAACTCCACTTCAAAAATCCTAACTTCCCTTTTAGGATGATCATAAAAGCTGTAAATTGAGTTTTACATTATTCAAACATCACTCTGACATACTGCAGATCCACTGCTTCACTCTATTCAGTGTAGCAGTCCTGTTTTTCAACAGCAGCAGCTAGTGTCATCTTCACTCTGTATGTCTGAGATTATAAACGACACAAAGACAAATCTTGTTGTTTTATTTCAAAGTCATCTGGCATATGAGAAATAGCAGCTCTATTTTGACCTGAAGTCATTTGCGTAATAAAATATTTAATGATGCTACTGTGTCAGTGTGCTAAATCACCTAAACTGCATACAGTGACTTTTGAAAAAAAAAAAACTCTGAAAAATAAATGGTGTCCGACTGAGGACAGACGCTGACACAGTTATCAGCTCAAACCACATTTTTAATCAACAGGCTGGCTGGAGGAGCTTAACACTTTCCCCTTGACTGCCAGGAGCTGCTCTGAGTCATCCCTACACTCACTTAGAAATTCACTTCCTCATACATTCCCACAGACAAACATGCACACTATCGTATGTATTGATGTGTAAACCTTCACACTGTCCCTCCTTGTTCACTGTTTTTTTCCTTCTCTTGCACAAAAAACAGCATTCAGGCTCATGATAAAGCATACGTCCTTCAGAGACACTGCCATTCACTGAGGTGACAAAGCAAAAATGTGTCAGAAACCAGAATGAGATGCAGTGAATATTAAGACCCAACCATGGTTCTTCCTCCAAAAGTGTTTTCACCACAGTGAGGCCAGGCTTTGTGATCCTGAAGTGCCAAATTCAGCGAGAGCTACAGGAAACGTTATCTTATGCAGCCATACTCCTCTCTCAAATCAAGCTCTGGAGTCATTTTCATAACAAAATTTGAAGTCCAAAGCTGAGCAGCAGAGACTGTGTAGTCCTTAAATAACCTTATTCCAGTGGAAAGTCTCAAACAAATTGACCCTGGTGCCATGCTTTAAAGTCTGAACCTACTTCCTCTTCAAGTTTGTGGGGAAAATGACTGCGTTTCCAAAAAAAAAATAAAAAATAAAACATTTAGAAGCTTGATTTATAAAAATAAATCCAAATACATTAATTTTACAAAGGTGAAATATTGGTTTGTACAATTTCCTCCTCATGCAGCATAATGAAGGAGATCCCCACACTAAATGATGTCCTCTTCCAAAGAGGTGATGCAGAGCTGGGCTTGACAGCATCATTAGCCTACTCATCCATAACAAATTATTCATGTTTCTGCACAGGCTGTTGTGCCTAGTCAGCTGTGCAGCCACTTCTTAGCACTGTTCCAAGCTCTAATTGGTGCATGTGATGCATTTTTATTGTCTTGCACTGCTAAATCTAAAAAAAGAACAGCTGATAAAAACTGAACTTCAACATAAAGGTCAAACAAAAGCTGGAAGACATTACATAATGTAAAACATACACAAAATGTTTATGAAAAAAATAAATGATGTGCTTCTCAAGGTCTAAGATAATAGTTCAGGATGGTATTCAGATTTTTACGTTAAAAAGTTAGGTACGAAATTTTGTTGAAACTAAGGATTTGCATTTCAAAAAATATAACCATTCAAAGCTTACTGGTATACCAGAATAAAGGACATTCCCATTTACTCACAGATGGACCAGGATGTACAAATCTGAGTTTTCCAGATCGATGGGGGAACATCAAGTTCATTTTAATTTAGGAAACAGTCTAGTTTTACTTGACTAGTAGACTATTATTTGAGTTCAGGGATGTGAGGTTAGTTTCTTAGCATCTTTATTGTCTGTAATGCTGCAGTTATCTCACCTTCACCACTACATACTTCTTCTATTGTTATTTAATGATACTTACAACGTTTTGGATGCGTTGCACCCACAGTAGTACGGTGGCAGAATCACATTTAAACCAGGATGAGATAATAGGCCTGGGTAAGCTTCCTTTTTACATCAATGACTTTTTGATTATTCAAAAATCATTACCTATCCCTACTCCAAACATTTAAATATGTTTAGCTAAATGAACCTGTCTTTAAATCAGAGAGAAAGTTGGTTTGTCCTCTTTATAGAATAAGTGAATATTGCTGAATCCTTCCTGAATAGCCTTCATACATGCACGCATCTTTGTGGTGGCAAACACAGGGCTGACATTCAGATACCAGACATGTTCACAACCACAGCTGTTGGCAATTTAGAGTCCCCAGTTAGCTTAAAAAGCATAGCTTTGGACTGTGGGAGGAAGCTGGACTACTTTGGGAAAATGCAGGCATGCACTGGGAGAACATCTGTCTAACAGGGAATTCAACCAGGAACCTTCTTGCTGAAAGGCAACAACAATAACCACTGCACCACTGTGTGTCCTGCCTTAACACATAATCTATCTTCATTATCTCCACTAACTCCTAGGGTAAAGACTCATATGACAAGTGCATGCCCACATTTCACTGCTGAATGTTGTGGATTTTTTGCTTGTTGTTTGCTCTTTGGGTTAAACTTATCATGCTGCTGTCTGTTCAAAGACTCCCGTACATGGGAGATAGTATCTCCTGTTACAGAGAAGGGTAAATTAAACAAATACAATTTCTGCCCCCATGAAATCTGATCTTTTTAAATAGAAAAGCAACTCTCACCTTAGTGTCTTTGTTACTTTTCTGTGCTGCTTTATTTAGTCATAAGACAATGTTTTGAGTTTTGTATGCAGTGACTGTCTTATCAAGCTTAGCTCTGTAATGTGAGTCTTTGTGAGTCTCTGTGTGTTTTTGAGTGTGTTCTGCTCCAAAGTAGTCCACACTTTAAGCTGTTGGTAGCAGCTTGATGTTTTGGGCCTCCTGCAGAAGGAGAAGACGTCTCCTGCTGAGTGTAAGCATTAGACAAACCAGTGATGACAGAGTCATTTGCTGCAACAGGACAAAGTCAGATCCACTCTTTTCTTTCACAGACTTTCTGATATCACAGTACTGGACTGCAATCATATCAGTGCAGGAAGAGGTTTTAATACTAGTCAAAACAGCAATACAAGTTTGTAAATGATGTCTAGGTAGCAAAGCATTGTATCAAAGCTTTGCTGTCATTGTGCTTTTGTTCTGATTCCACAATCACGCAAAAATAGTGTCCAAATGTGAAGAATGAGGTATTTTACCACAGAAAGCTTTCTTACAGCATTTGAGTTACAGTGAATAGATTAATTACTCGCTACATTTGACTATGGTAAATAGATGAAATGAGTTATTACTACAGTAAGTAGATTAATTTGTGTGAATGTGCATATGAGGTGAGAATTTTACCACAGTGAGCTTTCTTACTGTATTTAAGATACAGTAAACAGTGGGAGACAGTGCAGGATATTTGACATCAAACAGGACTATGGATATCAACAAATTAAAGAGCCTTTTGTTTAGTTTTTCATTAAACTTACATCTTCTAAGTGTATATTAGAAATAACAGAAGATGTTGAGTGTTTTCACAATGTTGTAACAACCGCTGACACTTTGCAGCTAAATTATAAAATTCCTAACTTTTGGCAATCAGCACCAAAGTAATGAGTTGGCTGAACTAATTCATAATATTTTAATTAGTTCATAGACCCACAATCCCAGTTAAAGCATCATATAAACTGTAACGCAGCTGTCCACCTCTAGTAGCCCCTGTAGCTGTGCAGGACTACAGCCATGCTGCCCCAGTGCTCTTAGTCTGGGGTAAACAAAGGTGAACTAACGTCATGGACAGCATCATGTAGGAACAGCTCAGTTTAGCATTTTTTTGATCTAGAAAACAGAGATAAAGTTGTTCAGATGCTGTCTCAGGTTGTAGTCGGATTTAACCTAAGTGATGGTTGATGATATTCAGCACAGGAATATGGACGTTAACCTGCAAAAATGATCAAAGGCCAGTCAGTGTTAGCATAAGCTACATTCTGCAAATCAACTTTGCACTATTATGGAGCTAATTTTTCTACCAGTACAGTGTGAAGTTGGTTTGCAGAATGTGCTTACTTGACTTCAGACAAATCGGCTAAACACTCAAACCCTAAAAACACTTAAATTTATACAAAGAAATAAGTCAAATACATTTCTATTATCAGAATTAGAAAAAAGAATTGTAACTTATGATAAATTAACCCATATCTCATGTCTTTATGAAAACTGAGATATCTTAAGAACAAAATCGAAGCGTGAACAAAATATTGTGATATAAATTGTAAATAAAGTTTTAACACCCCAGTTCAAACTTTATAAGAGGTTTGTCACACGACCAAATATTTGACCTTTAACACAAGTTAAATCAACCTCTATGAATACCCATCTTGCCACGAAAATAGAAGTTCTGCATACCATTAATGTGTAATTTCATGTTTTTTAAATTACCAATAAGTGCTGAAAAGTCCTGCACACAGTCTAAATTTCAGCAATATGATTGAAAATTCCTTAATGTATCTGTGTGATTTAGACAGTGCTCCCTTTTATCCTCCAGGCAGATTTTGGTAAAAATCTCCATTAGAGTGCCTGACTCTGTGGTGAGGAATGAGGATAACGCTGTCCCTGCAGTAAAGCGGCTGACTCACCTCAATTCTTTCAGCTCCGGACCACCGCCGCTAATTCATCCTATTCAAAGCCAGCTTACACTAACAGAGCAGTCTGGGAGATAACGGGGGAAGCCACAGGCATTTTAACCCCTCCTAACCCAAGCCATCAAAACCACTTTGCAACAATCACTTCCCCTGTGGCAGCACATCCAGCTTCTTTTGGACAAACCGGTCATTCTTTATTCACTGATGTTTATTCTTTTTACTCAAAGAGAATATAAGGAAATAACTTCACTGTACCTTTTACTGGTCTTAAGCCTATCGCTATCTGAAGAGCGCTGCATGTACCCACTCCATTTCACGCAGTGCTGAGTCCAGCCAGACCCGCCACTCTTTGGCTGTTACCATGGAGACGCCAGTCGAGCCAAAACAAAAGCAGAACACAAACTAAGTAGCCTCAGACAAGAGGCCCTGGCAGAGCGCTGACAGCCAAATCTGGCTTGGCAAGCACCAGCACCCCCCAACACCCCCCCGCCCTCTCATCTCTTACTGGAGGAGTTCATTCCCAAGCAAATATTGACTCAGACAAACAAATGAATCGACGTGACTAATCGAGATGAAAGCAGAAGAATTCATTAGCCTCTCTGAAGAGTGTGGGTCCTGTGAGGGTGTTTTCCCCTCGCTTTGATGGCTGCTGAGCTTTGTGATGGCTGATGCCAGATCCTCTAATTCTACCAGAGAAAAAAGCGGCCGCATTGTTGATCTGTATTTGGAATTCTGGGAAAAGCAGGGAGGAATCTCACGCTAAAGGAGAGATTTAAAGCTGTAAAAATGAAACCACACATAAGACTGATCAATTACCTCATGGAGCCTTTCCAAAATGCACTGATGCAAAATTTCCACTTAGAGGTAACCTTAACGGAAGGAGTGTTATCAGTAAAAAAAACTTTGTCTCTGAAGCACATATTTATCTTTCAGATAGCCCCTTTAACTACAACTACAATTGAGACTGCTGCAATATTAAAACAGGGTATCTCATTGGATCTGCAAAAGGTCTCTGTCTGTTTTTTAAAACCTTTTATCCTTCTGCAAAATCTGCCACACTGGCATATTAATGCCAAAGCCTCTGTAAAACCCAGAGAAAACACACAAACACCCACATAGTCAACCACAATCTGCTGTCACAGAACGGACAAGATTGAAGCTGTGATGTCCCATATTTCTAAACTGTTCCCTTATTGACTTTTCAATGCAAGACCCACGATAAATTGTGATTAATTACAAAAACTCTGAGATTAATTGCAACTGTTTTTTAAATCATGCTTTCACAATTCTCCTATCTTATAAAGAAATCAAACTGAAGTAAATGTTTGAATAAATAACAAATGATCTACTGTATTCAGACAATATACGCCCATGGTATAAGCTTGGACATCGCACTGTGTGTTGTACGGCATGCTGTGTTTGGTACAGACAGTTATTTGTGTGGTACAATGATTAAGCTGTTATTATAATTATAACATGTAGAGATGATGCAAGGTGTGAAACTCATGAAGGAAAAGAGAAGATGATACAGTGATGCTGACAGGCATTTGTCCTGTGTCTTTTACACATGCACTGGCTATGACATTCAGCAACCTGAAGCATTTAATAAGACTACATATTGATAATAAATACACACCAATCAAAGAGAAACACATTATGGCCACAAGCAGCGACTGAGACAGAGCTGTTTGAATAGTCCATTTTGTTTAGGAAGGTTCCTCACTGAGTGAAACAACCTGGAAGTATTTCAGTGCAGCCATTATAACGTATATATACATTTCAGACAGACCCAAAGAGACCAAATAGATCTGAGATGAACAGGATTCAACAGGTCATGGGAGCACCTTCATCCCTTAAAATGTGTTCTCAAGGTCTGTTAAAATGTCTCATTTCCACAGTGGATCAACTTTTACTGACATCACTGGATCATTGTGTGAATAATGGAGCTTTATGTCTTTCTAGAATGTGAAATAATACACTCATGCATGAAATTAAGAAAGTGTAATGATCAAGTGTCCTTTAGCTCAATGATTAATTGGAAAATACAAATAAAATACAATATAATAAATAAAGTGTTAGCACCCAAAATTTCTTAGTCCCAAAACCTAAATTTTGGCATTTTATTGAATTATTTAACTTTCCTTTTTTTACTTTAATAAATGTAAATTACCATCAGAATTTATCATACTTTGTAAAATATATTTTCTTTAGAGAACCTGTTAATATTTGTCATATACAAGCAGTTAATTTAAAAGACACATCTTGGCGCGCCGGTAGTCAAGTAGTTAAGGCGCATGCCATATACGCAGGCAACCCGGGTTCGAATCCGGCCCGTGGCACTATTTCTTGCATGTCTCTCCCCTGTTTCCAACTCTATCCACTGTCCTATCAAATAAAGGCAAAAAGGCCAAAAATAAATCTTAAAAAAAAAAAAAAAAAACACATCTTCTTTTCTCATGTGTCTAGTATTTCTCTTGAAAAAGCAAAAGTGATAGATTAAAAAAATTAAATATTTCTTATTAGATTACTCAATTAATCGACAGAAGAATTGATAGAATGCTCTATTACAAAAGAAAAGATTACTGCAGCCCTTGAAACTATTAAGCCAGGTGAAACACATATGATACGTGCAAAAAACTAGTGAGCGACAGGCTATACATGCTAGCAGAGGCATATTTATACAAAGTCTGATAATATTACAATACCTTGTCATTCAAAAAAGTTTTGTTTTCTCACAATGTCTTTGGAAATAAAAGTTCTGTTTTTTAACAAATGTATGCTGTCTATGGAGGGGGGGGGCACTTTGTATGACAACACTGCAGTTGCACTCAGGGACCTTCAGTGGGCGCGAAACCACACAAAAATGAATTCTGACATTTATTTTTTAGTTGCTTTAAGGCAAGCAGGGTTTAAAATTTGCTTCAAGCATATATTTTAATGTTTGTTGTCCTAAGCTTTGCATCACGGTTGTGCTGTTAAAGTCAGTCATCAGTCCCTTACTAATGAATGCATATTGCTTATGAGTTGTCTGTTTTCTGTTCACCTCTCATCTACACCCCTGCCCTGAAACAAGATGCATTCATGACCGCTAAATCTTTACTAATTTTATCTATCTGGTGTAACAGAATACAAACTTGATTTTTGTAAAATAATTTTAAGTTCATATTTGTTTAAATATTTAAAAGTATCCTTGCATCCTTGTCTGTTGAAGTGTTAACTTCCACTGTTCTCTCATTGTTTGCTGTACTTGAAACTCACTGACCTGCTCTTGAGTGACGTAAGTATTTTCTTTTCAGTTCTGGCCCTGGAGGACAATAATGTACAATGAAGAACAGGTCAGACTGCATCCTAATAACCAGGTCTGCATGCACCAGGAAGACATGACTATATAAGGAAGACAAGCAGGTTAAGGGTGTGTCATAAGGAAAGCAGCACAATGAGCCTGCTGGACAAACTCTATTTACCTGAACATACCAAGACCAACAAAGCCCCAGCAAAACCAGTTCTCAACACCAAACACTGATCACACAGAAAATAAAGAAGACAGAAAATGTTACAGAAATTTTTCATTTGACTATATCTATAATAGCCACCAGCTATCTTTGATTTATCTCACTATTAATTACTGTAAAACTGCATGTGGCAATTTATTCATGAATCCACAGAGTTAATTTCACTCCTTCCACCTGTAATACCTTATCAGATAACCTGCTGTGTATATCCTACAGGGATAGTAATAAGCAGATAAGGCTGCAGTTCAGGAAATACAACACAAAGAAACTGGGAAAGGTGTGTTCATAACTTGTACCATTTAGTGTGAAAATACCAGAGAAACCAAATATCATAATAGATGACTCTCTGTCCCCGAGCTGTCTTAGCGTTGAATCTACAAGAAATGTTCCAAATGTTTTTATTCTCAACAAATGAAATGGAAAATACCCCAAAATGTGTTTTGTTGATAAAGATGATAGAAACGCTAATTGATGTGTGCTTTAGAGAAGTGCTGCACAATATGTTAATTATGTGCGATTGCAGTTATACTGGACAGTATTGTGATTTGTGACTGTTTGTTACGGTTTACATACATGTCATACATGTATGGTATCATGAGCCTTCTTGCTCGGTTATCATGGAAAATGCAGAGAAAATATCAAGAAGGGTGAAAAATAAAAAACAAAACATTACATTTATATAGTACTGCTTTCAAAAACTATTAATATTTTTCCCTAAATAAAAGTAGTTTCTTTCCTTTAAAAAAAAAAAATAGGGTACTTCAACAAAGTGCAATAGTGGCACTATTGTAACTTAAAGGCCTTTCTGCTAGCCTTAGTAAACCTTTCAAGTACGGCTCAATACAAAATAATTGCAACCTTTTATGCAGATACATGATTGCACAGCCTTTCACCACATTTGCAATTATTTCAATTTTACAGCACTACTAAAGTGCTCCATCATTCATAAAAAATAGTACAGACCTACATTTGCCTTTATCATAACATACAAGGGTACTGGGGATATCACACATCCATAAAATACTCACTAACATGCTACATCTGCAGTTAAAAGTAATGCCAAACCTATGCACCACGCATACCTCTGCTTAGTGAAAATTACAGGACCCAGCTGTTAGGAACCCTTCTTTAGAACCTATGTCCATGTTTTCCTGGCATTTATTTCAAACAGATCATTTTCAGTGTATGTAGAATTTTTTGATGACACTTGCAGCATAAAGATCCATTTAGAGCTGTTAAGTACTAACTTTCCTCTGTTCCCATTCATTCCTTATGGCTGTTCCCCAATTCCCGAGCCCCAACCCACATTCTGGATAGCATGATTGCCATCACTGTAGCTGATAGTGAACTGCATTGCTTGGATTTTGAAAAGAAAACATTTAGATGTTGGTCACAGTCTGTTCTGATTTCGTGCATTAGTGTGAGAAGTAAGGTTGTGCACAATGCGGACCACAGTGTGAGCACATAAATCTCAAGTCTGGTTGGGATAAACGTTTCCATCTCTCAGCAAATGCTGACACCAGACCCCCACTTTTAAATAGCTGGATGCATTCAGTCCAAGCAGAGGCACAGAAAAAAAACCTATCCCCCTGGAGATGAAAATTTATCATCAGAGGGAGAGATATCAGAAGCAGAAGGGGAGAAATCCCCAATGCGCCCCCTGGAAATTCACACTCTGTTAAAAGAAGAAAATGTTCACTTCTTTGGTCAACTTTCATTCAGACTTTAGGATCTTACAGTTTTATGTTATGAGACCCCATCGCAGTAATGACTGCTTGTCAATGTCTTATTTTCCCCCTGATTGATCCACACAAAGGCCCAAGAGACAAGCGACTCTACCACTGACAGCCATTCTGGCTTTTATCAGCCTGACACGAGTCATTCATCTCTATTGTAAACATCACCTTTAGTCATTGGGCTCAGGGCTGTGAGAAACAGACAAGGGAAGTCTAGCAGAACTCCAAGCAGTTCATCAAATTTGTTAACTACAACCAAATCATAAAAAACAGCCTTGACCTCTTTAGTCAACAATCAGTTCTCTTTTCTAAATACCCAAATTTAAAGCAGCTATCTGATCTGCAGCATAACCTGGAAACACAAATTCAGATTCAATCATCTTGTAATATGAGCGCCGTAAGAAACAGTGAGGGATACCTGAAGTCTTTGAAAAAGCTATACCCTTCTGCCAATTAAAGGATACAGAATTTCCTTCACCTCTTTTAATATAGCGTTTATAGAAAGAAAAGATGAGACATTTATGAATGTGAAGGTCATTAAATTCCCTTTTTCTGTGCAGAGTTCAGTCTGAAAGGGTTACTATATAATTCTCAGAATCTAAGGCGTGAATGCTTCAGCATTTACAATACAAGTCCAACTTCCATTAACTTCCCATAGTCCTCAATTCACCCTAATCCTAAAAGAGAAACCTCTCCACCAACTCCTCTCATCATGCTTTCCCTGCTCTCCTCTCTCTGCTCTCTCTCTCTCTCTGTATAGGCTGAATTTTATCTTTCAGATGTTCTTGAGCTATTTAAAGCGGGACATCTTTTGAAACATTCATGTATTTAATTAAACGATTCTGAAGAAATGTCGTGAATTTTTCATTCATGTAGTGCGATCCATTAAAAGCCTTTCACTGAGAATGTCCACCTGCTCACTGGTGAAAGCGTTTCTGACCCACCAGGAGTAACTAGTCACCTGCGTGTGTGTGTGTGTTTGTGTAATGGCAAAAAAAAAAAAAAAGCCTGATAAAGTGGAGAGAAAAATACATTCCTGACTTGAGAGAGGAGCACTTCTGAGTAAGATGGAGAGCTTAGACAAAAAGAGCAAGCAAGGGCATATCTGCACTTTTTAAACATGCAAGAGAAGGATTTAAAAGATCATACTGAGAACTTTCTATTCACTGTCACACAAACGGTGCACCTGTAGGATGTGAAGGAGCAGCAGAGGACGGGAGGTGGATGAAAGGAGCATCTGCTGCCATCTACTAGGCGTGAATCAATCTCTGGGCTAATGTTGCTGCCACTTAGGGATCTCCTGTGTGCGTCTCTGTCTCTCTGTCTATGTGCAACTGTTTTGCCCCCTGAGAGGACATATTTAATTTTTCATAACCTCCCGTAGTATGGCATTTCAATCACAGCACTCCTCTGTAGGAAGGCTCCACAGCTGGGTGGGGGGTCCCTATTCCAGATCCCTCTGCTCACAAACACTAGCTGCTCCAGTATTCTACATCTCTCTGCACACAAATATCATGCATGAGTTCTGACATTTCAATTGCAGAGCCAAGCAGTACTCCTTTGCTGTCAACACCTTTCATACTTCAGTAGATTTTCTCAGCTGTGTGTAGTGGTTTACGTTGAAATAAAGCTACCTAGTGCTAGTCCACATACTACAGCTGGGATGTTTTGGCATTTAACTGTTTATTTCAAAGAAAAATAAGTGACTGCATAAAAATTCACCCCTTCATTTCAATATTTGGTAGATGCACCATTAAATGAAATCACAGCACCATCTACGAGGATAGTTTGCACATCTGGACACTTTCTTTTTCTCCATTCTTCTTTGCAAAACTGCCCAAGCTCTGTCAGACTGCATGGTGATCAGTGAAGTCCAGCCTCAAATTCTCTATCAGATTGTGCTTTGACTCATCCACTCCAGAACATTCACTTTGTTATAAACCATTTCTGTGTAGCTTTCGCTGTATGCTTCAGGTCAGTGTCTTGCTGGAAAATAAATGTTCTACGAAGCCGTAGTTCTCTTGCAGACCGAATAAGATTGTCCTCAAGGATTTCCAGATATTTTAGAGCTTTCATTTTACCCTCTACCTTTACGAACCTTCCCGGGCCAGCTGCCGCGAAGCATCTCCACAGCATGATGCTGCAACCACTGTGCCTCACAGTAAGGATGGTGTGTTTGTGATAATGTGCAGTGATATCTGCCAGACATAGCGTCTTGTCTGAGGGCCAAAAAGCACTATTTTGGTCTCATCAGATAAAAGAAATTTCTTCCACTTGACCATGGAGCCACATGCCTTTTGGCCAACTCTTGTCAAGACTTGATACAAGTTTTCTTCACTGCTGGCTTTCTCGTTGCCATTCTCCTGTAATGCTTTGAGAAATGAAGAACTTGGGCAACAGTTGTATGCAGAGTCTCTCCCACAGTCACTCAGTTTGTGAGGATGGCCTGGTCTAGGTTGGATGGGATGGGTTTAACTGAACTCCAGAGAATGTTCAGTGACATAGATTTTTTTTAATCAATCCCCTGAATTATACTTTTCAATAACCTTATCTCTGAGTTGCTTGGGGTGTTCCTTTTTGTCTCCATGGTGTAATGGTAGCCAGGAATACTGATTAACCAGTGACTGATCTTCCAGACACAGGTGTCTTTACACTAGCGACACATTCACTGCACTCATGTGATCCCCATTTCACGAACTGTGAAACTACTAGAACCAGCTGGCAGGACCTCTGTTGAATCAGGTCACTTGTATTAGTTATGCAGTCACTTATTTCATATTACAATTGACATTACTTTGTAGAAATCTGTTCTCACTTTGATATTAATGAGCTTTTTTTGGTCTGTTATTTTTTTGTCAAAAAAGCCAAATTATATTGACCATGATTGACCTTTTTATCTAAGAGTTCACTTGCAATTTTCTTAATTCAAAACAAGAAAATGTCTTATTTTTTAAGTGAGTTCAGCCAAGAAGAGTATATTTCTTATTAATCCCTTCCATTGGTGGTGCACACACTCCAAGATGATCAGAATGGTTTTGGGATAGATTCCTTCCTTCCAACCAGAGTCATGATTTTACCCTTCTTAATCTGCTTGAAAGAGTTCAAGGCCATCCTGATTTTGAATCAGAAATCCTGTTGTGTGTGTGTGTGTGGGTGTGTGTGTGGGGGTGTGTGTGTGTGTGTGTGTGGTGGTGGTGGTGGGGTGGGGTGGGGGGCACCAAGCCTTAAAAGACTTTTGTTAAATCAAAAGCCTTATTTGACAGTAAGAGACTGTGAGTCTTGAAAGTTGAGACTCTGGTTATTTTTGGATGGAATCTGTAAGTGTGTGTGATTTCTGACATCTTCAGAATCAGTTAAATTTGAGAAATCTTTTGGCACGTGCCAGGCTTAACTCAGAATTCTTGCTGTCATTTCTGGGACTGCCACTGAGAAATCAGATCTCTCATCAGGCGGTCATTTATTCAGTTGCATGATGTCTCACCCTCATCACCAGCCTTTCTGCTTTCTTACTGCAGGTGCCCCGCCATTTCCCAATCACATCCCAGTCTACAGAATCATCATCCATCAATTCATCCACCATCTGGTCTCAGCAACTCATCCTCTACCAGTATGAACT
Source organism: Cheilinus undulatus (assembly GCF_018320785.1). NCBI lineage: Eukaryota > Metazoa > Chordata > Actinopteri > Labriformes > Labridae > Cheilinus > Cheilinus undulatus. The sequence goes on along the minus strand of NC_054868.1, from coordinate 26,419,579 downwards.
CCACGGTAGGGGATTTATCCAGCTTTAAGTCATTTGTCCTTAGCACAATATCTCCACAGAGTCAAAACAACAAAGATCTTTTATCAAACTGTATCATTGTTTATTTACTATTTGTTCAATTAATATTTATGTCTTAATTAACTTGTAAGTACTTTTAACACAACCAAATGAACACCTTTGGTGGCAGTGATACAGGGGCATGTACTGATAAATAAATGTTCCTGTTCTCATATCAAAGTTAAATATTCTGGAATTATGAACCTGATATCCTAAGGCAAAGATATCCCCTCTAAAATGTCAGCAGACTTTACAATGAACAGTCGACAGTTCCCTGACTGATATTACATTTTTTCAGGCCAATACCAACTTTACAGGTTTTACAGCAGCCCTGCAAGTGAGCTGGAATGGCAAATGATATTTTTAATGTGACTAAAGCCATATTACCCTTGAAAAGATACTTGGAAACCCATTTTTTCCCAACACAATCAAAAATACATTTTCAACCACTTGTCTCGTTTTTCCATGAATTGTTTTCTGCTTTATCTACTCTGTCAGACTCATATTGAAGAATTAAACTCTTTATATTGATTATCTGCTAAAAAAAAAAATGAAAAAAAGTCGATCATGACCATCCTTCTTCTTCACAGGAGGAACTTGTTTTTGTCCAGCTCTTAATAGATAACTTTTAACGTCACAAACTACCAAAAACAGTCTGCCATAAATCTATGATGGTTCCTCTGCAAATGTATAAAAAATGACTTACTGCAATTTTTGTGGCTCCAGGAGGAGCTGTGTAGATCTGAAAGACTCAGTCACTTATTAGGACTGAAAAGTTTAAATTATTTCACAAAATCTGAATTTGCTGAGTCAGAAAGAAGTTAGTTCCTCCACAGACCTCTGCAGTCTGCTCCTCACTCTGCTTAAAGCTAGTGGCTTTAGGCGATCACATGTCCAGATCCCTAGCTGGGTTGCATTGTCTTGTTTGTTTTTTTTGGTAGTGGAATAAAAAGATTCTTAATTGCTCAAAGGAAGATTTTGCAGGATTGAGTTGTGACTCCATAAATATTTAGAAAACTGTTGGTGACCTTCCCACTTTCTTTTACTTTTTCATTAACTACTGCAGTGTCTGTTTAAACCACAGTAGCTCAGAGCATGTGCACATTAAGAGTAGGCCTGAAAGACCTGGGAAGATGCTCTTCTGCGACTTTCCCCCCATACTGCGATTTGAGAAAGTATTTGGCCCCTTTCTAATTCCTGATTTTTTTGCATATTTTATCATACTTAAATGTTTCGGATCATCAAACCAACAAACTGTATTTTCCAACAAACACAAGTAAATAATTACTCCATATTATAACCAACAGAATATTAGATTAAACAAGGGCTGAACATTTTTGAAAAAAATTATCTAATTGTGATGATTTTGACTTGTATTGCAAAATGGCTCTGGAATTATTGCATGATATGTAATGCATAACATCTCTGCTGCAAAAAAAAAAAAAAAAAAATGGTGTTTTGACACAAATTTCAGGTTAAAGAAATATTGCACCTGCAATTTGAAAATTGAAGCAGGCCATATTGCTATTTAATCTAATTTTCGATCAATTGATCAATTTTAAGCAAGTACATGATTGACCTCAAATTTGATACTTAATTGCCTTGGGAATTCAGTGATTCAAATATAAAGCCAATTGGAGGAACAGTTCAATGGAAAAATACTCTAATCTCAGTTAGATGATGCAGTCAAGGCAACTATTGGTCAAGTGGCTACAATTTTTTTATGGTCATGTAGAAATCATATCTACACCTACACTATATGGACAAAAATATCTGGCCGCCAGTTACCAACAGAGGCTGTCATGACATTATATTCAAATCCATGTACTTTAATATGGAGTTGGCACAGTTTTTGTGCTAACATTAATGCCAGTACATTGGAATCAGCAGAGTGTTGGCAATTTTTATGCACAAGGCACCAAACCAGGACCTGAATCGTGAAGCCTGCCTGTGTTCTGTGAAACTGTCAGGTCAATCAGAGAAGTTTATGAAATTCCCTGAAGTCTGCAGAAACAAACTGAGCGCTGTCTCACACCAGCAAGTCATGCAGGCAGCGCGTAAACTCGGAGATTTGCATAGGTTCACCGGTGCAGGCATAGTGCCATAGTTGTTATGAAGCCACGGCCAGTGGATGCGTAAAAACACAGGACGCGTGACTGTAAGCGTTACTACATTATCTTCTCTTCCCTCGTGATTTTCATGCCTCAAATCATGCATGTTACATTTTAGTAGCAGTGAAAACAAGTGCATTGTGCCACAGAAATAGCCCTTTGTGCGAAACACAGCACACCGTGCAACACACAGCGCAATGTCCAAGATTACAGCATGAGCATATGGATATAGGACTGATCTAAGCAAAGCACCAAGGAAGATCGAGGACTTTTTTGAATCAAATCATTGGATAATTAGAGGAATCGTTTCAGCCCTAAATCCCACCCGTGCAGAAGCTGAACAAGGTTTCAGTTTCAGGACAGAGGGAGACGGGAAAAGAAAGCCTATTCAGTCATTCAGCCCTCGCTTGCTGATAAATTGAGACATTACCTCAGGAAAAAGGCTTCGAAAAAGACACTTGAACTGGCCAAGTGAATAATGGATGAGGCCGTGGCAAAAAGTGAGGGCAGAAATATATGTTGGGAAATACTGTATTTGAAAAATAAAATAGTTTCTGTTTAAAGTGCCTCTTACCCCCTCTTGTGTAAATCCTATTAGAGGGGTAGGATGGCACAGGGGGATTAGCTGACCCTGTTCACTCTGTCCAAACTGTTTGGCACTGATAAAATACAGAAACTCTCAGATCATTCTTAAACTGGTATCTATGTTTTCCCTGTATGCTAAAGGAATGTTATATCTTTAAAAGGATGTGTTGTGAAGGCTTTTACAAGTTAGAAACTCTCAGTAACAAAAAGTGCTTCAGTATTTTTCACCAACATGAAAAAATCCACTTATTTCTGCACAGGTGAACTTTTGTTGAGAACGGTTTCAAAGAATAAAAATACACAAGGGAATCTGTCTCAAGCTCTACCTCTTCATCTTTTGGAATTTGTGGCATCTCAGAAATGTCACTTTTTGTTAGATGGAGTAGCTGTCTTAGTGTGTGGTGGTGACCGTGCTAGAGGTTATGCAGCTTTGATGTAACCTGTGTGTGACAGAGAGCAGGAGCCGAGCAGTGAAGGGTACAGGAGACCAGACTGCAACTGGCCGCCCAGGCTTCAAAACAGAACAGAGAAAGGACAGGAAATATTCCTCGGTTATTTTCTGATGCAGTCAAAATCATTTTTCTTCAACTTTGGATATGAAAGGTTAAGTCGTTTCAAAAAGAGTATACCTTATACTGTATACAAATCTAATAATTAAGTCTGTAGTATGACTCAAATTAAGTTGTCTGAGTTCAAAGCTGCTTTAAAATTTGATAAAAGCTCTGATTTATGTGTTAAATATTTACAAATGTTTTCGGCTATCTGCAAATATACTCCTCAGGGGCAAATAAGTTATTTAATAACTCATTAAAACTTGACATATTTATGGAACATTAATTTTTTATTTACAAGAGTGTGTAACTGTCATTCATCAACAGCACTGAGTTACTTCACTGCAGTTAGTTTAAAAGACTGATCTTTTATTTACAGTATAGCTCTTTATGGCTCTACACTCTCTGCTTCAGATAATCTATGAACACATTTAGACAGGTTAAGTGTGAGGAATCAGAGGCTACATTTAAATGTTATCTTCAGGGAAAATGCTGTTTTAAATCCATCCAGGGAGGTGGATTTGCTATCAGAGAATTAATGCAGTGATGACTGACACAGGAACAGGGGACTCCAGATCAAGGACTCATCAGCCTCGCTCTGTCACCCCACCTGTCAGCTGATTCATCTCATTCATCGACATCTGCCCTCCACCCCCTTTGAGACTCCGAGCCAAAATCACATGGAGGACTATCAAACTCGTTCTTTGAGACCCTGTCAATAACAGGGCTTGCTGGCTTTACAGCATCCACTGACCCGATTTTAAAGTCTTTGCAGTTGGCCCAGGGGGGAAGAGGGGGATCTCTCTTTCTCGCTTTCCTTCTCTCTCTCTCTTTCTCTTTGCTGTCAACTCTCGAGGGGCAGAGCGGCCGACCACTATCGGCATTTAAATGGAATAATGCATACATAATGCTTTGGCACTGGGGTTGCATTGGCAAACCTTGTGTCCCACTACTGTCCATAGGGGTAAGATGGATGAGTTTTTAAACGCACTTGCTCTTAATCCCACTCATGGAGGGCCTGGGGCTAAATGTAGCTCACTGCAGGAGCTCTCTGAGAGAAAGCTGAGAAATCTATGCCTCTCTCCAACTATACCAAGCTTGAGTTTGCTCGGGACTTTTCTCAGAAGATATTTGTTTTTGTATTTTGTTCGAGGTGTTCGAGGATAAAATAGTGAACTATAGTATGTGTGATTCTATGCAGCAGGAGCTATGCTTTGCATTGCAGTATTTAGGTTAAAAAGCCTCTTTCACTCGTAGTTCTTCCTTTTCTGACCTGCTGGAGGAGGAAAGCTGGTATTTCAACAGCATGTGAGCCATTAGGAATGACAAAAAGCTTATCCATGGAGCACTTCAAACAAAACAATCTCTTTCTCATTCCTATGATGACTACTGTCAAACCCTTTGTGCATTTGACAGAAATGAAGAATTGATGTTTTTAGATTGTTTTGAGCACAAATCTCTGACTTCGCTGTGGTCTTCGGTTTGCTGGTGAGGAATGCTGCTGATGTGTCGGCAGTGAGGCGTGAAAGAAACCAAGCAAGTTGAGCGAGGTCTCTTTGGAAGGAGGATTAACATTACTGAGCTGCCTTCATGTGTGTTCAGTCTTGTGTTATGTAATGTTACTTGTATGGAGTAGCAGGACTGGTCCAACTGCTCCTGCAGCAGGTGCACTGCGTTCAACAAGACAGTGTGACACAAATCTGCTTTTTTGGTGTTTCTTCTTGCATAGTGTGCAGTACTGTATTAATAAAGAAATAGATTTGATCAGTCATCAAATTGGTGGTGAAAATTGTTTAATTTTTCAAAATAAAAACTAGGCTCTAAACAAGCTTCCCTGAAACTTTGACTCAACATGTAATTAACTTATGTCTCTTTATGGTGACACTTATGAGACATGAAAAGTAACATCAACAGAAGTTAATTTGCAAAAGAAGACAGATATTTATAATAGATCTTATGGCGCTCAAGAATGACTGCCACTGACAATATAAATCCGTAGATATGAATAAAAGCTGTCCAGTGCCTTTAACACTCACATTACAGAATACAGCCAAGTATTTCAGCAGTGATGATAATGTTTTCCAACACACTGACTGCCGTTTTGTATCAGGATCATGTTAGAAGATCCAAGTTTCATCACATGTAATCACTTTTAGTTTCATTAAATTTTTTCCACAACATCTTCCCAGATTTTCCAGCATTTTTCTGCTAATCAGGAGTCAGAAGTTTTAAGACAACTTTGGCATTCACTTTTGTCAGGTTCAAATTTTCATGCAAAATTTGCCGAACTGCTCCTTTATGAATGGAGACCATTTCTGCTATCATTGTTATACTGAGTCATCAATCATGTTGAAGGACCTGTTCAAATTTGTTGAATGCTTTCAGAAGTTTTTGACGTGAATGGGCACCCAGAACATTTATCATCTTGCACATCCTCTCTGCCTTTATAAAATCTTTCATGTCATTTAAACACACATGCACGTTACACTGTGTTCCCCATACACCTCAGGTAGTGTGCCAAAAGATTCAGCTGCTGTTTTGTTCAATGTCACCAAAAATTAAAGTTAATGCATTGTTTAACTTTTAAGCTAATCATTTTCCGACACCTTAGCAAAAACACATGTACTTCAATCAGAAACTAGCAGCGAACTAAAGACATCACTTACTGGAAACTTACATCAGTTGTGCGTGAATACCCAAACTTTAATACATACTCAGTGCGACTGTGAACCACTTGGTTTTATCCTCATAAGTGCAGTCTTGTAATTTAATTGCCATACATCATATAACCAAAGCACTTGCATCTTCTTTGCACTATGCACCTTTGTTTCAACATGTTGGTGTTTAGATTCATGGACATTTTGGAGGCTGTAGTTGGTGTGAGGTTGCTTGTGGCTGCACTCTATAATTTGGGAAACTGCCTGGATCCAAAAAAAAAGTCGTCTAAAAGACCTTTGACACTTGTTGTTTCTGAGTCGAGCTCACAGGAATCCGAATAAATCCTTAACTTCATTCATCCACTTAACTGCTAGCATAATCACAGGGGGACTGCTCAACTCATTTATACTCAAGTCTACAATTTAAAAATGGTGCTCTTCATAGTGTCCTGTTATACAGATTAGACTTTGTGAAGACTACTGCCTCTACACATTTTAGCATGTAACACCACCTGCAAGCAAAATAGGGATTTTGTTTTGTTTGTTTTCCAAGTAACCTACGTGAAGCTGAGAGCAGAATGAGACAATGAAACACAACTCTCAGCTCATTATTTGAGAAACACATCTCCAGAGAATAAACATAACAGCAATAACAATTGAGCTCAAAATATGTTACAGTACCAGAGGACTACCAAAACAACAGCAGTGAGACAGAAAACTGCACAGGTTGTAAGGATAAAACATTTAGTCACTTCATTGTTAAGAGGGGAGAGAACTTACTGCCTCTACTTCCCAAACTTAGCCACCATTTTCCACTAGTGGAATATGCTTCCAACTCATTTCCAGTTTTAAATGTTTTGCTGCCATTCTTAGTCCAGTCTCCCTTGGAATAGAGCTCTCAGATCTCAGTGGGACAAACCTGGTTAAATAAAGCTTAAACAAATAAATTATGCAATACCCATAACCTTCAGAACTCCAACACCTAAGAGCATTTAGAGTACATCAGCACTTTAAGTCTTAGCACACTGTACAACATGAATGAAATCAATTTAAGGGAAGCATGATGGGCCTTTCATTTAAACAAAATCTGACATCCTAGAGTGAAAATGTCATGGATTTTCTTCCCTGCCTCCTAACAGCAGCATAGGAAAGCCGGCTTTATGATGCCATGATTCACTGGAAGCCTAATGAGAGCCACAGCCCTAAGCTGTTTATGTGGCATAAAGGCTGTCTCTATTAGCACTGCTTTAAGCAGAGCGGAGCTGGGCATCAAGTGGCAGCGTGGCAATAGTGTCAGCTCATAACAGTTTTTATGTCATAGACAGGAGCAGAAAATAGTCAGCTGGCAGCACGGAGAGGCCCAGACAGGAGGGCGAACCAGGGAAGCTGCTGCCAAACTCCACACAAGGCGAGGGGACAGGATACTTAGCGAATGTAATTAAACACTAGGGGTTTGTCACAGAGGCTGATGATCACAGCAGGTCTGCTTATCCGGTATTTAATGTCATAATGAGCATGCAAACACATGCGAGTTGAATCACATGATCAAATTATGCATTACAGACTATATATAACTTGAAGAGACTGATTCAAGGGTCCATAAAAACTCCTTATTCTGGTAACAGTAATAATGGAGCTTAATACCAAAAAATAACCCAAAAATTATTGCCCTGATATAATACAGTCTTTTTTCTCTTTTTTGCCAGACTCCTGGACTAAGACAACTCTTCGGATTTCTCTGGTGGAGTATTTTGTGCTAACAAATGCAAACAAAATATTGAGTGGACTAATGCATCACCAAACCTAATTTCACAGTAGTAGAGTGTGCCTGTAAGAGAAACATACCAGGCAGATCAAATGTACTTTTTCCAGGTTCATCATTTAATTTTAAACTAGTGGGAAACTGAAACATGGAAAATCAACCATCAGACAGCAAAAAAGCAGATATTTAAATACCTATAATTGCATAAAGTCAGGACAGAGGGCCAGTGGTACAGTGGTCTGTTTGAAACACGGGTTTTATTTTTAGATGGTTACAGCAACAGTCGCATGAGAGTAAAGCCAGATAATTTAGACTGCTTACCGGCTGCTGTCGTGGTCATAAACCTCATCTTATCCATGTTTACAAATGGATCAGGGGTCCAACTAATTTAAAGTTAAAATACACATCAAATGTTTTTCTCAGACCAAGAGTCTGTCTTAAAATAAGTTTTACCATGTTGATTTATGACAAAGTGTCACTTTTTCTGTTTATTTTTTCTTGTAATTAATTATTTGATATAAAGAAAATGGATGTAACATCATGGTTGACAGGTCTGTTGACAAATGAGGCTCCTTGCAGCATTTTTAACCAGATCATCAGAGTAGAGGAGAAAAGCAAGGAAAAGTGATGAAAACTAACAATAGTCATTGAATTTTCCATCAGTGTCTGCTTAAAATAGACACAAATCTGTTCTGCTATTGACTCCACTGACTGAGGAATTTCTGCCATTTTATCAAGTTCAATGGGTACTTTTGTTAGCAATAGGGGTGCAACATTATTTCTGCAGTTACACCAGACAGCTCCAATCTGAACACGTCTTGGCTCCAAATTGTGTCACAAGCACAACGTGGCAGCACAAGATGTTAATAAATCACAGCCTTACTTTTGAGCAATGTAAGAAGACACTCTGTCCATATCCTTGTAATATTGTGTTGACATATATTTATTTTAAGGCTGTCAGTAGTCACGCATTAAGCGCGATCATCTTAGTTTCATAACTAGTGCATTTTTCTTATTGCACAAATTGCATTGTTGTATTGTCCTTTCAGCACACTTTGGTCAGGGAAAGTTTGGCGATGTCTATCTGCAGCAACAGAGATATAAAATAAGCACACCACTGCTCCTTTGACTATCTCATTTTACTTTGAAAAAAAAAACCAGCTCAGTGGACAAGTCAAAAGTCAATTGCACCTTCTGATATCAAACACTGCACTTTAACTGTTCCATTACTTCTTTTTCAATCCATAACAAGCTCTTTTTTCTGTGGTAAGTTTTATGTTAATATCTCCGATCTACCTACAGTAGCATAAATGACACAATCCTGGATCAATTAATAAAGGCACAATATCTGCTCACTCTGCTCCCTTACAATGACACTATGCTGTGGAGCGTACTTATTGTTTGCCTCTTGTATATTAACTAGCTAATTTCAGACCTTCTGTGTTAATATACCCCTCTGTAGTTGTTTAGTTTGTACAGGACTTAACTGGGAACATCATTATATTGATCTAGCTCATTTTAATACATGACACAATTTAGCATGAAGTATCCTCCTTGTCACATCGACTGTTCTTTGATCAAAGCATTTTCAGACCACTTTTGGTCTGCTTGTAAATGTCCCCATGTGAACACAAACCAAACTTGAAGTTATTATACGGCAACAGAACAAAATGGTCCAAGATCCAAACCAGGAAAACAAGCTCTAGGTGTGAAAATGCTTTGAATTTATGTTAAAGCTATATCTAACTCTGTATGAGACCACATTTGAGAGAAATGTTGCCCTTCATTTCAATAACATGAACTAATACAAAAAGACAACCTTTGATGTCATTTTGTATAAAGCGGTCTGCAGTTTGACACTAGAGTCCCGATAAAAAAGTCAACAAGTCAGACATGATGTGTCTGCCCTTCATTTCCTTTCACTGCATCACCTCCATCCTGGCTCCTCTCCAAGTGCAAGAGTACAAGGTGAGCGCCCCATAAAAAGACACAAAGATAGAGAGACAGGGGAACGAAAGCCTGTTTTTTCCTTTACATCTCACACGGAAAGACTCGCTGCATACCGAGGTTCATTTCAGGACAAGACTGAGTGAATTTCACTCAACTCCAGGTGCAAGAACCACAAGTGCTCGTCTCCACAAAATAAACACCATTCTGGGATCTGTGGGGGGACTGGGATTGAAGGAGTAGACTCTATGATCTTTTTAAAATTGTGATCTGATTTCTCTGGCTAGAATCAAACAAACCTTGTTGTAGTGTTGTGATTTCACAGCAGGGTGGACCAATAATGTCTGCTGTAACAAAGTAAACAATGCAACTGTACCCTAAAGTGATGCAACACTCTGATCAAACAATCCTTTCAGCGTGACTACATGATTCTGCAGCTGAAGACAGACTGTAATAGCTCTTTGCTGTCTGCAGCCACAGAAGTGGAATTTGATGGCTTTTATATCTGCCAGATGGTACCTCGACTTCTAGCAGCAGGTTGCTTTTTTTGCTGCCTTTGAATCATTTGTGGATGAAAAATGAAACAAAAAGGGAGACTGGCTGCATAAAATATCTTGTTTACATACCAAGTGTCACACAATGTCAAAGACAAGAGCTAATCACAGCTCAAACAAGTCAAGTCAAAATCTTTCCTTGAGACTGTGCTCACAAGATGACATAATGCTGGGTTTAACTCTTTTGTAAGACAAGTGTTCATGCCTTCACTCATAAAGAATGACACAATCACACTATTTCTAGAGATTAGAAGTGTGATACATTCCCACAGTCCTTGTACAAAAACTTTCTTATAGGAAGGAGACAATGCTGAGGGGACACAGGAGTTTGTTCATGTATTTGTATTTGTGTGTGGGTTTGTGGCAGCAGAAAGAGAAGCCGGCTGCACAGCCTGAGGCTGCTGCCTGACAATGTGGACTCACCTTGGTGTTAGCTTTGGTCTTGTTGTTGCTGCTGCTGTTGTTGTTGGGGCTGGAATTAGCATCTTCATGAACTCTGTCCAGAAGCCAAAGGAGGAATTCGAGGGCGTCATGCTGAGAGTTTCCCCGAAACTGAGAGCCATACTTGGCCACTATGCTCTGAAGGAGAGAGGAGACAACCTGATTAATCTGATACTTTGGCTGATCATTAAATACTGGCATCGTCCATAACAAGGCCACAATCACTGAGAACACAGAAGCTCATCACTTGGAAGTTAGACCTGTCTCAGCTCTGGGGCTCATTAGAGGGACGGGAAATGCTAGAATGTTGTTCAATCAAATTTGTAATCACTTGATGTTATCAAGGAACATCTCCCAGACATCATTTGACAGCAATTTCATCATTAAATCACACTTTAAACCAAAAAGGTGGATTTGTTTCTGATAAATTCAGATCTTTCCTGGGGAAAATCTGGACCCTTGCACTAGTCTTTAGCTTTCAGAGCTAAAACATACTGTATGATTGAGTTTCATCACTGATACAAATTACAGGCTTTGATGTTCATGGTATATGAACATTTAATTCTATATCTAGATATTTATCTATAAAAATCATCTAATTACTAATTTTAAAAAAGCAAAGTGGAAACTAAGGGTTTCTACCTCTCTGCCAAAGACCTGAAACTGGTAGTTTGGTGTTGACTTTACATGATGGCAAGTAGCATGTAGCTACAGAAAGATTCTACATCACATCTCAAAACAGCTGTTGCATTTCACTTTATTATAAAGTTGTGGCAAACCTGAACAATCTGGTTGGAGATTCATATTTTCACGTTGTCAATGTTGAAGGATCATATTTTGCTTTACAACTCCTCAGTAGTTACTCAGTCCTCAGTACTTAAAGTAAACCTAAATATGATTTACATTTACTTGAATAATTTTTAACTAAAGTAACTGTACTTTTACTTGAATTCAACCATCTTGTATTCTTTCCCCTTCTGGTTGCCCACAGTCCAGTCTTGATTGGCCGACAGCAAATTATATAAATAAAATCAAATATGGCCTAAATAAGACCATAAAGCTTGTTCTTGACTTAGTTTCAATACTAAACAGTGTTACTGTGTTAAAAATTGGGGTTGTATTCGCCCTGAATTGTCACGGTTTGGGGGTCATGGTTTGATGCATAGTCCCAGGACAAATACGTCCGAGCTATTAGAAATAAGAAAAGATAAGAAAAGAAAGGCGACAGTATTTACCCACTAATCTTGGTGGCAGTAATGCTGATATGTGTTTGCTAACTGTTATTTAACCACCAACAAAGAAGAGGGAGAAGTTAGTGAAACAAACACACGAAGAAGAACAGTTTGCTTCTGTAGATAGAGCTGCTGAGCAGCGAGACACGCCAGGTTTCTCTCCCTGTCCTTGTCTCTGCGCTGGTTTTAAAAAAGCCTACAAAAATAAAGCTGCTTGTACACTTTGAACGATACTTACAGACCTGTAAAAGTAGAGAACAGAGAATACAAGCGTGTAATTAAGCACACTGCTCTGGCTCTATTGCAACGTCCAATCTTGTGTTCTCATCAGTGAGTCTGTGGTCCTTACTGAACATGAATCAGGATTTTGCACAAGTAACCACTGCACCGGTGTCACAGCACACTTCATAAATCATAAATAGGATACACTGCTCTAAAATGCCCGCATTTATGTTGGCATTTTTTGATGCATTTATTTTTGTTGTTTCAAATCAGGAGATATTAGGCTGTTAATTTCTCATATTTTCTATTTTCCTCTTTTTGTCTCATGTTTAATACATCAGAGGCTGAACCAACTATTACAGACAGTTCTTAATTATGCTAGATGCAACAACCTATTAACTGCACTAACGTTAGTTTAAAAAATAATGAAGATAAATAAAGGAAATCTAGAATTATCTGGGACTTTATGTTCCTTTTTTATTGATGGACCGAACCCGTACCGAACCATGACCCAAAAATCGAGGTAGGAACTGAACAGGGACTTCTGTGAATCATTACACACCTAGGTAACATATTAAGAAAAAAAAAAAAGATATCTCAATTCCTCATGCATATCTTGATTCAAAACACCCTGATGTATGAATGAATAAAGACCAAAGGAAAGGAAAGAGTCATTTTATAGATGCACTCCAAACAAAACACACTGTAAACTCGGTTTAACACCGTATCTCACAGAATAAGCCTCTTAAAGCTGTCTCCTACCGATCAGTCATGGTTTAAGACCCCACTGGTGTAGCAGTGCAGCACTTAATGACTGAGCTATTTTGCATCATCAGCAAAGAAGACTATACAAAAGTATGGATTTACGTATTATTTGAGAGGATCAATCATATTTGAAAAATCTGTTCAACAAACACATTCATTCTTTCATTTACTGGTTGTTCACCAGAAGAAAGCTGACACAAGGAAGATCCAAACCTGACAGGTGTTACTTGAGAGAAAAGCAGCCAGACTGTCTAATTGAATTACAAATAGAAAGGAGTGAGTTGATGAGTCAGACAGAGAAAAATAACACGAAAACTAATGACTGCATTACCACTTCACTGACTGGCTCCTTGTCTGCCTCTCTCTGTCTGTGTGTGTGACTGACAGAATCCAAGCTCTGCTCCACACCTCATTAAAAATCACCACATCATACCTACCGTGCCCTAGTATCTAAATATAAACACAGAGGACACTCACACACACTACCTGACACAGCCAGCCAGCTAATGAGCTTCATCACTACGAGGAAACACTGACAGGGGCTGGAGGAATGAGGGACAGATGAAGAGAGGGAGAAGAGGAGGAAATGTGGAGGAGGAGGAGTGATTTTATGTCTGCCTATCAAAAAGTGACACAGCAGTCACGGTCACTCAAAAGATTAAAAATGAGTACAAAAAAAGGATATTAATGGTCATATTGGTCATATTTTGTTTCCCAATGCAGATTCCAATCCCCAGACTTGAGCATGGCCAATACTGAGAACTTCAGAAATACTTGAGTGATGTAGTGGCGCCTGTTGTAGTGAGTATGCTTTTAATATATGCTCCATGTTTTTTAGCAGCCCATGCAGCAGAGGATAAATGGCGTATTCAAGTAGTATCGATATGAAACTATGATGAGTGAGAAAAGCTGACAGAAAGTATCACCACAAGCTTGATTCATGGCACTAGATATCTCAGAAAAACAGCAAAGCATGGCCTGCCCCACTCTGCCTCTGACTGTCTTACCCTGATATGAGTACCTAAACAAGCAACAAAGGCAATAACGAGTACTAGTCAATTAGAGGCAGAGGGGTTTCTTTATATATTAAAAAAACTCTTTGATGTCAAAGTGAAAACAGATTTCTACAAAGTAATGTCAGCTGAATACAACTATTTAAGGAAAAATAAGTGACTTTATAAATATTCACCTCCTTCATGTCAGTATTTAGTAGATGCACCTTTTGCTGCAATCACAGCACTGAGTCTGTGTGGATAGGTCTCAATCAGGTTGGTCACTACAATTTTACTCCATTCTTCTTTGCAAAACTGCTCAAGCTCTGTCAGGTTGCACAGGGATCGGGCACGAACAGCCCTTTTCAAATCCAGCCACAAATTCTCAATAGGAATGAGGTCTGGGCTTTGACTTGGCTTCTCCAGAACATTCACCTTGTTGTTTTTAAACTATTTCTGTATAGCTTTCGCTGTATGCTTCGGGTCATTGTCTTCATGGGAAATAAGTCTACTCCCAGGCCAAAGTTCTCCTACAGATGGGGTAAGATTGTCCTCCAAGATTCCCCTATAATTTACCCTCTTCCTTTACAAGTCTTCCAGAGCCGGCTGCTGAGAAGCATCCCCACAGCATGATGCTGCCACCACTGTGCTACACAGTGGGGATGGTGTGTTTGTGCTGATGTGCAGTGTTTGGTTTCCACCAAACATAGCATATTGTCTGATGGCCAAAAAGCACCATTTTGGTCTCATAAAGCCAAAGAACTTTCTTCTACTTGACCATGGAGTCTTCCACATGCCTTTTGGTGAACTCCAGTCCAGATTTAATCTGAGTTTTCTTCAACAGTGGCTTTCTCTTTGCCACTCTCTCATAAAGTTTTGACTAGTAACGAACCTGGGCAACAGCTGTTGTATGTAAAGTCTCTCCCATCTCAGCTGCTGAAGCTTGTAACTCCTTCAGGGTAGTCATAGGCATCCTGGTGACCTCTTTGACTACTCTCCTTGCACTGTCGCTTAGTTTGTTAGGATGGCCTGATCTCAACAGGTGTGCCATATTCCTTCTATTTCTTGATGATGGACTATGCTGAACTCCAGGGATTTGCAGTGCCTTGAATTGTTTTTTTGCATCGGTCCCCTGACTTGTACGTTTCACTAACTTTTTCTGAGTTGCTTGGCATGTTCTTTTGTCTTCATGGTGTAATGGTAGCCAGGAATACTAATTAACCAGTTACTGGACCTTCCAGATTCAGGTGTCTTTATACTACAATCACATGAGACACATTCACTACACTCAGGTGATCCCCGTTTGACTAACTGTGAGCCTACTAGCTCACGTTGGCTGGATGCAACTACTTATTTTATGTTACATATTTTTATGTAATTGGCATTACTTTGTAGAAATTTGTTTTCACTTTAAAATCAAAGAGGTTTTTTTTGTATTTTTTTGTCAGTAAAGCAACATTAAATTGACAATGATTGATTTATAAAACTAATAAAAGGGTAAAACATCCAAGTTCTGTAACAGAAACCTGGAAATTATTACATAAGACTACATTAAATGAAAATAAATGTATTTAAAACATTAAGAGTAAAACCAAGCCTTTTATGTATTTTTAATGTCTACAAACAGCACAATAATAAGCTGCTGATAGACAGGGAGTGATGTAGTGCACAAAGTGAGCATAGTTTCCTTTCCAAAGAAGCTTGTACTGTCAAACTGAATTCATTTCCCCTAATTAAACAACAAGTTTGCAAAGTGGTTTAGTGAGATAATCCTGGCAAAGTGCTTGAAATACTGAAAAAAAAAATTCTATTCAAGTGCAAACAAACTAAATTAGCTGCAGTCAGACCTGGGTTCTATTTAAAACTTCATAAATGTTATGCTAAGGGGAACCATTATTGTACATTCATACATTCTGCCTAAATAATATACAGCTGTAGATATAGGCAGAAATATGAGCTTATTGGCAGACATTCTCGGGGATGTTTTTATCGATAATTTGTTTTATGTCAATACTGAAATGAAGCCAGTAGTATCATCAATCCCTGTCTGAGCATGGTAACTTAGCTGTTGTCTCTCTCTATCAGACTCTTGTGTGCTCTTGTGTAAAAGCTGATGTCTTGGCATCTCTTTAATATCTGTTTACAGAGCTGTCTCCCAGAGCATCCCTGGTGAAAACTGGCACACAGCCTCAAAAGTCTTAAAAAGAGACAAATCTGTATTCCCAGGCATCAACCCCTTCTTAATTGAATCCTTGTAAACGTAGAAATAAAAGGCTGAAACAAGTTGAGGAGAAATTGCGTCTGAGACAAAGACAGGAATTAGTGGTTAGTTGAAATGTCAGACTGCTGTACAAACACTGTGCGGTGTTTAAATCTGACCTGAGCACGGCCGAAGTGTTTATTGAGAAAACATTCGAGAGTGAGTCAAGGAGAGGATCAAGGTGGGCGCCAGGGTCGACTTGAGGGAGCACTGAGCTTTTTTTAGAGCTATTGATCAGTCTGGACAGAGAGTCTCAACCCATACCTGATTGGCTCTGACCCGGTGTGGTGGATTAAGAGAGCGTTTCTCTTAATTCTATGGAGCTGTGAGACAGATTAGTTTCATTTATTGATTCAACTATCAGTACTTCATTGCACCAGAACATGGTGAAATTAGCTGGGTGGTCTGTTTTTTATCATTTGAGATAGTTACTTTTTAAAGTGAGCCGTTTCTTTGATAGTGTGCTTATTTGAAAGAATCTTTTATTGTATGTTCCAGATTTTTCAAATAACAGATTACTGTTGATACATCCGACCTCCTGTAATCATCAGCATGGAGCTTCACTCCTTCAAAATCTCAAATTGTGCTGGAAACACAAGGTCCCAGTGTTTTTTTCAAGGGCTTTAATTGGGTTCGGTTTCAGGTCATATTAACAAAGAAAACTTCAATTTTGGAGATAAAAGAAAAGTTTTATCCCCAACCAACTCAGGAGAAGAAGTTATGATTCATGTGACAACAAATGTCTCTTTTTTATTTTAGAAACAAAAAGATAAAGGACTACTTGCTTTTCTACAAACAAAGAAAGCAACAAACAAAGAGAACATCAAAGACAGATAAAAGACTGCCATAAATCTGCCCAGTCTCTACAGCAGGGGTCATGACCTCTAATGACGGATGCCTGTACTCTCCTGCTTCCACACCCTCATGTCTGTTTGCCCCCTCTGCCTCACCTCACACCATTAGCCTTCATCCATCCTCTTCCTCTGTAAACATTGACAGATCAGAGTGCGGGTAGGGTGGGAATTTATTTTAAACATACACCAGGCAAAATAACCCTCCTCTACCTAGCTATCTCTCCCTAAAAAGCCCATTTACAGCCACACACCTCATCGCTGTCCAGCCTGAAAAACAGGCCTGGATGGATTCTCCTGTGACGGAGAATGATGCTGACGAATTATGAGCCAGCATACACAACCAAAGAAAAACTGCACGCAGTCTTCATTTTAACACATTCTCCCCCCTAAAGCTGTGACTGTTTTGAGGATGGATAGAATCTGCTGTTATAGGCTGTTTCATATTTTAAATGCCTGGTGTTAAGACCTGATGTGAGGTAGTCATCACACCTACTCCACTACTGCACCCATAATGCTATGGTACTTCAGCAGTCTCACACAAAAGCTCTGAGTCCTCTCTCTACATTAGTTCTCTTATATAGGGTACACACTATAAGATGATCAGACAATTGTTGGCTTCATTCTCCTCATTGTCCTCTTCACTAAAACTGTACTTTACAATGTAAAACATTTTAAAGATGACACTCCGTGGGAAGGGTAGTCATTTCAAAAGGCTATCTTCTTCCCATGGAGTGTCATCCTTTAACATTTTTCAATTACAAGAGTGTAACTTCAGTGAAGAGGACAATTAGAAAGAAATAATGCAGATCAAGGTGAGTACATTCAAAAAGATGTGAAAAGATGCAGCTAGGTGACACTGCACAAAAATGACAGCCAACATGTGAAACTATTTTTAAAACCTCTCCAATCTGTAGAGTGTTTTTTGTAAAACATCCATATAGAGACTCTAATGTCAATTTCATAAAGTCAGCATGCCTAAACATGCAGCATTCCTTTTAAATCTGTCATTATTTGTTGTCATGTCTGATGTAAAGATTTCAAAATTTCTGGACCAAGGTTAAAAGTTGTTTTAGTACCAGTCTCAGGCCCATACCAGTACTGGTACTGGTATGTTTGTACTGGTCTATCAGTATTCATATCGGTATCAATACCAACAAGCAGGCCCCTGAACAGCCCAGTGAACAGGCTGATGTTATTTATCATTATTCAGTCAGGAACACTCTTGTCACACATTTTACAATTTTATCGGAAAATAGATAAACAGTTTTACGTGACGGAGAAGGCTCTGCTCAGAAAGATGCTCACTGGGTTACTCAAGCAGCATGCTTTGTCCTTCCAAGGAGCACATAGCTAGAAATCCCAGTATGTATAGATACATTTGTGACAATGCATACTGAATACAATAAAATTAGTCCAAAAGCAATTAATCCATTGAAGCATGCATCTCAATATGAGGCTGCAACAAGCTTTATGCTATAAAGGAGGAGGCTGGGGTGGAGGAGGTTAAGTTTTACCAGCTGCAGCAGCAGTGTGGTGCATCAGTATCAATGCAAGCAGGGATTAGTGAAGTTCACGTAGCATGGGTTCCCTCGGCATAGAGCCTATGGGATTTTTCATGGGGTTTTTGGATTATTGCTGAAAATAAGCTTCGTGTCCAATAAAAGTTTATGAAACTTACACATTTTGTTCATAAAGATTATCTTCACAAATTGATAGTATAAGCATCATATCTGGTTCGTTAATCCAACTGATGGAAGTAAAAAGCCAACATCATGCTATATTGAACTACAACACAGTCAACTGAATTTAACGTCATTACCCGCGGATACATGTGAACGGCAGCCTCAGTTGCCCCGCTTCAGATGATGACATGTAAGCTGCAGTTTGACCTGCAGTGATGAGACACACTCACAGAACGTGAGTCGCTCTATCCTCCTCTATCTGTCACTTGTTGTCCTTACTGAGAACTGTTCAGACCAGCACTCCACATAGTTTATTTATTTAACAGTATCCTCCCTGTTTTCTTTGAATGCTCAGTTAAGACCTAACAAATGGGTAAAGCAGTTAAGAAATGGTGCCACCACCACTGGTGTAGTTTGTGCCATTATGTACTCAAGCATATTCTGAGAGGTAAAGCCAAAGCTGCAATTTGCAAAACACAACAGGATGACTTTTCAATCCTGTTCGGTCTTGTGCAGTGTGTGATGGTGGCAGCTGTATGCACTGTAATGACGTTGCATGTCTTGGCACTTTATACTGGTGTATAGGCTACAGCAAACTTTTTAAATTTAAAAAATAAGAATTAAAAGTGCCACTTACACTATGGATTTCATGGTACCACATTTTTGTGCTAAGAAGTATATTCAACTGAATTTTAGGTTCCAAAGTTTCTTAGAAATTTGATGCAGTTTATCATCCTTTATGGCATAAGTAGCCAAATGGTTTAGTTCAGTTGGCCCACCCACATTGTTGACACTTTCAAAAAAAGGTTCAGACCATTTAAAGAGAACTGGGTTGACATTTTGGGAAGGGTCTATGGCCCAAGTGAAGGAGTTTAGGTATCTTTGAGTCTTGTTAAAGAGTGACGGTAGCATGGACCGTGAGACTAATGGGTGAATTGGTGCTGCATTAGCAGAACTGTAGATGTTGTTCTACCCTTGTGGTAAAGAGGCAAAACTCTCAGTCTACCAGACGATCTTCATTCCAGCCCTCACCTACTGTCTGGTCATGAGCTGTGAGTAGTGAGTGAAAGAATTAGACTGTGGGTTCAAGCAGCTGAAATGAGATTCCTCAGGAGGGTGGCAGGGCTCAACCTTACAGATAGGGTGAGAGGCTCAGACATCAGAACTGCTGCTCCTTTGCCTCAAAAGGAGCCAGTTGAGGTAAATCGATCATCTTATCAGGATGTCTCCTGGCCTCCTGGTCTTCCAGGCACGTCCAACTGGAAGGAGACCCTAGGGTCAACCCAGGACTCGCTGGAGGGGTTATATGTTTCAACTTAACAAAGAACTCTTTGGAATCCCCCAGGAAGAGCTGGAAAATGTTGCTGTGGAGCGGGATGTCTGGGTGGGCTTAGCCTGCTGCCACCACAACCTGGCCCAGATAAGTGGAAAAAAATGAATGGATGGATTGATGGATGGATGGGTTGACATTTTGAAACATGCTTAATTTTACAGAAGAAAAAAATTAAATATGTATTGTGGCTGCATTAACAAGAAGGGATGGTATTTAGGTTGAAAATAAAATGGTTATCCCTGCCCCCCATAACAAACCTTACCAGGAAGTCCTGGAGTAAGAAAAAAAGCACACACCAAAATGAGCCAATCCATTTCCATGAGCCATAAAAATGCTTCCAGGTAAAATACTGTGTGGCATTATCAAACACAATCAGTGTGGTCCTAGCAGAATGTAATTTCAATCAAATGCTTAGCAAAATTTCTCAGTTTTATATATATCAGCGTTTCTGCTAGACTTTTTTGTCCCCGGTCAAAATGACTAGCAGTTCTTAAGTATTCCGGCCATTTAGAACAACTATCGGACATTTGCTTTAACATTATTTTGCTGCATTAACAGCAGAAAAACACATAAATCTCTCTCTTATTTCCTTTGTGTAAATGGTTTAAAGTATCAAAATGAAAGCTGCGCGCTTTTCCTTACACACACAGTCAGTTACAAAATATATGCCCAGTTTAAACTCATAAACAACAACAGTTAGCTTCACATTAGCACCGTTAGCCTGTTAGCACTTCGGCTGCCATCATAACTTTGCAGCTTACAACAGCCAAATACCATCCTCCACCGACAACAACAAAGCATTCAAACACATAACAAAAGTGCTCCCTTAACTGGACACTGTGTTAGAACTCTACATTTCAATTGAAAAATGAGTCTTACCGCCAGCTGCTAATAACAGTCCTCATGATGATATAACTGTAACCTCTGCTAAAGCTGGAAATCCAACCATCCTGGTTTATTTGGACTAGTCCTGAAGGACAAAAGCTCCACAGCATAGTCCGGTCCAGTCCTCCTCTCATTAATGGCTTATCCAAGACTACTTCTGCTAATTAGCCAGGAAGAGCGACAGAGCCTTCATTATAAGCTCCAAGCGGTCCATGCCGTTCTGCACAATGTGATTCTGTGTTGACTACAATACAACTTTATCTGAGGATTGGTCATAGGTGGTTTATTGAAGTCCACTACAACCCTGCCTGGCGTAGGCCTCTCTCTCTGCTTCTCCATCGGTGTTTAAGACGCTCAGCTATACAGTTCCCTTTGTTTCAGCCTCTTCATTACTCGCAGCGATGACACAAAATCCCTCCATACCGCTGATGATATTAAGCCTTTGGTTAACAAGGAAAACCTCACTTTGATTAAAATTCTGCTTTACGAGAAAGCTCTGGTCAAACTTTCCCACTTTCCCTGCATAGTCCCCAGCAATACTGAGCATGCATAGAGAGATAGACTTGCTTTGACATCATCGTGCATACATAATTAGCCATGTGCTTGTCGTCTGAGGAGACAAACAAACCCAGCACCGCAGGACAGTGGGTGTAGTAAGATTAGGCAACTTTTAGTTTATATTAACGTATTCTTGCAACATATCTTCTAGGTTACACAAAATATAATATGCAAGTATTCAGTGTTTACTTATCTGGTCATTTGCATGTTTTCTACTGGACATTTTTACCGGTTATATTTTTATCTGCCGGACTTCTGCCCTTTTTACCGGCCAATGACCGGCAAATGCCAACTAATGGAAACTCAGACATATATATACTAGGGCTGTCAATAGATTAAAATTTTTAATCGTGATTAATCTCACAAATTCCATAGTTAACTCGCAATTAATCGCAAATTAATCACACTTTTTTGTCTGTTCTAAATGTACCTTACAGTACTATTTCTCAAGATTTAAATACCCTTATCAACACAAGTGGACAAAAATGCTTTCTTTATGCAAATGTTTGTTCATGTCAACAACCCCAAAAAAAGTCCAGAAAATTCTCTAGTCTGAGCTCAAAGATACTGAACGCTGCAAAAATATGCTGAGAGCATAACATGGTAAACTCAAGCCCAACAAGCCACAACAGATGGAGATACTGACCTTAATGTAACATTACTGAATAATACCACAATGTAGAGTCAAACTTTAGACTTCTAGAAGTTAACTCCTCTGTTCTCAGCAGCTGAAACCGAACAACAGATCTCATCATCACACATGGACATAAAGAAGCCAAGTCTCTGCTGAGAGCTCAGTAGTAAGGCACAGACACATCTAATGGTGTTTCACTGTTCTGATGTGAGTATGGTAGACACATCTGCCCTGCTCAAGAGAAAAAGCAAGTAATTACTTAAAAAACATCTGCTATTATTTATCATGTTTTTACTTTCAAACTAAAAAATGTAGTCCACATGTAAAATAAATGCTGACAGTAAGAAATGACTGTCATCAGTCCAGTAGATTTACTGGAATGATGTCAATAAACACACATGTGAAGCCTCTTTTCAAAACTCATGAACACACAAAGTCAAAGAAGTCTCAGTAGAGAACTTTTAAGGTGTACTAAGAGGACTTAACCATCTCTTCATTCTTCAGATCATAGAAGAGCTATGGATTTAATCTAAAACCATTTTTTTCTTCCTAAATAAAGGAGAACCACAGTCTAATAATGCTTTCAGCTTATATTATGATACTCTACAGAGCTCATTCACTAAGCTCTGCTCTCCTGTCACACACCAGCCTCTGCCGCTGTGTCTCCTCCTCCTCCTCATGATGCAGCTGTACATTCACCATGCATCAGACAATCTCCTATAGGGACTGCAGAGTCTTTGACAGTTTTGCAACATCTTGATTGACTGTTATTTAAATTTGGCAGTCCAGTCGATCGTTTCAGTAAGTTTCGTTTTTTTCCGAATACTTTCACTTTCAAGCAGGAGCTGCGTGGGGATGAGAGCGGACCTTCAGGAGACGTGATTGGACCAGTCAACAGTCAATAGCGCAGCTGTGGTGCTGGTTCATGGCAGATATAATAGCCTAAATAAATGAATAAATCATACTGGCCCAAAAGTGCGTCGGCACACCGGGAAATGCCCGGTATGCCAGATAGCGAGTCCATCCCTGCAGAGTTGTCTGAGTGTCTCCGTTGTAAACAAATCCAGCATGGCGAGGGGGGCAGCTCTCTGCATTAGCGGTGAGCATGGCTAGCAAGTGGTGCGGGCTATATAAGACTCTACCAACTTCCTGTAACTCTGTTCATGTCGACAGTAGGAGAAAATAACTTCAGTCATATCTGACATGATCTGAAAGCTGAACCTGCCATTCAGAAGTCTCTGCCCTTTATCCATTTCTGCTCGCTTGTACCGCATCACGACGGCACCACTTCCTGGTCTGGCAAACTATGGGATGGGTCGAGGGTCATACAGAACGCACATGCGTTAATCGTGCGGCAAAAAAATTAGCGGCGTTAAAAGTAATTTGAGTTAACGCAATACTAACGCATTAACTTTGACAGCCCTGATATATACATCTATTTTTTTGATCACTCCAGCATCAGAGGGGTACAAGTATAAGCTAATGATCAAAATTGTTTAAAATCATAAAGGAAAGTAAATGTTAAATAACTTAAATTACAATAATACCCCTGCTTTTGTTTCTCTTCTCTCTGTCATGTCAGAAGTATGCCTCAACTTTTCAGTCAAGCATCTCCTCCTCCCTCTATCCTTGTAAATCCAAGCTGATTTTGTCTGCTACTTCCTGTGTCATTGGGCAATACTGGTTTCACCTCAAGCTTAAATATTCTTTATCTTAAATCTAAAGCCTAAATCTTGGAATCAGACCTAAATTTCCTGGCTGAGAAGATGGAAAATCCTTCGATAAAGGCGTCAGCGAGTCAAGACTGAACAAAGCCTGTGTGTCTGCTTAAGTTCCTCGTGCGGGATTTACAGGCGATCAGTTAGAAATAAGAAGGGATGAGATGCGATGGGAATAATCGCCTCTGAATGGTTTACAGCCCAGGAAAGGGTTCCCTGTGCTCTGCTCAAACTGAGAAATTGTTACTTTTAGCTGAGCTGTAAATATACAAAACTGTTTGCAGTGGTGGGCTCCATCATGCTATCATGAGCTTATCTGCCATTCCACGTGCTTCCTTGAAGGAGGAAAAAGTCACGCTAGACTGTCTTCATGATTCTGTGATCGCAGCATACCACCTCATAGTTGTTAAGATTGATTTATTCCCAGAGCTTCCTTAACCTTGTCATCTAGCCTCGGTAGATAAATCACGGTATAATGAACCTGATGGAAATGGTCTCGTATTGTACTGCTTACACAGACATGCTCCTTCTTGTGTTTCTTTATTGCCTTTTGTCACAGCGGTGTAGGTATGTATAATGGAGTGCTGCTCATTGAGTTGTGTGAACATATGCTGCTTCCAAACAGCACATTGTGTCTCTGTAACCCTGCTTGTAAGTGGTCCAGTTTGTTTTGTTTTAAGTGTGAGGTGCAGCATGTGAAAAAACAGTATTTCAGTATCAGTACACTATCATTTATTTTTCAGAGAGGTTGTTTGAGGTACATGTCATTTGTGAGTGTATTTGCCACAGGAGATATCAGTCATCATGGCCCTTTTTTGATGACCTGGTAGAAGTGCCTGCAAAGAAGCTGGAGTGTACATCTCCACTATACATCTGCTTCCTCAACCCACTTGCCAAACTCTCTTTCTACACCTTTTTCTAGCTTTTTTTCTCTTCCCATTTCTTTATCATACGTAATGTAGGGACCAGGGATATTTGTCTTGTATTGTCAGCTACAGTATAAGCTATGTGTTAGGATAGGTAGTATAAATGACCTGGAGCTTGTATGTATTGAGTCTCGATCTGTTGTAGGTGGCAATGATGTGATGGTAAGATAAAGACTGTCTACATGTTGGCATGGTGGGCAGTGAGAGCTAGCATGAGAGTGTTGGCTCTGGGACACTAGAGCTTACTGTTCAGCCCTCTGGGGGTGTCGTGAGTCAAACTGAACGAAACACTGATGAGAGGGGTTCCAACCTGACAACCCTGGTGAAATGCTGGATTTTTGTTGCCCATGATCTGAAACTGAAGTAAAGCGATACCACAATTCACAATAAAACTATCAGTCAAATTTAAGTCGAGTTGCTGCACTAAAGATCCAAACAGCGGATCAGCGTGCCGCAGATACTGTAGATAAATGCATGTGTCAAAAAAAAAAACAGAACTCTATGCAGGAAAATCAACTGTATGGGAGGATTTTAAGCTAGTCGTAGATTTAGCTAAAAATAAAGCCAAAACAAGGAGGACTAAAGACAGCTGAGAAACATAAGCATGAAGCAGCAGCTACAGAAACTGGGTTTGGGCCTTGCAGAAATTTACTTTTGGGGAGTGGGTAAATATGGCCAATTCTTAGATAAAGTGGAACTGTATTTAAAACAGAATCACATCACCCTTTATTATGATGTTATTTTTGAGTTAGATGAGTGAAGTTCTGACTTTTCTCCATTATTTTCAAGGTCTGCTCATGTGAAATCTGTTCCAGCAAGCAGGCTGCAATAACAGACACCTCAGATTTACTGTCAAGAGTCAATTTCTGGCTTGGACTCGGGTCAGGTTCAGACAGAAATGTGTGGCTCCAGTCCAACTAATGTGAAGACACAATGCTGAATCACAGTTTTTGTGTTTTTGCTGTTAAATGTTGGTTACTAGCCATATGTAGCAACAGGAGCAACAGGAGTCTAGCATAAACTCTGGACCTTAGGCCGGCCACACACTACAGGATTTTAAGCCCAATTTGGGGCAAGGTTTGCCTCCCCTGATGATGGTGGGGGCATATACCAACTGGAGCCTCATCCCAACCTTTTTTTGTCTGAGTAGTCTGCATGTGTGTGGTGTCAACACGATTAATTTACTGCTCCAAATCGTGTCGTAGCCTCCCAAACCCAGGATCGTAAATATCAAACATGGTTGTAGTGCCTCTGACGGAGTACCCACAACAACCAATGAGAGTGAGCACACTGGGTAGCGTCACCAGACGAATCATACGTACTTTCACCGCTCACAACCATAAACATAATGGTACCTTAATTCCAGCCAGGATTGCATCCTGAGTCTTTCCCTTGTTTTATTATTGTTGCTGCACCTGTAACGCATGCCAGGACAGCCTGTTGTGGAAAGACAGCAGGACGGTATCGACAGACATCCATATTTTTTTGTGTTTTTTTTCTGAAGTCATGTGATCACGCGAGGTCATAGGCAGGTCAGCAGGTGTGTGGTCTCCAGTGATCTTACAGTCTGGCTGAGTCCTCTAATGTGTGTGTTCAGAGGATTAAAGATGAAAAATCTTTGGAAATTGTCCTGAAGTGTGTGGACTCCCACGTCTTTAAAATCAGATTAAAAAATAGTCTAGTGTGTGGCTGGCCGTAGTTCACGTTTTTTACGCAATTTCTGACACAGACATTTCACATGGTTAAAAATTGTTCAATCTATAAAATACAACTGAAGTCAAAATCATCTGATTATGGTATCCTTGTGACAACATCTCTGCCACTGTCACAGGTGGCAGTAGACACCCAGTTCCCACTGCAGTAACAGCAAGCACTCAAGATGGCAGTGCCTACAAATCAGCCACAGGATTTGTCTTCAGAAGCCAGTGGGTCTTGTAGCTTCACCATGCCTTCTTGCTAGTTGCTCCTGCAACTATAGACAAGTACTTCTTACAACCTAACTTCAAAGTAAACCATTGAGCTTAGACATACTGCTACTAAACAGCATAGCAGTCTAGACCAGCTGTCTTTGCTGTGTCCTGAGAAAATCCGTGTTATTAACTTTTAACTGACCACTTACAGAACTGATTAGATATCTTACATTGTTGTTATTACAAATGCTTTCACGTGGGCTTATAGATGTTAACCTAAGTGTAAAGGAAAAATTATGAATACTGCTAGTGATTTTCTGTTATATGTGATTTCCATCATACGCAACAGAATTACTACAGGATTTCATTCAAGTAAATTCAATCTGAAAGTGGGAAGAAATATTCTCGCTGCAATTTGCTTAAACAGCTAAAAATCTACAAAAAAGTCCCCCATCTGTTCACTGACAAACTGCTGCCATCAACCTGAAATGAGAGGCTGTCCCAGCGAGCAAATTCAGCACAGAGTCCAGGTGGTGCTTATCCAAACTGCAACTGCAAAGTGCATGAGTGTGTGTGCTCTTCCGCAAACAGCATATACATCTTCAGCTCTGAGAGTGAGAATAAGATTGGTCCTTGACGGAGAGCAGAGACACGAAAAGACAAACAAACCATCAGTCTAGCTGTCCTGCCTGGCTGTCAAACACTGCCTGCTCACTCTGAACGAACAGGACTACTTAGAAACACCAGGCTTCGTCTTCTCCAGCTGAGCTCCACCGGCCTCACAGAGCTGCATCCTGTCAGGCGTAAAAAGATAAATCCAGGGCCGGAGCTCTTCATCCCTTAACTTCTAAAGTAGTGCCTGGGTTGTTAAAGCCTTTATGTCAGGAGTGAAACATGACAGAGGAAAAAGCTCACTCTGTCATGGAGTTAAACTGATGTGGACAACTCTTAAGTGAAACTAATAAACGGACAATTCATCCCTCCAGAGTTCATCAACATCAAACGTGATATGCACCAGTTATGACAGAGCTGACCTTCAAATGCATCACTTAATTTATGAGTGTAGCTGCATTTTGTATCACAATTCCTACCAATCCAATACATAGTGGTCCAATGTGATAAGTGCTGCATTTACAGGCTCTTTCTGTGCTAAAAATAGGAAATATGTGGTTTGAACCCACACACTAGGACACCAATTTTACACAGTTTAGTTACATCCCTGTAAAGAATCCTAAGGACCTGCGAGGGGAAAAAAGTGCAACTTAATCTGTACTTTTGCAAATACATGTAAACAATGTTCATCTAACTTAAATCAAACTAAACAGAATTCTCAAATTTGGAATAACATGACTAGATAATATGGTTGGGGTTCCTTTCCTGGGCTTTAACCTGAGATTTAAATAGCGTAAATGTGTTAAAGAGAGTGAGTAAGAAAACAAGTGGAAGGTGCTAGAGTGAAAACCACACCTTTTTAGACCACAGAGTGCTGTGAAAAAGTCATTTTTCCTCTGTCCTAATTTCTTACATTTTTGCATATTTGTCTTAAAAATAAATACAAAATGCAGTTTCAGATCTCAAAGAGCAACACATCATGCCGCCACCTTAAGAAACTAGGAATTCAAAAACAAATTAGAAACAATGTTGTTGACATCTATTAATCTGGAAAGGGTTACAAAGCCATATTAAAGGCTCTGGGATTCCAGCCAACTGTGGTGAGCGCCATTATCCACAAATGAAGAAAACTTGGCACAGTGCTGAACTTTCCAGTAGTGGCCTGCCTACCATAACTATTCAAAGAGTGCAACAACAACTCATCCAGAAGGTCACAAAAGAACCCAGAACAACCTCAAAAGACCTGCAGGCCTTACTTGACTCAGTTCAGGTCAGTGTTCATGACTCAAACATAAGAAAGACACTGGGCAAAAATGGCATCATTGGAGAGTTCCAAAACAGAAAACCAGTGCTGACCAAAAAGAACACAAAGGCTCATTTCGCATTTGCCAAAAACATCTTGATGATCCCCAAGATTTTTGGTAAAATATTCTGTGGACTGACAAGATAAACTTTTAGGAAGGTGCACGTCCCGTTACATCGAGAGTAAAAGTGATACAGCATTTCATTAAAGAACATCGCACCATCAGTCTCCAGTGGTGGTGGTAGTGTGACTGTCTGGGGCTGCTTTGCTGCTTGAGGACCCGGGCAACTTGTTGTAGTTGATGGAACCATGAATTCTTCTCTCAAACAGAAATTCCTGAAAAGTCCTGCCATCAGTTCGTGATCTCAAGCTCAAGCACACTTGGATTTTGCAGTGAGACGATGTTCCAGAACAGCAAGTCCACCTCTGAATGGCTTAAAAAAAAAACAAAAGGAAAGTTCTGGAGTGGCCTAGTCAAAGTCCAGACTTAAATCTGACTGAGCTGCTGTAGCATGGCCTCAAACAGTCTGTTCATGCTCCAAAACCCTCCATTGTGGCTGAATTTAAACAATTCTGCAAAGAATAGTGGGCCAAAATTCCTCCACAGTGAATGCAAAAGACTCATCGGCAGTTATTGCA
Organism: Cheilinus undulatus; assembly: GCF_018320785.1. NCBI lineage: Eukaryota > Metazoa > Chordata > Actinopteri > Labriformes > Labridae > Cheilinus > Cheilinus undulatus. The sequence goes on along the minus strand of NC_054868.1, from coordinate 26,390,389 downwards.
AACGCTTGCTTGCAGTAGTTGCTGCCAACGGTGGCATCATTTAAAAACTGTTTTCTATTAACTTGGGTTAGCATTGTCTAACGTTAACATTTTTTTGATGATCTAAAACATTTATGGGGGAAATACAGTGCTTAACAAATGTATTAGACCACTTGTCATATTTGTCTCAGAGACCATCCAGCATCATGAAGTGCTTTAATGCGGACTCTTTCATTTTCAGTGAGCTCTCCACGTTTTACCATTTTGAACAGGAATGAGGAATTTCAAACTGAATTCACCTTTTTATACCCAAATTTGAGCCGGCTCACTGGGCTTCCCTGAGAAGTCAGAAATGAATCAAGCATAACATTCAACCACTAAAACTCATTTTTCTGTTCAGGAATGCAAGTATATAACTATAATTTGACATATTAATCACGAAATATTAATGTGCTTTACTATTTTTTCAGTTTTTTTGTAAATCAGTAAATTTGAAAATTCATGGATAACAATAATACTTATATTTTAGCATTAAAAATATCATTTGGGTTAAAGAGCTTCTACATATTGGTGTATTAACCATTGCAGAAACATAAAAAATGAATTTGGTAATTACCAATTCTGTTAATTTAGAGCAGCTGTGGCATAAACCTTACTTTGGTTAGGGTTAGGGTGGTCAAATAAATTTGTTAAGCACTGTATATGCAAAGAAATAAGAAATCAGATCAAATCACTGTATACAGGGAAAGGACGGTAGCCCAGTTAAAAGGAGCTTTAACTGTAGCCAACAGACAATGTGAGCCAGATATGGACCAACCTCAGACTACAGTATTTTGTCGTCAATCAAATTCAGAAACAAATGCTTAGGAAGATTTAAAAAAACAGAATGCCTGTATTGTTGACAATCATCTAATCTCTTCAAGCATCAAAGTATTACAGAAGGCCCAGCTGGGTAGATGACAGTTACCAGTATGGTTAAAATATGTAACTGAGTGAAACGTTCCATATCAAAACTCTTTGTTTAAGACAGCAGATTTATGAGTACATTTGCACTGTATTGGTTTTAAAAAAAAAAAAAAAAAAAAAGCAGAAAACTGAGAAAAGGTCTACTTTTATTCCGTCCCAAAAATGTACTAAAGTCAAACTTTTTAAGGATGTGCCCAAAATTGTAATACCGACCTAACTTACTGTTGTATCTTTGTGAAAACACTGAGGTCACTCTGGTTTGGGACACTGTGATTCTTACTGACAAGCTAATGACTCCTACTCACTCTTAATACCAATCCAACAACTAAAGAAGTTTTAAAAAAAGTACAGCAAGAGCCCTTATCTAAGACAAAAGTTTCTTTTACCACTTTCTCATGGGCCAGTGGCTATCTTTTAGCAGCAGTAATGACCTGTTGTCAAAGTTGTCCCGATTAAAGACTAGAAGGGTTTTATGAGGCCCGCAGGAGGGAGGAGAGTTTTGTTTACCAGAAATGTCTCTCCCTCCTACTTTCTCTCTCTCCCTCTGAGTGCTCGCCATCGGTGGCGTCTCAGCAGGGGAGCATCCTCCTTTTCCGGGCTGAATGCACTTGCTACAGTAAACACCATCTTCATGGGAGGATGAGCAGACAGACACAAATCACTGCGTCAGTGCAATGGTGCGAGAAGAGAAAGAGAAATCGAAAGACATTTTTTGTTACAGTTGCCAACAATCATGAGAGTTACTCAGGCTAAACTATGAAAAAAAGACCTCAGTTTACTCAGGTACATTCATAAATTCAAAGCTCAGTGGCTGATACTTGGTATTTCTTTCTAACACAGGGACTAAAACAGTCAGTAAATTAAAGCAATTTTAACGCAACAGGTCTGGGTATTATATTATGTAAGAGATAATGTATGTATCTGACAAAATACTTCCTTCGGCCTTAGACCCCAATAAAATAAGTGATAAAGCCACCAATTTCACTCATTGGTTTTGTGACTTCAAAATTAATGCCTGAACTTTGGTAATTGTTGCCACCATGTTGGTTTTCCAGAGTCAAAAGACTACACATATGGAGAAGTGAGAGGATCTGAGGAGGAGCGCAGGATAAGTCAACAGGAATTAGCAAAGTCAAACCGTTTTTACCACCAACAGTTTTATAAGGGGTTCGTTGCTTATTTCTCAGCCTTAAAAAGCACAGAGAACTTGGAGAACTTTGGGGACCTTTTCAGTTTCCAGAGTCCAGGTGAAATTGCTGCAGGTGACCAACACATGCCATGTAACCTAAAATAACCAGTCTCTCTTTTACTGCCATCTGCCACCATTTCACTAGGGATCAGCAATCCTGCCAAGAACCTCTCCAACAATCCTGGCATCTACACACAACAAATAAATAAATGTATGAGAAAAACCGAGAACGAGTCAACAAGTCAGGAATTATGTGTGCAACACCTGTTATTTATCTCAAAAATATCAATAAATGAAATTAGAATTGACTCTCAGTTATGAGCTCTCAACTGTCAGGCACCATTATTTTTTAAAGAGTCGAACATGCTGCAGGCCTGCTGGTGGTATCTACAATCTTTTAAAGACAGACAGCCTTCAGCCTTCTCTAACCCTATACAGTCTACATGAATAACTAGAAAGCATTCGGAGAGCACAGACCTCCGCCATTAGCCCTATCTCCCAATAGTGAAGAACCCTTCAAAAAATTCCTGGATCCGTCCCCATGTGCCCCCCACCATTGCATTCACCGATTACTCCCTCCCCAGTGGGGTGGAAACACAGTGAGGCAAAGCATTGGCTTCGCTACGTGTGCCAACAGATGCACCATGGATGACTGGAAGTCACGGCAGAGGGTGAATATTCCTCTATTCCTCCCAGCATTGTGAGTATTCTCGCTACAATTCGCTGTCTTTCTCTCTGTTATGCTCCGTCTCGTCTCCTCGAATGGGCGTGCATCTTTCAAACTCTATAAACTCCAAAACTTTGAATAGAAACACACCCAAAAATTGCTGCACCAAAAACTGCTGCTGGGATTTAAGTTACTCATGTCCGCCATCTCTTGGTGTAAAGTGGTAACAGCGCAGACCTCCACCATTAGCCCTATCTCCCAAAAGTACAGAATCCTTAAAAAAATTTTTGGATCCAGACGGTGATCCAGATCAGTCCCAAAATCTAATCAGTTCTTCCTTATGCCATTTCTGGCATTTTCTGAACATTTCATCAAAATCCGTCCACAACTTTTTGAGTTATGTTGCTAACAAATGAACAAACAAACTAACAAACAAACATACAAACCCTCCCTCACATAACCTCCTTGGCGGAGGTAAAAATCAATATAAAGACAGCACAACTGCTTTTTTTCAGTCTGCAAACATTTGATTTAATCTCTAAAAATCTGATCAGTGACATGGGGTCTGTCTTTTTTGTTTTTTTTTCACTTTTGGGGCTAGAAGTGTTAAACATAATCATTTCCAAGATGCATCGTGAATTTAGCCTGGATGATTCTCCATCAATGCAGATGCAGCTCATAATCTATGCATACAGACGCTACATGTGTACTTTCTCGCTACTGCTGCACCTACCATAACTTCTCTAATTATGACCGGCTTCTCCTTTAAGCACGGCTGCTTTCAATGCATTTCAGTGGTAGTCTATTTTAAATGATGCAGCTTTTCTTGTCTCTGGAGTAGCACTAGTCACGCTCCTTTGTTATGAGTGTGCTGGCTTGTCTACCTGGAAATACTCTTTAGAGCGCAGAGAAATGAAGTGAGTGAGGGAGAGCTGGAAAAGAAGAGATTGAAAAAAGATTTTTAAATCAAGGATGACAAGTGCCAAAATAGTTATGTTTGTTGTCCCCATAGACATTATATACATAGACGCCTCATTGACTGTGTTTGCCCACTGCCGCTATACGTCAACGTGTCTGCCATATTGCCAGAGGCAAGACCGTTCCATAAACAAATGCACGTATATAGGGAATGAAGGGTTTTGTTATTGTTTGAAATGTTACTCCAGCGATCTTGTCAGTCCTACGCAGCACAGGAGTGAGGCATCTTGCCCAGGAATGCCTCTGGTATAATGGTGTCGGCATTGACGTACAGCCCACTAGCCAATGCGGTGTCTACGTATATTATGTCTATGGTTGTCCCCACCAACAGTTTAAAACCAGCATGTGTTGTATGTTAAGTGCGGTTGTGATCGTTAAATGTGCTGTGAAACATTACTACGAGACAAAACATTTATCTGTGGAGCAAATGCACTGTATGATAACATGGAAAAATACCCTAAAAGCCCAATATGTTCAATTTACCACAATCCTTACACACTTAAACACAGCGCAACAACAATGTTCCCTTAAAGTCACGGTAAATCTAGTCTATATAAAAATCCTTTTACTCACACAGGAGGCTATCTGTCATTTTATCAGCTCAGATTTAAAATCTTGGGCAATTCAGGGATCGATTCACGGTCTTGAGGCTGTTTGGTGCATGTTTTCCCCCGGCTCTCTCTCCTCTTATTTCTTGTCTCTCTTCAGCTATCCTGTCTAAATAAGGCAAAAGCCCCAAAAATATTTTTTAAAATACTTCTCATTGTCTCATTTTTAATTTAAAAAATGAGACACCTCAGCAGAGACAAAAGTCATCTGCAGTTTTGTTTTTTACATTCACTTATTTTCTTGTCAAGCCATAACAACTTTTCTATTTAAAATACATATTATTTGATCAACCTAAAGTCCCCAGTTTTCTCTCAAAATAACAGAAGTCTGTATCCAAACAGGAAGTGAATTATGCTTAGTTTAAGATGGTAAAAAAAATCCAAAATAGATTAAAAAAAAAAAAAAAACAGTTTAAGATGCAAAATAGTAAAATTTCAAAATGCAACAAATGGACCCAGCTGGTGGGTTAGGACCCAAAAGAGAGCCATGAATCCCTTTTCCAGTGACTTCTGAAAGTGTCCCTGGTCATTGATACAAAAATTGAGCCAAAAACATAGTTGTTTTGTGCTGTTTCTTTGAGTTGTCACGTTTTGTGCTCTTTAAGATCCAAACTTTACTATATGTCATTAAATATGTCTGATTGGGTTGCAGTTTTTCCTTGTGCTGATAGTGGGTCCTGAGTCTTCACTGCTCTGATGCTCTGCAACAGACATCTCTCTCTCTCTTTTAATGCACTTGTTATTAATTCATGCCAACTTTCAGGTTGTGGTTAAGGCTACATCAAAAGTAACTATCATGAAATTCCACCTTTTCTATTATGAATGGCACCCCTCTCTTCCTGTCTCCCCGTGCTCTTCTGATTGTGTGATTTGATTTGTGCACATGTTGCATTACTACCTTTCCCGACAACCTCCCCCAGGCTGTTGAATGCAACATAACAATGACTACTCAGTGAGTCCCCTTGGTATTAGATGGGCTGCTGGGGGCTGCAAGATTGGCTCACAACAGTCATGACTGAGTGCAGCTGCAAAAAGCTTTTTGTGTGTGTATGTGTGAACACTTTTTGATCATTAGACACACACAAGAAATTTTAAGAGTCACATAAAAATTTAGTTTGAATATTTGCCCTTTAAAGCCCCTGTGAAGTAGCATTGATTGATGGATATCTTTGTTAATTTTATCTCGGACATGCATAGGTAGTAAAGTTGCACCAATTGTAAAAATCAAGGGCCAGTACCAATGTTTAAAATAACAATTTAGCTTATGGCCAACACTGATTCCAATGTTATTTTCACCACTTTTTAGGGTGTAACACTCCCACAATACCTACATTTTCTCTTGTCTGTGATCATGAAAACAGATTAGAGTTTGTCCAAATGGTCTCATCAGCTGCCTGAGTACACTCAATGTATTGCAGCTTTTGCCACGAGATGTATAAAATGACTCTATCATGACCACTGAGTAAAAATTACATGGAAGTTTTAAGCCATCAGCAATTCTCTCAGGAGTTTCCCTCTTCCGCTGTCTACTAATGTGTCCCTCACAGAAGACAGCACATTCCCAAGCCAATCCAGAAAACTCTTCCACACAGATGCCACTGTTAGTGCAGCAGATTGATATGTGACAGACAAAAGCTCAGTTTGAGTTCAGTCATCAGCATGTTTCACTCTGACACCAAAGAACAGACAGGTAACAAGCCAAATGTCCCCTGTTTGTGTCAGTATACTTGGCGTGCAGCACAAAACGTACCAAGTTTAACATGTGTAATAACAGAAACATACAGCTAGTGCACTCACTCTGCAAAGGGTCTCTGTTGGCCTGTCTGGAGCTTTAACTAAACCTGTGAGCTGCACTGGATCAACTTGGTCCATCTTGAGCACAGTGCTGCAGTGATGTGAAAAACAGCTAAAACAACTGTTTAAAAGTGTGTTTTAATTCATGACTCACTTGTTTTAAGTCGGTGGTGATTCAAAGAATCAGGCTATGACGTAAACAAAGCTGAAGAAGCAGCTGTAAACACAGAAGCTGGCACTAAAGCTGCTAAAGCTAAGTTAAATCAATGACTACATGCTACTTCCATCAAATCCTTCATAATAAAAGTCCATAGTTGTTATTTTTATGAAGTGCTTTTATTGTGAATGCCCACATCAGGACATGTGTCATTGTCAGGAGCAGCTCAGTGGGAAAGAGATTAAATTTAATACTACAGATACAGTTAGAAAAAGGTGACCTCAGAGACTTATGAAATTATTTTCTGTGATCTTATGCTGAGACATGAGTTGAGTATGCCATCATGATTTTCTCAGGGGTCGTCAATTCTATTGTACAAAAGCCAGCATTTTTCTTGGTAGGTGCTGTGGGAGCCCGATTGTCACATACATTTAAACAAAATAAATATATTAACATAACAGTGCTGAAGTGGGTTTTTTCTTACAATAAGAAGAGTCCCTATTAGCTACACTGCAGATAGCAATAAAGGGGCAATGAAGAGATTTTTGACTACATATTTCTGAGAGATCTTGTGGTCCATCACTGGGATATTCTGTGCCATGATTGGTGAAAAAACAAGCAGGAAACAAGTCTTTTGTTCTGATTATCATGCAAGAAGAGAGCACTCTCAAAGAGGATGAAGCAGCAAGTTGGCACAGCAAACTGCAGATTTAGTCAAGACTGGGCTGATAAGTATGGGTTTATCATGACAGCTTACAGAAATGCAGTACCTGCGTGTCACTTGTCTCAAAGTTTGTTAGGTTGAAGGTTGGTATTTAAAATTAAGAAAAAAAATATTGCAAAACTTTAGACAGGAGCAGCATGTTAACGAACACTACTCGTTTGTCCTCATTCTTAGACAAAAAAAAGGTCCAAGCAACAATTCAGTCATAAAAGACTAGTCTTATCTCAACATGCAAAGAATTTTTAAGAGAGGTAGCACATACTCCTGGTTGAATATTTGCTAATAATGGCTGACAGGTGGATATCTGTTAAACAAATCAACCTTTAAGTCATTCATAGCTAAACTGTGTCAATCTAACTGTTTTTGGGTTCCTTAATATTTGTAGGGAATTAAAGAAAAAAGATACCCTAAACACAACATATTTTCCCTCCTAACATTTTCTGAATTTTACAATCTGAGGCCTGGGTGGAGGGTTTGATGTGGCCCTTCAGTTCTGAAGTTGTGCTGTAGTCTTAACTTTCACATGCGTTTGACAGACTGTGTAAACTGAGTAAGAACCCAACAGTCAGAGAATGCAGACAAGTGGTATAACTACACACCAGTTAACACACTGAGTAAACACACAATGCTACCACTAGCTTAGCAAACAACAATAAAACATTAAAACTGTACAGAAAAATAGGCGGGTGTTAAACACTGAAACTTGACCCTGATGCCTTTATTCACTGAAATGGGGCACAGGTTGAACATTGAACTACACTCAATAAAGTGGTCACCTGATGCCGTCATTCAGATAAATGTTTGCACATCGACGTTGATAACAGGTAATACTGCCTACAAATCCTACAAAGTGCTCTTGACATGTGCACGCTGTGCTGTGTGTAGTCCTGCTGCTGAGCGGTGGCAGGGTGCAGGACGCACAGGTTAACACTTAAGCTGAGGAAAATAAACTCTCTGGCTGGAAACTGGGAAATTCCAGGAGAAGAATGTGTAGAATTAATCTGGCCTGAAGGTAATGGAATCTCCTTAGACATCGCTGGGGTGGCCTATAGGGGGCCCTGGGGTCTGAATTTCCCCATTGAGCTGAAATTGACCCCCTCTCTGTGTGCTATATGCACTCTGTCTTCTTCAAGTAAAGTGTGTGTTGCACACACGGCACAGCAGAGCAGACAACCTGAGGCAGCTTTATTGTATTTTGTCTGGAGACCCAGAAACCCCCAGTGCTCCTGTGCAGGAGTACAACCTGACTGCAAATATGAGAACTAATATGGACTGATAGGTTTGGTCCTGTATTTTGTTGTTTACCGATAGGATGTGTCAATAAATAAGTAAACAGCATATGAGGGCCACTTTGGGTAAAGGGCCAATAGAGGCTTCATCGAGCTGAGGAAGGGTCTACAACCACTAAGTTGAATAGTTTCAGCTAAATTATCCCTCTTAATTGACTCTCTGAAAAAGCCTGTGACTGGTCTTTGAGTCAAAAAGTGACAAATTTGGCGTGCCGGTAGTCAAGTAGTTAAGGCGCATGCCATATACGCAGGTGACCCGGGTTCAAATCCGGCCTGTGGTACCATTTCCTGCATGTCTCTCCCCCCTTTCCGACTCTATCCACTGTCCTATCAAAAAAAGGCCAAAAATAAATCTTTAAAAAAAAGTGACAAATTTATTAAAGAAAAATGCTATAAACTGCTGTGAAGACAACAGTTTTAAAAGGTCCTTTCTGATAATTTATCAATTGCACAGAATTCATACTTCAGGTATGAAGACACACAACTAGACACAAAATAACACAAGAACCCAGTGACTTTTGGTGTGTGCCAGTTTAGTACCGTCTGTGGACAAATCAGTTCATAACATGTCTTAATCATTCCTGTAGATTATTTAATAGTCACATGTATCAATCAGTGTGATTATTTGCTGTGGATGTATGTATAAATTTAGGTTAAGGCTTTCCCTTTAAGGTGCTTTGACATACTTTGTGTGACACCTACCCTGCAACAGTGGTTACAGAATAATTATTTAAAATATGTAAGAGTGATCAGTCTTGTTGCTAAAAGTTTCTTTAGGTCTTGAAAAGGCACTATTATTAATTTCAGTCTGTTTCAAAACCAGCTAAAATCATCTCACAGGAGCTTTTTGTATTACAAAGTTTCAAATTTATTCTTAAGTTATATTTACCTCAAAAAATCATTCAAGTAAGTTATTTAACTGTAATTGAGGCCAAAAGTCCCAAAATATAACTAAAGTGGCATAGTTTTTTTATCCTCGCCTCAGTTTTGTGACAATTAGGCTAATGGTGTTAAGACATATGCTATTAATTAGCACTGCTGCTAAATAGCCTAGCAAAGGCAAATTAAACATCTTTCTCAGCAGCCAAATGTAATTTCTGTTCTATGACAGGACACATGGACTTTCCACTGAGGTAGACAATTGAAGGCACAGAGAAACACAAACATCCCTAAAATGAACAAAAAGTGTAATTTAGAATCAACCTTGCTCGTTAAAAGCCCCCGGTGCCCTCTCTGTCCTCACCTTGAACTCCACAGACAGCTGTGGCGTGTACTCCAGCGTCCATAGCGCTCGAACCAGCGACGCCAGCTGCTCGGTCACCTCCCCCCTGTTGGTCTGCCGCTCGTCGCCCCTTCCAGCCTCCCCGTTCAGCCGCCTGTGGCTCACTATATCCGACTTGTACTGCTCCAGACCGAGATACTCCGCAAGCAGGTCCGTGTTGCTGAGGCACTGAACCACGGCGTTCATGAAGCAGGTGTTCCCGTGGTTCTTCAGCCCCAGCACCCCGGGGGTCTTGTCGCCGTAGCACCACGACAGCCTGTCTTTCACCGAGCCGTGAGAGGAGGACACCGTGGAGCTCTTCTTCACGGTGCCCTCCCTGTAGACTTGCTGACAGTCTTCTTTGAAACCCCCCGAAGCGCTCTGCCCGAAGCCGCCATCGTCGTCCTCCGGGTCCGGCGGTTCAGCGTCGCCAAAGTGCGCTAAAGTGCCCAAAGTTTTAAGGATCCTTCCCATGAAATTCCCAAAAGATCGCAGCGATTTCCTCCTCATAAACCTCCCCGTTTTGTATTTCTTCTCTTTCCGCTTCGTGGTTTTGGGTTTCATGGCTTTTCTTACCTTGTTTTCCTTGCGGGTATCCATGGCTGGAAAAAGGACCGCGAGAAAATGAAACAGGCAGTTGAGTCGCACCTGTCTGCCAGGCTGTCTACCCCTCCTCCTCCCCCTTTCTCTCTTTCCCTCCACAAACCTCACCGCTGAGACGGCACCGACTCCGTGCCAGTAAGGCACGATACTCAATAATATTCCCGCGACATGGTTGTAATTCCCAGTATGGTGTGGTCACCAGTCACGCTCTCTCCAGGAACTACAGAGATGAGATGCTTCCCTCCCTCACATCCTAGCCACACTTCCTCATCGATGGGTCTCAACGCTGGATCGTGAGCTGCTGGGCTTTGACTCCCCACCTCCCTCCCTCCTGTCTACGGTGTTACAGTGGGCAACTTTCTGTTTGGATCCAGTCTACTGCCCGCCCCTCAGACATGAGTGTACGCCTGAATACATTTTAGTTTTTCAAAAGAGCAAGTTTGATATAATGAGCAACAACACTTTCAACTCAGGCTGACTCTGTTGTTGGATATAATAGGCCTACTTAGCAAGTCTTGTTTATTATTGAACAGGGAACAAGGAAGTTGTGCTCTATAGGTGTCAAACCCTGAAGCGTTAATCTGCCCCCTTCAGGAACAATTACAATATCACCTGTCCAAGCTTCTAAAGAGAACGTCCCAAAAACGGCAATGGCATTTTTAATGATCATAAATTCAACACCAACCTTTCTAATTAAAATGGCGAACAACTAGAAGTTTACAAAGTGCATTAATACTATAACTTCATAGTGTAGTTAAGGTATGGAGTCTTTATAACAGCCTAACTAATGGCAGTACAACTCTAAACTGTAATCATTATCTCCGCCTAGGAGGTTATGTGATCAGCAGGGTTTGTTACTTTCTTTCTTTGTTCATTAGCAACATAACTCATAAAGTTATGGACGGATTTTGATGACATTTTCAGGAAATGTCACAAATGGCATATGGAAGAACTGATTAGATTCTGGGACTGATCCAGAACACCGTCTGGATCCAGGAATTTTTTAAAAGATTCTTTACTATTGGGAGATAGGGTTAATGGCAGAGGTCTTCGCTCTCCGAGTACTTTTCTAGTTTTCTTCATGTCATCAACCTTCAATGAGGCCTTAAATGTGGTATGAGGAAACAGCGAGTGTGCCAGTGTTTTGGTTTAAGAAGTGACCATATTAACTGGCAACTTTAGATAAATGCATCTTTGTGTCATAACTACAGAGATGTAGAAAACTTACAGCATTTTCATGAATGCCTCCTTGTTTAGTTTTTGGGTATATTTTCAAAATATAATTATTAGTTGTATATTAAATGAAAAATTATGCATTATTTGAAGACTCTTAATGGTACAGTGTGTAAAATAGGGAATAGGTTGTTTACAATCACATGGTCTTGAATGCCTGATGGGGGGCAGGAAGTGGGGAACAGCCATTAGGAATGAGTTGGAAGAGGATAGTTGGTACTCTATGGCTCTAAATTGACCTGTACGCTGTAATTATCATCAGAAAAAAGTCAACATAAATTGAGCAGGACCCCTACACTTTACAGAAAAGTGATTTTTTTTCCCATAGTTTAAAAAAATTATCTGGCGTGGAGGCACTCAATATCGCAAATTACTCAGTCCTGCAGACCTTCCAGAGTCCAGCATTGTCTAGCCAGATGAAGGGATTCAAGAGTCAGGAGGGGTTAGTGATGGGTTGTTCGTGAATGCACCTGTTCACTTTTGTGAACAATGACATTGGGATCCTGTTTGAAAGCTGTTTTATATCATTATTATTATTACTACTATTATTTTTTATATATGTTGTGTGCATCTGTGTGTTATGTGATTGATTAATAGGAATGATCTTTTCCCACACTACTCTACCACAGGCAGACCATGCATCAAGGACTCAAGCTTTATGGTGTAACATCAGTGTTTTATATCAGGTTTGTCATGAAGCCCAGCCAGCGAGCAGATTTCACCTGGTGAAACATGATATTTTCATCAATTTGAACTTCTTTCTGAATGATCCAAATCACTGAAAAGAGCCATAATTCCCATTATTATGAGGAGTATTGTACTGAACTAAGAGGCCAGCTTAGCCCCTTTAACATTTAAAAAATGCATCTTTTTGTCACCATGATGCTTTAATAGAGACCGTGATGTACTATCAACAGAATAAATCTTTTGGGGTAAATGACCGAGTTATAATGTGCCATTCACGAACGAGTCAGTTTGACAAAACAGCCCTTAAATGTGAATCATAGTAGCAGAATGCCAGTTTCCCTTTCTTTATCTTTTGTTGTTATTTAATCCATATTTAAAAAGTCAAACTGGTATCAAATGAAGAGCTGTTTAAGAGCCAAACAACCAGCTCTACTGAGCTGAGCCAAATTAACTGGATCTTTTAAAAGATCCAGTAAACAGGTAAATTATCTCCCTATAGCAACAGAAAAAAACTACAGCTTGGTGCTTGCAGTGTGTCGTGTTAGTCAAAATTAGTATAACAATAAGCAATCAATGTTTTCTACTAACATAAGATATTTTACTGCACTCATATGAATAGGGATACTCTGTATTGGACATGACTCCTGCTTACATTATGTAGCATTTTTTAGGTGTGAGGCCACATTTTGGTGCAACAAGTGTTCTGGATTCCATTTGTGATGCATTTGTGGTCTGTATTCTATTGACCAATCACATTTCAGGAGGCTGTATGATGGAAAACAGTGCAAGTGAGGAGATTTATTCCTTATGAACAACACCTGGCAACAGAGAAAACTTCAAAAGTCAACAGTCACTCCCATATGCTAAAAAATGTAAGCAAACAGCTGATGTTCCCTTACTGATGTATGAATACTGGTTTTGAGAGGGGAAAAAATCAGTTATGAAACAACTCTGGAAAAATGTTGACAATCTGTTGACATTCTCAGCTAAATAGATACTAGGATATACCTGACATTCAGTTGCATTGTGTCTGCTTTTGCTATTAAAATACCTTGTCTATAACATCCCAGCACTTACACATACAGTTTCTTATAAATAGACTTGCTACAGCCCTAACACACATTAATGCTGCTGCTTCTATGGAAGAATTTATGTGCAAGACTTTGTGGAGCTTTCTGGAGCCTCCATAAAGAAAATACAATGGATGTGAAAGAACCATTCATCCAGACACTTTGTGTAGAGTGGGTTTACACAGGGATCCAGCATCTTTTGGGCTTACATTCCTATTCTAATCATCTGCAGCTTCATTTCACAGCTCACCAGTACTAAAGATTGAATTTAGCGGGCCAGATGTGCTGATTTATTTAAACGGATAATCAGCACAGTAACCAGTTTTTACATTAATACTTCAATGCTTTTTTCCCTGCATTTCTAAGAAATCTAACACATGGTATATTACTGTAACAAATAAAATGTGCTAAAAACTGTTTCTTATGAAAAGACCAATGCCTGCTCATGGGCAGGTTGAGGAAAAGCAAAAGCAGAGATGATACAGTTTTTTTGTGTTTGGGTTGGTTTGCCCATTCCACTCGTTTGGGGAAGCACAGGTGAGCTATAAATAATTTAGATGAGCCATTTTGAACAATAGTGCAAAGAATGGTCTCAGATCAGACAGAGTCAGAGAGCCTCTTTTCTGTACTCTACCTTCCTCTTTAACCAGAATCCTTCAGGGAATAGCTGTTGATAGATTAGCTGACAGTGGCCGTGCGCTTAGGCGGCAAAGAATCCGTGCCTCCTCCTTTTCTCCACAGCAGCAGGGCGAAGAATCATATCTGATTCCGTTTAATGTACTGTATAATATAGCCTTGTTTTTACATATTCTTGCAATTTCATCTTCACAGAGAAAGTCTGTAGTGTGCCATTAATTCTGTTGTTATGAAATAGTCTGAAGAAGCATAATGCAGGCACTTTGATGTTTAGCACCTTCTTGTGCCTTGAAGTGTAATTTTAAAATCCAAGCTCTGTGAGTTCCCACCTATATTCAGCTCCTGGGGGGAATAACCACTTAAGAGACTACACTGCTCAAGATGTGTAATCTGTTCGCTTTCTTATGTATAGTCCTCTCTTTGCAGAAAATGAAAAAAAAAAATCTTGTCTATCCATTAATGCTCCATCGAGGAATATTTATTTCCATTGGCTAGAGTTTGAATCCATTCTTCAATCTGAATGTTAGAATGTTGAATTGTCAAAACACATTTATTAAGAAAAAAGATTACTAAGAATACTTGGATAAATGTGAGTACATGTGAAGTGTTATTGGTTTTTTGGAGACTTATCATTTCTAATGTATGAAGAAGAAGAAGGAGGGTGGGGGAACTTCCATCTGAGAATTGCTCCATCTGCACTGGTGCTGATTAAGGTGCTCTTGTTGCAGCAGATCTTGACACTGGTGATGCTGCCACCATGAGCAAGTCCTACATGGGTTACTTCCCCTTCCATGAAGTCCCACACCTTCACTATCTTGTCATCTCCACCTGTCACAAAATGTGAAGAGAAAGTGTCAGTAACTTGAGAGGGGTTCATGGTGAGGGTGTATTATAGTGTCAGCTGAGAAGATGAAAACAAAGGCTCTGGTGAGATCAAAACACACTCAATAACCAAGAGTAAGAAAACACAAAACTACTCTACACTGTAAGAAAAAATTAGTTGAACTTACTTAAAAAAAAATTATGGAAAGTCGTTGCCTCAAAAATAACAAGTAAACTACACTTGACTTTTGTGAGTTAAAAAACTTGTCTGTTAGTAGTGTACAGTACTTGTTCTACTTGAACTATTTAAGTATTCACTACTAGTTTTAAATCAGTTATTTTAAGTTCTCACAACTGAGATTCAAATGTTAATTTAAGTTTGCAGGACTTAGCCTAAATCATCTACTTTGAGTGTGTAATACTTAACATTTTTAGTGCATTGTAAACACTGATAAGTTAATAGCACTCAAAATATCTTAGATAACTGATTACCTTAGAACATCAGCTAGTACAAAAGTTTTGTAAGTCATCATTTCACCTAAGGTGGACTATCTTGTGCCACCATTTGCAACAATGGCTGTTGGTAAACCACTTCATCAATGACACTGTGCCATACAACTTTGACTGATGCTGATAACAGTATCAGTGCCCCCTATGGGCGGGAAATCTTTAATTGAGACAGCAACTTCACTCATGGTGCATTTTATTTATTTATCTTATTTCACTTTTTTTTAACCAGGAGAAAACCTCATTGACATTAAAAATCTATTCTTCAAAAGTGTCCTGGCAAAGACAGCTGCAGCATACAGAGTGCATAAAGGTTTAGTGCCCAAAGGCATTCTGGGAAAACTGCAGATTTGCAACAACTCAAATAATATGAGTTATAACAAAAAATACTTAAATTGTTTGAGTACTGTTCACTTAAAACTGAAATAAGTTCTATCAGCTCATAAAAATAGAGTTCAAATCGCTGTTTTGGATTTTTAAGTTAACACAACTTAATTATACTCCCTTTTTACTTATTTTTTTTAAACTAAGTAAACTTAAGTAAATCAAGCCCTTTTGCTGTTATGGCCAAGAAGTACAATTAACTTGTTTATAATAAGTATTTAGAACTGGTTAAGAAGAACTTAGTAATTTCAACTCAATGTTTATGAGTAAAATGGATGTTGCTTTTTACAGTGTAGGGCTATGGTGGAAAATAAAAAAAGATTTGAGCCATACATGGTACACAGGTAATTAACATCCAATCAGGTCAATTGTAAAATGTACTAGTTTGCTTGTGGCTGAATTATATTGATAGGAAAATCACTGAAAGCATCATCCCAGTAAGCAGCAGCTGTGTAATGGAGCATACCTGTCACAAAGTGTTTACCGTCCTGAGTGATGTGCATTCCATTGATGGCCCCCGACTGTGAGCCTTCCAGTTCTCTGATGGCAGAGCCGTCGTATACCTCCCAGTAGCCGATCTGAGAGCGAAATGAGCACAGAAACACTGACATGTTGTTGCAGTAGTTTATTATTCAGCTGTTAATTGGTGAAATTAATCGTAGAAACAGAGATGTTAAAAAGTGTAGGGTGGGGCGCAGGTGGCCTAGTGGTGTAAGGTGCACCCCACGTATGCAGTCAGCCAGGGTTTGAATCTGGCCTGTGGCACTTTTTTAGAAACTTGGTAAATTCTCTAAGACCCTCCTTATTTTTTGGCAAAACCAGCTTTGCTCTGTAGGCAAAAAGGAGATAAATAAGTTGAAATCTTGAAAAAAAAGACAAAAAAAGAGAGAAATTAACTCGTCATCAAATAAAAACTGTTTTGAAATATATGGATACTGTACGTTCTCTTAGAGCTTCCATACATCATGGACTTTTTCCACATTTTTTCCTGGCCCACATTGGCGACCCACTGGAAATAACTTGGAGATCCACTTTTGGGCCCCAACCCACCAGTTAAGAATCACTGTTGCACTGACTTTATGACCTTGTGTTTGTTTGTTTGTTTGTTTGTTTGTTTGTTTGCATCCCCATTAGCTTGAGCATCAGCTGTATGCTATTCTTCCTGGGGTCCACAGTTTACATTGTGACAATACAATTTATACAATCAGAAATCACAGTACACAAACATAAGACAATACATCACATTGCACTAACAGAACAAACACCACTTCAACTATTACAACCCAGTCAAACAAAGTCAAAGACAAAAGACATTACAATTTCTTTGAGTGACTAAAAAATAGACATTAGCAAACCCATGTATTCAACAAAGTATTCAGAATTAGTATTGACTACTAAAGTTTCTTAGGAGATGATATCTTTTCAGGGATTTTTTTAAAACTATAAAGAGTATTATGTTGTTTAATATCATTTGGAAGCCAGTTCCATTCCTGCATTGCTCTGTATATTACTGAGTGCTGAGTTGATGAAGTCTTTGCTTTAGGCAAAACAAAACAACCTCTAACAGCACACCTGGTAGAGTAATGATGTACATCTGTACTAAAGGAGAGCTTTTCAGATAAATTTAAGGGGGTTTCAGTTGTTACGACATTCCGTAAGAAGACCAACAGTGCATATAATAATCTATTCTTAACTTCACACCATGTGAGATTTTCATGCATTTTACTGACATTTGACCTAAACCCATATGACAGAGCCACACCTGCAGCCTTATTGTGGACCAGCTGCAGTTTCTTAATATTGCTGATGGAAATGCTGGACCAGACTACAGAGCAATAATCCAGATGAGAAAAAAACAAAGCCTGAAGTAGTTGTTGAACTGTTTTTGGTAAGAAGTACTTTGCACACCTTTTAATAAGAGACAAAGTATTTCCAATCTTAGTCACTAATTTTTGTACCTGCTTTTCCCAGAATAGTCTATGGTCTATAGTAACACCTAGAAGTTTGACATCATCTACCTGATTTAATAAAGTGTGATTTATCCTGAGCTCAAGCTTCGGTTTAGAACATAAACAATAGGCAGTTCCAACTACTAGGCTAGTTGTTTTCAACAAATCAAAGTTTATTGTTGCTGATCCAATTTACCACTGACTGTAACTCTCTCTCTAAATTACAATTTAAATATTCAATATTTATATCTGATAGATATATGGTTGAATCATCAGCATACTTTGAGATACATGCCTTATCTAAAACAGAGGGAAGGTCATTAGTAAAAATTGTGTACAGGAGCGGACCAAGACAACTTCCCTGAGGCACTCCATGTTTCACAATCTTTACATCAAAAAAACTTCAATTAAAACACACTGGTTGTCTCCTGTCACTTAAATAACTAGAAAAGCCCTTGGAGAGCGCAGACCTCCACCATTAGCCCCATCTCCCACTAATTTAGAATCCTTTAAAAAATACCTCGATCCAGACGGTGATCCGGATCACTCCCAAAATCTAATCAGTTCTTCCCTTTGTCATTTCTGACCTTTTCTGAAAATTTTATCAAACTCCATCCATAACTTTTTGAGTTATGTTGCTAACAAACTAACAAACAAACCCTGCCGATCATATAACCTCCTTGGCGGAGGTAAATTTATAAATTTAGACTAGTTGATTAAACATAATTAAAATTTAATCAGATGTGACATTTTTCACTTTGGAAAATCCATCAGTCAAACAGTGACGGCAGAAGCCCCTGTCACTATACAGGGTAATTTGGGGTTCAGTGACCCAACCAAGGGCCCGTCGATGTGTGCCTGCAGGAGCAGGGGATCAAAAGTCTGGCCTTCAGGCACTGAGCCACAGCTGCACCTCTGTACAGTGATTTCAAACACAGCCTCTTTTCTTTACAAACAAAAAGAAAAAGTTATCAACAAAGACCTAACATCTTTAATTTGATGATAACATTAATTGTAATGGATGGTTGATGCAGATGTTGACAGATAATGTAAGAAGATATCACACTTGCTATGTGACTGCTGTACATCATAAACCCCATTACTTTCTATTAAGGTAAGATGTGACCTCAAACTCCCCTTACTGCTTTATTGTTGTTACTGAGTGGAAATCAGTACATCTACAGTTTTTTCAACCTCCTTCTCTCACACACCTATGGTTGCTGATCCAAATGAGATTTAATCATCCCCAGAGCTTTACAGCTGTCAAGGTATCGAGTCTAACAAAAAGGCAATTGTTAGTTGAAGTTATTTATAGCACAGCCAGCAGAAACATCACAAGGCTTGAAAACCAACAACACCACTTTCTTGTTATTTATAAGACCAACCTGATTGCATCTTATAAGAGGTGCTTTAATTGAAGAGCCAGATGGATTTGATCAGTAAACAGTTATCTGAGCCATCTTGTATAAAAAAAATATATGTTGAGCCTGCTTCAAAAACTATGAAGAGTTAAAAGAACTAAATGCCAAATTAAAAGATGTGAAATTAGTGAACAATATACAGTATATCCTGACTGTAGGGCTGGATATTATTAAAGGAAAAGTTTATGTTACATAGAGCTGATGAAGATAATCATGTAAAAGAATAGCCTCTGAAACAGATTTTCATTTCTCTGCCTCCAAAACATTAAAGGAGGGAGATGTAATCTAACACAGACATATTGAATGCTGTTGTTATTATCCTATGAAAGAGGAAGAAAAGGCTCAGCAAAAAATTTATTTATAGTTTGAGAAGTGCAGAGTAATTCTCACTAGCCCTTACAAGTATAAGGAATATTTCCTTAGGGGCCATTTGAAAGAAAAGTGCAAAACTGAAACGGACTGGCTTATTGAGATGGATTTGCTTGCTGATATAATTTCCACAAAATACCGCTCTAAAGCTTCATTTAAGAAAACACGGCTACAAACAGAGGGGGAAATGATTCATTACAAAACACCAAAAACAGTTCTGAAATCTTTTCTTATTTAACTTGGCATCAAATCGGAACAAAATATGCTAATTCATTCAGCTCAGCTGTGTTTCTGCTGTGTTAAGAACACAAAGCACAATCTTTTCAACCAACAGCAAACACAGCAATACTTCTACAGATGGATGAGTATTATGCTTATGCGTATCTTTCTGTGTTCCCACAGTGACCAAACTGACTGTAATACCCCTCTTTCTTTTCCTTGTCATCTTTCATCTATTGGTCCTTGCCAAAGTCACAGCCTCCCCCTCTTTCCAGTTCTCATTTTAGTAGCTTATTAGAGACTCCCACCTGTGTGAGTCGTCTAGAACCATCTGTGATCCTCCGCCTCGGCCTCAGAAACTGGCCTACCGCCACAACATGGGCCAGCAGGAAATTAATTACATGTAGCAAGCAACACATAATCCAAATGTTAGGTCTACTGTGGTACTACTTGCCTGGCTTAAGCCAAGTGAGCAACTGAGCTCTTAGCAAGAATGTAATCCAGTCAGTCCAGTCTTTTCATTAAAATACCAATATAAAATGAGCAAGTTATAATGACAGTGTATCTCATCTAGTTAGAATTGGGGATGTGACAGGATTTAAATGGAGCTCAGTGAAAGTTAAAGCAGTCACCACTCATTCGCATCTCTTTGTTTTCCATTCTTTCTCTCTTCCCGCTCTGACGATCAGCTGATTATGGGCGTTCACTCTCCTAGTTCTCAGCTAATCAGATTCTGCCACAACCCCATTTGTCAATCATCATGTACCTGTCAGATTTTAAATCTGACATTCTCTCTTTCATAGTCAGCCAGTCATTCTGTGCAGATGCTGTAACCCCCCTCCACCCCAGCCACCTTCATTCAGTTATTCATCATCTTGTCCAAATCCTTACAGGTCTCCTGCTCATCTTATCCTGCATTCCTGGGTTCCTGGGCAGCTTCTCAAAATCTACTCCTCATCTGATCCTGCATCTCTCAACACCACCATCAGTGTCTAAACTCCAGGGGTATCCAATTCCCGCCATTTGCTTCTCTACCCCTTCAAATACATGATATTGTCACAGTGGAGTCTAACTGCCAAGGACTTTGCACAATTCTCTTTCATTCAAGTCATAAAATAAGTTATTGACAAATTCGTATTAAGTCTCTCCTGATTTAACTTTCCAGCACTTAAAAATTCTGTTTAAATCCAACTCAAAACTACATGTTTAAGTGCTCTTTGTAAAGCTACACATTCTTCGTCTACTGCAATTTTCCCATTTTTCTTTCACATACTTTGATCTTGATGTTTAATGTCTAATGTTTATTTTTATCCAGGGACAGTGTGCAATGGCATTGATCATTCATACAAAGTAAATGAAAACATGGTTGCACCAGATTTAGCGAGTCGCTAATTTCCATCTGTTGTCCCACATAAAACTGACACAAAACATACATAGAAGTACCAGGGACAAAGGCATACACATGACAGGACCACAGCTAACGAGACAAAGTACAAAATTAACACTGTCAAGAAGGCGATAAATAAGTTCTACTATGCAAAAATTGTGTAAGGATAAGAAAATAATCTAAAATTTTTACATATGTATTTTAAAAGCTAAGTCCTAACACACTACATAAATAAAGCCATAACTAGACCCTGCTTTATGAGATGTATAAAGTGCAGAGCATTATCATAATATGTCAATGGAACAGTATTATCAATATAGAAATACAGAAAGGCAATTAATATGTCTTGACCATTACACATCAGCAACATTACATAGTGCCTAAAATACAATATTGATATAAAAGTGTAACCAAAGTTCATCAGTAGCATAATAGGCTGCCAAGCTTTACAAGCGACATTATAAAATAACCATGATGCAGATCATTCATTCAGCATAGACCGACTTAAGTGACTACTTCTGACAATAGCTGAAAGGTGTGCACTGTACCCATAAGTCCCCTTGTGTTCAGTTTACCATGCAATGAGTTTTGTGGTTGCTCCCCACAGGTAGAACTTCTCTAACTGGGTCAGTAACTTCACTAACAACTTCACTCATGGTGCAAAACTGCCCATATGAATTCTGGGAAAACTGCAGCTTAAGGGATGATTGTCAAATAATCTGAGTACAGTTACAGAAATATACCTAGTGATTGAGTGCCGTTAACTTAAAACTAACAATATGTTCTTTCAACTAGTTAAAATCAAGTTACTTATCATACTTATACTATGCATTATTGTGAGCTATAGCTTTATGTTTGTACCACTCACGACGTTGTTCATGAAGCTACGAAAGTTCATATTGCACTATACCCAGCACTTCTGTCCTTTAATTATGTTATCTTCCAAGAAAGCATTTGCTTTTTAGTCCAAGATAATCAAGAGCATTAATTACATACAATAAAATTAAAAAATTACATCGAACAATATTTTCATCTTTCTAAAAAGAAACTTTTTTTTTTTTAAATGGGGAGACGATTTGCACTAAATTGTCTCCTCTAAATACACAATCAATATGCATCATCCTCCTCAACCTTCATGCTATCCCATCTCATTAATAAAGCCTCTGACTGACCCTGTCTGCCTCTGACTGACCCTGTCTGTGTTTCCCTTTTTCTCCACACCTCCTCTTGGTTGGTTTACTCGCTATGAATCTACTCCTAAAGGCATGCTGGGATGTGATGAAGGGGTGGGAAAGAGAAGAGGAGAGAGAGAGCAGAGTGTTGGTATTTGTTCTCTCAGACAGAGCGCCTGTGTCCTGGGATGAGCAGATGGTGGATCTGGCTGGCACTTGGGTGGCACAGGCACATCCGCAGGAAGGCACAAACACCACAGCGCTCCTTCTCTTCTCTCCACTTTTCCTGAATCCCTCCTTCTTTTTTTCCCTCTCTCTCTCTCTCTCTCGGCTCACTCAGCACTATATTAATCAGCACAACTTGTCCTCACTACTCAGCATGCAGCGGAGGTGACGGTATAGGTCTAAGCGTGTGGCTGGGTTCAAGGGGTGTTCACGAAGAGCACAATCAAGAAAAACAAGCATTTCATTCTGCCACTGTGAACTTCTGACCTCATGTAAATAAGTTGCACCAAGTTCATCAAAATTACCCACTAAATGACAGGCTTGAAGGGCTGAGTGTTTGTGCCACAGTGAGTTGCAGAGGGCACAATGGTTTAATTATGTCGAGTGAGAAACAAATTACAAGCTTTTCAAAGTAATCTGTGGACACACAAGTGTGTGTCACTGTGTATGTGTTCACTGTATTCCTCCAGTCTAGCAAGGGCGGCATGCTTCTCTTTCCTGCACACTGTGAGGAGATTATAATACCAATAATAACGGCATAATAAGACATCTAGATTATGTTGACTGTAGAGTGCCTATCTCGTTGCTCCCTGAGGGATTTTCAGTCTCTACAGTCATTACATTTTTTTTATACAAGGTGTGACTGCTAAATTCTGAGTCTCGAGGAATTCTTTGCTCTTTCGTACCTTTGCCTAAGACCAGATAAATCTTGAAATAAAGCTACACTGGCTGATTAAGACCACAGAATGGTACATGACAGTACGAAATACAAGGAATCTAATAATGTATTCCAAACGAGTTCCAAAACATACCTTCCTGTCACTGCCACTGGTGATGATCTGGTATTCATCTGGATGGTAGCACACAGTATGAAACATTGTGTTTCCAATCACCATTTGAAGACTTGTAAAGCGCCTACAAGCAGGAATTATAGAAAGGCAAGAAGAAGGTCAGGCAAAGGAGAGAAAGGATTAATTTGCTTGAACAGTTAAAGTCAAAGTTTCTGATTAAATTGTGGGTTGTGTCAATTTTGGTGCCCCCTATGGACAGAGATAAGCAGTACAAAGGCTTTTAACAGTGCTCAGTTAACCACTTCATCTGACACCTACCTGCTGCATCCATGTTATCCATGTTTAAATCAAAATCGAAAAGCTATCCCATGTTATGTTATCCTGTTATTTGTTTATTAAGCCTGGTTGATGCGTCTGTGTTGAATCAAGGCCACTGGTTCCTAACATGGGTTCAAGGGCCCTGGGGTAGGGGCAAGAGACCTCAAGGGTGGCATGAGGTAGAAGTTATCAAAATAAGATGGGCATATACTAACCAAATCTATAAAAAAAATACTTAATAACTAGTTTTACAAGCCTTTTGGTAAAAAATGAACCTGTGTAGACTTGTTTTCTTGCTTTTTTTTTCAATTAAACTATCAAAATTGACACAGAATTTTTAAAGCAATTTTTTTATTTGTGTGTATTTTGCTTCGACTTAGCTCATAGTGGCCTACACTGTATTATGCATTACATACTTGTAGTGCTGTGGGTCAGTAGGTAGTCAGTCACCTCAGAAGTGGAAGGTTGTGGGTTCGACCCCTAGCTCCTGCAGTCACATGTCAGTGTCAATTTGCTCCCACTGCTTTGTCAGTGGCATGTAAATGCATAGCGATGCATTTGAATGAGATAATCTAATACTGATGGCCAGTTCTCCTAGGCAACATCTGCAATCATTGTGTGAATATGGAGTAAATGGGTGTGAATGGGTAGTAGAAGTAAAATGCTTTGAATGATCTGATGACTAGAAAAGCACTATACAAGTTCAAGTCTGTTCAGCATTTACTTATGCACTGGTGTGTCTGCTTTCCTCTGCATTACCCTACAAAAATACTACTCAGCAGTGTGATGTTTAAGCTTGTTACCAGTCCTGACACCACATTTTTACCTTTCGGTAGTTTTTATTTATACCATCTTTTAAATTGTTTGTGTCTCTCTTGTAGATTCCTTTCCTTAAACTTGAGCCATTAGATTTAGTTATTTATTTCCATCTTGTAATTTTTAAACTATATTTATTATTTCTTGCTTTATTTCTAAGTTATTCTGTTGTCTTAAAGAAGTAGATACTGGCAAGTAGATTTGCCAAGTTGTATCGCTATCTGCAGCCACTTATCTAACTCTCTAGTACATAAAATGGCCATAGACATTACTCAGAGACTGGCAGTAACCTAATGCTGCCCAGCAGACCAGTCAGAGGGCTTGTAGTTTACATTGTTGTAGGCCTCTGTGTAGCGTTGAAGGCTTTGTGGAGCTACAGCACAGATTCAGCACATAAGTATACATCAGGCTCTTATCAAATTCCAAAAAAACAGATAACACTTGGATTCCTGTATTTGCCGTTTTAAGCTCGGATAAGCAAAGGAGAGGACATAAAAAAAAGAAATGGGTCGCATTTAATTTTGATATTTAATTTGTCCCGTTTGAGTGACCTGATGGAGGCATTTTGCCAAGAGAAAAGCATGCTGAGATCACGTGCACCTCATAAGAATGAACAACACTCACTGTAATGCTATATTTGGCACAACCTGAAAATTATATAAATCTATGTGGGGGTTATTAAGAGATGATAAATAATCCACAGTTTTAGTTCAGTATCTGACTGATTAACAATTAACAAAATAAAGGTTTTTAATTTTCTGATTTTTGATATCCAACTAACTTTTATACAGCTGAATGATAAATCTCTTCTCCCTGATGGTCTTCTTTGCTTTGTAGCTCATACAGAGGCAACAATATGAATTGCAGTATGTTTCAAAATTAGCTTGAAAACTGTGTACAGAAGCTTTAAATGTGATAAAAATGCTTGATTTAAACTCCTAAATGAATACATTTAAGCCAATCAGTGTAGTTACAGTATCACAGTTTGCCAGTCTCCATTCATTAAACCTCTCTCCAATACAGCTTCAAAACAAGACTGTGAGTAAAAATACAAAAGATGTAAATCCTGACTACACTTGATGAATACAGCTAGGAAGGCAATTATCCGCGGACTTATTCATTGAAGAGAGGATAGATAGTATAAAATTGAAGACCACCGTAATAGTCTTTAAATGTTTTACTTTTCTTACTGAAGAGGCCCATGGATTAAAGGATTTTAAGCTTTCCTTATAAAGAATTCACAGGATTTTGTGTTATTCCCACTGTACCAGTCAGACACCAGTGAAAGGCTTACGCTCCTCTCTGTCTCTGGGAGCTTTGTATATCATTTGGAAATATACTTTCCTTAACCTAGTTTTTTCACATTTTGCAGTTGTAATGGATATCATTGTACTCCAGTAAACAAATGTGGGACCCCCCAGGAGGGAATTAAAGGCATAAAGATGGTACAGAACGTGCTTCTGGGGTGTGCTGCTGTGTTTCAGTATTGATAAAGAATACTCACACTATGTCCCAGATGATGCAGGCACCGTCGGAGCCAGCGCTGACACACTCTTTGTCATTGCTCTTAATTTTGATACATGTGACAGTGGCTTTATGCTCCTTCATGGTCTCCAGCAGCTTATGGCCATGTGGCTGCAGCTCCCAAACACGCACCTAAATAAAGGCAAATCCATACAAATGCAAACTTACAGTAGCTTGTTTCACACCAGACATGGCTCTTCTAGATAATAACATCCTTTTGTTTCAGTGTTCAGATTTAGGACTGCAATATTGATCAGTGATGGTTTAAATTATGTTTCCATTTCAACTGAGCATCGAAATATTTTCTCTCTTTAATTTAAGAATTAAAAATAATCTTCCAATTCTAAGACTTCACTTCACAGGACAGAGTTCTCTTCGGTCATTTAAAAGTAATAAATGGGACTTTAATCCAGTAGATATCATACTTTAGTAAGAGTCGCACAGACCAAAACAAAGTCTCTCAGTACACCACCTCCACCCCCTTTCCCTAAAACAGGGCGTTCACTGTAAAAATTTAATCTGATTAAGCCACAAATTTTTAGCCGTACGTCTCACTCGGAAGTCGTGCCGACTTTCAGTTGGAACCTGCCTCATATGCCGTGCAGTGTACATAGGGATACAATGGCAAACCACAACCCTACTACAGCCCAACCAGCTGCTCCCGGTCATGTTTGATAATTTGGTCCCAAGACTCCAGACAACTCCCTCAGTGAGAACAGAACAATGAGCAGAATCCTCAACTTTGGGGTATATTTTCCTTTGTAAACTGCCAGATAACATTTTAAATCATCATGACAAAGGCAGGAATGACTTTCTTATGCCGCTTCACCCCCCAACAATAAAGGAAAAACATAAGTAGGAAATACTCCTACCTATGTACCTCCAGCTGACATAGATGACAATGCTGTTTGTGTGCGTGTATGATGGAGAGAGAGATAGTTGGAGAGAGGATATGACTGGATACGATTTCAACCCCAGTGAGAGACTTTTTCAAAGGAAACTCCACAAATTTTTGTCACAGTCCATTCCAACTTCACTCATACAGTGTGAGCACTTAGGTCGTGCACAAACATGAGACCATATAGCATTAACACATAAATAGTGCACAGGGATCGTAAGCGATTCAGTTGTACAGTGTGAGCTGGCATTCTGCAACATCTGTTATAGAGTTGGCTTTAAATTGCAGCATATTTCCAGTTTAAGTGTTTCTACCAAGAGCATGCTTGTAAGATTGATCTCCATTCATATGCTTCCTAAAGTTGATTATCTTTATATTTCTTTGAATTATTTGTTAAGAAAGTACGGAAGCATACTGCATTCACTTGAAAATAAAAAAATCCTCCTGTTTTTACGCCATCACTATCTCATAAAAACAGGAATTTTTTTATTTATTTTTGATTTTCCTGTTTTTACGAGATACTATCTCATAAAGACAGGATTCCCCCTGACGCTCCCCTGCATGACTAGTTGCTGCATTTATCAGCCAGTAATTAGAGGTGTGGGTTCAATACAGGTAAGGTAGGCTTTTGAATGTGTTTTAGGTAACAGTTACATGTTTCACACCAAATTGTGTCAGCTAACTGTTCGCTTGACCTGGTTTTTTTTATGCTTGATGGTAACAGAGGAGGTAGTGCCTCGTAAAAACAGGAAATTAAAAAATAAATTAAAAAATCCTGTTTTCATGAGATAGTTATGTCGTAAAAAACTGTCAAAGTCATCTGGTTCGCTTTTCATGCAGGGCCATCTCTCAACCCCCTAAATGTGACTGAGCTAACAGTTGAGGAGAGAGGGGTTCATGTGGAAAAAAAGAGAAATTATGAAAAGTGACACATTAATAAGCTACAGAAGCTCAACAGTATCAGTATTAACACAGCTAAGAACAACAAACCCAGGGGAAGACAGACTTCACTCTTTTTGTAGAAAGCCATTACTCAGTTAGTATATATTTGAGGCCATGATAATGCAACAAGACTTCAGCTGAAATCTGTTGTTTTTTTTTATTACAAAATTGTTCATTTACTTGACAGCACTGTTTTGGGCATCTGAAAATGAAAACTTTGAAAGTTGTATTAGTTTCATTGTCATGTAAACTAGCTCCCTCTGAAAAGTAAGACTTGCAAGAAGCACATTACAGATCCATTCAATCGCCATTCATGGGTAGGTTGACTATAACTACAATGGCAGACTTCAGAGATTTGTTTGTGCTTAACCCAGTCACCATATTTTGAAACTTAGTCTTTTTAGTTTAGGCTCATGTGGAGTAGCCTCTCTACCACATCCTCTGTCCACAGAAATATTCCTATATTAGCCAATTTGTATGTTTGCACATCACTACTTTGAAGAGAGAAGTGTAAGTATGCATGCATGTGTTGTTTCATCTCGAAGCCACACAGCTAACTACTGGCTTTGCATGTATACTAAAACTTTTTTAGGTGTTTAAGTGTTTCTATCAAGATGCCGTTGTCTGAATGTGGAACTTTCTCAAAACTGCAGGCAAACAAGTATTGTGTTTTTAGTTGCTTGTTCTGTGTAAAGATTGCCTAATAATGCTACATTCATATTTGAAATGTCACATAATACCTTCATATCATCAATCCTAATCCAGATTAAACATAATATAAAACACATGCACAAAAAAACTCATAAAAAGTCAAGAAAAGTTGTGAGGAATTTAATTAAGATAGATATTTTCCCCCTTTGATCACTTTGCCTCTTTCAAGTTGTGTAATAAAATATGCACGCTTAGTATCACTGCGAGCTACATAGCATTAAGGAGAAGAGTCCAGAGAATCAATCAATCACTGCTGAGCCTAAAATACATGTCCAAATTGTAAAATTTTCTTTGGGATTGTGCAGATTTTTGTTGTTATTTTGGGTTAATATATGTGGGCAAAATCAGTCTTACCACTGTTATGTTACTGACCTGTCCTTCTCCCCCTCCACTGATGATCCTCTTGCAGTCCCTGGTTCCTGCAATGGCTGTCACACCCATCCTGTGTGCATTGTGAATGATGACCATAAGACGGCCACTTTCAGGAGCAAACACACGAATCTTACCATCGTTCCACGCTATAAGACAGAGACACAGACTCTGTGATATTTTTTTTTGCAACAGAACTAAAAACATGCTGCATAATTGTGACCAAACAATTGCTACAAAAAACCCTTTTGTCATATTCAGCTAAAATGTCTTGTTTTCAGATTCCCTGATTCCCACCACTGATGATGCTATGTCCATCAATCATAAAGTCCACAGAATTGCAGGTCATGTTGGGTACAGTGATGCGTAGAAGCTCTTTGGGTTTGCTTATGTGCCACAGCCTGATGTCCTCCACAGAGCAGGTTGCAAATAATTCAGATGTTCCACTAGGAAAAAAAGACAGAGAATTTAAGTTAAAAACATGTCTGTATAACTTGCTTGAGTTTGAGATTGATATAATTTATTAAGCACATTGAGGCAAAATTATATGAAAAAGTTTAATAAAATTTAAAACAACTTTATTTGTTCAGAATATGTTAAACCAGTACAGTTTTTCAATGCATATGCAGGAGGAGAGGAACAAGGAAGAAGTATATGACACCCTCTAGTGAGAACACTGAGGTATTGGCGTCTGGCATTAGGAGAGATGAACGGGATGCAGGCAGTCTGCTGAGCTAGATATTTTGACTCTTTCCCCCCAAGAGTCTTTGACTTACAAACATATGGCGATATCATTGACAGCACTGCTGTGGCTGGTGGAAATAAGTTCAGCTTTGAAGTTGTCATAACTGAAGCAGTACATCTGACCAGCTTCTGTCCCAACATAGAACTGCTGGCCTTCTCCTCTCAGAGCTATGGATGTCACCCCCTTTTCCAGCTGGACTTCCCTAATGAGGAAAAAGAGGAGAAGATAATTCAGAAAACCACTCACCATTACTACTGTTTGTATTATATTTGCACCTTAGATACTTATTTGAATGTAGAAATACACTCAAAATCACTGTCAGGGTAGGAATCTGTGTTACCAAATTGAAGCGCTTCAACGGGTTGGATTCAAACTGAAACTCACTTGAGAGATTTGAAGTTTGTCCTGGAGCACAGAGTGAAGGTGCCTGATCCAGAACCTACCAGCAGGTCCCCAGATTTCAGAGTCCTTAGGGCACTGACACCCTGTTAGAAAAAGGCATGTTTCCTAAGTGCTGAGATAAGGCCCATGTATTTTAAATGGAGAGCATAGGGCTTTTAAGTGGCTTTTTAACACTAACAGAACTAAGTATATATAGAGTACAAATGTATAACATTTGGAAAGACTGGGTGTTTTATCAGTATGGGGTAAAAAGTTCCCAAACTTTACAAAATCCCATTATGGGTGCTACAAGTAAATAAACATGAATATGCCAGAAAAACAGATGAAATTACTTCACTCTGACTTGTTTTAGGCTGACCTACCAGGCTAAATTTTGCTTTGAGTGGACCATAGTCTGCCATAAGCCTCTTTTCCAAGTTGATCTTCATTATGTCTCCACTGGTGGTGCCACAGAAAATGATCTGATCATCCTCTGAAATCTGTGCAGAATAAACAAGTTAAGATGAGCAAAAACATACCTCTTCTACCAAGTTAGTTACGAACTGTCTAAAATGAAAGAAGCTCGGTGTTAATTCCAGGGCTGACAGATTTGGGAAAACAATCTAAATACGATTTTTTTTTTTTTTTTTTTGTGATTGTGATTTTATATGCAATTACATACAAGTTACATACAAGTTCCTTGTTGTATGTATTTTTCAACAAACACAATAAATAAGTCATATTTTAACCCACACAATATTAGATACATTAACCTAGGGCAGAAGGATTTTGAAAAATATCTCATTCTGATGATTTTGACCCATTATGCAAATTCAATCAGAATTGTTGTATTGAAGGAAGTGATCATTTTTATTGTGGTGTTCTTATTTGATGTAGACAACACATTTAAAAAAAAAAAAACAAAGAAAGTAGGATGTTGTATAAAATATTCTAAATAAAATGACAGTACAATGTTTGCATGATGTGTAGAGCATAATATCTGCTGCAAAAAAAAAAAAAAGATTAAACTGGTATTTTAGACACATTTTATGTTAACAGAGTATTGCACCCTCTGCGATTAGAAATTTGCTGCAGGCTATATTGCAGTTTGATCAAAATACTCATTTATTGCTCAGTCTTAGTTAATGTTGTGGTATAATTGCAAGAAATGATTACACATTCAGAGTTATGTACATCTTCATACACAATAAATGTAATGCTATCATACCTCAACACATTTCACAATCCTCCTCAGCTTGCCAGTCTGACACTCTGTGGGCCTGATTTTCCTGTTTGGAAGGTCCAGTTCCCAAACTCTCAATGTTCCACTGAGCAAAAATAGATCAGTGACAATAAAACAATCTTTTACAGCAAGAATGACATCTTCAGTAACAAGAGAAAGCCAAAAGAGAACATTTTGGAGGTAATAATGAATGAATGAATGAATGAATGAATGAATGAATAAAGATATCTTGTAAATTTGTGAACAAGGACATGAAGCTCACCTCCCAGCAGAGACAAACACATTGTCACTTGTGTTTGAGAACTGTACAGTGAGACAGTGGCCAGCACTGTGAGCAGAAGCTGGGCTCCCACAGATAGCCTGCTTGGTCTCAATATTCCACACCACAATGCTGAAAACAGGAACGAATGTATGGCAATAGCAACACTTTGTGTTTGAAATCTTGTTATGATGAATTTAAGCTAATCTAAATGTGGACACAAAGTGCATGGTGTCTTCCTGAAACTATTACCTGCACAAGACAAACTTGATGTTTACCTGCCATCGTCCTGACCACCAAGAGACACCAGGTATTTGTCATTTGGGGAGAAGGCCAGTGCTTCTACTTTTGCCTTGTGGAGCAATAGCTGGGCGTATTCTGTTCGCTGTGCATAGTCCCAGATAATAATCGGAGCCTAGAAAAATGTTTAATAAAATAAAGTATTTAATTCTACTTAAAAAAGCAATAACTTCTTATCCAGGTGTACTACATAAAACCAAATAAAAAGAAGATATCACAACTTTGACTACCTTGAAGCCCATAAAGTTGACTTGTCCAGAGGCAATGTAAGATCCACTTTTGGACACTGAGATAAAGGATACATTGTTTGTGTGTCCTCGAAGGAACTCCTGCTTGCCATCTTTTATTCTCTTCAGAATGACTGTGCTCCCCAGCGGATAGATCAGGTGCTCTCTGTCTGGATGCACTCTCAGGCCAGAGATCACATGCCCTGTTGTAAAAAGTTAAATATAGTGGAAGATCAAACCCAAAAATATACAGAGAAGAATATGATATGATTTTTTAAAGAGAGTTTTTAATGGATTTTCACAAGAACAGTGGTCAAACCACGATATGCCATCTTTTTGTAAATACATTTGGGGAGAAAAAGGAAAGTGAGGTCAATATTGAGACACTTTTTAAAGCAGAAGGGGGAGGTTAAAAGTAAAAGGATTAGAAAGTTGAATACTGCCATCTATACAACAAAAAAATAGCTGGCAAACTGTCCTCCCTGATTTTGTTAGTACAAGTAGACAGTGTTATGTCTCATTTCATATACACATATTAGTCTAACAGTACAAAACGATATCATTGGCTTAATTTATAATGGCAGTATACCAACCAGTAATCTTTCAGATAGAGGTTAAATCATCAAAAGAATATAATGTGATTTAAAGGGGAATATTTGCTAATTTACAGGTACATCTAAAAAAATTTGAATATCATGAAAAAGTTCAGTATTTTTTGTCACTCATTTCAGAAAGTGAAACCCATATATTATACAGACTCATTACATATAGAGTGATATATTTCAATTCTGATGATTATGGCTTACAGATAATGAAAACGCAAAATTCAGTGTCTCAGAAAATTAGAATATTGTGAAAAAGTTCATTATTGGAAAGTCATGGTGTCACACCCTAATCAGCTAATGAACTCCAAACAGCTGCAAAGGTTTCCTGAGCCTTTAAATGGTCTCTCAGGCTGGGTCAGTAGGCTACACAATCATGGGGAAGACTGCAGACTTGACAGATGCAGAAGACAGTCATTGGCACCCTCCACAAGGATGGTAAGCCACAAAATGTCATTGCAAAAGAAGCTGGTTGTTCACAGAGTGCTGTATCCAAGCATAGTCATAGAAAGTTGAAAGGAAGGAAAAATGTGTTAGGAAATGTGCACCAGTATAAGGGATAACTGCAGCCTTGAGAAGATTGTCAAGCAAAATCCATTCAAGAATTTGGGGGAGCTTCACAAGGAGTGGACTAAGGCTGGAGTCAGCACATCAAGAGCCACTACGCTCAGACCACATTTGTAGACATGGGCTACAAATGTAGCATTCCTCATGTCAAGCCACTCCTGAACCAGAGACGTCAGAAGTGTCTTACCTGGGCTGTGGAGAAAAAGAACTGGACTGTTGCTCAGTGGTCCAAAGTCCTCTTTTCAGATGAAAGCAAATTTTGCATATCATTTGGAAATCAAGGTCCCAGAGTCTGGAGGAAGAGTGGAGAGGCACAGAATCCACATTGCTTGAGGTCCAGTGTGAAGTTTCCACAGTCAGTGATGATTTGGGCTGCCATGGCATCTGCTGGTGTTGGTCCACTGTGTTTTCTGAAGTCCACAGTCAACGCAGCCAACTACCAGGACATTTTAGAGCACTTCATGCTTCCTTCTGCTGACAAGCTTTATGGAGATGCTGATTTCATTTTCCAGCAGGACTTGGCACCCGCCCACACTGCCAAAGGTACCAAAAGCTGGCTCAATGACCATGGTGTTACTGTGCTTGATTGGCCAGCAAACTGGCCTGACCTGAACCCCAAAGAGAATCTATGGGGTATTGTCAAGAGGATGATGAGAGACACCAGACCCATCAATGCAGATGACCTGAAGGCTGGTATCAAAGCAACCTGGGCTTCCATTACACCTGAGCAGTGCCACAGGCTGATCGTCTACATGCCCCGCCGCAGTGATGCAGTAATTCATGCATAAGGAGGCCCAACCGAGTATTGAAGGCAGAGAAATCAACATACTTTTCAGGAGCCTGACATTTCTGTTTAAAATATCCTTTTTTTAAATTGATCTTATGTAATATTCTCATTTTCTGAGACACTGAATTTTGAGTTTTCATTATCTGTAGGCCATAATCATCAACATTTGAAGAAATAAAGGCCTGAAATATTTCACTCTATGTGTAACAAGTCTATATATGGGTTTCACTTTCTGAAATAAGTGACAACAATATTGAATTTTTTTCATGATATTCTATTTTTTATTTTTTTTTTAGATGTATCTGTACATATTCTATTCCAATAGCAGACAGAAGTCATAACAGATAGCCTTGCATAGCCTACTTATCATACAGTGCAATTAAGATACACTTAACCGCTGTTCTTCCGTTGTATACAGCAATGCTTTAATTCCATTCGGACGTCTTTAAATTCAAAAAACGTCGATTATGAGAAAATACCAAGCTATTTTTCTTTTATGTTTGAATTTTTAAAGGAAGTAGCCCAACTACAGGTCCGTTAAATTAACTGTAAAGTCAAAAACCGTAGAGCAAAAGACAAACTTACCGTTGAACCCAATAACAGCCTCCAACTCAAGTTGGGAAACTCCTTGTGTTTCAAGAGCCATCGCAGTTTAACAAATTTCGTCTCGGTATGTTCAGTGTTGAAATACGGCTCTTTCTTTCTGTAAATTTATTTTTTGCTCATAAAACCCCCTAATGCGAACGTCAATACTTTACAGGCCTAGCAAAGTAGCAACACCAAACAAACGTTACCTAGCAACAGCAAGGCTTCCGTACTTGTTGCCTTCACGTGCCGTCGTAAATGCAATTTCCCAATAACAGTATACATAAAAACGCATCAAGCAAAAAACAACCTCTTATAAATGTATGAAACAATCTTCTGTATGTTTGAAACTTAGAGTCTGTTACACAGGGATGGGAAAAGCAGCATCAATACTTTAAGAAGAATTGTGTAGATATCTGAGTGGACAAGTGATGAAAGGAATAATGCCATCATCGAAATCTCATGCTATTTTAACATTATGAACAATAATATATATATATATACCTATGTAAATATACCTATATATATATAAACAAGAAAAAGCTTTCAATACAATGCCTGCTTCAAGAATACAGTTTATTGGTGGCTGTATTAAAAAAACACACACACAGGTCAGGCCATCAGTTTGAAGCTTAATGTTCAACTCAATTCAAATATTTATATCAGTACAACCAAAACTACATGTAAGCACTTTCCTCGATTACATACTTTAAAGCTTACCAGGTGAGTTGATACCATGCAGTTTGCTACACAAATACGTAATCTATCTATTTATTGATGAAAGGCCCCCATGTTTGTTTAAGTGACACAAAGTGGCTCCCCATATTTGTATAAAGTAATAAAAAGAAAACAGTAGCAACATCACTACACAGAATACTGTTATTCCTTATTTGGATATAATGTGAAAATGAAATATTTAAAATCTGAAAAGTATAAACACAATTCTAAACAAAGAATTAACAGCGCTCTTACACTGTACACCAAAAGCCACAGCTGAAAATTAAAGCTCCTGTGAGAAATAAACTGAAATAATACTCATACCTTTATATGACCTACAAAAGCAAATAACATCATTAGCAACAAAACTGATTATTTCTATATAGGTAATACTATTAATGTCGAATGCTGCTGTGGTGAGGTCAGTGTCAGATGAAGTGAAAAATACATGCTATTGAAAACAGAATATTTTATAGTAAATATTCACTGTAAGTGATAATGTGGCTGTCTAAAGAGAGCAGGATGAATCATACTGTTTAAAAACACAACTTAGTAAACGTAGCAAAAACAATCTGCAAATATTTAGAGGCACTGCTTTGTCCGCAGGTGTTGTCAAAAATAATACAAACGGGAATTGCCTCACAGGAGCTTCAAACTTGCACCAACAGGCAAAATTTCTGACATTCCTGCTCTTATTTAAACAAGAAATATATAAAGAACAAAATATAAAAGCATCAAATATTGCCTATTTTTGCCATTTCACTATAGTGATGGGCAAATTGCTGACAAAATGTTGACAAGGTAAGTTGTCTTAAAAACTGCTATAAGAAAATCAATGAGCAGCTGAGGACCAAGCCTTGCACAAAACTTGTGCTTCTTTATGTTTCTCTTGTACTTTTAGGGTGATGTAGCAGACTACATCATGTTTATTCAAAATATATTGTAATGCAGAAAAGTCAATACTAAGTGTGTAAACATTAGAGCTGCAGAGGCTGGGTCAATACATCAAAATTTGGTTGCTTGCCAAGAGTCTTGTGGGTCAACTCTACTTTGGTTTTGACAGTATGTTTGGTTGATAACAGATTGGAATCTCTTCCAAATGCCACATTTTGGCCCTTAATTATTTAATAGTGACATAAATGCTTAAGGTGTTAATCAAGGCTTACCAGGGGTCTGCTCAGAATTTCTAATTGAAATGTTCTGGACAAACAAAACAAGCAGCAGAGCAAATTGTGACAAAGCTTCAACACAACTTTAATGTAATACACATTGGTACATTTAACTTGACCCCAGCTACAGGAAAAATCCAACTTGATGAGGATTTCACTTCTTTAACAGCTGCTTTGATTCTCTGAGGGTTCTACAAAACTTGATATGTCTTTGGCTATGACCATAGACATCTGCCTGTGCGCATGTGACCTGCGGTGCCTGCTCAGAGAATGACTCCATGAAAACCTGCGGCCACATGTAAGGCACAGATAGGGTCTTTCTCCTGTATGCGTCCGCTGATGTTTTGTCAGAGACTTGTACCGCGTGAACGTCGCCCCACAGTCATTGCAAATATACTTCTCAGACTTAATGTGAACATTTTGTTCATGTTCTTTCATATTGCCCAACTGTGAGAAGCCTTTCCCACACACAGGACAAAGATGTGGCTTCTCTCCTGAGTGGGTCAGTCCATGAACATTTAAATCATGGCGAGAATAAAATCCCTTCGCGCATATTATACACTTGTACGGTCTTTCTCCTGTGTGGCTCCTCATGTGTCTCTTAAGTCCCTCAGAGCGGGAGAAGCAACTCTCACACATGCTGCATCTGAATGGTTTCTCTCCTGTGTGAGAGCGGAAGTGGCGGCGGAGCTCTGACGCCTTGAAGAAGCACATCCCACAGTCGGCACAGCAGTGAGGTTTTTCTGGCTGCTCCTCGTGCGTCTTCTCATGCGCTTTGCAGTGCCCTGACTCTGAGAATCCTTTTCCACAGACTGTGCAAGTGAAAGGCTTCTCTCCGGTGTGCATTCGCTCATGACGGACAAGTTTGTTGAGTTTACTAAAAGTCTTAATGCAGTACGAACACTGATGAGGCACCTTGGGTTTCTTGGAGTGCGTGGGCCTATGTCTCTCCAACTTTGAAGGCCTATTAAACACTTTTCCACAGTCAGGGCAGGGGTGCTTGTTAGTCTTATTGTGGCAACTCTGGTGTCGGACCAGCTTCTCTTCTTGGGTGAAACTCTTCTCACAGTGCTCACACTGATAAAGAGTCTTAGGCTTCCTTGTATGTACAGGTTTGTGACGCTCTAGCTTAGAGGGTCTGTCAAATACCTTACCGCAGACGGCGCAGGGGTAACACTTGTCTCCTATGATGCTCTCTGGCAGTTTGGAGATCTCAAGCTCAGTGGGAGATAAAGCATCATTGGAGTCAGAGTCTGTGTTTACCTTGATAACAATTTCTCCAGGACCTGAGGACCAATCACATCAATTATGCTCTGAAACTTAACCATGTAAATAATGAACAAACAAATCTCAGCAGAGACTTAATGGTAGGTGAGTATAAGACAGCTGATAACTTCTTAAGTACTGGCTACACAATTTGGAAATGCAAAGAATCGTCATTACTCACTGTCCTCTGAAGAGGATGCCTTAGGGACGGATTCAGTATCTGGGCCCATGACTGCAACCTACTAACCTACATAACAGAAACAGACACAAATGGAAGAAATGGAAGCTTTCATCAGTAATGTGGAGCAGCTATTTAGTGTTTGACCTGAAGGGATTACATTTTTTATATTAACCATGGTCATTTGGAGTTTAAATGTCATTTAGATACAAAGCAAATATTTAACACAGTAGCTCTACAAACTGAAAACACATAAGGGATAGCCATTGTAAATCATTTGCTCCAGTCAAGGGGCTTTTCCATTACATTGAGTGGCTTTGCTCTACTTGGTTTGATTTGGCACAACAGCCTAGCACAGCAGGATATTTGCTTTTTGACCACAACCAAGCAACCAATTTGAGGATCAATCCGTTTTGAGTAGATAACGTTAAATAGCTGCACTTCAGTAAGCATTGCTTTGTTACACCAGAAGAAGAAGAAGAAGAAGAGGCACTGTTTGGTTTCTGCATCAAAGTTTTTTCCTCTTCTTTTATTGGTAATCCAGCAGGTATTTTAAATTTCACTGCAGTGGATGCTACTCAAACACCTCTGCAAGGTGTCCCAAAATGATTACAAGGCACTGTGTCATCACCCTGGCATGCTTGGAGGTGGGACTGGTGCGCTTGGGCCCTGTGCAAGAGCAGGACCATTCTGGGCAAAGCATGTGGCCAAACTGGTAATGGAAAAGTAAATCAACACAGCTTGGTTTCGATTGGCACAGCCAAAAGTCAGAATGGAAAAGCCCCATCAGACAACCTCGACTCCACTCAGAGGCTGACTGTGATATGTGGTCAAAGAGGCAGCTGTAAATACTTTAATTCCCCACCATATTATTATTAGTCGATCTGCTTAAGCTCAGTTAATTAAAAGATCAATGCATTTTGTTTCAGAAAAATTCTGTTTTTTTTGTCTAAAGTCTTTTATGAAACAACCTAGTCAGATGTAGGGTTGTTTTCGGCTGTAGAAGCAACATTAATCAGACGTCTAGTTAAACTAGCAGAGATACAGGAGAGAAACAGCACTTCAAACTACACATATTGAGTTATACTAAAATACACGAACAGTCAACTTTTTAGCACACTGATTTTAAAGACATCCTTTTCTCAGCTGATGCACACACAGAAGCTAAGTATGACATCTAAGGCTTGTTTGGAGAAGAGACTGTTCATATAAGCTTACTTGGTTTCAAAACAAACATATGATAGTAAAAAAGGTTGTCTGGCATTAACTTTAAACAGGAGGATTATTTGCCCTTACAGAGTTCAGGACCATCTGACATTGATGTGCAGTCCTCTCAAGACACAGGTCATTGGTTTCACTCAATCTTAATCAATTAATTTCTTTTCTGTTAAAGCCTTAAATTTTTGATAGATTTTAAAATTCAGTGATGAAAACTGTTAGTTATGACTAGATAATGCCAGCCACACACCATGACATCTCTTCCAGAAATGTAAGATTTTGCTTTTCATAACATAACCAGAGACTGAATAACATTTAGGCCTGAACATCTTTTTATTCTCCTTTTAACAATGTATCCCTCCGCAATCATGATCAACCTTCATGACAAAGTGTATCATATCAATTAGTTTTCAGTAAGACTTAAACAAAGTACATACAATAACTTAAGTATCCATTGAGGCAAGTATTGCAAACCATTTCAATTGAGAAAAAATAAAGATTTCCGAAACTGCACAAAAATAAATCCCGTCCCCATCTTGCGTTGTTTCTATGATGCCCATACAGCTGCAGGCTTCAGCTTTTCACATGTAAGCTTCTTGTTTTACTTGAGGACGAAACACCTAAACTAAAGAAAACCCCTTTTCATGATGTTATACTTGAGCGAATAGTGAATGGCTGAATTTGTGTAGCAATATGGAGAAGTCTGAAAAAAAACGTCGATGTATTTGGAGGTGAAGGACAGCATTACTTAACATTTTGGAGCTGGGTTTTTACTATTTGTAATAGAGAAATCCCAGTTGCTGTGCGGTTAATCCATAAACTTCACACTGCTGGGATTGTTTTAAACAGTCGGGGTAGACAGCTGCTTTTTGGCACACATGCAGACAGAAAGAACTAGCTGTAGTAAGCTAACCGTGCAAAGCTAGCATTGTGTTGGGCTATCATGCAAAGCCATGCATTTTAGATTAAGCGTTGCATTTAAGATAGACTTACCTCGTTAATAACCCCTAAAAGAAGGTTTTCACATTTTTTGACGGGAACATTTGAAATATAACATACACAACGTTTGAAAAGAGCCAGTCGCTGCAGCTTATGAAGCTTCTGTAAAATAGGGCAGCTAGCCACAAGCCAGCAACATGCCCGTCCCTCGATGATGCCTTCACTTGCAGCACGTAAATTCAGACGTCGAAATAATCATCTTTTCTTTGGTGGTCGAAATAATCAGAAGAAAGGATAGAAAGTCGACAATGGAAAGTAGTCAAAATCACTGTTCATTTGCCACAGATCTGCATTGAGAGTGTTTTTCCGCCTCGACATTTTTAAAACAAAGGGAATAGCCACAGGGCACAAGGCAAAATCACTCACTGACTTATAGCTGAATTTGGATCTGTAGATCTTTTTATTGCTGACATCGGTTTAACTAATAAAATATTAGATTATAAACGAAATAACCTACAAAAAAAACTACCAAAATAAGGAATAAATAAAGCAAAGAATGAAATAAGCAGTCATGTCATTTAAATTTACTGTAGTTCCAACAGTACAAAAACGCAGCAACGTTTTTTATAAACTTGTAGCTTCACGGTTTATTTTTAGTAAATAGGACTCTTATATGAAAGATGTTTTTCAATATAATTTCAACAGTGAAAAAAAGTAAATATCTTTCAAACCCAACATATGTAGGAACAAAAATGTCTTGACAATTTCAATAGTTTTAACAACTGGTAAATATTTTTAAGTTTGAAACAGTTATCCGATTATATTAATAGTAAAAACATGAATCCTATAAGGTCACATGTCTGAATTAATCTTTATAAATCTGAAAGTAGGTATATCATTACGATTTAAAGTGCATGAAAATGAATGACATTTAAATAAAATGCTAAATAATTCAGAAACCAACAGTAGATACATCCAAGAAATATCACTGGTTTCCGAAGTAAAAAAAGAAAAAAGAAAAAGAAAATGTTGGTTAACTTTCACTCTTACATTATGTGTACATAAAAAAATGTAGCATTTTCCATAAGATGTAAAGTTATGATGCAGCTCCCTCATTACATTAATGAGAGCAAAAACTATGAGAAAGCGATATAGAGTTCTGGATGCCCCACACTTCTAGTGCTTGGATCTTGAAACATCCCTTGCAGAGTGGGATGCTCTTGAATGTGTCACAAGGTTCTGTGTATCCTCCTGTTAAGTCTTCCTTTAGGCAGAGTGCATGGCCGCCATCCCCACCTTAAAAGAGGACACATACATCAGCACATTTTCAAAAGCTGGTTTGATCCATCTTACCATATGATAAAGAGACCTACCAATAATCAGCTGACTGTCACTGCCTGCTATAAACATAGAGGCTTCCTGTTCCTTGGGCCTCTTTGGCTCCTTAGCTGTCATGGGTTCCCCTGATGGGGCAGTGAAGGGGATTGTTAGGTAACTGGGGTCCTGGGGGGTTCCAGCAGGACAGGTTAAAGTTGTGCCTGTGTTGGAGAGGATTGGTGACCAGCCAGTCTTAGGAATCTCAGAGGAGGCCAGAGCCTGCTGAGGAGTAGCTCTCCGAGTCATGATGTTGATCAAAGCTTGCTGGTAGCGCTCCATGCTGGGACGAAGCTGAAGGAAGAAGTAGATTTGTTGTTAAGACACTCAGTGCAGTTTAGAAAATAACAACACTCTGAAGGAAGTTGTCCCAAATTCATTGTAATGTATTTTATAGCCAACTTGACAGAAAATCTTTAATGTAACAATATAGAGGAATAAATGAGGCTCACTGTGAAAACAAAACATTCTCCAGTTCCAAAATACGTAAGTTCACCAGAGTCATGCTTTCTTCTCTCTATAATATCTGTTGACAGGAAGGCCCCAAAGACCTGAGAAATCAGAATAATACCATAGAATAAAGGTCCTATGTGGTAAGCACAGTTATCTTTAATCAACTGGGCCCAGTTGTTCAAAGGGTTTTTTGTAGGCAGAATAATCTGAAGTTCAGAATCCAGGATTTTTGTTTTATATGCTAATAATTTAGCTCAGTCTCTTTACCTGTTGCA
This sequence comes from Cheilinus undulatus, assembly GCF_018320785.1. Taxonomy (NCBI): domain Eukaryota; kingdom Metazoa; phylum Chordata; class Actinopteri; order Labriformes; family Labridae; genus Cheilinus; species Cheilinus undulatus. The sequence continues at coordinate 26,348,439 of NC_054868.1, read as the reverse complement.
AGACATGACAAAAGTTAGCATATCCAACTTGATTACTGCCATCAATGTGCATCTAAACTCTGTTTACTAAACCAAAAGGCAAATTCACTTAGACAAGGCCTTGGATTGCTTTTGAACACTGGGCCCTGGGGTATACTTTTTGTTGGTTAGTTTTACCTCTTCATCTGAAGTTTTGATAATCAAGACTGCTGGTTCATGTCCCTCCGCATGTGAATAGAATCTACAAAAAAAAGGAAAAAAAATTAATACAAAAAATAAGTTAAAATCCCCAAATCATCTTTATAAACCAGGAAAATGATTCATTGGTCATCTTTGGTGCAAAAGTAACCCCTCCTATATTGAGCGTTGCATTTATACCATGCGTAGCAGAATAAAGTCTTTTTCAACAGAAGACAACAATGGTGACCTGCCAGCAAACTTTTGGTCACTTGACTTTCACACTCACTGCAAACATGTTGATAGTAAAAACACACTACCTGTCTATGTTATGTAATTAGACCTGGGAATGCTTTTCACTGCTGGTACGCGGTTTCAGCCACCACTGACCCCACTGACCTGACCTCATTTAATAATTCATGTTAAAGTAAGATATGTTAAACGGGTTTTTACACCTGGATGGTTCCTCAGTTGGATTCTGTTGAGAATAGGTTACTCACGAGGACAGACTTCGTCCATGTTCAGCTGTGCTAAACAGTCTAATGGGACTGAAAAGGGCAAAGCGTTCAGGTATCCAAGCCCAGACGACTCTCATCTCAGTCGCTGTCACAACACTGGAAGTGATGTTGCTGAAATCCACTGTCTCGACTGACTGCCTTTAAAAACATTAAAACAACAAGAGTGAAAAAACTGAAATGAGAAAAAATTGAGAGTTTTATTCATCCTTATTATAATCCGGCATTGTAACTATGCCTACTAGAACTGACCTCTTCTGGTGTATGCTGACTCCTTTTTGCATGAGGGAGTCTTTGTTTGCATTGAAGAGGAGGTTGAGCTCCCTCCGTGTGGCCATGGGGATCATGAAGCCCCTTTCCAGAAGTTTCTCAGCTGTGCAATGTCGAGCTATGTTCTGCACAAACCTCTTCATATCTGTCCTGAAGTCCTCCACGTCTGCCACCCGTGATGAAACGGATACCCTGTAGAGGCTGAGCAAAGCCAGTGCCACCCTGTAGAGAGTGATTGGGAATTCTTTTGTTAGATACATACATAATTCATACATAATTATTCATTTTCTGGATAAATTACACACACAAATTGAAAGGTTAGGTAAAAATGCAGCACTTACGAACCTGTAAAGCACCTTGAAGCCCTCCAGAAGATACACGTCCAGCACTCTGATGGCGTATGTGAATGGAAGGTCGGCAAATATCCACATTATCCAGTCTGAGTAAAACTCAAACAGGTTCTGGTGAGAGCTTGCAATCAGCTTTCGGATGCCCCTGCAACACTTGTTTGCAAGGTCACCAAAGGTCATACAGGAGGCCCGGTAGGTGAGGAAGGTCTGGTCGATGTAACGCTTGTTGGGGTCCTTGTAACTGATGAGTCGGGACACGCTATGGAAACACTCAGCTTCATCCTGGCTGAAGTGGAGGAGAAGGGAGACCAGCTCAGGCAGGATGGGGCAGAAGTTCATGTCTGGGAAGTAGCTGCCCAGGCAGAGGAGGATTTTTTTAACGGCGTTCAGGCCGGCTTTGTTGAGACAGTATCTAACAAAAGAGAAATGAGCTGTCACATCTATGGAATAAAGGAATTTGTTATTATTAATTTAATATAGAATAATTTAGTACCTGGGTATTTCTCCTGCCTCCATGTATTCTGGCACAGGATGGGTGCTGATTTTTTGTTCTCCAAAGAGCTTTTTGGACAGTTCATAGTAGACCTCTCTGTCTGGAGTGTCAGTACCTCTGAAAATAAAACATAAAATAATTTCATTACGAGCATATGTGGCTGTGGTTGCAGGATATAATCGTCAACACCCCAGCATGCTCACTGGCAATAACATTTTCTGAGTATTTCAAGTGACTTTCAAACTCTTCTCTTTTCACAAGGAGGCTGACAAGAAAATAATTCTGTTAAAGTGGGGGTGAAAATATTTTTTGCAATCACAGCATACACTGCAGAAAATATTGGACGAAGCCTGTGTGAGGTCAGCCATTTGGCTACTGAAGGAGGCTTTCGAGTCCAATCTGTGGCAGCTGCAGTACTGAACACACTGTCTCAAACTAACTTTAGATCGACCCAGAAAGACAAAGTGTCAGAGCTGAGGTGAATCTTATGTGTTCTGATAAACAGCTACATTCTGCCATCTTACTGTTATATCAGTCATGACCCTAATAATGAATAAACCAGTATCCCTATTAAAACCAAAATGGACATTATTTATATATTACTTTTAGCTTTTTTATGCCTTGGCTGGAAGACAGTGGATAGAGTTGGAAACAGGAAATGACAGAGTGGGGGAGAGACAGGTTGGACCCAAAGTCAGCGCATGTGTGACAAGCCTTACTTGGCCATCTGCCCCTCAAACGGACATGATTTTTAAAAAATCATCCCTGTATGGTCCGTTCCCACTGAGGCATTTATTATCCAAACCAAAATTGTTTTTTTGAACCGGGCTGTAGGTATTTCTAGGGTAAAAATCAGAGCCAGAGTCAAGCTTGAAACATGTTGACACATGTGTTGCTCAACAGCCAAGGTCAAGCTCTTTTGTCAGAATGTTTTCACTTCCTGCTTGCTTCCTGGTAATATGACTGGAGATCGCCAGCAGTTTCCAGGCCCTTGGGACATACACAGCACAACCAGGGCTCATGGCAACCCTACTACTAGTACCCTTAACCATGCTTACTCTCTACATCCACCCTTAACTTCACCCTAAAGGTGTGGAATTTGTAGTTTTTTTCAACAGACTTTTTTCCCATGCCTCTGGTAACGTGTGTCTAAAAGTTCAACACAGTAGTATGAAAGTCCTACCCATCTAAATTCCTACAGTTGGGTTCTTGTGTTTCTTGAGTTCTTATGTTTTTTGGGTTGGTTATGTTGGTTGAGTTGCTTTGGGTTGAACCTTTTGCTGTTGGATTCTTATGTTAGCCTGGCTATGTTGGTGTTGTTTGATTATTTTGTACTTGGGATTTCATACTCTAATCAATTCTTAAATGTCAAAGTACTTTGTAAATTTTTGTTTTACAGCTCCTGTGAGTTTTCTTCTGCTTTCTTCTTTGGCTGCCAGCAAGTTGGTGCTGACATATTGAATAACTGCACATGCAGAAACTTTCTTTTGTTGAGCAGTAAACTGTATAAGACTGTTAAAAAAACAAGGTTAGATTTTTTTTTGTTGTTGTTAAAAACCCCAACAACATGAATGGGAAAAAATCAAGAACCAGTTAAGAAGTATTTCTTTGACCTAAGGGGTTGCCAAAAACAGCATAGAGCTTTAAAGGTGCTAATTAAATAAGGTTATTATCTTTTTTTTATTATTTAACATATGAGGTTAAATTTAAAATGTATATACTAATAATACACATCCCTCTAAACTAGTGGTTCCCAACCATTTTTGTTTGTAGGTCCCCTACAATGTAAGACAGTGCAGTAAAAGGCTGTTTAGAAATGTGTTATGTGAACTTAAATACCCTGTAAAGTTAGAAATTAAAATTTGTGTCTTAACACACTAGATATGTTGGAATATGGTTGCTGTAAACATGTGAAAACACTGAGATCTACATATGACTGAAATTCAGTTTTAGACAATTGGAAAGTTTTTCGCCTCTTAGCTGGCTGGGCTTAATTTGGCCGGGGCAAATATGTGGGCTGGTGATTCCACCGGCCCACAGTGGGGATTGACCCCATCCCTCTAACACTACAATATAAATCACAAAGCAGTAAATCTCAGTGCAGTCTGTTGTTAGCTGATGTCACTGCCCTTATTGAAATCTGACCATCAGTTAAATGCTGTTTTTGGTTCACTGAGAGATAAATTTGCCAAATGTATCAGCCACAGTGGCCAAAGGGCCATTTAAAGCATCATAACAGAGATTTGAGCAAGAAAACAGACTTTGTCTCTTTTCTGGTACAGAGCCAAGCAGCTGTGCGCTGATCATAAGGTCAAGGGGCAGGCGAATGGCGTGAGTGCTTTTCTCCATTCAAATTGAGTTTCTCCTGAGTGGGAGTGGCTTCAGCTCATTCAACAGACACGCCCACACCATCCTTGAGCAGATTTTACTACCTCATTTTTCTTTTTCATGATTTTGAAGCTTTATTTTACAAATATAGAAATTCTTTATTCGACTGAAGTTAGACCTGGGGGCTTAAAACACAATGGCCTGACAAACAAACCTAACAAAAAACCTAAATACAGATTTATTGACACTTTATAGGGTCTTTAAGAATCTCCAAAAAAACTATTTCTGCTTTATTTTTCTGAGTTGACTGAACTCCTTTTTAGTTCAAACAAAAACAGTACTTGATTACTTTTTGCCATTGCACTCAAATTATTTGACAATCATCCCTTAATCTGCATAGTTTTCCCAGAAGGCTTTTGTGTATTAGACATGTTTGCACCATGAATGAAGTTACCCACTCAGTTAGAAAAGTGCCATCTGTGGGGAGCAACTTCAACATAGCAAAGATAATATACTGACCTCTATGGAAGAGTGTTTTCTGGGTCAAAGTTCACCTTGCAGTCTTTGTCACTTTTAGCCAATCACATTAGCTTACTTTTGGTGGCATATCTGTTCAAAATTGAACCGTGAAAGGCATGAGAGAAAATTGCAGTGGATGAGAAACATAAATAATATGTTTATTTTAACTTGAGCCATACTCAGAAAATCATTTCTACTTGTTTTTTATTTTCTTTTTGTAATCAGTAACAATATTTTGAGCATTTTCAAGTTTTTCCGTTTTATACTGTACTTGCTGAACCCTCTCCAGGACTAGCACAAAAAAAGTGATTTACCAACAAGTGCAAGCACGTTCTTACCAAAAGACCTTTGTATAAACCAATTATTGAGTGTGATTTCATGATTTTAGTCAAAAGGTCCCAAATAAACTCTGACAGCCTTGCATCCCTCTGAGGTCTTTGGAGCCAGACCACAGGTTTGGAAAAAATCCTCTAAACTAAGATACACTATAAAAGAAAACATAGACTTAAACTCTAATGGGACTTACATGCAATTAATGCTGTGGATGATGTGATAGTAGGCTTTGGCTCGCAGCGTATGGGGCATTTCCCAGAATCCTTCACGGCCCATGGTCTTTAACTGCTGATGATTGCTCTTTAGGATCTGCTGGTATTTCTTAGCAGCCTCAGGATCAATCTTCTCCCAGTCCACAAACTGCCCGTACTTCATCCCAGAGTTGGAGCTGATTTCCCAGTTGTCTGACTCAGAGATGGTGATCATGGACACAGGCTTCAGATTACCTTTACTACCTGGGCAAAACATGTATGCACGCATTTCAGAATTATTATTTTCCTCAACAATATATATAAATTCCTATTGTTGTGTAAAAATCTTTTTCAGTACCATTGGGCTCTCTTGATGGCTGGTGCTTGTTTGCTTTAGACCTGGACTTCTTAGTTTCCTTTTTGTTCTCTTGATACTGTAGGAGGGAGTTTGCCTTCTGTCTCAGCAGACTGGGCGATGTAGAGTTTCCCATGTCATGATCAGAGTTATGTTCTGATGTCTCAATACTGTAAAAGGACCTTGGAAGAAGTCAAATTAGTAATTCATTATTATCAAATAATGTCTCAGCAATAAAACAGAATTGTACAGAGATTTTTGTAAATGGACTTGATACTTCTTTTAGCATGACCACATCAAAGATAAAACAAATTCATCCAGTGTTTTCTGTAATATCCAGATTTACATGAAAAGTCCAAATAGATGCTGTATTTCCAGTTATAAAACTAAAAGATATGACAGCATAAGACTTGACATTGAAGGTGGCACATACCTGGAGCGAGGTCTTGAAAAGGTTTCCTCAGTCTGAGTCTGCACACCGTAATTCTTACAGTCCTCTCGACTGTAGTAGGAGTGAGACCTCTGTCTGCTTCTGCCTCCTGCCAGAGAGCCCTGCAGGTCCTGATCAGAGGAAGGGTGCATTGAAATTGAATTCATGTTTCCACAATTTGAGAACTCAGGCAATCTTGAAACTTCAATCATCTCAAGTCTCATTCTTTGACAAAATGCAAGCAGTCCTCAATATGTGTCTACTGTTACTGGCTGCTCATTCTCAGGATAAGGGCTTTATGCAAGCCTGAGTGGGCTGTTCCTGTCTGAGGCAAGCAATGTTGATATTTCAGCCAATGAGAGTAAAGGAAAATTGGGATGTTGTTTTTTTAAGCTTTGACAAGACACTGTGCCCTTTTCTGAGAAGTAAGGCACTGGGGAGCACAAAATATAATAATAATAATCATCTTTATTTGTAGAGAGTTTTCAAAACAGAGTCACAAAGTGCTTCCCAAGAAAAAGAAATTACAATGAAAATAAAATGCCAGTAATCAGGCAGCAAAGTGGGTACAGGTAAAAAGATCAAGACATGTCTTAGTCAAATAAAATCAGGTAAATAAGAGAAGTTAAAATTCAAGAAAAATCAGGAAAGGTGCTTCGATAAAAAGTATGTCTTAAGAAGAGATTTAAAAGAAGTCACTGACTCAGCCAATGTGATTTTCTCAGACAGGGAGTTCCAGAGCCTCGAGGCCCTGACTGAAAAAGCCCTGTGCCCTTTAGATTTCAGCTGGGCCCCTGGGACAACTAGAAGACCCCTGCCTGAGGATCTCAGTGTACGTGCTGGCTCATAAGGGGTTAAAAGATCTACAATGTAGGTAGGAGCCAGGCGATTAAGAGCTTTAAAAGTTATCAGTAAAATCTTAAGATCAATTCTCGAACATACTGGGAGCCAGTGTAGAGAAGATAAAAGTGGAGTGATGTGCTCGGATCTTCTAGTTTTAGTTAAAAGCCTGGCCACTGAGTTCTGAACCAACTGCAGACGGTGAATATCTTTCTGGCTCAGGCAAGTCAAAAGGATGTTACAGTAATCTAGGCATGTGGATATAAGAGCATGTAAAAGTGTTTCTGTGTCTTTAAAATTGAAAACTGGTCTTATTTTTGAGATATTTCTTAAATGATAAAAACAGGATTACACAAGTTTAGTAAAATGCTTTCCAAGTGTTAAATTAGTGTCAAACCACACACCTAGATTCTTTGCAACAGGCTGCATGTTATTTAAAAGGGACCCAGTGGATGGCAGCATTTTTTCTACAATGAGTTGGGACCCAATGACAAGTATGTCCGTTTGTCGTCATTCAATTGTCAAAAGTTAGATGACATCCAGCTCTTTACATCGTCCAAACAAGTTTTTATTGTGCTCAGCTAACCCAGGTCTAATGGATTTACTGGCATGTAGAGCTGAGTGTCATCTGCATAGAAATGAAATGAAATACCATGTTTTTCAATAATGTGATCCAGGGGCAGCTTGTACAAAGAAAATAAAATGGGTCCCAGCACTGACCCCTGGGGCACACTGTACTTAATGGTGGAAAATGACGAGGTAGGGTTATTCGCAGAGACACAGAACCTCCTGTTTGATAAATAAAATAAAAATAAAAGAATAAAAGCACTTTAGGACCGTGCCAGACAACCCCACCCGGTGCCTCAGTCTATCTAAAAGGATGCTATGATCTATGGTGTCAAACGCTGCACTTAAGCCAAGGAGCACAAGAACTGAGCACATGTCCTCATCTGCATTCATCAGATCATTAGTGACCTTCAGAAGGGCAGACTCAGTGCTGTGGTGTTTTCAGCAGCCAGATTGAAATTTTTCAAATATGTGGTTGCTGTCCAGAGCAGCAAGGAGTTGTTTGGACACAAGAAGTTGTTTGGACATGAATATGGACATTTTTGATGAAAGGATGTATTTTGGGGCTTCTGTTTATTATGATTGGACAGGGCACAGAGTCAGAGGGTGGGTAGAGAAATAGTTGGGCACTGTCGTGAGGGAAATAGCCACTCACTTTGAGGACAACAGCCTCTACGAAAAGAGGATGCAGACATAACCTTCAGGCACCTGGCACCCCATATTGACACTTTTTAAAAAATAATTCTATTATATTGAAAAACTATCCCTTTTCACCGCAATGAAAGTTACTTTTATCTAATTTACAATGAGAAAAATTGTGAATTAACTTATAAATTTCCAGATGAATTTTCTGATTGTGACATATCGAAAATAATTTCCATACTGATTAATGCACATACTTAGGTTTGAATAAAGAAAAATAAATCCATGAATCTCTCAGAATAAGGTCAAAAGAGAGAGGACAGTACATTTTTAGATGTTGGTCTTTCTCCGAATCGGCTTCATGCATAGCATCGAAATGCCAGTCAGTTCCAAGAAGTCTTCTAAAAGTTATTATTCCATACAACAGATGCATGTTTTGATCCAAACAAAACTGCTGTTTGGTTATGAAACATGAAACGACCACACGTACTTATCTCATATGTGGGCTCCACATGTAATACGGTTGAAAAACAAATTCTTTGGCTCAGTGTGAGAAACAGGCATGCAGTCGGCTCCTTGGAGTCAATTTCCATGAAGGCAGGGGGGTGAACAAAAAGTTAAAACATGGCCTTCTTAGTTTAATTTAAGAAACAAAGGTATACAGATATGTAATTCAGACTTATTCACAAAACCTGTGAGATCTTTAAAAATGTCCCATGGTATTTTAATTTCTGTTGATGTTTCACACGTAAAGGAAGGATCTATTTTTTTGAGAATGTTTAAAAAATAGGCCTACAAAAGATAGTTTTTAATAACCAAAATACACGTTTAGTAAGGGGAACACAGCCCCTATGCTTGTCCTGGCATTTGCAGTCAAACACAGTTTGATTTTTTCAAATCAATACCGGAAAATGTGATTATTTTTTTAGGTTATAACAATAGAAATCAAGGAGAGCAATCCTGGTAGGTTATTTAGTAATGCTGATCAAACATTCCAAACAACAGTTTAAACAATGTTAAGCCCTGTTTTTCGTATGCCCTCAAACGCGACTCGAGAGCCAAATGTACCTCACCTTTTGCCGTAGTGACGCTACATACAAACAAGAAACAGTACGCTTGTGATTAAAGCCGGATGGTTGAAACTACGTGGATTTCCCCCCACTAACCCACTTTTTCATCATGTCTCAGGATCCCTGGTACGTAATGTAATTGAAGGATACAAGTCCTCTCTTTTCTGAACGAAAAATCTTCAAATTCATGTAAATAAACCTCATAATCGTTCAGCATCGTACTAGCTACAGGGCTAGCTTCAACCCACCAGACCAGAAAAGGGATACTTGAATAGAATATGATGATTCGCGTTTCCTGTTAACCTGTGTTTTCATGTTTTTTTAGTTTGGTGACAGTAGTGTGGCCATCCTGGGGTCGATGAAATTCATACTTGGACATAATTTCTCCAACTTCTTGTCTCTATTAAGGCTTGGACCGTGTAACGTTAGCAGGAATGAAACAGGAAAAGGACGATGCTAAAGACGTCACATGATGAGGCTCAATCCTTCACTCTTTCCTTAACTTAAAAATACAAAACACAAATATTCGTCATAACAAAAGCTTGGGCGACTGACAAAGAAGCTCAAGCGTCCCATACTCTACACTTGATTGTTGCCTCTAACCTAGACAGTATCTCAGTTTTAGAAACAACCAAAGAGTCTCGGTAATCTTTTTTATTTGGCAGTCTGGTGAGGTGGACGGAATACTGGTCTGTATTTACTCAGTGGCACTGCGATGTTAGATTGTCATAATAACAGGATTTTTAACTTTCTTCACGATACATGTGAAATCAAACAAAATAAACTGAGCTAAAAAGGAAGGAAATTTGTAGTAGATTATTTCTTTGTTGTCACAATGTCCCTGCAATAAATCTGATACCGCTGGAAAGCCTGTTTATTTCCTTTTTAAAGGATGCCACATTTGTAAGGAACATGCATTTGTGGGATGAACAGCAGAGCTGAGTATGTGAGTTTCATTCATGAAAAAAGCCAGATCTTCTTTGTCAGTGACAAACAGCTTATTCTACCATTTACTCTTGTTTGGTGGATTGGATTGTTGAAGTCTGAAGAAAAAAGACATTGGCAGTTATTAAATGTGTCAGCAATTTTTCATTGCCTGCTTATTTGTACATATAAGACAATGACTAATCTTTTTCTCATGGCAGCTTTTAGTTCAAAATACGATTGAAGATCTGTAGTTTTTTCTTTTATAGCTTTTTTCTCTTTGATACTATTGATCATTAAAACAGATTTTCTTGCATTTAAGGAAATTATGAGGCTTCTGTCTTCACTGTGTACAAATCCAGGGACATTTAATTGTCTCCTGCTGGTTTTCATACTACATTAATCCTATAACTAAACAGAGTCACTTTGGGTTGCTCCATAATTTATCAGAGTGAGCCGTTTATTATTATCCAGTAATGACAGGTTACAGTTATTTACATGTCATCTTTTTCCCATTCATTCAACTCAAGGATACAGAATTATGATGCCACTTGTCGCTTGGCACAGGAAATCGCAGAAAACATTCATGAACGAAACAGGCAGCAGAGAACAGGCGGGAACCCTGCAAAGGTAAGAGGCTATAGTTCTAAGGCAGGCAGTTTTGCAGTAAGTTTCTTGAGGAATTTTAGTTTTTCTTTTAAATGTATAGTTTGTGTGAATATCTTCTGTCTTTTCAGATCAACATGACTCTGCGGGCATCGCTGCAAAAGCTCAAACAAAACATCGCACAGCTCAAAGATGGTGTGTTAAGAGCATCATCATCTCGGCACATGTATCCTTTTTTTCTAAGAGTGTCATGGAGCAGATGTCATGAGGTGAAGATAACATTTTTGTCTTGAAGGTTTTTCCATGGTTGCAGTAGCAGCTGTCTGCCTGCAGAGGGCGTTAGAGTATTGTCAAAACATCTTTAACTGCTGAAGTCTTTTTCTGTTTGAGGTGCAATTAAAAGAGATACACCTGGAGCATCCTCTCTGCACTTATTAAAGCGATGTGGATGTTTATTTTGACCTTAACCTGGCTACTCCAGCATGCAGTCAGAAGCTGATAGGAGGCAGAATCTGGTTGATGATCTGGTAACAAGAGAGAAGCATCTCAATGCCACCTTCAAGGGAGACACCACAGAGCCTGAGCCGTCCAGGTATTCACAAAATTTCATCACAAAAAAGAAAATTTTAAAATGGTTTCAACTTGCTGATTTTATTTTTTGTAGTTTTTGTTGTTTTTCACATTTTCACTATTTGATGGGACAAATAAGACATTTTATTCTTGTTTCCAAAAACTGATGAATCTTGACATATTTATGGGCAACAATTTGTGGTTTTGGAGTAATTCTACATACAAATCTATTTTAATCACTGTTGCCCTCCTTATTCTTAAGATAATGTAATGAGTGTGATTTTTCTCTCAGTTAGAGGTTTAATAATTCTGGATGCCCAATTAAAATAATGAAACCTCATTCTCTTGTCTGTGTCCTTGACCACCGAGGTCATAGGCCCTCTTCTGTTCTTTGATGGTATGTCAGCGGTCACTAACTTTGTGTGAAAGCCTTTGTACATCCGTTATGACCCGTGTACCATGACCTCATCACTTGAGAGGAAGTCTGTCTGTCTGACATTTTGACAAGGTGCTTAACTTCATAGCTAATTCTTCATTAAGAGATTTGCCGGTTTTGCACTGCTGATCACACATTTGGCACCTTTTGAAATGAAAACACACACACACACTCGCTTAAATGGGTGATTTGTGTGTGTTTTGCTGAGAAAAGATGAGAGGTGTGAATTTCCAGTGAAGTAGCAATTATTCTTGTTCTTGTGGATCTAATCTAAGAGCTGAACGTCACTTTGTATATCCTCTTCATCATCTAATTTTACATCAGTGTGACAGCTTTGAAAACATTACAGCAGCCCTACAGTCATTATTTTGGGTAAAGTTTGACCTAATGTGCCCTCTGTGGTATTTATTTGGACAGGAAGAGGAAATGGGGTCATGTTGTGACCTCCTAAGGGTTACTTTGTATTTCATAAATGATTTTTTTTTTTTTTGCATGGCACCTCCATTATTTTTTTTTTAATTTCACGTCTTAGCATTTATAGAAAATTACAGTTCTAGCTGGGATGAAATAATACCTTCCAGTATAATCAGGAAAATATTACATATGAACAGTTGAAATCAGTGAGATACAATTAAATTTTGCAATACTCTTGTTAATGCTTAGAGGGTTGTATCTGCAGCTGGCATTTTTTCCCATCAGCAGCTGGAGAAGACAGGTGTATAGACATGATAGAAAATATTTTACAGTGTTATTGCAGCTCTTTTAAAAGCAGGAGTTTAGTTGTGATGAGCAGGTAAACAGAGAACAGACAAGGATTTTGCAACTTTTGTAAGTGACTGATGCAAGACAAAATGGCACGACCAGCTTGATGCATTTAATGAAAAAGCATCACACTGTGAAGCTGGACACGTGAACATTTATTAAACTGAGAACCAGGTTTCAAACTGCTCTAATAAGTGTAAGAGGCACAGAGTTTTCTATGTGCATTTGTGAGTTTAGGATTTTTGCTGATAATAAACGCTCGAGTAATGATAAAACTTTTAAAAATATGAATGAAAATGTATTTAAGGAGACACAAAGTAAGATGGTGAGAAAATTAAGCATCTTTTTCAGAGCTTTCTGTGCTTCAGTGGAAGACCACAGGCAGTACCACTGCTTATTTAAATCAAATTAATAGACTTTCCCTAGTTGTGCTGTACATGTTTTTTTGACAGGGGATTAGGCAAGGTTTAAAATCCTTAGTTTATTCTCAGGGTTTCAATAGAGTCTTTTTATATGAAATTATCTGTGTCAATTTTAATAAATAAATAAAACGTGTTGTTTTATTTTTAACTTTACTACCTAGATTTAAACATCCATCCATTTATCCATTTTCTTCTGCTTAACCGGGGCCTGGGGTTGCTGGAGTTGCAGCAGGCTAAGCAAGTCCACCCAGACACCCCTCCCCCCAGCAATTTTTCCAGCTCTTCCTGGGGGGTTTCAAGGCGTTCCCATGCCAGATAAGATATATAATCCAGAGTCCTGTGTCTACCCCTGGGGTTCCAGTTGGACATGACTGGAGGATCTCAACAGGGAAGTGACTGGAGGCCCCAGGATACTTGAACTCCTGATCAGATGCCCAAACCACCTCCAAGTCCAAGGCCTCGAAAGGAGCCAGTTCTCTACTTTGAGTTGAGATCCTTTCGCATGTCCAAGCTCCTCACCCTATCTTTAAGGCTGAGCCCACCTACCCATCTGAGGAATCTCATTTCATCTTCTTGAACCCAGGATCTTATTTAGTCATTACCCAGAGTTCATGACCAGAGGTTTGCTTTCTGGCTCAGCTCCCCCTTCACAGTGGTATGGTACAACCTCTGCAGTACTGCCAATGCTGCACCAATCCAGCTGTCAATCTCACAGTCCATTCTACCCTCACTTGTGAACAAAACGCCAGGATACTTGAACTCCTTCAGTTAGGCCAAAGACACTCTCCCCACCCAGAGGGAGCAATCCACCATTTTCCAGCAGATAGCCATGGCCTTGGACTTGGAGAGGCTGACCCTTGTCCTGACCGCTTCGCACTCAGCCACAAACTGCCCCAGTGCCCGCTGGAGGTCCCTGGCTGAAAATGTATTAAATTGAGTGTACTGTTACATGCCTTCATTTCAGGATCCTTGCATCTCAGTTCTCTTAAATGTTGTCTCCTAGCTCAAATCCAGAGTTGTTCCTGACCTACCATCTTAAGTATCATCCCACAGCCCTTAAAGCATCTACACTGTCTTTGGCGATATCGTGGAAAATGTGTCTATAACAGAGTGAGAACCATTAGCTGATGCCATTATTACAAACCGAAGTCACTTCATTTGATGCTTTGGCAGACGTCTTATGTTTTAGAAACAAATCACCTTGTTCCCTCTCTTCTTTGCTTCTTTTTCATGCATCTCTAGTGGGAGGGTCTGAAATCCAAGAGAAGAACAGAAGTGATAGATGCACTGTGCAGTCTAAGAGAGCTGTGATGTCCCAGTGTCTTCTTTGTTGCCAACGTGTTTAAGGTTTGGTTTTTTGAAACCAAGCTTAACTGTTAAATCATACTTGTGGAATTTTAGAGAATTTTTTATTGATGCTTTAGTTGAAGGCTGACTCTCTGGTATCTTTCTCAAGCTTTGGTTTAGGGACTGATCTGCTTAGCGCTGCTTTGCACAGGCTTTCATCTTTTTACAGACCACACACCCAATTACATAAAAGGCCCTGTAAAAAGACTCTAATGACATTTTCTAATAAATTAGCTCGGCAAACTGTAATCATGTGGTTGCAGGGTTTTTTAGTTTGCTCAGTGAAACCTAACTTTAATAGTGATATGTGGTGGGTAATTTGGATTTGTGGGTAGGACCCATTCCCACTGTGTGGTCTCTGAGGACAGAATGTGGAACAGGGGGGTGGACTGGCCATGCCTGGATAATCTAAGCTCCTTTTTTTTGTGAGGACTTTAGGGTAAAAGAAAAGGGATAGAGGTTACAGGAGGGGACTTTAATCTGTCCCTGAAACAATACATTCTCAGCATCTCCATTTCAGACTTGGATAAAGAAGGACATGGCGCCTGCGATTGAAGGATCAGTTCACCCCGTTGCCCCTTAGACCTACCTTGACTTCTTTATTCACCTTTGTGTGATTGCAATGGAAATAGTTGTAATTAGTTAAATCTCGCCTGTCCAAGTCATTCAGTCAGGACATGGGCGCTCGGGTCGCGATGGCGGCAGTCTAGTTCAAGAGATGTGCCTGACTGATTTTGGCGCTCCCCACTGACTGGTTAATTGGATCTTCACACACTGGGCAACAGCATGGAGGAAGTTCAGGCCTGGCACACAGTCTCAGAGTAATCAAACATGTCAGAGAGATTAGACCCAAGGCCCTGCCTCGCCTACTTCTCTGATGGTATCAGTCTTAGCTTGCCAGCTTTGTGAGTGGTCTCACAATACTTTACTTACTGCCTTAAAAGCATCTTGAAGTAGTCGTCACACTGAAGCCATTTTTCATGCACTCCTGAAATTTATTAGTGAATTTCAGGTTAACCTGCTCCTGAAATCCTGACTTGCCTGTTCATGCAAGCACCTCCCAATGAGAGACTTTCCCTGTTGGACAAGAGGGGCAAGGTCTCAGGAGGCAGGATATGATGTTAAAAAGGGTCAGTGATGGAAATGGCAGACAAATCTGCAGTGTTTGATGTTCTGAAAGTTTGTGCTTTTATATGATTACTACCTGTTATTGGACATATATAACGGTGTATTTATTAAACAGAAACCCCAAGTTTTTAATTGTATACACTTCATATTATAATAAGGGGAGAATGCACTGAAAAGTGCACTTCCACATTCACATTCAGCGTGCGCATGTGCTATAGGATCCCATGATGCCCATGCACTCTGGCGTTGTAATAGATAAGTTTTGTGGTAAGGTGGGTGCAAGTCTTAAAACCCCCGTGAAATTATGTTGTTTTACAGTAACTTCAAGTCACATCCAATCAAGCACAGTCTATAAATACACAGTCTATAAAAAGCACAATGTTTCTTTAAGTTATTCGTAAATGACAAAGAGGGCTGTTTTCACCCCTTTTTTTAATTGCCTTTACAATGAACTGCTATTATGTTTGTGGGATTATTACATTAATCTTTGCATATTTGTATTATGTTTGTGGTTAATCATGTTTGTGGGCAATTATTACGTTTGCGGGTGTAACACTGATTGAACTTGCAGCATATGGAAGCCTCCATAACAAGACATGTCCTGGTACAATTATAGAAATTAAGAACCTTGCTGTTTTTCAAAACTTTTGCAAATATTTAGATCTTGTAAGACGAGGGTAGCATTCATCTGGATTTACCCTGGACTGTCCCATATTCAGGCTGTCTTGACAAAACTACTGTATACAAAAATGCTCACATGTCCTGTTTCTGCACAACCCCTATCCCAGTTTTAGCCAGTTAAACCCCAAAACAATGCATCATTCATGCTACACTTTCTCTGCTTTTGTCAGTATGTCAGTCAATGTCATTGGCAGAGCAGCCAATAGAAAACCATTTTAAACGTTCCGCATGTCAAAGCTCACTCTCGATTTGTTGGTACACATGTCAATCAATCTCAGCGTACTGATTGGTATGGTCAGTACAGTCCGGTCAGTCCTGCTGCATAAACTCAGGTAGGCTAGCTGTCAGGCTATGGTGGGTTCGTTTGGCACACACTTTGTCTGCTTAGGAGGGCATCTTTGCAGAGAATCTCAAGTTTCATAGCTATACAATAGGGACAGATTACATCCTGTTTAAAACTGAAAATTTTATGCTTAAGGCCACACATTTTTGTGCTTCAGTTTTAGTTTTAATGGCCACAAAGTTTTTCTAGGCCCACCCTGTTTTTGTAAAATAATAATTTTAAAATAGGCCTGAGTGATGTGTCATAGTGCACATCACCAAACTCATAATTACATAAAGTAGTTTTGGTTTATCTTGCGAGATGCCATTCTGTTTCCTGTATATGGCAATGTAACGTCATATCGACTTTTTGAGTACAGTCTTATCAGCTGTCATGTAAATTAGGGTAAAATTTTCTGAATGTATCTGCTCCATTCACACATGGGCTCATAGATTTCATGCGAAAGTTTTATTAGGGCACTGGCAGGAAAAAGTCTAAGTAAGATCAAAGTGAAAATATTTTAGAGAAGATTTGGGAATTTTCAAGAGTTTTGTGTGTATGTTTAAACATCATAAGATGAATGGGATAAGTTCATACAGGCTAGCACATACTTTATAGTTTGTATCAGGCATGGCCATTAGATTTTGGATGGGTTTATAAATTGCATAAGCTTGGAACAGATTCCTTTTTTTAACAATATTCATTGACATTATCTTTAAAACCTTGCCTTATTTCTTTCTCTGAAACAGGAATGGTTTACCAAAGCAGCTTTTCATTCACCCTCAGACTAGCATGTATCAATTCACACACAAGTAACACATGCTGTTTTTATAATATCCTGTTTTTTTGTTGACATGGAAGGGGAAGACAAATCATTTGTAGCTCGACTGCTTTTGCTCAGGTTATATAGACATGCTACCCTGTGCTTTCTATTTACAAGCTGACTCAGCAGATAAAGTTTTATAATTTTCTCATGCAAAAAAATATGAACACATAACCTTTATTTTAGAATTAATAAGTTCTGATATAACTGTAGCAAAGGAAATTACAGCTGTACCACAAAATCGCAGCATTAACAGTTCAGTGTGGTGGTTTTACCATTGCTTTAGTTCCAGATTAGCCAGCATGGTATACTTGCTCCATGGCTTGCCTAATAGACAACTTCCTTACAGCAGATGTGGTAAAAATTGAGCCTCACACAGAGATTCTAGGCCTATGACCACAAGACAGCCATGCGGGGGTCAGTAACACAGCTTTAAGCTATTAGCAGAAGAATGGCTCTCAAACCACACAGCAGTGTTTAACACAGCAGTGCACAGTACAGAGTAATACAGGCCGCTCTCTGCTTTGTCATTTTGACAGACTAAAACCTCTCCAGCAGCCCACAGTCCTGTGACAGATTAATACATGCTGTTTACACTCTGCACAAGCAACCCTGTTTTTTTTCAGTTATTGAAGAGCCCCAAACACCTAATAAGAAAACACATTAGATGTGAAGAGTAACTTTTACATTAGTGTTTGAAAAAGAAAAGCATTGAACAGGTAAGAAAACTTGTATAGACATGTATCATAGTCCAATCACTATTATTGATCTTGTTCACCTAGATAGTCAAGACAATTTTGCATGAGCTTTGTCTTATTGCAGACATGCATGCTTGAATATTTATGAATAGACTAAAAGTTCAGTTGCCTTTCACTCTCTCATTGTCCTTGATACTTGGGCAGCATTTACTCTGCTTTTTTCGTAGGAAATGCTATTTCAATGTCTTTAAAAACATATTTTTTGATTCACCATGTAGAAACTTACAGATCGATGTACGGGTATAATGATTTTTGCAGGTCATCACTGATGGCTGAAGGGGCAGGAGGAAGTCGAGGCACTGCAAACCCCTGGCTGATCAATGAGACAGATGAGACCAGAGGGCTGAGTTTTGGAGAGATCAAACAGCAGCAACAACGAATCATTGACGGTAATTACATGTAATTGAATAAGTGCCAACAGTTATATTCTACTGTTTTTGTCTTTGTGGGGAAAATGTGGAGCTGCAGCTGCTCTGTAGGACAGTTTACAGACTGATGAAGATTTTCAGGTGCAAAGTCAAGAGCAGGAAAAAATTTAGGGTTGTCAAATGATAAAATTTTACAGCCCTAAAGGTCATTGTATTTCATCTCTTAACTTCCTTTTACACTTTTGTCAGACATTATTCTTTCTTTCTTTTCTTTCTTTCTTTCTTTCTTCCTTCCTTCCTACCCTTTTTCCCTTCCTTCCTGCCTACCTTTTATCCTTCCTTCCCTCTTTCCTTCTTTCCTACCTTTTTTCCTTCTTTCTTTCCTTCCTTCCTCCCTCCCTTCCTTCCTTACTTCCTTATTTGGCCGATTAAGACTTTTGCATGATATTTCATTCAATGCATTCAATGCCAATGTGCCACCATGAAGAGTCATGAAGTAGGGACACGGTTAGATTGCCAGGGAAATCTGTTTAATGCAGCACGATTTTTAAAATTAAAAATAAATATTAGGAACTAGTAATTTAATCCATGTGTAACATTATTCATGATGACATATTATTGTTGTATTAGTGTTTTGTACAAGCGCTAACATGCACATACACAAATATTACAGGCATATAACACAAAATATTTCAGGCACAGTCTGATTTGTGTTCAGCTGGTATTTGTCATGCTGATTTGTGCAAACAAATTAAGTAATCATTTACAGAAGAATGTCTATAAACTCACAGTGTGTTTTCTTGTTTTCTGATTGGTTCTGTCATGACTGCAGCACTCTTTATTCTTTGTGTCACATCAATGGCGTATCTCCATTATGGCTCTGGTTATTGTCAATTTGGGATCAGAGATCCCTGCTTAGACAGTAAAAACCAAACCACATGGACATTTCTAGTCTCCTTTGGGATATCTGGTCGGTTTGGGTAGTGGTGAATGTCTGAACATGTGGTCATAAAAATCCTGTGGTAAAGTTTGTCAGAACCTGCAGAGGCCAAATCTTTTCTTGTGTTTATGGTCTCTCCGCTCTTTTCTTTTTTTCCAACCTTTTTTAGCTGCACCATTTTCCTTCTCACCCTTGGCCTGCTGCAGTTACAATAACAGGAGTAAGGCTGAGTGGGGTAAAGTGCTGAATGACTCACAGGTGGCACTATGAGCTGAGAGCTGGACCCCAACAGCCTGTCATTCCTCCTTCCCAAATAGTTGCCCAACTAAATCACAAGTTCAATAACAACTTATTTCTTCTTCACAAAGAGGGACTGCAGTATAGTTAACTGTTTATCTTACAACACAGTTTAATATGTCATGCTGTAGATACATTTGCACAAGTATCACTGTAGTCCTCTTAGGCATAGCATTATCCTGGTTCTCTCTCACTCAGTTTCCTCTTTTGCTAATGCTCCAATGTAGATTACTTCTAATATTTTCTTTCTTCACAGCTCAGGATGCAGGCTTGGATGCACTAGCAGCCGTCATCAGTCGACAGAAATTGATGGGCCAGGAGATCGGCAATGAGCTGGATGAACAGAACGGTAAAGTACAATTTACATGTCGGTCTGAACACATTTGTCAGAAGTTTTTCCAGACACCTTGCACATTCATAGCTGTTCTGCTTTGGAACAACTCGTGACTGATACACCCTCGCACTGCTACATCTCTGCACAAAGGTACTCAACACATGAATGCATACTCCCGCCTACTGTCAGAAACACTGACCAAACAATGAGGTCAGGATGTCTATGACCCCTCTCTTCTTGTTACTTAAAGTGCAAAAAAAAAAAAACAATGAGGAGTTTTGGTTTCTGGAACCAGATCTCCTCAGCGGGGATGTTGCTTTTAGGCTATTTCTAGCTAAATGCCTCTTATCAGGGCATCAGTATCTTCCATGGCAGGTAAAACATTGCATTAGATGATTTTAGGCTCAGAGAGGTGCTACTTGAGACTCAAGACTTGGATATGTCCATCTTTCAACCAAAAAAACAATTAGATCCATTAATGCATCACTTTCACAAGACTATAGCAGTCAATAGACGGAGGCCTGAGAGTGTCACCTTACTAAGTGGATGTACACATGTATCTCTATCCTTTCTTTAATTAAATAATGACTGCTTTCTCTAATGTTCACTCTGATGCCACATAAAAGTGTGTTAGCATCTTGCATGCCACTTTAAGAGAGGGCTGGATTATTTAGCCCTCTGCATTATCATAGGAGTGTTGAGGCTGAATCACACTGTAGGGTTTAGTATCTTTGTCTGAGACACTTTGACAGGAGTGGGTTAACTTTAAACTTGATATGTCTCTATCAATGTAGCCAACTACACAAAGTGAAGACAAAGAGTAGAAGCTCTGCTGGGTTTTGTAATGTAACATACGAGTGCTTTATGGAAACTATAGGCTTACTTTGTTCACTTCATCTAGGTAAAAGGTAATGACACGAGTTATACAAAGGAATTCAGTGCAAAAAGAATACAAAGTTTTCAAATTGCAGCTGTCCTTCAAAAAGTAATCAAAGGCATACTGAAGGATTTATATAGAATGAAAATGCTTCTATTTCACATAGTAAAATACATTTCAGAAAAAAACAGGCAGGTTGCAACCTACCCAGGTCTTCATTAGAGTCATTGGCAAAAGAGGCTGGCTACTGACATAAAAAAAAAATCGAACTGAATGGACGGATTTAAAACTTTTAATTTGAGTGATAACCTCAACAGTATACCCATACTCGACCCCACTACATAACAGTAGGGTTTGATGATGCTTATTAATAAAGGTAACATAAATATGTCCAAAGAAGAACTTGACATTGGAGTATGAGAAGAACATCGCTGTGGTATGATGTAAGACAGCAGTTAAAAGAATCATGATATAAACCGTGCTCAGAGGTGAAACTGACACAAAATTGCACTGAAACTTTTTACAGGCCTTTTACAGTATATCAGATTCTTTGATATGTCAAGAAATAATGTCTTGAATTATTATGAAATATGTGCTAGAATCAACTGTATCACAGTGGCATCATCTTGGTCCATGTATCGTAACATAATGTAGCATACTGTAATGCATTGTGACAGTAATGTCATGTTGTGTAGTGTCTTAGGTTGTCTTATTGTGTTGAAATGAAATGTGTCGTGTTGCACCATGTTGTGTAGTGTCGTATCGTAACATAATGTAACGTGTCTGGGTGTGTCGCTTCATGTCATGTAATGATTAATGCTGGTCTATTATAGACCACAACAGAGAGTACGGTCTAGACCTGCCCTCTTTGTGTCTTGTGACATCGTCTCGTAATTTAATTCGTATTGTATTGTGTCTTATCATATCGCATTGTATTGTATCATTCTGTTCCACTCTTTATTTAATCAAATTACACCACAACACATTCATGCACTCAACACTAACATACTGTGCCACATCATACCGTGTATGATGTGGAATATTGTACGATATCATGCTGCACACGATGCACCACACTGCATTGCTCTATACTGCATTGTTCTATATAGGATGTATTGCAATATATTGTACCTTGTTGTATTTTATATGGTATCATATTGCTTTAACTTTTATTAATTTATGCATTCATTTAATCATGTATTTATTTGCTTTTTTGTGATGTTTTGTTTTTCATCTTGAGTTAGTCCACTTTAATGTAGCAAGCTGTTTATCTGAAACTTTGTTTTTCTCCAAACTCACCTGATCCACACAAACATGCATACACAGAAATATGTAACACAAGTGAATGGTACAGGCAGATTTTGATTGTTACTTTCTTGATGACCACCTTCCAATCAGACTAAGGCGGTGTGACAGTATTCTGTAATATCTTGTCTAAACTGTTGTACCCAAACAAGTACAGAATTTGTAGAACAGAGATCTTGATTCAAAAACAACCTTTTCTCTCTGCTGGGAAGGTATGGCAGATGTTTGGAGGATAGTGATGAGTTATGCATAGAGAAAACAACAAATTTGATTCTTTCATACCTCCCTTCAGATATTGTAATGAGCTGGGGATGGATCTTTGCTCCAGTGGTGCAATCACTTTAGTTCTCTGTAGTTTTTTCAGCTGGATATCATTGTTTCCAAACTGAATGGATGATGAGGGAAATGTAAATGAGCATTACACCAGTTTCCTTTTAGAAGGCAAATCCCTTTAGCTCTGGAAACAATGACTTGTCCCTTCTTTTTTGTTACCACCCAACGTGAATCCTCAGTATTTAGCTAAACTCTTCATTTCTGTATCTTGGCCACCTGTGAGTATTATGAATATTATGTGCTTTAAAATCAAAACTGAACGAAGCTGAAGTAGCCAGAACATTTTTGATTTTTCTATAGGAAGGCATTTATTGGTATTACAGTTTGTATTAATAATGCTGAGTTATGTAGACAGATAAGAGATGTGTGTGGTGCATACAGTTTAACCAGTCCCTCTGTTCAAGCCAGCAGTTGATTAAGTGAAGAAATAGTATTTCCACATAGATCGCTCTCAACAATTTATGGCCCAGCTTATGGTTCATATGGCCTGCTGACACCACACAATGATTCACAGGACCTTCTGGACTCAGGCCTCTGACAGCTTTTCTCTACCTGTGTTTCTTTCCTTTGTGGGACCTGTGTGGCTTGTCTGTCTCTCAACACACTCCCTGTTCTCTTTTTCCTCTTTTCAACGGTCCTTTATTTTATAACCTTTTTCCATTTCTCCTCGTCTCGTCTGTATCCTCTCATACTGAGTAATGGGAGATTCTCTTGTTCTTACTGTCTGGCAGGGTGGGGAATTGGAGAACATCATATGCATGTGCAGATGTTGATTCTAAACCCCTAAAACTGTTGCGCCAGTGACTGTGTGGTCCCAAGACCTAATGTAGGGATCCTGTGGAGTAAAACAGAGATTTACCGAGAGTGATTGCCATTTAAAATGTAGCATTTTTTAATTATAATTGATATTTAATTTAACATGTAAATGCCAAAATTATCTGTAAAATGTTGTTCAAAGTTTAGACTGATAGTCTTTTCATTTACAAAATTCCTAAAAAAATCCTGAAAGTTTCAGGCTGAGCTACTTATGTGAATGTAAACATCAGATTTTTTCAGCTGGACTCAGTGCAGTGAGACTAAACAATATTGGAAAAAACAGACATTGCAGTAGTTTTTCTCTCTGTGATATATGCCGATTTTTTTGTGTGTTAAGAAAATAAAATCAGATCAATTTAGTGCCTTTTATGTACATTTATTTAATTTTAATTAAATAACTATGCACTACTCTGCTTACAAACATGTTCTTTACTCTTTATTAGTTAATGCTGTGCATGCAGCACTAAAATAAAATCAAAAACAGTCATTGAAGCAAGGGCTGGGCAATTAATCGCAAATTAGATTAAATTGCAATATGGCCTGCTGCAATTTACAAATCGCAGTATTTCTTTAACTTGAAATGTGTCAAAATACCAGTTTAATGAATCAATTTTTTTGCTACATCAGAGATTTTATGCACATTAGGCAAACATTCAAGTGTCATTTTTTTAACAATCTTTCACAAAATCCTCCTTTTCGTGTTTTATGTGTGTTTGAAGAAGCAGGTCTCAATGCATTTGTAAGCCTTACAGATTTATTTGTCCCATGGGACTTGGAATACCAAGTTACATGTTGTGTTTCTCTTGCCATTGCAGTAGAGTTTGTGCAAAACTTGTGCACATTGCATTATATCATGCTGCTATATGACTTTAATGCAAGTCCTGTTTTCATAATGCAAGTTAAATCAAATATTGAAAATGATAATTGTTTTCTACATTCCCATCAAAAAGAAGAGGAAAAAAAATCAAAGGTGTACTTAAACAACTTGGACAATAGCATCAAATAACAGTGTCAGTCCTGCATTTCTTGCTGGTCTCTGACTTGGACAGCATAAAAGTAATGGGATAGTTTAATGTTTCTGTAGAATTAAATGAATTCAAATTAGAACGCAGGAAGGTATAAATGCTTCTCATTGATCTTGACAGTTGGCGGGTAACCTTGGCGTCCGACTGTCTTCTGTCTTGTAGGGTTCCTTTTCCCCCTGATCACTGTACTGGAGCGGTGTTTTCCTATAAATAGATTAAGCTCTTTGTAGTTTGGCTGCTTCAGTCTAGCTCATGACCCAAGTGCAGTGGAGGTTGCAGTCATTTCCTTTAAGGGAAACGATTCCGGCTGAGGTCAGCAAAGAAGACGACCCTTTTCAGAGGTTTAGAGATGAACCCAAGGCCCCGGTTCCTCCTCTGTAAGTCCAAACTGAATCATAATGAACTGAAATACAGAATTGAGTAAGCAGACAGATTGCCTCAAATCCAGTCTGTGCTTCATGGCACATAATATTAATTCACTGCCCACTGAACACTTTCCTATATTACTTGCCAGTCATAACAAGAAAGAAATTCAATTATTATTTTTAGTGTGGTGAAATTAGTTAAACGATGTGATGTCATCACATGTTTTCATATTTCTAACATGACATTAGTATAAATTGGTTTCTAATTTGTTTTCCAGCCTAAATGTTGCAGAAAATTGCCTGCCACATACCAACTGGATTGGCTTGCATCAGCCCAGCAGTAGTCTCCCTTCACAATGAAAAACATTTAAATTAATATTACTTTACTAATGTTGATCTTTCTTAGACTGTGGCTTACAGTGAGGACATTGGTCAAAGTCAGTGTCATTTATTTGTGACTGACAGACAGTGGCAACCAAAAGATTTTACATAATGGAGAGATTTATCACATTTATCTTACAAAGTACTCAGGATTCATAACTAGAGGGAACAGACCATAACTTTTGATTGACAACCTCTTGGAAAAATTGAAGATAGACAAAAAAAAGATTTTTTTCCCTCTTGTGTGCTGTGTCATATGTGCAGATATTTTATTTTTTTTTTTTAGAATAAAGAGTTACATTTTTACTTGATTCTAGACTTAAAAAGCCCTCTGAAAGTCACCTGGAATGTTTGGGTTGAGCTGCATGTCTGAACACAAATTGTCAGAATTTTCACCCTAACTTTACCCGGAAATGCTCCTGTGGGTGAGCTGATGCATGACTGCAGCAGGACATATGCAAGAAAACTACCTCCTGCAACCAACATATGACCAGTGTAATCTCCATACACATTTAAACCACTTCATCGTTTGTCTAATAGCCAGTACTTTCCTCTAACAGTTCAGATTTTAAATAGTTGAATTCTTTTAGTGCAAGTTGCTGAACTCTCACAAGCACACTATTTTACATGTGTCAGATGTATTGATTGATCACCTCCATATTAAATTTCAGACAGTACTCAAAAGCCTTTGATTGGCTGCTTTTTCCAGCCACAGTTTCTCCCCTTTCCCTTCTCATCTGCATGTCAAGCACCAGCAGAGTTTGTAGTCTACAAGCTAAAAATAGCTACTTTTACTTATTTTATCATTAGGACCTTCCCCCTTAAAGGTTCACCTAAAATGATTATGATTTTTTTCTTTTTTAAATGTAGTTTACCCAGAGTATTTTCCCCCTTAGTCTACAAATATTCATTAATTTCTGCCTGAAATTTCTTCAGTGATAGAGATATGCACCAGTAGTTGTTGTTTCTTGCACGTCCAGTTAATCCCAATGCATGTCATGACCATAGTCAGGACGATAATGCAGTGTGTACTATATATAGCTTTTTTTTTTAAGTTTGTTACTTTGATAGGCAACATTTTTCTGTCTTTTTGTGTAGCATTTTTCATATGTTGTTTCCATTATCATGCACTTCCCACTGAGGGATTTGACATATCATTCACAGATCCCTTTAGCAGAGCACATGTGTAGCATTGCTGTGACTCAGTTTTGACCTTTTGGTAATGGGAGTGTTTTTAAGCATTCTGTCACCCAGCCTGATTATTCTTAAAGCTATGCTCCAAGTATTCTGTCAATTAGCTCGCCAGCTGCTAAAGTTAGGCTTTGCTAAATTGATGGACTGGCTAATAATTTGATCGCTGATGGGATTTTGCGTCAGTATGAGCAGGGTCCAGGTTGGACAGCACTAATGACTTCCAAATAAACAGCAGAGTGAAAGGAGAGAGGCACTAACCGCCGCAGCACAGTGACATCAGCCTGCTGCCACAGAGAGCTCAGCATGCTGCCTGCTTCTGCTTTCAGAAACAGCTAATAAACCATGCTACTGATGGCACTCGGCACAAAGTCTGTATGGTGAAAGTTGTAGATTAATTCATTGATTGATTCGCTCTGTTTAACCGTTAGGCTGGTTGTAGTGGGATGTGCTTTCCAGACATTGTGGATATGCAGAGACATATGATGTGAAGTTCAAAAGAGTTTTTGTCATTAGAGAAATGTCAGTTAGCCGCTAAAAAAAAGAGCAACCTTTGTGTGACCACCAGACTGGGTAAGTGGTGATTGAATTTATAAAGAAATAACGAAATGTAGAGTTTAAAGGGATTTTTTTGTTTTCCTTTTTTGTATTCTGCAGCGGCACCTTTGCGTTGACTTTGGTAGAACCAGTAGTGATTTAAAAGGATCTTGATCTGGCCTGAATACGCACTTCTTTTGGTTTAGTTTTAACAACCAAATAACACATTTTCTGTCATAAAGTTTCCTAAACACAGCTCTACTATCCTGCATGTTGGCCTATCAGATCAACTGCTACAGACATACCACAGGCAACACTCTAACAAAGCTTCAAGTGTGTACTTTTGCAGTTTTGGGCTTCTTCTTTTGGAGGGTTTGATTCATGGGTGGGATCAGACATGTTAAATGGCCAAATAAAGATGCACCACAAGTCACCAGGCCAGACTCCTCTGAGGCACATCTCAGCCAGGATACAATCAATCATGACTTCCTGTGTCCTTATGTCTCTATCTGTCTATCCTGGCATCCATCTCTGTCTGAGCTCTGTTGGTGTCACACTGATAGAGTTGTGTAGAAGTAGTGCCTAACAATGACGTGAGGGACTTGGGTCCCATCAGTCTGCACCAAGAGATGAATAATCCTGTTAAGGCTGAGCATGGAAATGAACATTTTAGGATGCTAAAGAAAGCTCTGAAGACACCTCATCAATCACATCTTGTTTTTGTTCGCTCAGTGGCTTTATGTCCCCCTTTATCCTTCAAAGTGTTGCTTTGCACTTTTTTTCTACTTTGTAGTCTTGAATTGTTAATCTATTAACCTCTTTTAACAGTAGTTTTATGCATCATTTTGGTTTTACGTACATTTACACATTAGTGCCAGACAAAAAGTGCAGATGTGATTTCAAAGACATTCATTGTGGGAAATGTTTTATGGTTATGTAATGCCAGTTTTACAGTCATTAGGGGTTCCTTGATGTTGGATTTAATGTTCAAAAGTAAAATTCAAGAATCAAACGTTTTCTGAATTAGGGATGGGGATTTATAAGATTTTATTGATATCGATGCTATTATTGATTCTTCTTATTGATTCAACTCTTTACTGATTCCTTATCTATTCTTTCCCATGAATTTTCTTTTGGGCAAAAGTAGACTATATGGGTTTTCACTGTTAACAACTCACATTTTATTGAGTCTCTTTCTCTCTGAACACTGAACAAGATGCATGCCACCTTCAGTGAGAGTCAGTGACAAGCACACTTCAATTATTGGCTATAATAATAACACATAAAGTGTTTGGGAGGAGAACATGCTAAAATGTACAAAAATTATCTTTTTTGTTGGAAAAGTTTTGGTAACAACAAACTGCCTTCTGGATTGTCAATCTCTAAACTTGAAACTTGAAACAAATATAAAACTACTCTGTGGATCCTAGGTGTATCTTTGGATGTATAAAAAATAATTGAAATCCTGTACAGAATTAACAGTTCTTGTGCAAAAAGACGCATGCCTTGCATGGAATCACTGTTCAACAAATGTTGCACGCTGCACTGTTTGGATCAGTTTTTGATAATTGAAGCCACTCCAACTGCTTTAGCCTGTTTTTGTGGCTGTCCACCATTTTTACTTCCTCGACTTCTCTGTTCTTACTCTCTTTACTCACTGCCTCTTGTGAGACTGTATTCGCAAGGCTGGATTCCCATCCATATTCTCAATGCTTCCATGAGGGGTTGTCTAACTTAGTGATCAGAGCATTTAACTCTTCTCATATAACATTCAAAGTTATTAAAAATAGTGTTGCTCATTGACATGCTGTGAAATTGCTCTTTTAAGTACTCCTGAAGATAATAACCATTTGGTCTCATTACTGATAGTAAGGGTCAACGGTAGGGCTGGGTATTGTTAAGAACCTCACAGTTCAATTCTGTTTTGATTCTTTAGGTTGTGATTAGATTCAATATCAATTCAATTCGATATTGATTTAAAAGCTTCGATGTCGATTCAATAAGAAGTAGAAATACACAAATAACCTGTTGAAAAATTTTTAATAATTATTTTTATGCCCATGTGAACATGTGTGGTAAGTCACCTCACATTTTTAAGCAATAAAACATCTGAAAATAAAAAATAAAAAATGGCATAATAATAACTTATTTGTGCATATGGAGTACAAAAGTAAAAAAACATTACAGTTCTGTATAAACACTGAAAAAGTAAAGTGCATGTAAACTTAGATAATATTTCTTTCCTTTTGGAAATTGTGATAAACCTCACATAACATGGTTATGGTTGGTTGTTGTTTGGTTGAGTGCAGCCTCCGTCCATACAACACGAATCACATGCAACGCGACCCCCACTGGCCAGGAGGTGAATCGATTCAGAGGATTTGCTGAATCGATATTGAATTGGGGAGGGGGAATATTGCAATGCATTGATTAATCGATATTTTTACCCACCCCTAGTCAACGGATATTGGATTTTCTGCACTAATAATGATGGAGATTACTAGTAGTCTGTTATACCGATAACCAATATCTGGAACTGATATGCATTCATTATGACATACAAAATGTACCTTATGTGGCAAAAATGAAATTACATGGTCAAATGATGAGGAGGGAAAAAAGTAATTTAGCCCTAGCTCTATCAGCATGGGCAATGGCACATAGTAACACAGTGGCAGCAGGAAAACACTGACATCTACCCAATGAGATTGTTTTGTATTCAGGACATTTGGTGAGACAGTGGAGAGTAAGAATAAAGCCAGAGGGGAAGACACACCTTGAAGCCAAAGTAGCACACTTTTTGATTCCTTAGTTTTTTGATTATCTGTAGTTATAATGCTGATATGGATGATTGTCCAAATGCCAAATATCTGCCTCAATAATTGGCCAGGCTGTTGATCCGTCTCCCTTAGTTGATTTAGTTTCCTATTCATTTTATAGAGATACTTGAATGTATGGGACACTCACCATATTTGGTCTCCTCTGCCATACTTTCTGCTCTCAAAGCTTTAGTGATTGTTGCCGGATCATGTCTTTGATTTGACATGCTAGAGCAACAGTGTTTAGTGACCGTCATTATCAATAAAAGGCTCAGCACAATCAGTGATGTATTTCTAAAGCGCATGACAAAGAACTGATGTATGGTAGATTGATGGGGGATTTTCCTATAACTTATTGTGCCTTACTACTGATGCAGCACCATCTCTTATCAAAATAAAGAGCAAGTAATTCCTTTTTTTCTTTTTCAATAGATGATGGATTACAGTAAACAGTTCTAAAAAATGCGAAGCTACAAAACATATTGAACTGGCGTTTTGTTACTTGGTTTGAGAACAATGCTCCTAAGTTTTCCATGATTTCATTGGTCATAGTGATTCATTCTTGGATGTTTCTGTTGTGTAAGGGATATAATAGTACATTAAGAACTATCCATCCCAGCACTCTATGGATCAAATAATCCTGACTCAGCATTTTTGTATGAGCTGATATTTCATTGGGGTGCTTTTAGCTCACATTAGCACAGTAGAAATCACTCATTAAAGCAGATTAGACTATAATGTTATGTGTTTCGCATAAACTTGGCTTCAATATTTCCCTTCCAACAAATAATTTAGATGCAACTTATTTTGCTGATACATTTGAGGAACGTAGATAAAAGCAGTGAGCAGGGTTGTTCAGTGTATGATAGCTTTTAGTTTGGTTTTATGGCCAACAGACAATATTTGGTTCTAGGGTGGGCAGCATTTATGCTCACTGTCTGGTCT
Organism: Cheilinus undulatus; assembly: GCF_018320785.1. Taxonomy (NCBI): domain Eukaryota; kingdom Metazoa; phylum Chordata; class Actinopteri; order Labriformes; family Labridae; genus Cheilinus; species Cheilinus undulatus. Next base: position 26,318,068 of record NC_054868.1, on the reverse strand, counting down.
TACAGCTATGAAACTCTAATGCCACTTATGGGATGCACCATGTGGCGACAGTCATTACCTTCAGATTTGCAGAAATATCTACCTAATTGTTTAAAGGTATGGTCTGAGGTGAGAAATGTAAAAGCTCCTTTGTTAAATTGAAAGATTCACAGGATACAGGATAGTAAGCTGCATTGATAAGGTGTGGTCAGTCCTGCTTAGCTCGTCTGCAGACACGGATCACATCCAGATGTCCGACAACACGTCTGCAAAGAGACAGGGTGAGGTTGTTTTCCCTTCCACTCCCAACTCCATCCATCCTCCACAACACGCACAGCCACCATGCTGGCAGCCACAAGCTTTTTCACAAACAATCAATCATACATTATCCCTGACAACGAACACGCTAGTGATGAGGGGAGAAAAAAAATTATTATGAGTTCACTGCCATCTTAAAAGCGGAGGATGAAAAACACTTGGAAACTCACTGAGCTGTCTTTGCTCTGTAAAGGGTTTGGTTGTATTATCATGTCATTCAGTATCTGTACTGATATTGTTGAACTGTCCATGGCTGCCTGTTCACTGCAGGCCAGTGGAACCTGAATTTGACTTTTTGCTTCTCTGTGACTTGAATAGGAGTTTTTATGACAGCACAGCTCAAGCCACATAGAAACTGATCTTTCAAATCAGATTTGAGCCCTTTTTGTATGGGAATCCATTGAAGTGAATACAGGAGTCAGATTAAGGCTTCATTATGAAAAGTAATGCAAACAAACAAAAATATCAGAAATTAGCCAAAAAAAATTGGATTGAAGATGAATGTTTGCACTGCGAATGCAGCCAAAAAAGGCTCATTTATGCTCGACATTCAAAATGCGTACAGATACCGACAGCTTTTTTTCCTCATTGGGATAGGACAGCTGAAGATAGACAGGGTAGTAGGGAGAGAGGCTGAGGGAAAACATGCACCAAACAGCACCAAGACCAGGAATTAGTCCCGCGATTAGTGTGTCGAGGACTGCCTCTGTATATGGGCACCCAGTACCCATGATTCCCATGTTTTTACTTACTTCTTTGTAATACTACTTCATTGGCCATGGACACAGGTGCATGCTGTCATATTTGCTGATAGGTTAAGGGCTGGCAGCAGGGCCAGTAGCACTTCATGTTCAAACAATGCATCGGTACATCTCTATCTACAGCACATATCTTTTTATTTTACCTGTTTGTGTAACAGTCCACACATAAGTAGTTGGGCTGCTGGACTTTGACTCATCTTTTTACCATTTCCTGATTATTTTACCAGCTATTCAGCTATTGCTCTCTGTCTCATTTCTTCAGTGGGAGGTACTTGGTCTCTTTGTCATATTGAAAGGATGACTCATCACTTTATTCAGACACTTATACTCATTCTCCAAGGAAACAGGGTACTGTCATTGTCTGACTCAGTGTAATGAATCTGTTGGAGATTTTTTTTTCTTGCATGATATAATGTGATGTTGACCAAGCAATCAACCTCAACTTTTTGAAAACCATTTTTCATAAACCATGAATCATTATCCGACATTAATTATGTGTTCTAAAGGATTGCACCAATCTACACACAAAAGAGTAAGGCCTTTAACGCGAGCCATAACTGTTAAAATCATAAAAAACACCATCACTCATTTTTAAGATTTTTTCTGCAGCTTCTTCAAACTATTTCATAGCCTGTTTTGACTGACTGTTTGACTGTATCAACTTTGCACATAGGGATCATTTTGAAAATAGAACTGTATTGTTGTAAAAAAGAAAAATAGAGGATAACTCTACCATTGTCCCCTCAACACACACCCCACAGTCTATCCGTCAGCATTACCTCACTGGATTACCTGCTCAAGATGAGGATGTTATGATTTCACTGCTTTTTGTTTGCACATCCAAGCCACAGCTATGTTTTCTCTTTTTTTTTGAAAGCGTTGCCTAATACTTGTGGTATGTGTGCAATTTAACGGCAAACTGATGTTGATACTGTGTTGTAATTCCTCCCTGGAGAGTTTTATGGGCAGATAGTCCAGAGGAAGCACATTAGCCGCATGTGTTGGTGGTATTGGTGGTTGGGAACCTCTACAATTTGAGCTGCCAGTTCCTTTGGCTCTGGGCGAAGGATTCCCTGCCATTTAATGGTACCTTCCACTGACTCTGGCTTGGCCCGGCAGGTTCTTTTTGGCTCATGCAAGTGACAGCGAGAACAAATCTCCTCCTCTGTTTATTTAATTGCTAACTGCTTCGGTTTGGGGGCCGCGTTCAAAGGGCCGATGAGTAGAGAGCTGCCTCGCGCTCCTCTCAACCCCGGGGTAGCATGGGTCATCCCACATAATGAATGGAAGGACTTACTTTAGCCTCTCTCTCTGCTTTAAAGCAAAAGCAGCACGTGGTTCCCATTTAAGCACAGGGGGGAAGATTGCACCTTCATCTGCCATGCATTTTTATGTGTTTATGTATGTGTGCAAGTGCACATTTTTACATCTGTTCTTCACAGCCTCCACTCTGACGTGAGTATTGTGTGTATATTTTGGAGAATATAAGTGCCTTGTCTGAGTGTGAGATCATTGTGTTTGTTCTGAAAAGTCCACACCACATGTCCAGCACATGTAGTCAGGATGTGACTGGCACACAAGCCATATTTAGATCTGCATGAAGAGTCAGAGGCCACCGGCCAGCCTGAAATTGGATAGAGTTCACAGTAGTTGGCAGTACAGGACGCACTAAAAAGCACAGTGACACACAAAGAGCAGCAAAGAGCAGGGTGGGCTTGATGAACGGTGAGTTTTTGTAGTGAGACGTAGAAGTTAGAGAAAGACAAGGAGAGTGAAAAAAGTGATGAATGCAAAAAAATCTACATATATCAATTACAGACTTCACTAATAAAACAGGCTGACTTGAAATTATAAACAAGACTTTATCAAATGTTTTTGCATGGAAAGGGTTGGACCGAAAAGATTACAAGATGAGCTTGAGGGCAGATAGTAGGAGAGGAGACTCAAGGTAACTTTCCTTTTTTGAGTTTTATCAATTCAAATCATCTAAGGACTGTTATGTTTGGTGAGTTGCTTAAACTCTAGACTAAAAGTTAAGTATTTTGAAGCATTTTCAATTCGTAATATTGTACAGATTTTTAAATCTTTTTGATATATATATATATATATATATGTAAAACATTTTTTTCTTCTCTTCCAAAACTTCCATGTCTTTGCACAGTCACAGTTGGCATAATATTTGAGGTGTTGAATTTCACAGATTGTTGTCAAAAGGGTTTTTATAGCGGGTTGATGAAGTGATGCTGAACTCTAGACTGGCTAACATTGTGTCAGTGATGTCACCCATTGATTATTGAAGCAACGTTTTGAAGCTGAGTCATGACAGGCACCATTTGAACACTGTCTTGAGCTACTTTTGGTCGATTTAGCAAAAGCAAAGTGGAGGAGATGAGGCAGGCTTCTAACCTGTCTGTCAGTTAAGCTACAACCTTGATGTTTTCAATTTGTAGCCTGAGTATCATCAAACAGATATGTAAAAAAAAAAAAAATCACCCTCCATGAAGTGTGTACCAATAGAGACATTGCATTTTCAGACAAAAAAATTTTTTTTTTATGAGATATACATTTAAACAAAAGACGTTTATTTGATGACATTACACAGCATCATGAACTTCCTTTGGGGGGTAAGTAGTGATTTCTCTACATAGAGAAATGCTACCAAAAAGGTCATGTTTTATATAGTTTACAACGATACCAATTGTTTAAGTGCGAAAAATAAAAACGCTCTTAATTCTTAAGCTACTTTTGTGTCCTGAAAGTAGGAATATGTTCAGTCAAAAACAAGTTTCAAAGACTCATTTGTAAAAAAAGCCTTTGTCTAAAGCCTGGACAAGTGGTGTTGCACAACACTTGTCCAGGCTTGTTTCCACACAGTGATTTGGTTTGGGTTACTACAGTTTTGCCATGTTTTAGCACATTAAACTCTGATGTTGGCTGTATGTCCTCAGCAGATGTTCATCCAGCCTTGCTTGTTATGACGGGAAATCCATCTCTTTTAAGAGATCCAGATCATTTGACTCAGCTCAGTACAGCGGCTTGACCCCCGATTGGCTTTCTTTTAGTAACAATTTGGCTTGTTGAATGTGGAATAAATAACGTCAAAGGATGAAGGAAAGGAAACTGGCACTGAAATGGAAGCTAGCTACCACGGCTAACATAAAAGAGCTGTTTCATTGCACAGGCTTGTTAATGAGAGGCCCATCATCATTTGGTTGCTTTCCCCACAATGTTTATTATTTGATGGTTCAGTACTGTTTCAATTGAAAGTGTGTTTGTAAAAATATGAGTTTTTTTTAAATGCTCAAGTGACTGTAAACAACCTGTAAATAGAAGAACCAGAGAAAAACACATTTTTTCAGTGGTGCCTTAATTTTTCTGGAGCTGTGAATAATATTTAGAAATGACCCTTAAGTAATTATAAATGGCCACTCTCTTAAATGAAAAGTCAAAGAGTAAATTAGTTGATAATATAAATTCTTCAGCAATGTTACAGCGTCTTTAGTTTGCTGTCACAGTTTACATTTTGGTTCAAATAAGGGATTTACTCACAACCTAAACAAATTCCTCAAAAGTGCTCGTTACAGGAGCATGCAATGTCTGGATCAGCGCTAGAAGTGTTGCAGTAGCAATGGACAGCACATACAGAACTTGTGCAAAAGGATATTCTACAAAAGATCTATTTATTGAACTCACTTTTTGTTGCTAAGAATTGTTGTTACTGTTTTTTTTTTTCCTTTCAAACTGTTTTAAACTGAAGAGAGTCATAAGTCGATCTCTGCTCTCCCTCATGCAGCACACACCTGACCCCACTAGTGGGCAGTAAAAGCAGTGTCAGCAGGAGTGAAGCCTCCACCATCCTTAGAGAATATCTCTGTGTTTACACCTTCATACAGGGATGATTCTCAGCCGCATGCTCTCTCTTCCATGGCATGGATGTGTTATGGTGATGGAGTGATATCCAAGTTCAGGGCAGATGAAGAGCGAGTCACAGGATCTCATACAGGATTTGTTAATTTGTTTAATTCCTCTGAGGAGGTTTCTTTTTCCCCTCTATTAATCAGCTCTTTTCTTTTTTGCCCATCAGCTGAGGGAGATGGGTAATTACACGACAGCTGTTAATGCAGCTGTTTCCAGCTCTTTCTGTAGCGTCATAGTTTATAGCTACAGTGTGAAGAAGAGATCGTAGTCTCTGAGTGTGTTATTCATTCACTGGCCCGTTGTGTTTGTGAGGATGTCTGTGTCGCTGGGTTTGAATGCTACTAGGACTGCACTTACATGTGCAGCTGAGCGTATGCATGTGGTTTTAGTCTGTCTGCACATCCAGCCTTGTTTTTAGTGCTTGAAGTCCACAGCAGAGCATGCAGTCGACTGCGTCATACTTTCACTATTTGCTTAGTGCCCTGCACCACTCTGAGCTGTCCGCAAGCGACGTGGGAGGCTGTTTCTTCAGGATGGGAAGTTTTTTTTTTAGATGCGCTGTTGGCCAAACATTGGTCCTGGCCTCAATGAGTGGAGTGCAATTACCCTAAATTCACCACATGCTCACTAGGATGTTAGGAGTTATGGGAATCTTGGTATGCCAAGTGTTCCAAACTTTGTTGATTTTATGGTTATGCATCACAAGGGAAATGTTCAGTCATGCAGTATACCAGTAGAAAATATAAATATGTGGAGATAACTCATACTAATGCAGTCATAATAAAGGTTTTGAAAACTTCAGGTTCGTCGGTATGTTACTCAAAACTCTTAGAAGCTAAGTTTGTGGTTTGCATTTGGGTTCTTTGTACTGGATTCTGTCAAATATCTGATTTGATATCGGAACAACAAATGTTGAAGTTCTAGTCTCCAAGTATCACATCATTTCTTGCTTTTAATAACCAAAATGTAATGCCCCTCTCTTTCATCAAAAATACCTGAAAATTTGTCCAAACAGAATACTGACAGCCAATGTAATGTGAAATTTAGACAGTTAGTGGGTGTTTGCTTGCAGTTTTTGCTGGACTTAGTCTTGAGCTGCTGTTTTTTTTGATACATTACAATAATGGAGACTGTATCACTGTAAAAGATTTGGTATCAAAAAGTATAAGTGTATTTTATATTTTGACAACCTTATCTCCACAGATGTGAATTGGATCACACAGTATCTGAGATTTTTCCATTCTGAATAACAAATCTGTGAAGTTTCATGTTCAGCATCCCTGCTGATCTTTGGCAGATAAACATCATCTGGCTGTGAGCTGTCTTTTCCACAGTCAAAGAAATCAGTAGTTACATGGCTTCATTCTCCTTACAGCTTGTCTCCTCTCTCTGATCAGCCCAGTGGGTCAACATTAGGAGATGACTGGCTCTCAGTCTGGGACTCAAATGTTTGTCGGAAGAGTCTCACATCCGGGAAGTGTGTAAGTGACTTCCTCCATTTGCGTGCCTGTTTTGGGTGTGCCTCTCTGAATGATGCTCATAGATGTGTAAATACACGTGTGTTTGTGTCAGTGTCTGCGCATGGGAGCATATGGGTCTCCATGCGTGTGAGTGCATTATGAGTGAAACAGGGTCTGGCATGAAGATCAAAGTCCTCCATAAGTCGTCAGCCAGCCAGCGTTCTGCCAGGAAGCTCCTTTCACTACAGGGGATGTTGAGTTATTAGACTCACATAATTTCAATTAGAAGGAGCTGTTCAGTTTGTGAGAAATGTCTTTCTTTGTGTAATTCTCTGAAAGGGAAACTAATATGAAACATTACTGTAATACATGTGCTGATGCTTAAAGCTTCTGTGAGAAGCTTTTAACTAGCTATGAAACAGATTTGAATTATTGATCCTCTATATGTCCAACAAAAACTAAGACCATCACGAATAAGACTCACTATTCAATATTGTTAAATGTCTGAAATTGTAGCTGGGAGACAAAGTGAATAACATCCTGTAGCTGACACACACCTCTCTTAAGGGAAGGGAATTTTCAACTTTGAGCAAATGTCCACTCTGACTCAAGGATGAACTGATTAGATACTGGAGGTCAAAGATCAAGGTCAAAGAATTAATCCCTTGCTTTTGAATCCAATATCTCAAGAATGCTTTGATAGATTTTCACGATCATTACCCCTTCTTGTTGACCCACGACTGAACTTTCACTGCCTGCCAATTAGATACTTCACTAATAAGGCATATAACTGCCAGGTTGTACTTCTAGCTTAGTTTTTCCATTGTTATTTATGAAAATTCCCACACACGGTCTGGTGTTGTAGCCTATCATAGGAATGTCTAACAGTACTTTAAAACTTTAGTAAGGAACTTTGTGTTGATTTCGGTGCCTCCTGTGGCTTTGCTGATCTTATCACATACTAGGGATGCACAGCATTCTTGGATAATAAAGATATCAGCACATATTAACTTCAAAAGTTATCTGCTAGGGATATAACGGTATCAAAATTGAAATCTTTGATACCGATTTTAAACTAATGCATCAGTGCATCCCTATACAGAATGTATCTTTCTTTTGCTGATGATCTTCCTTGTTTTTGTTGGTACAGAATTCTTCCATATTTATTTCTAGGGGTGTGTATTGGCAAGAATCTGGCGATACGATACGTATCCTGATACAGGGGTGCCAATATCGATATATTGCGATATACTACAATACTATGAGCCGGCAATATATTGCGATATTTGTATGTATATGTGTGTGTTTTTTATATATACAGTGCTTAACAAATTTATTAGATCCCCATCCAAAGTAAGGTTTATGCCACAGCAGCCCTAAACTAACAGCATTGGTAATTACCAAAATAATTTTTATGTTTCTGCAATGATTACACCAATATGTAGAAGCTCTTTAACAGAAACAATATTTTTAATGCTAAAATATAACTATTCTTGTTATCCATGAATTTTCAAATTTACTGATTTACAAAAAAACTGAAAAAATAGTCAAGCACATTATTATTTCTTGATTAATATGTCAAATTATAGTTATTTACTTGCATTCCTGAACAGAAAAATGAGTTTTAGTGGTTGAATATTATGCTTGATTAATTTTTGACTTTTCAGAGAAGCCCAGTGAGCTGGCTCAAATTTGGGTATAAAAAGGGGAATTCAGTTTAAAATTCCTGATTCCTGTTCAAAATGGTAAAACATGGAGAGCTCACTGAAAATGAAAGAGTCTGCTTTAAAGCTCTTCATGATGCTGGATGGTCTCTGAGACAAATAGGGAAAGACATTAAGTGTTCTCACAGTGTGGTCAAGTATGCTTTGGAGTCAATTGCAGAGACTGGTACTTACAAAATGTGCCAAGGAAGAGGCAGGAAACCAAAGTTAACTGAAGCAGATGTCAGACACTGAAAGATTTTAAATACTAGACACAGAAGGAAGACCACTGCTGATCTTCAGGCAGAGATGGATGCTTCTATATCAGAGTCTGAGAAAGTCTCCATTAAAAATAAAAGTATCATTTTGGTTAAAGAGCTTCTACATACTGGTGTATTAACCAATATGTAGAAACATAAAAAATGATTTTGGTAATTACCAGCGCTGTTAATTTAGGGCAGCTGTGGCATAAACCTTACTTTGGGTGGTGGTCTAATAAATTTCTTAAGCACTGTATACATAAACAGCTATGCTATTTTAAGTTAAAATGTAATTTAACAGAATTAATCTATTAACAAAAATGTATTAAAATTATATGTATAGTATATAAATAAATAATATATAGTCTATTATAAAATATATGGTCCTGCATGCAATCTGAAGATGAGGATTTTTCCCAGTTGTTGTAGTAAATTGAAATGCTGTGTGTGATCCACCTTTTCAGAAAAGATTTTTCAAGTCAGAGGTCCGTTTGAGCTAATAAAAAGCTGTTAAATCCATATTTTTATCAGTTTGGTGCAGATTTCAGCTATAACACCAACATTGATGTGTTTTATTATAGTTCAGTAAATTGCCTCCATGTATAGATGAAAAAAAATGTTGAAGTGTTGACTACCTCTTTAAGGACTGATGGACTGTGTTGTGAGGAGGACCTGACATGACGGGCCATTGTTTTGCTTGTATTACGGAAGCTGTCATTACTAACGTTCACTACATGGCGCAGATCCTTACAAATAGAACAAAGTAGCTATTGACTGTGTTTATGGTTGCATGAGTAAAAACCAGCGGTAGCTTCAGCGGGCTTCTTTCAAGTTAGCTGTTAGCCGCTAAGCTATCGCTATGTTGTCAGGTCCATCGTGTTGTCTGAGTACTTCACTCTGGTGTGGCATATCTTACTTGACTCCTGTCTAAGTTTGTACTGTCTTTAATGTTTTGAAAGCCAAAATAAGTCCACATATCTGCAATGAATGCAGCAGAAGCTGCACTCCTGTGTAGGCACGAGCAACTGGCTCGCTCAGACTGGAAGTCTCACTTGATCTTGTTGTCTAAGCAGAGAAGAAGAAGAGGCACAGGGTAGCTGAGGGGGTAGTAAAAGGTAGTAAAAGGTAGTAAATGAAATTAGCTCAAATAAAGGCCATTGAAAGTAGTAAAAGGTAACAAATGCAGTTTGACTTGGTAGTAAATTTTTCACCACCCCTTCAATATATTATGACTTTTGCAATGATCCTGAAATTTTGCTTTAAGTTTGTTTAACTGAAAAAAATCTAAAATAAAATATACATGGACCTGGACGGCAGGACATGGACGGCAGGACCTGGGTCGGCGATGATAGCCCCATTGGTTCCACTGCCTGTTGTGCACATCCGTGATGTCGGAATAGTATCACAATGGGAAAATGTAAATTTTTTTATGCAACTTTGGCTTGATGACCCGACATTTAAGACTAGCTTAAGCTGGTCTTGGGGAATGACAGGGAAGCTTTTTGTAAAGTGTGCATAAAAACCATAAATGTAGGGCCCTATGATTTCAGCGTTAACGGAATCGCGGAATTGGTCAGTAAAAACGTAATTAACAATTTAACGCAGAATTCGCGGTAATTGAATGAATTTGACTGAAATGCTGTATTTTTTTTAGAAAGAGGAATGTATATCTGAGGAGTATGGAGTGAGGAGTATAGGAACACAAAAGCAGGGCATAACTTGTCCCTCACTTACACTAACCCTGTCCCCTCCTAAACAATAACAGCATGTCAAAGCGGCTTCACGGAACACCGGCAAACATCACGTAGCCCCATATTGATACAGTATTGCACCGCGAAATATCGCAATATACCAATGTATCGATATTTTCTTACACCCCTATTTATTTTGGTCTATTTCATTAATAAATCAAATTTCCTCACAGAAGCTTTGATAGATTGATATTAATGTGTAACTATGTAGTATAATAGACAGCACATGAACGAGAAAATATGTCATAATCCGGTAGGCCTTTTCCTCCTTCCATGTCCTACAGAATGAATCTAATCCAATCAAATCTACTCCCTTTCATTTTTCTGATTTGAGTCCTAGCTCCTCAACATGTCCTGCCCTCCTGGGTGTCCTTGCTAATGAAGTGTGATGGTAGTGATGAAGTGTAACAGCGGCTGGTTCTGGAGGTGCCGTGCCAGTGACAGGGTGGTCCCCATCTCATGCTGCTGCTGCTGCTGGCACCCTCATGCTCATCACGCACACATTGTTCGGTGGCACCTGGCCATAACACGGGTGATGGTGAAAAGCCTGGTAAAGATCAGACTTCTCCTCATTGCTGCTGGTCTTTGCACTTTTAAATAATTGTTTTATTGCTGCTAAAATGATAGGAGTTTAATATGCATTTACTGTTAAGTGACATCTTTACATTTATGATGAGTGTTGCTGTTGAATTTGGCGGCCCAACACAGACAGAGCAGTATTCAGGCTAGAAAGCAAGTATTAAGATTCCTCATTGACTGCTCATTTCTTTTTTCTATTTTTTTGTTAACTTTTTTAATCTATGGAAAGCATTAAGGTTTGATCTTAATGAATTGTGCCAGCTGTTTTGATATTTTGCAGATGTATTGGGCAATTCACATGCCCCAAAGTCTTGCTGACAGAACTGTGCTAAGAGGTTTTTGTTTTTATTTAGCCGGCATCACTAGATGATAGCATGACTCACTTGTTTTTTATTGCTATGTGCACAAACTGCTCTCAGTCTTTTCAGGTTCAAACTACCTGATTTATTTAAAGCATACGGAGTAGTATTACTGTCATGCACTGCTCCTGAAAAGACCAAGTTTCCCTCTGTTGAAGGATTGGCTGAATTCTTCTTAGCCTGACAGGTAATGATAAAAGAAGTCAAGAAGTAGATATTTTGAGAATGAAAGAATGCAGAATGCAACAAGCTGATTTTTTTCTGATGATCCTGTTGTGACTTTGTAACACAGCCAGGAATGTGAACTGATGGAATACGTACAAGCATCAAAAATAAGAACATGGGTAGTAATATCAGCTCCATGGCAGGTCTGACAAAGAAACAAGCTTTCTTCAGCTGCAATAATCCCACTTATAGCCAAATAATTGCATGGCTAACCTGCCAGTCTGCATACCACCTGAATGATCCCTGCCACAAAGTTGTAAAAATTTTCCCAAAAGGATACAGTCTTAGTTCAATGGAATAATATGGGAAAATACCAAGACTTTCAAAGAATTTTATTTCATAAGCTGGAGAGGAATTTATTAATCAAAAATATCCATCAAACTCCCAAATACTGTCTGAATTCAAAAGCATTTGCAACATTTTACAACCAAAATTGCATAAAACATTGCCAAAGTTGTTTCAGTACTGAAATGTTTCCAAAGACAGTATGCAGGAATTGCCTGCAATTTGTGGTCGTTAAAACAGGAAATCACCTAACAGTGGATGCTTATTAATTGTATTTTTGATGCTGTTGTATTAAAATAGTAATTAATGTAATTTTATTTTTGTTATAAATGATGCAGGATATCATCAGCATGATACCGGCAGATATTAACTTAAGAAGTACATTATTGGTATAGGCAGATATTGAAATTTCTACTGAGATTTACAACCAATACTTATCTATAAAAATCTGCCTATTTCACCTGTAAATATTGGCCATATCAACAAGTACATCAGTGGAGTTAAGGCAGGAACAACAGCCTTATTTTTACTTGTGAGTAGTCTTGAACTTTAAAAGGCACTTTGACTTGGCCGTGCAAATTTCCCATCCAGGTATAGAGTAAGTGCATGCCAGTTGGCTGCGTTAAAACTAGATAGAATCTAATTTGCCATAGCTGATTTCTACAAATTGAACAGCTTTAAGAAAAATATGCATGATGCAGCAGTTTTCACTAAATCAGTGTGTCATTCCTTTCTTGATGGACTTAACTTGATATCTTAAACTTGATGGACTCAACTGTCTGCCCTCTTAATAATCCATAATTCACATAAACTTATTCTGTGGAGCCTATCAAATACAAACCCAATGGTCTTTACGTGCTAAACCTGAAGACGTTTAGAGGCTTTCTCAATTCATGTGCCTTTCTTTGATGCATGTTCTTTCAGATGGAGGTTTTGGAAATGCATTCAATAGGCAGTCATTCTTCTCTGTGTCTGTCATGCACAATGATGGATCTCGGGGCAAACGTTGCAGGGTTAGGGAGGTGAAACTGTCTGTCGACACATAACTGTTTAAGTTTCAAACCAGCACACAAGTCGTTCAGGTTATGCCTGGAAATTGTAGAGGCCACATATGTAATGGAAATCAAAATGGATGGTCAAAGCTTGTTGACTTATCGTCACTGTGCCACAAGACAGAGGTCTACAATTCCTAATGGCTCTCTTTCAGTTCTTTTTCATGTTGTACACCTACATTACTATTGTCATTGGAAGACACCAAGTCTCACGTGCAGTGCTTCCAACATAACAGCATCTTGAAATCAATAGTCCAAAGTTTAAAGCAATCTTGCAGCTGCTCGTAGGCTAAAAATTACCCAGCTGGATGAGCTCAGTTACATTTATTCCAAGGTTCACAACAATGCTGCCATCACAAAGTTTTCATTGAAAGACCGTGTTGCCCCACAGTACTAATAAACAAATCTTATTTTCATCATTGGCAAACATAGACATGATGTAAGCTACAAAAAGCAAGACAGGAATCAACACTCAGCAAGACAGTACGTTTGTAAGTGAAAATATATCAAGGTGGACTAAAGGACATCTTCAACATGTTGACCAGAAGAGAGACTGACAGCCAAGGGGGGGCTGAAGGTGTCCAACAGTGAGACTAAACCATTTACATGTGGCCATGCAATTCAGAGAGCCAGATGCTCAAATTTGTGTATTATAGGTTGGGAGATGCAGCCACAGATTTTGCCAACCACTGAAATCTGATCGCTAAGAAATTGAGTACATACATACAGATGCGTTTGTCAGCATTTGTCTGGCAATGTGGACACCCAGGTAGGAAGTTCATTTTAAGACTGGTTTAGACCCTAAAAACAGGGGCTTTTTCTGAACTGGTGCTGTTGGACATGAAAGCTGAAATTAAGTCATTTAATATCCAACACTGGTGGAATTATCTGAACAGTGATAAAAAGGTTATTATGAAGAAATAAGCTGGCATTTTCATCGTCATGCCATGGTATTGTTTAAAAAAGGAAAGAGACAGTGTTTTGAATTCTTACCCCTCAAATGTTAGCATGCTTAAACACATTGTTTATTTTAGGTTCATCTTCCACAGACAGAAATTGTTCCCTGAAGTATTTTTTTTATTGGCATTCAAAAGATGTAGTTAGATTTTGCACCCTTTAAAAATTGGTAAAAGTTTGAGGTTTTCAGTAAACCCTCAAAAATCCTACTTGCTGTGGACCCTCGGGTTGAGTTTGTTTACAATAAGCAGCCGAAAGCAGAAAAAAAAAACACATTTCAAAGAGACCCTTCCAAGACTGTGCAACTTCTTGTAAATAACATAATTGCCTGGAGTTGTATGATCACGCTGAGAGCCTGAGAGTGTGCCAAGTGAAGTTCCAGTTACATCCAGAAATGTGTGTGTTTTAGTTGGCAACAAAGCTCTAGCCTCTATACACAGTCAGTCACACCAGGGCCAATTGGTAACAGTTGTGGTCAGACCCCCCCTGCATTACAAGAAGGGGCACAAGAGGAGGTTTGATTGAAAAAAACTGTCCATCTTCACTCCTCTTTTTCTTCTTATCCTCAGGAGAAATCATCGCCTGAATAAGAACAACAGAATTAGCCCCACTGAGTCGGATTGTGTTTAAAATGGCGAGAGAAAACAAGCATTTTCTCTGTGTGCCATGCCCAATGTGGAAATGAGTCCTACAATAACATACAGAGTTAATAGAGCACATCCTGGAGCCACGCTGGAGTGTCAGTGTTTATGGCAGTGCCTCCACCACATGCACACACACAAACCAGAACCACTACCGCTGTAGCCTCTGTGAAGATGAGTCAGCGTATATTAGAGGCTTGGAAGTGGATATAGATCTGGTATTTGAGAATGTAATCATTAAAATAGGGGCCATCTCCCGAATGTCTCTCCATGCCCCTGCGTGAGTATGTCATATTTGCGGTCTGACTTGAATTAAACTTAAAATGTGATGGTTTTCTTTGAAAATGCTGAGGTTACATTTAATGAGATATCCACTGAACATCTCTGAGGGAAAGATGAGGGTCCTTAATTGTCTTTATGGCATATTTCTAACATTCTTATATCTTCATGGTCTTTACCACTTTTCCACTCCTCCTTGCTCTAAACAATGAAAGTGAGCAACATTAAAATATCTGATCAATGCTACAGAACAAGGATTTTATCCTTTTGGAGATAAGGCCACAAAATAATGGTCATTTAGTCCCGACCAGCAGCAGCCAATCTGGTGGATGTTTGGTGTTTTCCCATGGTTCCAGATGATAGATGGAAACAGACCTGCCAACTAGTTAGGTCTTGGAGAACAGGGTGGCCACAGAGAGGATGTTTTATTTGCAAGAGCTGGAACAGAGTTAAAATGGCATTGAGATTGTGAAGATAGCAGCATGAGAAGTGATGTCATATGAGAGGCACATCTGTCTCTTATTGGCTTGTTTGAGCTCCAGAGCTCTTGTGCCTATACAAACAGGGAATATACTTTTTATACATCTTGATTTCTCTTCAGTTAAAGTCTCCGTTGGTGGCAAAGAAGCAAATAGAGAGCTGGCATCCCTTTCACTTTCAGCCAAAGTATTAAGGTGTCAGAGATTCACATGCTTTGGAAGCATCAGATAATTTGTTCCAGGATATTTTTGAATGGCATCTGAGGTAATGCATCCTTTTTTGGACTTTATCGTCTAAACTTAGCACAAAAAGTAAGGAAATTTGTGTTTGGTCGATGATGTCTTTGTTGTAACAGTGTTTCTTGGCAATAAATCTCATACCCTTGGAAAGACTGTTTATTTCCCTTTTTTATTGGTGCCACATTTGCAAAGAACATGAACTTGTGGGATGAGCCACATAGCAAGGTATGTGGGCTGCACCAATTATTGGCACCTTATTGTCACCACCTGTGAGTATGAGCCCTGCTACAGTGGTCAGTTGGTGTCTGCTTCAAGAATTGATAGGGCCTGTGCAATTGGGCAACATCAAGCTGGTGTCCCAAAAAAAAAAACAAGTTGCAGCATTATTAGGAGTGAGACCTTGTACCATCTTCAAACTTGAAAACCAAGTTCCATATGGGGGATGTCAGAGATAGGCCATGAAGTGGGCGTCCCAAGAAGACTAAACCTCAAGAAGACCATTTCCTTACTCTATCAGCACTTCAGAACCATAGGCTGTCTTCTACAGATTTGCACCCAAGGTTTGCAGGATGATATCGCTGGATAGCTCTCTGCCTCGACAATGAAGAACAGACTGCAAGTAGCCAATCTCCAGTCTCACAGGGCTACCAGGAGGTCTGCCATGACTGCCCTTCACCATCAGGCCCGTTTCGCTGGTGTCTGCAACATGTGCACTGGAACCTGAACATGTGGAGGAACGCTATGTTTGGTGATGAGTCCAGATTCTGCCTTCCCTTCAGGAGTTAAATCATAGAGTCAAAGTGTTGAGGTGGAGAATGGTATACTGATCGCTGGACCAGTAGAGTAGAATCTTTTAGTGGAGGCAGTGTGATGGTGTGGAGCAGCATGTCCCTCACTGGAGAAATGAGGCTTTTCATCATAGGAGGTGATCTTAATGCAGAGAGATATCGAGATGAGATTCTGCAACCAGTGGCAATCCAATATCTCCACAGTGTGAGACCAAATTCTGTTCTCCAAGATGTCAATGCCCCAATAGCTCTTCCACACGCTACTGAGGCTTCTGTTTGTTAAATGAAAAATGTTAAATTACCATTATGTCTTGTTTCTTCAGACTTCAATCATTCAATCCACCAAACAAGAATCAATAGCAGAATAAGCTGTTTGGCATTGTGAGAGATTTGGCATTTTTTTTCATGGGTGTAACCCACATACTCAGCTCTACTGCTCATCCCACAAAGGCACATTCCTTACAAATTTAGCACCATTAAAAAGTTAAATGAACAGGCGTTGCATTGTTACAACAAAGAAATCATCTCCCAAACACACATTTCCTTTCCTTTTGTGCTGGGTTAAGTTGCATGGTCATATGGAATCAGTTTTATAGATGAGCTGTCGGCCCTTCATAGAGTCTATATTCAAAACCTCTTTTTATGTGCCAGCATCTAAAGTATTTTGGCCCAGCTCTCTGGGCCAAAATACTTGCTGAGTGTCTGGCTGATGTAGGGGCAGAAATGTTTCTGTATGTTACCTGAATAAAATAAAAGCAGTATCATTAATTGACACGGAGTCAAAAGTGTCTATTACTGACATCTTTGCCCATTGGATCCAAAATAATTATTCCAAGTTTGACAATGACCCTTTTCAAAACCACCTGCCAGTTTGTTTTGAAAAGTCATTGTCAGAGCATGGCAATCGTTATTGTGACAAGACCCTAGGACACAAAAAACTCACCAATAGCCTCATTTCTTACATGCTGTAGATAAAGTCAGGTATAATGAAGCTCTTCATGAGAAAATGTATCAGGTTATTAGTATTTTGCATATTCGACAAGGGACATATTGTCCTTTATACCAATTTGCATTGACAAAGACATCCCAAAGAAGCTGGCAAATGAAAATTTGTGGGAAGCAATGGTGTCATGCATGCCCACAATGTGGCTTTGGAGGTTTATCCAGTGTAATCATATTCTAAACAACAGTCCTTGCTTGACTAAAACCGTCTTTGTGGTCTGGCATCCAATCCTCGTCTGCAGTTGTCATACACTGAAGCAAAACTTTCAAAAGGAAATTGAATTATGTTGTGAGAAACCTGACTTGGAAAAAGAGGGAACTACAAGACTACACAAGAAAAAAGCCTATTCCTTGTGCTCCTGAATCTTTCTAAAATGTAGCTTCATGTTTCGAAGCAATTGTTAGAGGTGAAATCCCTTAACCTTGACATTCTTGAGAATTCATCATAAAATTTTCAGCTGCTATTGCATACCAGAACTGACTCAAGAAACTTGGCAGCAGTAAATCAGAAACATCCTTTATGACTAGTTGGAGATGGATGCTCCTGAGTGGTTCAGTGTCTTCCCTCCTTCCTCCCTGTAAAGGAAGAGTTGCTTCCTTCTAAATTGTTGCCTGATGCGTAGATGATGATGTGGGAGTCTCTAGGGAAACTGTACACACAGCGCTCTCACGTCTTGCATCACTACGTCCTTGCTCCTTCACCACCCGGTTCTCGAAACTGACAGACTTAACTTCCCTTCCTTCAATTATTCCTGCAACTTAATTATCTCATGTCAGACCAGATCTTTGTCAAATCACAGGCTGTCTTTTTAAAGCTGATGGGTCCTAGTTGATAAAACATTCTCTCCAAATGCAGAAACCTATTTTGTAAAAGCAAATGCAGCATATGAACCTGAATATGCACTGATCATTTATTTATTTAAAACAAAAACAAGACTTGGATCGTACCATCTGAATAATATTTTACTGTATAGCGTCATCAAAGAAGGCTGTCCCAAGACAGCCTAGCAGTCTAGCTTCCCATTCTAGTAAAACTTCCATTTTTCAGACCATGATGTGAGTCTGTGAACTACTTCCTTTTCCTTGGCTTAACCTTGGATTTGTTTCAGTGGCTTTTTTGTTCTTTTTTGTTGTTATAGCCATTAATTTTCAGTTATTTTAAGGTTCCAGGATAAGATCTTTTATCACTGTGGAAACTCCAAAATATGCCTCAAATCTCCAAAGAAGTATGATTAAAGGCTTAATATATTACAATCTCAATATGTATGCAGAAAAATCAAATACACCTTATATAAATATATGGTGGCATAATGACTTGGTGAAAGGATAATGAAGTCAGACTTCCTCTGGCTTTGTTTTTCTCAGTTCTATGCACACAGGCGAGCAGATGCTTCCTTCAGCTTGGTTATTTCTCTCAGAGGCTCTGTCATTTTGTAGGTAATATTTGCATGAACCCTCCATTCTCTAACCAATAGTCATGTCATTACATGTGAGTAGAAAGATGGCCGGTCTGTTAAAGGATGGCGTGTCTGTGGGTATACTGAGGAAGTTTTGCCACTAGAGTACAGTTGAAGGAGGAGGAAGGAGCTAACAGAATTTTCAAACTAAAGGAAAGACGTTCCTTTGCCTAAAAAGTAAAGTTGTAATGATACAGTCGTGTCATCCTTTCCAAATCCAATCAGATTGATGGAAAGTAACAAATATCAATCTACACTTTCACCTTTAAGCTATGCTTTTATTTTGAAATTCTCCCTGCACATGACAGTTTCTGCCTAGCATAGCGGCAGTTGCTTACTTTAGCAGCTGAGGGAAAGAGAATATCCACTCCTCCCTCGACCTTGTTGACATATTTCGGACAGGGACTGCACCAGGGTGGGCCTCTTGCCTTATTTTGGTGACTACGTCTGCATTTTTATCCATATATAACTGCTATATGAGATGGTTCAGGGATAAAAAACACTCTCCTCTTGTTTTAGCTGAAGTAGCACAAGTGGTGTCTGATATAGACTCTACAGATAAACAGAAAGGGAAAAGTCCACTGCTGTTTGACTTCTTTATTACACTTGAAGCCCGACGTCTTACATTAGATTTATAACAAAAATATAAGATCTTGGTTAAAGCAGGACAGCTGCTTTCTTGTCCCCACTTTTTCTCTTGTTATGAGGCTGCTCATCATAATAGAGTCTGTTGACCAAACCCCAACCCAAACCCTCCATTTATCAAAATCAAAGTTGCAATACATCAAAAATAATGTAAATTCATCAATGTAACATCACATGCCACGGATCAAACTTTTTAAAATTTCATAATGTATTACAACTACAATTTAACTTTGTGCCATGTTACTAGGCCCCTATTTAAGTATGAAGGGCTGATAAAGGGCAGAAACATCTGTTGAAGTCCACAAAAATTTTGAATGGGAAAACAGGCCCAAAATTTGGATCATGGTTATGAAAGGTTGCAGAATAAGTACATATTGGGGCATGGGTTGTTTCTTTTATTGAATACAGAAACTTTCCAGTAGTTCAATTTCTGAAGCTACATTTTTATGTAACTGTCAAATTTGTGCATAAAATCACCTGATATCAATTGTAGGCTCCAGTGTCAATCATATTGAAGTTGTATCCTGGAAGATTTTGTGATATCGGAAATATTTTATCATTGTCCAAACTATCAACATCATATCATATTGTGATGAAAGAGGTGATTTACACCCCTGCTAAAAAGAGAAACTGATAACAACCTAATCCGTTTAGAGATGCAGGCACTTGAAAATGTCAGCAGAATCTAGTTTTTCAGATGTTTTTCAGTATTTGTTTATTGCTTACAGTCTCACAGATTCTTGCCAATGAAACAGGAAGGGCAGGGTAAGGGATATGTGAGCTGAGGGATGTAGGTGTTTTCAAAGTGAGGATTTGTTTTGGTCCAAAAATTGTTTGTCTGCATATCCATCTGCTACAATGTGTAACAGAGCGGTTGAGCTGACCAACATCTCCAGTGGCTAATATACTTGCTAGTGACCGATATTTCATACAGCCCCACAAGATAAAAAGTACAAGGCAAAGTCTGAGTCATGACATGCGCCACCATGACATAAGAGAGGATCAACCCTGAGCAGATGCAATGAGGACTTAAATTACCTCTGTATTTGGAACATGCTCAACCAACCTAGCCTGTGTCAAACTTCGCTTTCCTGCACCTACTTTGATGTTCTTTTAAATTTTAGATAAATTAATGTTCATAAATTGTCTTTGGTGCCGTTTTCCATTCATGACTTGATATAAACCAAAACAGGTTAGTGTTATCTTTAACCTCTACTGTCTTTGTTTATTGAAGAATTTGCGAATCTTCCAGCAGTGATCTGTTTTTCTTGTTTGGTCAAACCTCTGAAGATGCCATGTCAACACAGTGGCTAACTGTAACAAATCAAACAGGCTTCCATCTGGACGACCTTCAAGTCAGGAACCCCTATTCAAGGATCCTGGCCACTGAGCCAACCACACACACACATTCACAATCTTTCATTGGACGCCCAAGCACAGTCCCTGAAGTCTGGGCTTACATCTTTAAAAGCCATGAACAATAAGGACCTGATTAAATCCAGAATGGATTCAGGAAGTAGTGAAACCATTTGAAAGCACGAGGAGTGCTTTCACACAACCCACTCCCTCAATAACACCACTCAAGCATTGGCAACCTCTGCCTTTTGAAAATGTTGACTGCTCAGTCGTGTAAAACCTGTCACTTTTTCATATCTTTTACTACCATAACATACTGGGAGGTTCAAAACTAAGGACCAAAGCCCTCTATAAAGTCTTATTATTGGCACATAGCAGCATAATGCAGAACAGAAGTTAATGTCATCAACCTTCACTTTCTTTCCCATCTCTGTTTTTGACTTCTAGAAATCATAGACGACCTTGCACATCTCGTGGACAAGACAGACGACAGGATTCGAAATGAAACACGAAGGGTGAAGTTGGTGGAGACAAAGTCAGCCTCTTGTGGTGAGTTTTCCTTGTTCCTTGAGCACCAATATCCAATACAGTAGAGTGCAAATGTAAATGTGAATATTTTCAAGCCTCCCATTCCTCATCATCCACATTGACACATCCACATGCAATAAAACACACCATCAGTTATGTTCCTAACCAACTCCTGTATCCTTAGAATAAAAATAAAACATTACCATCAAAAAATATAGAACTGCAACTTAAATGACAGTAGTAAAAAAAAAATAAAATAAAAGCCACATTTACTGAGGAAACAACAAAAAGAGATGCTGAAAGATACATCTCCCAAATTTTTAGTTTGTGATTTACCATGTATGCCTTATATTTCTGACAATGTTTAATAGGATGTTTTTGTTTGTTTGTTTGTTTTTTTTGTCCAAATTAAACCTTAAATCTGCCCAACTTGCTCCAGCGGGAGCACAGAGGATGTGGATTATAACAAGATGTCTACCAATAGGTGGCCAGATGCAAAATGACAAAATATATTTCTTTGAGGACTGGCTTCAAATTAGAGTTTTAAATAATATTGCAAAATTCAAATGAAAGTTAAAAAAAAAGAACTGAAACATGCTGCAAAAAACAAAAAACAAAAACAAAGGAATTTGCTGCAAACTAGCTGCAAATCTTTGTAGATTTCAAAGTAAGAAACCCACTAACTCCCAAAAAAGATCCAGTCATCAAAGTGGCCTCCCAGCAGTCTGACTCAGCTTCATTTTTTTAGCTCTTGTTTTGTCATAAAAGAATTACTCTCTCTTTTTTGTCCTCTGTGGGTAAAGCTTTTCAAAGGAAATCAGCCGCTATGAGAGGTGTGTTGGCGGGTTAAAACCAATCTTTGGAATGTGGGAGCCCAGGCCAGGCTCAGTTTGCCCAGCAAAACGCCAGACAGCATTGCTATAGCAAAGGCTGCTTTGTTGTGCTAAGAGACCCGGCTAACTGGCGGTCACTGACAGAAGTAGGGGAGGCAATGGGAGGGTCAGCCCCCAGAATGCTTTATTCTGTTGGCCGTGTCCCCATGGTGCCCAAGCGCGAGTTTGTTTGAAGATCCCAGAGCTTATGTTGTTTTGGAATCAGAATTCTTTTCTCTCTTTCTGTCTTTGTTTTTTTGTTTAACTTGTGCTTTTGCCATCCCATCTTCCTCCTCCATTCTTTCAGTTTGAGGCTGAAGAATGTCCACAGAGTGTGTGTTTTCCTGCGTGCACCTGCATACCAAGTGTCAAATGTATTTGCATGTACTCTGCATGTTTCTGAGTGTCAACCTAAATGACTGAAACTGTATCTGCACAGCATGATCTTGTGCATGCTTGTTCGCAAGAGAGTAGAATAGAGTGTGTGTGCATTTCAGACCTTCCCTGTGAATGGAAAATTCCCCCATGGACGTCTTCACTTTCACCTCAATGCGGTCTTTCTTTTTTCCATTCCTCTCTGTCATCCCCCCGTTCGTCTCCTCGGTTGTTTGACACTCGTCTTTGTGTCAAGCAGAGAAAGAATTGAAAATACTACATGCCACAAATTGTTCTGAAGGCTTTCCCTCTTTCTCCATGGCAGCATGTTTATAATTCCTCAGCTTTAAGGCTTTATTTATTTTTGAAACCACCTCTCATCCAAAGCCGGCATTTGGTGTTATGTCTCATCCGTGCCCTTGTAAAGGTACAATGTCTGGTTCTGACAGGCGGCAGCATACTTAACATAACTGGTGGGAGCTGCATCATTGTAAAACAGACAACTTACTTTTTCCACACACAAACTGGAAACTTAAACTTACTTAGATTTACAGTATTTATCATCAGACACTTGCACTCAGTTTGTGCTTGTATGCACCAAAGATCCTGAACATTAGAAGGTGGGAAAGAGTCAGCTGAGTTATGAGAAGGGTCATCCCGACAAAATAGAGGGACCCACATACTGCCAGACCGTGGTTCCTGTGGTACGCTGAGGGAGTTGTGAAACATTGGTTGTGATGAAACAAACTTAATTCATGCACATACAAGACTTGTAGAGACATATATCTTAATGTAGAAAGATTAAGACTTGATGAAAATGTGTTTGCAGTGTTGAACATCTGACAGTTTTACATTTAGAAGCCTTTACAACAGTTATACACATAGGCATGTGGTAAAATAAAATGACAGTTAAACACTAAAGAGAGACGTCTGCAATTTAGTTATTCATAAACATAAACGGTCCATAGCAGGGAGTGCAACCCTAACCCAAAGTTTTTTAAACTCTTCCTTAATGGGATATCCACAAGTTTACCAGTAAATTGGCTGATTAAAAGTATGAAACCTGCGGGAGTATATAGCGACTCAGTCAAGGCTAGCACTGCCACCTTTTATATAGCTTTAGTTCCTCTGTAGGTCAAATCATGCATTTAAAGAAAACAGTGACATATTGTTAAGTAAATAAATCTCATTAAGTGCTGTTTTGAATGAAAAGATCCTCAGTTAAAGACAAAATGTGACAACCAGAGATGACCTGAGAGGCTGTGAAGCAGAAACTGAGACATTTTGGGGGGAAAATACAGTGAATAATTATATAGTTGTGGAAAGAGGAAAAAATGGCCAAAAATTGACAAGAATGGGCTAGAATTGTTTTTAAAAATTGCAAAATGGGTTAAAAGTGGCAAAATTGGATAAGGTGGAAAAAAAAGTGTCAAAAATGGGTGAAAAGCGGCAGAATTGATTAAAAATAGCAAAAATCGTTAAAACATAACAAAATGGGCTCGAAGTGACAAAAGTGGGCGGAATAAACAAAAAAGTGGTGAAAACCAGCAAAAATGTGTTAAATGCTGACAAAAATTGACTAAAGTGGCAAAAAGCAGCTGGGCAAAATGTTGCCTAAAGATATTAGAAAAATGGGCAAAAAAACAGTCAACAAAAAAAGAAGTATGGCCAATGTGGTTAAAAAAATGACAAGAAAAGGTAAAAAGGGAAAAAAGTGGCAAAAATGGGCAAAAATTGTCACAAAAGCATCAAAACAGCAAGAATACGTTTTAAGTGTCAAAAAGATGTGGTTATATGGAAGAACATGGTGAAAACTACCACAAATAAATTATTCCAACATCTGAACTCAATAATATTTTGACACACTTTTCAAAATGAGGTAACTGTTAGCCTGGATACTAACTGCTATCACCAATGCTACTGATCCAGCACACATCCATTGATATCATCAGTCAATCAAAACAAGGGAGGGCCCATTCTCTGTTGTTTTTTTTTTTTTTCAGGGTCCTAGCCAAGTCTTCGGCCTGTTGGTAACTAACAAAATTTTAAACTCCAAAAGGAAAAACATGTTACAAAAAGAATGGCAGCTGTACAGAAGTTGCATGTGGAGTTTGCTTAATGCAGTGAAAATTTTCATGCAAGAAAACCCATTTTCCATCAGTGAGACCTGCACAAACAGACTGCCCTCATATTTACTGATGAGACTTATATATTTTTTATTTTAGAAATATTGCAGTTTTAGAATAAATTTTATATTTTACAACTCTTACAGTGAGAAATGCCCATAAAAACAATTTCAAGACATTGGTCTTATTTTGTTTATCAGAAAAGATGCATTTTTGAGGGTAACCTCTTTAAAGGGTTGTCTTAGCAAATAATAATTTAAGAACTGTAACCTGGGTAAACAGTGGTAGCATACAAACTAGGGAATGCAAGATAGTTACTGCATGATATTGGTATCAACAGATATTAGCTTAAAAAGGTAATTATCAGTATCAACAGGAATCTAACTTTCTGCTGATATTACCACCAATATTTTAAATACCGGCATAATGGCAAAAATCCAATATTGTGCATCCCTTGTACGCAGAAAGTCCAGCATTGAATCAAAATTCTTTCCCACCTCTCTCACAGTGCTGTCATTAAACAAGCTAAGCCTGACTCAGAGTCATTAACATTTGTTTTAGATGGTGTCGGTGGGAATTTAGGAGTGGAGGCTTTGACTTTGGTTGGATTAGTGTGACAGATTAGTTTTAGGCACCAAAGGGTCTCTTGAAGAGTAGTGTGAGCTCCTCTGAGCCTGGGTGTCACTAGCAGGCAGCACCGGTGCTCGAACAGCCCTAATCCTCGGTTTGTTGAGGGCCACTTGTGCAGCCTCACACTTCTGCAGGTGGTTGGCATCTAAAGTAGTTTTCAATGTTTGGACTAGAGGGGAGGTCTTAAGAGACTGTGTGTGATGGGAGGCTTTTGACAGCATTGGTAAATGAACATGTTAAAGTGAGAAACTGCTCTGAGTCTGAGTTGTCAAGGGAAACAGTCATTTCAATCCATAGGATGTTTAACTCTTAGAACTCTCTTGGACCTTATTCAGGCATCTTCCTTGTCAGTACTTCTTATTGGTCTAACATGGTTTATTGTTGGAAACCAGAAATTCAATATATTTCCAAAGGTTGGCAAAAGTAATTCTCAAAGTGTTACATGCTGCTAATGATGTTCCCACATCTGAGAGTCCTCTTATTGCGTGACAAGCTAAATTAAACTTTCCTTGAAAAAAACTATAAATATTTAAAACCCTTTTCACATCGCGTGTCTGCCAGGGTTTCTGTTTAAACAATTTAGTTCTAGTCAATGTGCTCAGGCTGTGAAACGGCACCATGGTGTATATGGTTTCAGACCCTTTAGTCGTATATTACCTCAAAAAGCTAACTAATTTGCAGACCAGTGAGTTTTATGCTTTAAGTTGATATCGCAGTGGATGGAATGACATAATGCAGGAAAGGAGCCACAGGTTTCAAGGTGCGACCTAATGGCGAGGCCAACAGTGCAGCAATGTTTGATTTTCAATGATAGGAAATTGCATTTAAACTCCCGTACACTGTTTAAATTGCAGTTGCAACACATTAGCAATGTTTCAATACAAAAATTTAAACTCTTCACGTTTGTTAGTTTTCAACACATGAATACAACTTTTATGCCTTTATGAGACTCAAAAAGGATTTTCAATAACTAAAGCACCTGACGTTTTGTTTATTGTTTTGGAACATGGTTAGAAAAAGTACTGAGAATTTTGACAACCTTACTAGTTGAAACAATCAAATATTTAGATACATCCAAGTATTTTACCTCTGGGATAAGATCTCCAAAAGATGCATGTCATGAATGGTCATAGAGATGGACTCACAATATTGAATTGTCAATAATCCTTTCCAAATCCAAATATTCCATTCATATGTTGAAAGCTCATCCTGAAACTAGCTGGTAGCAGTTTCTTAGGGCCTGTGTGCAGAGCTACTGTGTTTGCGCTGGCAGTGCTCACAACCTCAGTTTCAGGGCTTTTCACTGGCGTTGCAAAATGCCATGTGTTTTGCTTGGCTGTTCACTTAGTATTTTCCTGTCTTCAAGGAAATATCACCAAAAACATGCCAACAATGTAAAGAAGTCCTGCTTTGGCATTTGCCGCAGCTGTAGACCTACAAGAACACTTGATCATGAAAGATGTGACTATCAGTTCCTCCTCTACCATTGCTGTTGACAAAGCTGATTTCATAAGTCCCACCCCTTCTTGATTATGACTAGACGGTGAAGGAGAAGGGACATTGACGAGCGGGATGCACTTCCATAACCTTTCAAATCAGATGGATTGGCCAGATTCCATGTCTGACATCAGATAAATCCATCTTGAAAAGCTTCAATTTGATATGATTATGTCAGTTCTGAAAACAGACCTGACCAATCAGCATCATTAGAGGAGAATGAGGCGCTAGCTACGGACAGGGTTTAGTTGTACTGGAAGTTGATAGCAATAGCTACCACTGATGTAACATTTAGCTCAGATATCAAGCTAGTATAGCTGCAGTTTTATCAGAACTGGACAACATTTCTTTATTTAAAATGGACAACGAACAGCTGTGAAAGCTTTTATGATGGAAAAGATGTTTTTGCTCTTCTCCTAACTGCTTCAGCATGAGTTTTATCCACCAACAAGGTCCACTGTTTATAAACTATGGAATCACCTGCCTGTTGAGCTCAGGTCACCACTGGAACTGTGCATGCAGATTACCTCGTTTAGTCTTGTCACTCTGATTGGTTCGTAATGAATGTGACAGAATGTTTGCCCAGTCATTTTCCAAGATTTTTTTTGGAAAGTCCGGCCCCTCCCATAAACTTTGTATGGAAAGTTTTTCAGGTGAATGTGAAATATATCCATGCACTGGATATCTGAAATAGTCTATCTGGCGTGTCCTCTTAGCTCTTCCAAAAGGCCCTTGGTGCTTTAGCCCTAGTTTGCAAATTGCTGGACCTACTGGTTTCCATTCTAGTTGAAAATGTTAACAAAGTATGCAGTTTGCACTCTGAGGGTAAATTATAAATGTAATGAGAGATGATTTTTGGCAAGCTATTAATTTGAACATTTGTGCTGCAAGGAGAATAGACATCATAGTCAAGGTTTCATATTCCCATAATTACCTATAAAGGATACAACATGGATTAGAGTCAAATTCTAAACTTCTAAAAGGATGAATCCTATGAAATACCAAGCCAACCCGACTCATTTGAGGTTCAGTTGCGACTATTGGACAGCTTTGGTCTGTAGTGTTCAGACCAGTGCTCACACTATTTGTGTTTTTGTATTAAACTAATTCATTCATACGCTCTAGGAGTACATCTGATATTTGGTCCTCTTCAATTGTGCTGTGAGAAAAATGACTCGAATCACACTAACCTTGTTAACATAAAATCTGTCCCTTTCCTTTAAAGGTCATCCTCATCTTTTGTGGTCCAAAAAGATCTCTGAACCATGAGCAGGGGGGCTCAGAGGAGACGTGAGGGAGGTTCAGAGGTTGTCTCAGCCTGTCCGAGACTCTCACCAATTATTCGTTCCCTCTGTGATTTGTCTTACTGATGTGTCTGAAAATTGCTAAGATGGGATGAACCCAGACTTCGCCCCCCTAAACTCCTGGGTGGTCAGTCTATCAGCACACTAACTATCTCCCTCCACATCAGTGTCACAGCACAGGACTAATCTATTTGGCAAGCACACGGCATTATTGTCATTAGTCTCTGGAGGGAATCTGAGGGTTAGGAGAGGCTTGTTTAGTTTCTGAGGCAGGCAGGAGGGTGAGGGTCAGCACGGAGGTCTAATGTGGCTTCATGACTGACTGTTATTTGACAATAGAGGGTGTGAGAGTTTTTCTCCACGCTAACATATGCACATGTGTTACAGCCCTGCCTTTGCTGCTATTGTTACTGGCAGCTGTTTGAATGAAATTCTGATGTTTGAGTCTGTTGACGATTGGGTGCTGCCTCAGTATCTTCTACACTCAAAGATAATTGCTGGAAACTTACGTATGTTTGTGTATTGCTTTAAGTATGAAGCTTTTAAAGAGCCATCAAAAACTGTTCTAATTTGACATTTATACTGTGCCCACATGTGCAAGTTATCAGGAGGAAAGGTCCTGCATAGACCAGGAGGCAAAATTCAGCGCTGAGGAATGAAGCCACTTGAGGCTGCACTTGAGTTCTTGCTAAAAACTCAATCCCTGTTAGACCCTGAATTAAAATGCACAGTTCCACAGCAGAAATTGAAGTGTTTATTCAGTCATCTCCCCATCTTTTACAAAGAATTTGAACCAGATTTTGAGTGAAGGTTGATTTATGCTGCTTCCATTCATATGTATGCACTCTCTGAAAGCTTATGGATACAGATCAAATTAGAGCTGGGCAATTAATCGAAAAATAATCAAAACTGACATTTAGAGTCTATAACTGACGAAAACCTGCATGTCAATTATTTCAGTTTTTTTCCCTGTAATATCTCTCTCTACTAATGCACCACCCACTTAAAAACAAACTACTAGCTGTGTAGGCACATGATAGGCAGCCAGGTAGTTTTCAGCTGTGTATTTTGCTTTCAGTTGTCTCAATAAATAACTATGAATTGTTTATCTCTGCATGCTCCTCTCAGTCATTGGTTTTAAAATTATTTACAGAACAAACAGAGTCGGAGGTTAGGGGTGGAATAAACGTTCATTAATTGTAATCGAGGTAAAAAGCCCGATTAATCGTGATTTTGATTTTTGCCATAATCGCCAAGTCCTAGATCAAATGCTGTAGTACCACCGGTTAGTGGGGTCAGCAGTACACTGAGTGCTGTGGCATTCAGTTTGAGCCAAACCAGTGAAAGAAGTTGAAGAAGAAAACTTTAGAAAGTAGTGGAAGTTTTTGAGGAAATATCCCTGAATATTATTTAATTTGTTTAAAACTACAAAACATGTACAGGTGCATCTCAATAAATTAGAAAACTGTGGAAAAGTAAATATATTTCAGTAATTAGATTCAAAAAGTGAAATTCATATTTTATATTTATTCATTACACACAGAGTGAAAAGTTTATATTTTTCATTTTGATGATTATGGTTTACAGTCAATAAAAACCCAAAACTTATTATCTAAAAAATAGAATATTACATAAGACCCATAATGAAATGTTGGCCTTCTGAGAAGTATGCATTTACACTAAGTTCTTGGTTGGCCCTTCTTTTGCATGAAATACTGAATCAGTACAGTGTGGCATGGAGGCGAGCAGTCTGTGGACCTGCTGAGGTGTTATAGAAGCCCAAGTCTCTCTGATAGTGGCCTTCTGCATTGTTGAGTTTGGTGTCTTGCATCTCCCTCCTGACAATAGCTCATAGATTCTCTATGGGGTTCAGGTCCTACGGGTTTGTGGCCCAATCAAGCAGAGGAATATGATGGTCATTTAACCAGCTTTGGAACTTTTTGCAGTGTAGGAAGGTTCCAAGTCCTGCTGGAAAATGAAATAAAAATCTCCATAAAGCTTGTCAGCAGATTGAAGCATTAAATGCTCTAAAATTTCCAGGAAATGTATGCTTTCACTTCAGAACTCAGAAAGACAGACTGTGTTATCCCTGTTTTTGTACCACCCTTTTTCCTTCCACTCAACTTTCTATGAAAATGCTTTAATAAAGCAATCTGTGAGCAGCCAGCTTTAGCAATAACAGTTTGTGGCTTACCCTTCTTGTGCAGGGTGTCAATGATCATTTTCTTGACGTCTGTCAGGTCAGAAGTCTGTCCCATCACTGTGTAGCCTAGTGAACCAGACTATTTAAGGCGTAGGATATTTTTGTAGGTGTTTCAACTTAGGGCGCACTCACATTAGGCCATCCGTACCGTGCCGTATTCTAACTGTGCTGAAGCCCATCTAACCCCCTCCCCTGTCCCCCTTTAGCCTGAACTAACACTGCTCAATGCATCCAGGCCTGGGCACTGATACATTACGCGCCGACGTCATCACACGTGGCACCCTCCATTAATTAATTTATACGTGTTGATGACGCGGTATGCGTAAGTATTGTTTTTTAGGCTGTAAAAATAGCAACAGATTTATACGATATCTGATATGACACTGGGATCAGTAGGCTACGTTAACTATACAGAGCCAAGTGAGAAGAGAGAGTGATAAAGGAGAGTTATCGATCACAGCATATAATCTGGAGCCTGATCATAGTTTAAGCATGTCTGCTGAATGAAACACAAACTTTGTAACTCGTATGAGCCCCTACAGTCGTTCTTCTGCGTGTCCGTATACTATCTGAATCCTCCTGGCATTCCTTTATGCGCCATGAACTGGGCCATTTCTCTGTGTAATTTTGGGTGCCTTTCAGGGCTGCACCAAACAAGCTCTCATGTCATAGGACAATCTGTGTCCAGCACAGGATTAAATGTTAAGTTAAAAGTTTTTTTTACTGGGACGAGAGCAATTTTAACCATCTGATGAGAGCTGGAAGTGAATACGCCACAGGATTGATAAATGATGTTCCATGAAGCTTACAGATCTATTGCCATACATAAATGAAGCAAAAATAAGCCTTTATACTTTGTCACTGGTAAACATGTTAGATGGGCTAACATTATAATCAGCTAAAATTCAGCTTCATAGTGGTAAAAAAGACAACAGTTAAGTTGTACTTAAGCTACATCCAGTGGTCTGTTGTCTGATGGTCAGATCCCCTGTTTGCAATCCGACTGCCTGTGAAATGAGCAAATGATCTGAACTGAATTGTTGCTGCAGCCATAATCTTTCTTTCTGAATTTGTATTAAATTTTCCTGCTTAAGCGCCAAACAGAATGGTATGGTTGATGCTCTAAGTTTTCTAATCAGTCGAAATGATGGACAGTGGTCAGATTTTTCTATCATTGTTTAAAAAATTCTGTCAAAGATGGAAAATATTCAGTTAATCTATCCTTTGTTTGGACAAGTGAGCGGGGGGTTTGTACATACTGCTATTATAATTTACGTAAACTTTTGTACTTGCCAACCCCAAGCTACTCTCCCACTCCACCAGTTAGTCAAAATCTGGTAACCGATACCAAACCAGAGGCTTCAGTCCAAAAGGCGGTCAACAAACCACACCTGCATGTACTGTGGACTTAATACTGAGTGTTAAATAATGAAAAATATGCAGAGAAAGACACATTTATCTAATTAATGCCTAAAAGAAACAAAGACCC
This sequence comes from Cheilinus undulatus, assembly GCF_018320785.1. Classification (NCBI taxonomy): domain Eukaryota; kingdom Metazoa; phylum Chordata; class Actinopteri; order Labriformes; family Labridae; genus Cheilinus; species Cheilinus undulatus. The sequence goes on along the minus strand of NC_054868.1, from coordinate 26,286,550 downwards.
AAAATGACAGCTTAGACACATGGAGCCTGCATGGTCTGGACCCTTTAAAGCCATATCCTGATAGAGAAATCCTGCATCAGCCCCACTGCCACACCACCGCAACCACCACAAGCAATTAGTTCAGCATGGCTTATATCTAGGCTCGTCTCTTCCCCTGTGGGAAAGTCGACCAATTAGGGGTCGGAGGAGAACGCAGGCGGGGAAAGCCAAAGAATGAGAGAAATGTAAACCCAGAGTGAAAGGCTGGGGGAAAATACCAGCTCTGTGCTAAATAACAATAGACAACTCCAGTCAGTGAGAGGACGTAGGCAGACCGGCCAGATACGCAGTTGTCTGAAATCATTACTCCTGGAAGCCAAAGGAGTAGAGGAATAGTGGATGAGGATGTCCTTGTGTTAGAGGTATGTTTGGTAGTGTAGATCATAGAATATATAGACTTTACTGAGGGATAAACCAAATTGGAGAGACATATTCATCTCTTCAATGTGCACTATAAACTGTAGATTCTCTTATCTGGAGAATGTAGAAGCTGAGCCTGACCTCAATGTCAGATTTTAATCCATCTAACCAAATATTTTCCATAACGTTTCCTTGCCTGATTATGTTTAGTATTTGTTCAAGGCCCACCTACTATTGTTTTGATTGTTTTAGGCCAATACTGGTGATGTTTAATAAATGTGGTTAAATTCTATTAGTAATTATCAATAACCATGCACAAGGATTATTTCTGATACCTCATCTGAGACAAACATTAAACTGCACAAAAGAGTTAGCTGTCTTTGATGTTTAACATCTCTGGACTACAGTAACTGTTTCACTGATAGCTTTCAAATCTGTATTGGTATATCAGGGACAAGGCTGCCAGTAAGGAGGGAAAAGGAATAGGGATGCACCAATTGTGAAAATAAAGGATAATGCCAACACTTGTTTTAAATCATGGCTTAGCCGATGGCTGAAACCGTTGATGACTTTTTTCCCATTTCTTCTTTTTGGTGTTTCTTCTTTCTGCCCAATAATATTTTTTTCTCTGAATCAGCCAGTAGGTCTAACTTTAAATTGAAAAGACAGAACAGATTCTTCTGAAATCAGTTCATGCCTACAGTTTTTGGTGATGGTTGATGTTTGTGAAAAAAGCAGATACTGGCAAGTACTGATGTTAAACCCATTATATGTGCATCCCTAAGCTTTGTCAGCTTAGCTTCAGCTACATTTGTAGGGTAACTACGTTAGCTATGTAGCTACATGTTAGCTATGTAGATAAGTTAGCTTTAGCAATGTGAGCTTTAGCAAATGTAACTTAAGCTAATTTAGCTACAAAGAGATTAAAATATGTAGCTACTTTGTGAGCTTAGCTTAAGGTTTGTTAGCTGCATAGCTACATTAGCTACATAGCTATGTCAGCAACATAGCTCAGTTAACAAAGCTACAGAATGTTTTTAAGGTGGGCAAGCTTCTTTCCTGTAAGTAGACTGCTTACTCTGCTTTATCAAACGTTTGGTAATCAGATTTAGCAGGTCAGGTTTTTTTTAACTTTAAACTTTTGGTATCCTTACCATTACCTTAACCATTAACTTAACCCTAAACTAAAGTTTGATCTGAATTTATTTTTAAAAGTTTTAGCGTGTATTTCTGTTCTGAAATATGTGCCGTCTCAGATGAACCGTCTGTGAGAGTGGCTGTCAGAGATGAACGGTCTGCAGTCAGACTGTCTCAAGGATCTTAGCTATGTATGGCTTTGGTAGAGAATTACATCAAACCAGACTCATTCAGCTCTTTAAAATGATTCATAATCAATAAAATGTGATTGTAAAGTTCCTCAAAGACATTTGTCTTTTTTACGAAGGTTGAAAATTCTTGTAGTGGATTTTACAAACTTTATTCCCTGGGTGGTGGCTATCATAAAAACTGTAATATTTTCAGGTCCTGGGGGTTTAGCGCTTTGATGAAGTGTGAGCGAGCTTTTGCACGTTTTTCTCTGCTTCCATGGTATCAGTGAAAAACAATGATTATCCTCTCATAGCACAATCAGAAACACATGTCTATCACAGTGTGCAATCTGCAGCAATAAAGCGTCTGTGGCTGTTGAATGCATGTAAATTGCATTAAGTCATCAAGAGAAAAACTGTGATATGCTGTGAGGGCATACTCACTCGGGACTCGCGTTAGATCAAGGCCTTTGAAAATTAATAGTGAGGTATGCAGGCTCCTTACCTCTTCCAAGTGTATTCCCCTGTGTCTCCTGCAAGCCCCTCCTTCTCCTCCTCTTTGTGAGTCTGTCTTACATCAGCATTGGACTCCTCAGCTGCTTAACATTTACATTTGCAGTATTAAAGTAAGAGGGGATTAGCTGTACCTTAAAAGCTTTATCACAAATGGATAGAAAACAAAGTGAAGACATAACAGTGTACAAACAGCACTGACCTCACATGAATAATTGATTAATAGTATTCTGAAGGAACTTCTAGAGGCTCGGTGCCATAAAAGTCTAGAGAATAACTTTTGTTTCAGCTATTACTTTTATGAAACTCTGTTTTTTAGGCTCATAAAATTGTATGCAAAACTATTATTCCAACAAATGCATAGCTGGTGCTTTGATCAGAGATAATGTGTTGTAAAGTAATTGCACACCTGTTAATGTTTGCATTATGAGTATGTGTTTAGCTGTAGGCTTTCAGGCAAGTATTGAAAGATAAGCTTGATAGTGATCTATAAGAATATATGTTCAGTTGGCAGAAAACCAATTAAAAATAAATATTTTCTTTGATTTTCATATAACTTCCAACTTTTTCCTTGTATGTTACAGCCACTTGAAGTCAGAAAATATACTGACTAGCAAAATGAAAAATAAAACTTTAATAAATGTTAATTAGTTACCTTTACATGCTGATGGAGGGTTATATTGTGATGTGTTTAAGTTTGGCTCAGTAAAAATTACGATTTGGCAAATATAAATAGATTAATAAGGTGTTCAAATTAAAAGAGAATGAAGTAAAGCATAGATTTTGATGAGAAACTGAGAAACGCTGTTGTGCGGATGGGTATTTCTTCAGTTTTTTCAACAAAATAAAATAGATATAGTGCCTTTAAAAGTATTCACCCTCTTGCATGTTTTACTCTTATTGATTTTATAAATCAATCATGGTCAATATAATTCAGCTTTTTGACAAACTTATAATAAATCTTAACTAGAGTTCATCAAAAGGCATCTGGGAGACTCCGTGGTCAAGTGGAAGAAAGTTCTTTGGTCTGATGAGACCAAAATGGTGCTTTTTGGCCAAAAGACAAGACACTATGTTTGGCAGACACCAAACACTGTGGTGGCAGCATCATGCTGTGGAGATGCTTCTCAGCATTTGGCCCTGGAAGGTTTGTAAAGCTAGAGGGTAAAATGAATGTAGTAAAATAAGGAAAATCATGGAGGACAATCTTATTCAGTCTGCAAGTGAACTACAGCTTGGGAAAAAATGTATTTTCCAGCAAGACAGTAACCCAAGGCATACAGCTACACAGAAATGGTTTAAAGACAACAAGGTTCTGGAGTGGCAGAGTCAAAGCCCAGACCTCAATCACATAGAGAACTTGTGGCTGGGCTTAAAAAGTGCTGTTCATGCCCAGTCTCCATGCAGCCTGACAGAGCTTGAGCAGTTTTGCAAAGAAGAACAGAGTAAAGTTGCAGTGTCCAGATGTGCGAGCCTGACTGAGACCTATCCACACAGACTCAGTGCTGTGATTGCAGCCAAAGGTGAATCTACTACATACGGACTTGAAGAGGGTGAATATTTAGGCAGTCGCTGATTTTACCTTACTTATTTTTATTTCATTGCCATTACTTTGGAGATATGGTATTTTGTTTTGTTTTTTTGTCAAAAAAGCCAAATTATGTTACACATGATTAATTTATAAAATCAATAAAAGGGAAAAACATCCAAGGGGTGAATACTTTTTATAGGCACTGTAGCAGAAGAACTCTGACCTTTTTAACCCTGCTTATACCACTCATGTTAAAGATGCATCTCTGTTTTTGTCTTTTCACCAACTAATATAAAAGTAGTAGTATCTATAATGACTTAGATAGTTAAAGAGTAATGATGAGGGTATTAATATCTATAAAAATGAGTGATCCCCATCCCTACAGGGGACTGTGTTAAAAGGTAGAAAGGGGGTATGATGTATGGCTTTTAAAGCAAACATAGTGCATTTTTTAACCAGCTGTACATACTTATGCTGCCAGCCTCATTCAGACACCTGAAAAACTGCAGGTTTTGTATTCCAACGCTGGCTTCATTATTCAACATTAGATGTTGCAGTTTGATTGCATTGCAACTTTGTGACACATTAGAATTAAAGTAATTATTGAACAATATTGAATAATAATAATCTGAAAGTGTCAACGCTGATAGGATCATGTAATTGTGGCTTTTATATTTTACCCAAATCTTACAAAATGACTAAATTGGGTTGACTGCTATCATCTGATGTGTATCTTTTCTTTTTCAGGTATGATGGTGGTGATCGTTCTGCTTCTCATAGCCATTGTAGTGATTGCTGCCTGGCCAGTGTAGCTGAAGAGCACAGGGTTGGACATGGACACGGCATTACAACAGTTTGGTGCAGAATCCTGGTTTTAAACCTTTTGCATAGACAGTGTGCACATGTATATACATTCATTTAAAGATTTTATTTCCTACTCTTTTCTTTACATGGAGTGATTTCTTAACTAAGGTAGTGTGAAAAAAAGTCTTTTAGCAGCACAGGTACATTCACTGGTTGGATGAAAGGCAAATATGCTTCTGTGTTTGTCTTTTATAATTTTAAGTGACTAACTCAGCACACTGACAATGTATTAAATTATTTGGAGGTTTATAAACCCTTTGAAAATACTGTGAGCCTGGACTGATGTGAATGTTGACCCACTAGCGGGACCTCCCGTAGCAGCAGCAGGAGCTTTCCTCTCATAAGTCTGTCTGTGGTCTGGCTGAGGCTCACTTATTCTGCAAGCTTTGCAATCTTCACACTCACTTATATTTAGCCATGCATTACTGTAGCAGCTGTAATGTTATCATTTGTGTTGGGTTTTTATAATGTTTATAGAATCGCTCTCAGCCAAAACAAACAGCTCGGCTGTGTTACTAACACGGCTCTTTTCCTTCATTGTAAATCAATTCAGCTTGTAATTTCTAATAAATGACATATCCAGTTAAAAGTCCCCGGGCTCCTCTGTCTGTCTGCTGTTGTGTTCAGACCTTACTCTGCAGGATTGCAGTGTTTTCTAACATGATATTTGACCTGGGTGATCTTTTTTACATACCTGACACAAAGAGCACTATTTCAGTATTCCTATGAATACTTGAATGTTCAGCTCTGATGGTCTATCATGGGATGCTAATAGGCCTGTCATTGTATTTGTTTCTGTATTAATTCGGTGCATGCAGGCTAACAAAGTATGTGTGTGATTGGGGAAAAAAAAGGGAATAACACAAGGCAGTGTTCACACCCCTATCCAGGTGGACTAACCACTGTTAACCAGTGTTAATCACTGTTGTTGTACTTAAACAAAGAAAAAGCACACAACAAAACACAAGGAAAGTACCCTATTGTAGCAAGACCACAGCAGACCTACCTGCTTCCTTAGATCAGTTTTGAGGGGAAACGTAGGGTTTTCAGCTGTATGTCAAAAGAAACATGTTAAACATATTAATAAATATGAAAAGGCATCATCCAGAGGAGCCAATCGCCATCATTTGAAGAAATCAGGCATCCAATCAGCTGCTGTGTGGTTTTATGCAATTCTTTTGGATTGGATTCAATACACTATCAGTAAACATGTTCAGTTTATTGTGCTTTATAATGTTTGATTTGATGAATTTTAGTGAGTCTTTGATATATTGCCATGGAAACAATGCTAAAGCTTGATATTCAGGAATATTTCCTCATCAAAGTGTAATTGTTGTCAGTAAATCAGTCAATTTTTTCAAGGAGAATGATGTTTAGAAGGTAGCTGTGCAATAAGACAGATGGACAGTAAGCAGGTTATTATAAAAAGGATCCTCTTACCTTTCATAGAAAAATGACAAAGATATCAACTGCAAACATTATTTTTTTTTCAATGTTATTAATCACTACATATTAAAAATGGTGATTTTTGCTGGTCTTTTATAATAATTAAAGAAAAAGTAGCCAACTGAAATCAAGTGGCCAGTAATGGCCACTGAATGCAGGATCTTTTGCTGATCCTTGGGCTGTAAGGTGTATGTTTTCCCCACTCTGTCTTCAGCTAGAATGAAGGCAAGAAAGCCCAAAAAAACAATCTTAAAAAATAAAATAAACAAAAAGTAGTCAAGCTGGTTTTGCATAGTGCAAAAAACAAAACAAAACAAAAAAAAAACAAATGAGTCACAATTATCCTGTACATAATTGACATGAAACTAGTAAGCGGGTGTGGTAACTGACTGTATGCCTCAAAATGCACTAAATGATGTTATGGTTATGATTAAAAACAACAGAGGTCAACATATTTTCATTGTAACAAGAGTTTATTTCATCTGTAAATCTGAATTTAGTTCTACCAGGTTGGCGTGTTCAGTAGTTATTATTTCCTTCTTTAATGGCAACAATCTAAACGACCACAAACAAAAGTACAAAAAAAGTTGAAAAAGACAATAATATCCACAATGTCTTGTGTCATTAAATATATTCATATATAATAACCATAATATATTAGTACGCATTGTAAAAACATTGCAAAAGTCTTGGCAATGGTGACAACTAAACAACATTTACAATTCATAGTATGAACACAAAGCAATGCTTTGACAGGCTTGTGTGTGTGGTGATTCATCAGGAAGCTTGTCAAATCGTCACTCTGGAGACGGATGTAAAAATTTACAGCATGAGGCTACACAGATTATAGAAGTGGGATTACAGATTACATTGTGCCCGACAAAAAAAACACTGACATGGAGAGTTATGATGCAAAGTAAAAATGAAGGCAGAAACGAGTGAGTATTATGTCATCAATGATGCCGGACAAACACATTATTTTACTGACATCAGCATCATTTGATTGATTTTATCGTAAAAAACATCTAATCCTTACCAGTTAATCTTTTCTTACAGTTCAACTCTGGTGATTCTGATCCCCATAGCTGAAAAAAATCAAACTCTTCTCATTTTCCATCATCATCAATGAGGCATCCAGCCTATAAACAAAGTTCCTGGAATCAGAAATCATTGTTAACCCAACAAAGGAAGTAAAGAGTCTACTAGATGAAAACCATGTGCCTTAAAAAGACCTTAAAACCTTTAAGAGTTACTTTTTCTTGCACTGAAAGGTGCTAAATATAATCCAGTAAAACAGCGAACACCAGCAACATCAAACATGTGTTCAGGCATGGACTGAAAGGAAACCCAACTTCATGATATTTTACAAACCTGAGCTGTGTTTTTTTTTCTCACCATGCATTCTTCAGAGAAATCCAAACTGAACCGCACACAAATAAAATGAGCAATGTGGTTTGAATCAAGCAGCACCAAGTGATTGCAATTCAGCCCATTTCTCCCTGCACAAGTGTGAAGGTGAAGAGAATTAATGTGACAGGTCAAAGGGACACTGCAGCTCCTGAGTGTCCTTTTTTTAAACAATGTACAGTCATGCACCAAAAAGGAGGGAGGACTCAGTATTTAAATGCTATCTCATAGGACGGTAAGATTTATTCTAGATGAAAGCAAGCCAGTGTGAAGTGAGAAATACATTAAAGGTACTGTTTGTGGTAAAGTTTTCATTGAAGATTCACTGCTGCATTAAATGAGGCAAGAAAATACTTTTCTTTTTATTATTCCAATGCTAATTACTTTCTACTATCTGCATTCATTCAGAAATCTTTACATAAGAACAGTATGCACTCAAATGAACACTAGTGATACCTTAGAGGCCAAATTAGAGGCTATTTTCTGTCTTTTGGATGTATTTTGACACATTTTACAAAGTGTTTTGAATGAACAGGTATATGAGGAATGCACTTACAATGACCAAAAACATCTGCATTGTTACACTGATGAAACACTGTATTCACATGTCCTCTGAGAGCACTGAATAAACACAAATCCAAGCTGTTGTATCCATCTGATTTCTTGCCAAGATTTCTTATTTCAAGATGTAAAAACCAAAAGATTTGGCATAAAATTGCTTATTTATTCATCAATCATCCATCCGCTTATCCTATTTAGGGTTGCAGGGCCTGGAGTCTATCCCAGCTGTCATTGGGCAAGAGACTGTGTGCATCCTGGACTGGACGTCAGTCAGCCACAGGGCTGACACACAAAGGCAAACAACCAGGCAGACTCACGCTTACGGGCAATTTAGGGTTACAAACGAGCATATCTTTGGACTGCGGGAGGAAGCTGGAGAAGTCAGAAAGAACAAGGGATATGTAGAATTAACTGGACAAACAATTGAATTTGTATCCCTTGGTAGCCAACGCTGGTATCACTTGCTGGTTAAACTAACTATAAGTATGTGTGTTTCTTATATCCATGGCATGGTATCTATTTCATATCCATCTGGGCAACATCCCGTACACAGTTGTGGCTAATCAGAGTGAACCACTTGTTTGCCTCCCCCTTTAAATAAACTACATAACTGAATCAAATTCTTGTTAAAGCTGGTTGGGGGAGAAGGAAAAACATCTTTACCACCAATAAAAACTTTCAATACAGTTCCTTGCTCTTCTTTTAATTAAGAAACACTGTCCTATTTTGATTAAACTGATGCTTTAGCTGCATCCAGGCTAATCTCTCCACTGGCAGCCATTGTTTACAGACTTGCAGTAAAATTAAACCACACCCATGGCTACTGCCCCGTTCTCCTCCAATGACACTGATTGGTCAGGCTATTCATGGGCTGAAGAGGCATTCCACACTGACAAGATGGATCAACCAGATGACAGATTTGAAATCTGGCAAATCCATTGGCCTTGCAAGATTATCAATCTGCATGTAATAAGTAAAAATCAATCTGCAACACAAAATTTGATCTTCTTAGGTATCTTGAAAAAAGACTTCAGATATTTTTTATGTGCCATCAGAAACTTATTTACTCATAACCAGCAACTTGGGTCTTATTTTTGGCTTTCATATCTTGAAATAAGATGCTAATGCAGACTTGTCAGAACAATCTGACAAAATAACTGTAATGAGATCATTTTGACTACAAATCAGACAAATACACTTGTTTATCTTGAGTTTTGCAGTGAAATATATGCAGCACTTTCAATCACAGGTACTGTTAGTGAGGATGCGTCCATTTCACAGCAAAATACAGAAAATTAATTTCTTAATTTCTGTGGCAGAATATGTTTAAAGTCTGTAAATCTGGCTCAATTCATTTAAATAAAAAATACATACTTTAAAGTTTATTTTGCAGCCACTAGAGGACAAATATTGTCTTTTCTATATGAGAAATTTAATGAAAAATTTTGGGAACAGTTCCACTTTTTTTTTGTTTCAATACTAATCAGTTCTGTGAGTCGTATTATGCTGTACCCCAGTAAGGCCAACAGTTAAAAAGAAAAGTAAGATATCAATGTGCTGTAATCATTCTTAAGCCTTAAATTATTAAATATAATTTAACTGAAGGAGCGCCATCGTAAAGTATAATGAGTATAATGACAGTAAAGGCTGGGATTTGTATTGAATTTGTATTTGCAATGAAAGTTTGTGGCTTCAAATGAAATCTCTCCTCTTTGTAACATGTTTTTTTTTTTTTTTTTTAATTTTCAGCAGCTCTGGTTAGTGAACTGAACACTAACACTCTCCAATGAAAACAATTCACATGCAGTTTTTTCCCTAATACTCTTCCCTATAAACTAATGAGTGGACACAATAGGGCAAAGAAAGGATTAAACATGTACTCAAGATTACTCAGGAAAAAAATGCTTAAGTTTGTTCCACAATTCTCAGCTGTCACCACAATAATCTTAATTTGTATAAGCTAAAAATGCAAACACATTTCACGTCTCTTGAGTTGCGGATGTCACTGACTTTGTAGAAGTGACAGATAAATGAGCTATGCATTTCTGAAACAATCGGTTTTATGGCACCATTCTTGTTGAGGACACTGTTTCAGTGAGATCAGTGAAGAATTTTTTTCTGAGAACAAGCTTGCTTCTTAGCAGAAAAACATACAAAGAGAAATCCATGCAGATGCAAAACTGCAGTGGTTATTAAGTGACTTTTTCTGTCGTTTTGAACCAGCAGTAAATGTCCATAAAATCAAAACATAAAAATATAATGATGGCATACTGAGATAAAGAAAACAAACACAAATAACTTTATAAGCTGGTAATAGGTGCAAATTCGGCAAATCCACAAGAGAGAAGACATCTCAAAGTAAAATAAACCATAAAACCAAATCTGCAGGGTGAGCTCCTTCAACAACAGTTCACTAGAAAAACAAGTCATCCTAAATATTTTTCTCTTCATGCTTCTACACGAAAAAGCAGCGACATAAACAGTCTCTTGTCTGTCCGTGGTCCTCAGTCTGCCTCTCTTTCACTTTTTTTTTATAATGACCCGCACAGCTTTTCTCTCCTCTCCGTCTTTTTTACACCTATGGCTTCTTGCACTTGCCTTTCTTCTCGCGCTGTTGGAACTTCCTGAGCCTGCGCGCCCACGTGTCCCTCCACTGGATAACCAGGCTGCCTTTGTCTGCCACCACCCCGCTCTGCCCAGGGGAGTCCTCGTCGTTCCCCAGCAGAAGGTATTTCTTCCCCGGCTTGATCTTGGGACACTTGCAGGCCACGTCTTTGGCCCGCACCCACAGGAACTGGTCCCCACGGCGGATGCGGCTCTCGCCCTGCTTGTAGACGGAGATGATGTTGACAGTAAACTTCCACCAATCACCAGCTTTGTCCGCCTTCAGGATGTGCACCTGGACAGCTGCAGAGGGAACAATAGACATGACACATTATCACTTAATGAGGGATTTATGACATTCCACTGACATGCACTCAGCATCTCAGCTTGAGGTGATTATATTAACTAGAGGATGAGTCTGCAGTGATTAGAAACATTTTATGAGGCTGTAATCAAACACAGCAGTCTAAGAGCTAAATGCTCACACTAGTACACACAGAACATGTTTACAAAATGATCCGAAGAACAACAGACATATCACCATGTTTCGTTAAACTATGTATGACATACTATGATTCAAAACAATACAAAAACAATACAATATGATATTAAATGAATGATGTAAAAAAGAACAATAGTCTTCATTGCGGTTCACATTTAGCACTGCCCACTGGACTGATTAGTTGAGGACTTCGGGCAAACTCTAGTTGAGATTTTATGAGTTTTCTTCAACAGTGCCTTTCTTTTTGCCACTCTCCCATAACGCTTTGACTGGGGGGCAAAAGTTGTTGTATGTAGAGTCTCTCCCACCTCAGCTCCTGGAGCTTGCAACTCCTTCAGAGTAGTCATAGGGGTCTTGGTGGCCTCTCTCACTAATCTTCTTCTGGCACGGTCACTTGGCCTGATCTAGGCTGTGCTATATTCCTTCCATTTCTTGATGATGAATTTAACTGAACTCTTGGGGATGTTAAGTGACTTGGAATTTGTTTTTGTATCCATCTCCTGACTTGTACTTTTCAATAACCTTTTCTCTGAGTTTCCTGGAGTTTTCTTTTGTCTTCTTGGTGTAATGGTAGCCAGGAATACAGATAAACCACTGACTGGACCTTCCAGACACAGGTGTCTTTATACTAAAATTACTTGAGCCACATTCACTGCGCTCAGATGATCCATATTTCACTTATGGTGACACTACTAGCAACAATTGGTTGGACCACTATTGAATTAGGTCAGTCACTTCAAAGGGGGTGAATATTTATGCAACCACTTATTTTACATTACATATTTTTATGTAACTGATAACACTTTGTAGAAATCTATTTTAACACTGACATTAAGGAGGCTTTTAAAATGTTTTTTAAATCAAAAAAGCCAAATTACATTAACCATGACTGATTCATAAAGTCAATAAGAGGTAAAATATCCAATGGCAATACTTTTACTTTTTCGAGGCACTGTAGTTAACAAGTGAAGTGTTTTTCATGCTGTGCATTTACATTTTCATTTTCCATGTCATGTTGATCCAGACAAAAAATACTTTTCATCTAATCAAAGAACTGATGTTAAGTTATCTAACCACTCTCCTGTATGAAGATATGCAGCTGATTTTGTCCTCTTACAGAGAGCTTGTACTTTGTTACAACTTGCTTCATCAGCATTTCAGTGTAGAAAAATCACCACATTCAAAAATCACCATCACAGTGGAAGGAGAGGGTCATTTTTCTGCCAAGCTCACAGTCTCTTTCTCCAACTGTGACCATTATTTAAACATAAGCTCTCTCTATTCTCAGAAACTACAAGAGTTGAGCTGGCAGTTAAAACCCCACAGAGCACAATGTGGAGAGACTTAGTGAGTTCTGACCCATGCTGCGGCCATGAGGGATCATTTCACAGTATGTAATATACTTAGAGGACCGCACAATTGGTCTCAAGGCCCCTTATGTTTGAGATTCCTTTGGTTGCATTGTACAGTTGCACAACAGTCAGTTTGCTCAATATGAATGCTCATTAGATCTGACAGTCAGAGAGACCACTAAGGAAGCTTGTGTAGCTCCCAGATTGATTGGCCATACATGTGAAGGTAAGAAAGATTTGTTTTGTTGTTTCTTTTGATAATGTTTGGAACATTAAGGCAGCAGCTTTTTGTAACTGTTGCAAAAATCAGATCTGGAGATGAGCAGAGTTCTTGTAAATGGTAACCACACAAGTCAAAAATTCTTGCAATTTCAAGGTCTTTTAAACTGCTAAATGTTCCAGATTTAATTGACAAGAAAATATATGATTCATTTTGTAAGCTTTGGGAAACATCCAGTATAGTATGAACATCAATGCAGATCAGTATGTTTTCATCAGATTAGTCTGAAGCTCTAAAACAAAATGTGCATACTGTTAAAAAATCAAATGAATTTACAAAAGAAAGTAATTAGCTGAGAAGAAAGAATGATGAGAAAAAAACACACCTTGGTAAAACTCCATCTATATTCACTCACTGTCACATAGCATATCCTCAATGGAAAAGGCCTCTTCATATAGCGACGCAGAGCTTCACATGCATTATCTCCATTACTACTAACAGACTTCAATGATTTGTAATGTGATTTAGAGGCTACTGAGGGCTATTACAGACGCTAGCTACAAGACACTTGGTGACATATCATGATGAATCAGCTGGTTTGGCTCCTGAGAGAGACATGAGGATTTCCTCTTATTGATCCAGACCCAGCTTGTATAGTTATGTAATAGATTGACCACATCTCTGTTAAGTTCCATTAAACTCCCCCCGTACTTACAGGACTGCTTTTAAAATGACTGGCTGCACAATGGGGTCACTGGTTTCGCCTTCAGTGTAACACTGATGAAACTGGATGAATTACACATAATCAGGGGAAAAAGCTGTTAAATGCAGCCTTCCAGTTTTTCTCTCTCATTATGTGAAATTCATCAATGAAACAGGTTCATTGTTAAGTAAATACACCACCACAAGCCATCACTTCAAACAAACACATAAATGGTAGAAATGGGTAGAACTGAGCAGAGCTGGTCTCTCCCCATCTGGAAATGCCTGGAGGGGCTGCAACATTACAGGGGTGTGCTTGGGCAAACAATAATCATGGTCCATTGCTAGTTAGCAGCAGTACACATGAATGAGAAGCAGCAACAGAAGGGCAGCTCAAGTAACATCCAGTTTTCCATGACAACAATAAACGAGTGGCATGATGGCTCAATCATGACAGCCTGTCACAAGACACATAGGAAATTTCTGAATAAAATACTTATAATTATGTAACATAGGAGTGGTCATTTTTTTACTCTAATTCCAAAAAGTTGGGGCGCGGTGTAAAATGTCAATAAAAACAATGCAATGATTTGCACATTTCATAAACCCATATTTTATTCACAATAAAACAAACAACTTATCGGATGTTGAAACTGAGACATTTTACCATTTCAAGAAAAATATTAGCTCATTTTGAATTTGATGGCAGCAACACATCTCAAAAAAGTAGGGACTGGTCAACAAAAGGATGTAAAAGTAAGTGGCACTATTGTTTTACATCGCATCTTTTTTTAAACAAGTCTGTAAACATCTGGGGGTGAGGAGACCACTTGCAAGAGTTTTGAGTGAGGAATGCTGTCCCATTCTTGCCTGATGTTTTTTCTAGCTGCTCAACATTCCTGAGTCTTCATATGGCATATGTTCCCTCTAAAACCTCTTTATACTTTACAGCATTAGTAACTTTCCAGGTGTGTTAGGTGCCCACATCACAGGCACTAATGCAACCTCATATCATCGGAGATGCAGGCTTCTGAAATTTCAATTTTGAAATTTACTGATAACAAGCTGGATGGTCCCTCTCCTCTTATGTTTGCAGGACAAGAATCCGTAGTTTCCAAAAAGAAATTCAAATTAAGATTAATCTGACTACAGAATGGTTTTCCAATTTGCCTCAGTCCATTTTAAATGAGCTTTGGCCCAGGGAAGACAGTGGCGTTTCTGGATCATGTTCACAAATGGCTTCTTCTTTACAACATGCATTTGTGGCTTGTGTGGTGATCTGTTTTGACAGACAATGACTCTCTGGAGGAGTTCCTGAGCTGAGATTTCTCAAGATCATCTGAATCTGTTGTTGATCTTGTTTACTGTGGATGGTGGGATATTAGTAACTCTTTACAATTTTACGTTGAGGATTTTTTTTCTACCATTTTTAGACGCAGTTTTTCACAGATTGTTGAACCTCTGTCCATCTTTACTTCAGACAGACTCTGTCTCACTGAAATGCTCCTCTTATACCCAGTCATGTTATTGACCTGTTGTCAATCAGCCTAATTAGTTGCAAAATTCTCCTCCAGCTGTTTTTATTAGTATCACTTACTCTTCCAGCCTTTTGTTGCTCTGTCCCTACTTTTTGAGATGTGTTGCTGCAATCAAATTTAAAATGAGTTCATATATTTTCATGAAATGGTAAAATGCCAGTTTCAACACCTGATATGATGTGTACGGGTTATGAGATTTGCATATGATTGCATTCTGTTTTTATCTACATTTTACACAACATCAAAACTTTTTATAGAAATGGGGGTTGTATTAATATAGACATACTAGTGCAAATGCTCTATATTGTACCTTTCACTTTTTTTTTTGTTTTGTTTTAAATCATTTTATCACCATGGCCTTCCTTGCTTCAATCTTTATAAAGTCATCGCTTGTTGCCAGGTTTTTTTTTTATTTCCCATCTTTCCCACCATTGTAAAGAACTTGTGGCTGCTTGTTTTATCAATAAAAGGTGTTATATGACTAAAACTGAGTCAAGTTCCTATTTAAAATTAATCTGCCTCACACAAAAACACTTGTTTTTAATGTTTAGCCTGGTAAATACAAAAAAACTCTCAAAGCTACTTTCAGCAGACTCTCAACAGAAATGAATTGGCACACTGCAAATTACAATAAAAGTACAGGTAAAAGACTGGGTTGCTTGTTTTTCTTTTTCTGATCTTGTTCTGAACATGCAAAGATACTGATTTTTAAAAACAACCTCACCCTGCTATATAAAAAAATACATTTCTGTTCGTGCAGTGTGCTCTTCATCATGTCATATGACTCCTAACCCAGCTGGGTTTAGAGTATGAAAAATGACGTTATAGAAGCAGCCGATCTTTACACAGGTGGTGTCCTTTGCTTTTATAGTGCATAGAGATGCAATAGTATTAATTGCACTCTGACTCATAACCAACTACAAACTTTGCTGCAACTGGTGTCACCAATGCAACTGTATCAGTCTCAAGGTTGTGCTACTAAACTTAATTCTATCATCATCAGTTTGTCGGCAGCTTTAGCAGAACCATAGCCTTACTGCTAATGATCCGTATTATTAGAGGATTTCATTCAGAAACTTCAGAGGCATCCTCCTCCCACTGAGCAGCACTATTATGCTGCCATTGCTCTCCACACAGCTTCTGCTCATTGTTGTAGATTATGTTCACCCTGGCTGCAGGTCCCCTGTTGAGCCATTAGGGGGTAGTTGTGTGACCTGAACATGGCCTCAGCACCACCTTGAACTAACCCCCTGTTTCTGTTCTGTCCGTTTGAGTTAAGTCAATGCCTACTGTACACTGAACTGCATGCAGTCATTATGATAACCAAGGATTACTGTGAAGTCTGACATATCCACCCCCTCCCCATGCTCCGCTCCCTCCTGTGTCTCTTTATGTGCGTCTGTATGTCGACCGCAGAAGCTTGTAGCATCGTTTCTCTACGCAGCATGGCGCCCGGCTCCCCTGCTGATCTTTTCACAACAATCCAAAGCTAAAGCTCGCTCTACTCATTCTGTAGATTCACATTGTGTTTGACTGTTTCTTCAGCCTCGCTGAGCTCGTGTGTGGTTAAAAACTCTACAGGGATCTTGTTCCAGTCTGTTTTGAATCTTGAACAAGCTGCTGCAAACTATAGATGGATATGACAAGAAGCTCATTAGTTATCATGTACAAAGCCCCCCTGCTGAAGAAAAGGCAAGAAAAGAGTGGATTACATAGAGAATGAGGATATAATCACAAATTTAAACAGGGAAAAAGTGTTGCCTATCTAGGCTCAAAACTTTGGTTAGAAAAAGAAACATCCTGATGTCTGTTTTTATCTCTTCATCTCTCCACCCTCGAATGAATGCTGCCTGTGTTAATCACTCAGCTGTGGCATAAATGTTCTACTGATGACATTTTCTGTCATCTATTACAGCAGATTTGAACTAAAAAAATGAGCCTGACATCCAAAGATTACCTACAGTCTACAAAAAAAATCACAGTCCCTCCAGGAATTCTTGAGCTTTTTGGTTGTTGCACAAAAAATGCATGATTAGGAAACAGTTTTTCTAAAAAAAAAAATGCTTTTCTTGGGAAATTATTTTGATTAAACACCCAGGAGAAAAATAAATCATGCATTGTTTTTTAGATTTGCTTGGACTTTATTCCCTGAGCAGCAGTCTTATTGAAGATCTAAATTAGTTATAGTAAACACAGTTTATAGCTGTGGTTCTCAGCTGGTAGGACGGGACCCAAAAGTTCGTAGCAGAGCTATTCACAGGGTTGAGAATGTGCACACGTCAGCACACTTTGGTTAAGCCTCTGCAGCATCTCCCTGCAGACAATGTGATGTAAAAAAAAAAGTCCACAGCTGCTCCGTAATGTCACATAGCTCAGTGGATAAGTCAGGTCACCAAGTGTTTACCTTTTTTTACCATTCCCTCATCAAGTTGATATAATTTTTGTCCTGAAATTCCCAGGTTTTTTTTTCTCTTGTAACAAAAATAGGTCTGTATCCACCCTTACTTTAAGACACTAAAGAAATTAAGCAAAAACATTTTTAAATGCAAAATAGGGGAATTTCAAAATGCAACAAAAATGGAGATCAATCACAATAACTACAGAAATTCTCGATTAACTTGCAATTGCACTCTCTAATCAAAATGATGTTTTGATCATCAAAAATGAAGTAGTAATTTCTGCCCTGAGATTCTGTGCACGAGTCAGGCAGGGGTATGCTCCAAAACCATGCCCACTTGACTTGCACTGCAGAAAATGTAAGAGCCCATTTACTTGCAGCTAATGTAAATCCAGTCTTTATCAATGTCATGGAAACAGCTTGAGACATCCCAAAATCTATGTATTATGCAAAACTGGGTTTTAAGCATGGACTGTTGAAAGAATTGGAAGAACCCTGTGTGACGTCAGCCATCTGCTTACAACAGGCTGACTCAAACTGCTTTTGAAGCCAATCCACGGCGGGCTCCATATCAAAATTGCTGTCTCAATCGAACTCAACCAAACCCGCCAACTAAGCTCGACTTCCTGTCCGCTGGCTAGCTAGCATTCTGGTTGACAGAAACGTAGTTTGTGCCTGTCAAGCTATCTGTCAATCAAATGAGATGCGCCAATCAGTCCGCAGCGAGGTTTTTCCTAAATATAATCGAAACGATTGTGGTACAAAAAAAAAATTCACCTCCCATACAGTGAGAGCACATGAAGACATTACCTTATGAGACACGTTTGGTTTTTTGAACCATGCTGTAAACCAGTTTATTTCTTGTGTATAAAAACGTTTTTTTTAACAGGTGTCCAGACGGGACTTCCAGTGTTCCTGCAGCCAGCCTCAAGTGGACACTCGCTGTATTGCAATTTTTTGCACTTCTGCATTGGTTTCCTTTTTCAGGACCAGAGGTTGCTTCTTGGTTTTAAAAGGAAGAAGAGAATTTAAGGAAGAGACGGTACTACCCCAGGCTTAACCAACATACATATCAACAAGGGGGCCAAAAAGTGTAACCTCACATGCCAGATAGACTGTTTCATATATCCACTGCATGGATATATTTCACATTCATCTGGGAAAGCTCCCATAGAAAGTGTTTAAGAAAGGCAAAACTAAAAATCCTCTGAAGGTGATTGGAGGAATGTTCTGTCTGTGACATTCATGATGGCCAGTCACGGAAACAAGACAAAATGATGTTTTACGAATGTGCTTCTCTTGTGCTGATACGTTACTGCTGCCGCAGATTGTTAATGGTGGATCTTCTCAGTCAATAAAATTGATATAAGGTCAGGTGAGAGACGTGCACAAATATCTTCTCTGCCGAGACAAGTTTTTGGTGCGTATCTTGGCTCATTTTAAAAAGAAATGTGCTCCAATTCAGATGAAACTGATGCTTTCTTACAGCTACATCCAAGCTAATAGCTACTGTGGCAGCAGCCATAGGACACGCCAGAAAACCCCACTCCTAAAGATTGCAAACCCATGCCGAAGCAGGCTGGGAGAAGAGTGAAAACATCGTTTCCATCATGAAAAGCTTTTAGTGTTCCTTTTATTCTTTATTTCATGCAGAAACGTGGTCAAGTTCTGTGAATCTACACTAGAGCTATATCAGTGCAAACCACTGCACAGGAGGCAGCCACTGCAAAAGACTTTGAGTACAGCTAAACCCCACCCATAGCTACTGCCTCTTTCTCCTCAAATGATGCTGATTGGTCCAAACAGTGTTCAATTCAGGACAAGCGTTGTGGATAGAGGCTTTTTGGGGATGGATTTGCCTGATGACAGAGATAAGGACAATTATTCAGTTTACAAAAAGTGTACTGTGGTTTTTAAATGGAATAGTAGCTGAGGAAAGAATGACTGCTATGTGGCTATGATAACAGTGAGCTACTGTACAGCTGTTACTCCCGGTGTTGTCATAGAAGGCCCTCTGATGACAAATCTGTCTACTGAGATCAAAACAACCTGTCCACAGCTTAGCTATGTAGAAGAAGTCAGATGACACTGGATACCAAAGTCTGCTGAAGGTCTTTAAGGACCAACTTTGCTATGACTTGTGTTTACAAGGAGAGATAGAGTTTATAAGACGATTGAATCAGTAAACATATTTTCCATATAAAGACTGAATCATGTGATTTTTGTGCTGTTAAATTAACCCAAAACTTGAATACAACACAGTGACATAGCAATCATTGTACTGTAATAAAGGATGAAGATTGTTGTGGTCTGTTGCTTTGTAGGCTGTGGAAAGTTAAAATGCATACGCTGATTAAAAGAGTCAAATGAAAAAAAAAAAAAACACACTGGAATGATCAAATGAGAAAAGTAAGAGCAAGAAGAAATCCAATAGTGGCTTTAGCATAATGAATTCACGATCCCTGAAGTTGTAATTCAAAGCTTTGCTTCACATAATCAAAAAAAAAAAAAAAACAAGATGAAGAAAAAACAAGAGGGTATTGGCTAAATTTGCACACTTGTTGCCACTGCAGCTTTCTGGAGGAGGCTAACTATCGACATATTCATGCTTAAATTAATAGATATTTCCTCATTTGGGGTCTTCTCATGACATCAGCAGCTGAAGGTAGGCCTTGCTGGAAGAGGAGGTGTCAATAAGCTGACCACCTAACTCCTCCAAATCCCTGCAGAACAAAGCCCACGCCTGTCCATCAAGCTGCGGAGGTATGCCTCAGGATGCCGCTGATCGGTCGACTGGTTCAGCAGCCCAACTTCAATCAGGGGAGGGGATGGAGGACGGGGCAAAGGGGAGAGGTCATATGTCTTATCCACACCTTGAATGGCGTGGCGGACGGGCGCTCAGAGGAATGCAGCGAGAAAACATCGGTTTTAGGGGGGAAGTGGTCCAGCTTAATGAGGATCTCTTAGAGAGCACCCACTGTCCGTCACACTGTCTATGCTTTATCCGGCCGGTCTTAAATGCCTATTTGGAGACTTCCATTCTCTACAAAGCTCTGCCTAATTCTTTATCCTGCCTTTTCTCTTTTTTGTTTGTCTGCTTTTCTCTTCCTCTTTTAAGATACGCTGCTGTCTGTTTGATCCTTTGTCTCAGTGTCCACAGAAAGCTGGAGTAAGCCATCAGCAAGATGCCTCATCTGTAAACTTTAACAGCTCCCCATCATTGTGCTGCATGGAGAAGTATTAGAAATGTGTAGTTTTGTCACAGATGTGTGGTGCTTTCCTCAGTGAGTCTACCTCTTCAAACAGCCACAAAAAACATTATTTATCTATGTAGAAAAATATAAATACTTGGGAAACAGTTATAACATGTTTTTCTCAAGCAGACATGTTTTTTGTGTTCATTGACTCACCATAATCTTTCTTGCAGTACTTCTTCATGTTGATCTTCAATTTACCTTTAGATGCCTTACAGTAAGAGTCACAGTCTGGAAAAAAGAGAGGAAAAATAGAGTTAAAAAACTGGAAAAAGATTTGGTTGACAATCCAAAGTTTAGGAGCCAAACACTCTCAAATGAATTAGGGTTGCACAGATACATCAATTTAACAGTATCAGCCCTTTTGACAAACATCAGCCAGCTGCAAATGAGTAGGCCTATAGTCAACCAAATAAAAACTTGGTCGACTGAAATTCCACCCATGCACCAATCAACTAATTTGTTATTGGGGTATATGAAAAAACACATGCACATTATCTTAAGATAAGTCTACTCAGTGAAAGGTTCCTCATTGCAACCCCCTGGTGGTCTAAATCAACTTAAAACTCACCATTACATGCTTTTTGCAGAATTTTTAAATTATCTTTAACCTCATTATGTTGTAGCCCTATGGAAATAATCATTGATTCAGAGCTGACCAGCGTGTACCTACCCATATTTATATGTTTTAGGTGATTGCATTTCTGTGACTATCATGAATTATTTATTAAATCATTTGACAGAATTTTTTCCCCCTTCCTGCCCTTCCAATTTTAACTCTTTCCACTGTTCTATCTAAAAAAATCAAGCAGTAAACACTAGGGGAGTGACGAGATCTCCTGCCATGAGATCTCGCAAGATC
Source organism: Cheilinus undulatus (assembly GCF_018320785.1). Classification (NCBI taxonomy): domain Eukaryota; kingdom Metazoa; phylum Chordata; class Actinopteri; order Labriformes; family Labridae; genus Cheilinus; species Cheilinus undulatus. The sequence goes on along the minus strand of NC_054868.1, from coordinate 26,265,090 downwards.
AAAATGTCACGAGATGTCAAGATCAACATTGCCCAGACATCATAAGCAGCAGCTCTCCTGACAGAAAACAATACCTAACTGGAAGTTATAAAAGTTCCCAAAGATGCCCTGGACACTTTAAAATCGTTGGTTTGACAGCTAATGAAGTAACAGAGCTGATCCATGACCCATTCAGATCACGTTCTATCTCCCACCCCCTCCTCAGCGTGCGCTACTCGGGGCCGTACATGATCTGCAAATGCATAATAAGTTCATAATAAACCTGTGCAGTCTCCGTGAGTTTGTGTGCACGCGCAGACTCTCTCACAGTGCCGCTATTTGTGACTTTGTAACTTTGATTCAGTATCTGCTTCGTCATGTCTCCTCGTCCCACCGTCGGTCAGCCACACATCCATCAGCTGTTGGCTGTGGGTATCAATCAGAAGCTCAACATAAGTAGCGCAACGGGCCATTGTATACTTGAGCGGTAAACTTAGCAATGCAAATTCTGTTTGAGCGCAATAGAGTCCACTGTTAGCTCCAAAAAACAAAGTTTTAGCCCAGTTAAACACGCCGTTTGTTATCTGACAGCAGACAGAGCAGAGACACACACTCGCTCACCAACACACACACATTAATGTCAATAATCATTTGGGCATCGTGTCCAACATTGTCAAAGCTCTTATCAGAAAAAGACCAGAAAACGATAACAAAAGCTATTTCTATAAATTACTGTATAAAAACAAACAAACATGTTATTGACAGAAACATTTCTTTTGAGTGTTTAAATCTAGATGTAGGATGAGAAATAGTTTGATTTTACCAATGCAGCTCTTTATATTTAGGTCTATTGTAAATAGTTTTTAAATTACTTTCAAATTAATCAAAATGCTTTTATTATTATAATTATTATTATTGAAGCAATGGATGCATATTGTAGTAAAATAAAAATGTGGTAGACTATTAAAATGAAAGGTTTAATTTGAAGAGCATTATAATGTACAGTTTGACTCAGAGTTAGACAAGATAAACTGTGTAAGCATTGATAGCCTATTCAGTACAAGAGGATTTAGTTTAAATATTTCTGAATGTGCTTCACAGTATTAATGACATATTTTCCATTCATATATTTTTTTCCAAAATTAAAAAAAGTGTAAAATCTCATCTCGTCTCTAAACACTAAACACTTATGCACTATGAGTGAAGTTATCCACTACGTTGGTCATCTCTTGCCTATGGCAGGTGATGATCTATAATAAAGGGTGGAGTGTTGAATTTCAACTGTGGGCATACTTTAGCTCTGCATCTGTCTCTTTGCATCCTTGCCATAAGACACCTTATTTTTCCAAAGGTGTTCAATGCAAAGTAGCAGTTTTGATTAAATATGAACAAGGAATTGTCATGGGTCAATAATTGAAACCATAAATACTTATTAAGTGAAAGGAAATACCATAATTTATGTTAACAGTACACTTTGATGTGTAAAAAAACAACACTTTAAGAGTTGATTTACACTACAAGAGAATACAACTGTTAACACTTTCCAAAGTTTTAATCTAACTCAGGACCCATGAGAATCATAAAAACAAAAAAGGTGTTCAATATAACACCATGGGGGTTGAATTAAAACTGATGATTCTGCTGTGATAAAACAAAAGTTTCCTCATCCAGGCCATACATTTTCTTCTATGCTTAAAGGTGAGGCCTTTTACCCTCTGGCTGAGTCAACATTATCTGTATGTGAGTACACTGGAAGGAGCCAGCAGTACTAGCAGCAGTTTAGCAGACATACAAATTCACCACTGCCATCAACCCTCTCTGTCCCTGTCAGACTGTGGGAATTAGTCAGGCCTCTTCAGACCATCTTCCACCCACTTCAGCCTCCCCCTCTACCCTCCCTCCAAATCTCACCTCGCTTGTCACCTCAGCCCCCCCGACCTCCAGAGAAAAAATAACCCCAGGATCACTTCGAGGCCCCGGCAAGGACCATGTCAAGCTTTCACATTTATTGCCGTGCAGACAAGAAGGGAGGGGGCACAGAGGCCTGGCAGCTTTTCAAGGGAGTTGAGGGTGAGGGGGTGTGAGGGGGGTCAATGCCACACAAAGGGAGGTCAGGAAGGGAAAATTAGCCATCCATGAACGTTAGGCAGAGGGGTCCTTTTTTTGGAGGGAGGGCTGTGAACAAATAAATACCTCACGCAGACAGAGGGGTCACCCAAATCGCTTCATAGCTCTCTCCTACAGGGAAACTTGTATACGTGTGTTCAGGTTAAATTTTAAAGCTACTGTGAGGAATAAGCGTTGTTTTTGGAGCCTCAAGGGGATTAGGTGTAGGCATTATCTCTTTACTGATCCAGTCCTGAACAAATTGCGTTTTATGATCAAAAAAGCATATTTGCAGTCAAAAGCATTAAAAGTTATGTTTAAATTATATATTTATATTCTGAGGGTTTGGTTTGCTTTTCTTAATCACAAAGAGGCATCAATATTAATTCCCTTCTTTTTTAAAGCCAGCTTAAAACCTCTCACAGGTGCTTTAAAGGTACAAGTGTTTAAAATTAGGAATATTAACAACAACAACTAGCCATCAGATTCTTGATTGGAATGCTCACTTCTGGTGGTAACCAGAAAAAGTGTGTCTTTGTTTGGTCCCTTCTGTTGTGCTATAGAAACATGAAAGAGCCAAAAATCCGAAATGGCGGAGTCTGTGAAGGGGACCCTCCCCATGTATGACTAAAAGACTCATTCTAACTTAATAAAAAAATCAAATAATTTTATATCCAGCTGATTAAACGAGAGGGGACTGGCTGCAGACCGTAGATTTCTGAAGGCTACTCTCACAGACTGTTATCTCTTACACTGTATATCTCAGAACGAAGTGCCATAATTTGAGGAGTACAACATATTTCCAGCTTCAGATTGTTTTTTAAAATTCAGCTTCATTCAAAACAAAGTCTGGAAATTACATTTATGGAATAGCCACATTGCAAACATTACAGAATAGGAAAATTTTCCTAAAATAGAGAAAAAGGTCAGAGGTCTAATCCAGGATTAAAATATGCATAGATCAGTTTAGAAGTAGTTACACGACCGGTCGCTTGCTTTAGCTCTGTTAAGGTCACTAAAGCTTACAATGCTACCCTAGCTAAGTAATTTATGTGCTGATGTAGCTAAGTTAGCTTTAGCACTGTGAGCTTTAACAAACGTAGCCAAATTTATGATAATGTACCTATGTAGCTTACATAGCTGCTTGGTGAGCTTAGCTTTAGCTAAGTACCTATGCTAGCTATGTACATAGCTATGTTATTTATAGCTAAGTTAGCTATAGCAACATGAGCTTTAGGGAGGGTGGCTAAAGCTAACTTAGCTGCAAAGATAATGTAGATTCATATCTTAAGCTGCTTTATGAGCTTAACTTAAGCTCTGTTAGCTATGTAGCTGCATTAGCTACGTAGCTTACAGAGCTATGTAAGCTACACTGGCTGCGTTGGAATGTTTTCAGAGAGCATTAGTTTTTTTTTCCTGTAAATAGACTCTTTGCTTGGCTAATCAAATGCATTGTAATCAGGTTTTGCAGGTCAGGTTTGTGACTTTAACTTTTGGTACCCTTACCCTTACCATTACCCTGAAAGGAAGTTTAATCAGATTTATTTTGAAAGTTTTAGTGTGCATTGCTGTTCTGAAATAAACAGCGTATCAGGTGAGAGGGGCTGTCAGAAATGAGAAGGCTGTAGCAAGATTGTCTTGAAATAAACTCTGACTTAGAAAGGCATTCTTACAACTTTCATATTTCATTTTTACCCAGTTTGCTTCATGCTACTTGTCTTAATATTAAACACTGTACCTTTGTAACTGCAGGCATCCCATGTGGACAAAAATAAACTCGGGTGCAGCTCTCTACTGAAAATATGCTAATGTGAAAGATATACATTAGACTTTTTTTCCTTAATCTATTTTGTCAACATTTGTTCAAGTGTTATTAGGAGTAAAAACAGATTTTTAAGGGTTGACTACACATGCATTGCAGATTTAAAGGAGCCCAGCTTCTTGTCCAAACTGATCCATGAGGAAATGCATGCGCCTTCAACGTTTATGATAGATTACCAGGAGGTGAAGAAGGCAACCATACATCCCTCCCTCCTCTACACAAGGCCCCTGCAATCCACAGAGTTCATAGCTTCAGTGATTGCCCTGTGCTATGCTGTCACGCTGCCAGACCCTTACAGCGTGGGCCAGGAAGACGTGACGTGAGGCTACATCATGAAGAAAAAGAAAAGTTTTCTCCTTTTTTTTCTGCGCCTTTAGCACTCTCCTACTGGCATAAATTGGTTCCAGAGCCCTGATTTGGTTTACACTTTACTGCTGCAAGTTGTAACGAGCAAAGTAAAAGAAAAAAAGTGAAGGATGGAGGGAGCAGGAGATGGATGGACAGTACGTAGTAATGGAGGGGAGTGATGGGCTGGTGGAAGAAGGATTGGAGCCTTCAAGGCAGCCTGAATATGAACAAACTTCATTGTTGTAGGCAGATCTTTGCTCCATGCCTTTACTCTCCTTTATACTCTGTTTGAATGAGGTTGCCTGGGGAACACCAGGACAAGAAAAAATGCAGAGAAAGGAGGCGGGAGATGGATACTGGTAGAGAGCGAAGGGGTGGAGAGGTTGACACAAAAAAAGAGTAGACAGGAGTGAAGTTTATCAAGGGGGTGGGAAGAAGGAAAGACGAAGAAGAAGAGAAGGAGGAAGACCAGGATTTTAAGTAAAATCAGAAAAAAATTGATGCCTCACACACTGGTTAGCAAGGCCACAAAGCTGGACGGGGTGGTGGTAAATAGAGAGAGTAACAAAAATAGACAAAGTAATTGAAACAGAGGAGTCTATATGAGCTGTGCCTGATTACCATGTAAATGATGGAGGGGGGAGCTGTGGAAAGGAGGCTTTGTTTTCTCATAACCCCCCTTGATGCCATCATGATACTTCCCTTTGATAGCCTTTCGTTCCCCATTAGTGTACCCCTGAGACACAGCTCCAGGCCCCGCTGAGAGCACCCCGAGATCCCCATTTAGGACCAGGCAGTCCCCTACGGTGAGGACAAATGTTCCCTTTGTGCGCGTGTTACAAGCAGGGGAAGTGGGAGCAGTCCTCTAGCACTGAGCTAAAATGTGCTTTTGGTGTTCTGAGTAGATGTAGTTACTACAGAGCTTTGTCTCCCACCTTTCAGAGCACCAAAGAGTGTGTAACTGAGAGGTGGACCTTTACCCCTTCAAATAAAGTGCTGTACAGCTCTTTAAGCTAATCGTTTTCATTTGGGATGCTTCTGACTAAAGCTGCTGCGAGACAGAATACAGGACTGTACAGTTTAATGTGTTTGAGCCAAAGCCTGGCTTAGAAAGAAGCCAAAGAAGGCCTAGATTAAGTTCAATACCCAGTATCTCATATCCAGTACAGTAGGGAGTAGTAAAACATTCAACAGCAAACAATATACTGTGAAGCTCATGCTTGCTAACCACAGCTTAATTTAATGACCCCTGACATCAGCTGGGGAGGAGGTAAACTCTACTGTAATCCTTACATTTACAGAGAATCATCATCAAATCTCAGACTCTCAAGCTGGAACATTTTCCCAAATTTTCACTTTGACTTAATCACAATTATTCCTGCCAACCCCCAAGTAACAAGGTCTGATGGGTGAATGCAACAGGTAATATTCAGTAAAATGAACATAGTGATTGGACCATGTTAAAGATGTTAACAATTAAGGAGCCTTTGCTATCCTTGTGCACATAAAAAGGTTGCTTCACACCGTTGTTTTGTGGCCAGCATGTCTTTTCTCCTTGTTAGTTGATTCACTTAGAAATCACTTAGCAGTGATTTTTTTTTTGAAAAGCTGTCATCAAAGTCCCAGTCTCTTTTGCTAGTCTACCATCTTTGGCATGTTGTAAACAATTAACTGTCATTAAGGCCTGTTTGGACTGACTTTAACACTATTAAAGAACTACAGGGCTTTCCTGGATGTAGGTGGGCCTTTTTTGAAAACTGAAGTTTTCCTCCAGTTTCCAAAAATATTCCCATCTCCTGTGACATGCTACTTTCTCAAAAACATCTTTATCCTCCAAGACCTGCAGACACTGCTGGCGGCATTTGGTCTTTGGAGTGTTGTATATGAAGCAGGGGTGACCTCCATAGTCCTCTGCATGTCTTTATTCATTAACAAAATGGGGGGGGGGGGGCAACTAGGAATGTGTTGGCTAAGCATTTCAAAAGTCCAGTTAGCAACATCAACCCCAGCACAAGTTTGGCTATAACCACCGGTGCCATGGAGATGAAAGTGATAATGTTCCAGATCAGTGACACAAAAAAGACGAGAAACAGGAGCATAGTGCGACGGTAGCTACAAGCCAAAAACTCAGTTTTCCTCATCTACATAGAAATGCTGTAAACAGAATTTAAAAAAATCATCACCCTGGAAGGGGTTTCCCATAAGGTACATTTTCCTTAAAGGCAGTGACTTCAGACACAGTTTGTGTGTGTACGAAAGGCCACAATGCACAGAAAACCACTATTTTCAAAAATAACAGCCAACTTGTGGACATGATCTCAGTCTGCTAGTTCAGAGGAAAACAGATCAGTGATGTAGCAATGATGGAAACAAGAGTACAACGCAATGTCATCTGTAAAGATGTTAACCCTGTGGCTGCTTGATTGCCATAACATACCATTATTTAATATGCATTACATTAGACTGCCATAAACAGTGTGTGGGGATAGTTCAATATTTATTAAAGTTATGCAGTAGATCATTCCATCTTGTGTAATCAGTCTGCAGAGGAAAAAAATAACATTTTAAGCAAACCTTATTGACGAGCTAGATATTGGCTAATTCCTTATAATGCTGGCTACATTCAGTTATTCGGAGGAAAAAGTAAGGCTAAGTATAATGGACAATAGCTAGTCTGATGACTCTTTAGTGTCTGGTACAGTATTGCCTGCACTGTCAATGAACGCTGACAATAGATGTCCATGGTGACATACAGTATGGTACAGCTTAAAAAAGGCACCCCTTTGCACTCTGATGAATCCTGAACCCCTTGACAGGCCTGTGAGATCTGACAGCAGGCAGCCCCTCCAGTAAATCTGGACAAACTGATTAAAACTAAATACAAGTTACTCAGCATGAGCAAGACCGCAGAGGGAGGGTGTACCAGAGGTGCTAGAGCAGTGATGACAGGGAGGTGTAAATGACGGCACAGGAGGAGGGCTTTCTCCCTCGTGCAAACTGATCGAGAAACATATTGTGGTAAATATAGCATGTAATTAGATTATGGAGCCCAGTGTGGTGCCCTGATCTGTGCTAGGCTGATCAGAACAGAGCTGTGAGTTTGGATCCTGTCCAGGGAGAAAAAGTACCCTTATTTCTGTTATCATTGGACTGGGAGATAATGATGACAATGGTCTGTTTTCTGGAGACAACAGACAACAACAACTCCGACTGGGGTTGGCCTCTTTTACTGTAACCACCCCTCTTTCCAAGATTTACAAGTTGGCCCACCAAAAATCTGAAATAACATTCGTTTTATTCCAATAATTAACATTTGATACCATGTTGTCCTATATTTGGCCCAGCTTACTCCTAAATGTCCTGTAGCATCACTTCTTCTTTCACTCTCTCGTACAATGAAGTGATGTAAAACAATCTCCCGCTAACATGACTGTACAGCACGGTGGAGTTGAAAACAGGGCGTGTGAGGCAAGACTCATGTCCAAAAAATTCAAGGAGAGGTCGGCCACAGAATCTGATCACTTCCAGCCTCAGACAACACACTCACTAACACACACACGTGTAAGACTTGATCTCGACACCCTTATGAGCCTCATCAGCGCCACTCCAATACTCCTTCTCCTCATCATCATCAGTTACTTTCACATCCTGTGTATCCTTACAGGCCCCGGCGGCCATCGCAGGTCATCAGCGGTTAATCTCCTCCACATTTTCGTTGCTGCGCAGACGTCTCTGTCACGACCCATGGGAGTGGCGACTCACACCATCCGTGACCTACCCGTACAATGTGTGTTTTGTCTGGGCCACACCATCAGAGGTATTCTCCATGCATTCCAGCCCTCCGTGTGGTCGAGAGGGGGAGAGCCTCTGCTGCAGGAGACAAATTAATATCCACTCCATTTTTTCCCCTCACGCCCTTCATTCACCCCTCCTCAAAATACGTCCCCCTCTCTGGCGCAACGAGGCACCTGCCTCACAGCTGTCCACCCTAAACCCCCATACATGAACTAAAAAGTTGTTTTTCTTTTAATCATTACATCATTTTTATATTTCTTAATGAAATGACCCAATTATTTCCTTCTCAAAATTTTCCAGCATATTTTTCCACTTTGCATCTGAAACATCTATCTTTCACTTTGCCTTGTTTTTTAAATTCTACTTCTTTTCTTATCCACTTTTATTTTCTCCATCCTCTTAATCTTTTCCTTGAGTGTCTTCCAACCCTGAGGACGCCAAATTTCAAATACAACATTTTAAATATGGCATTATTAAAATGGTATCACCTACATTTCAAAAGTTAAAAAAGAATGTGTTATGTTATGTTTTTAAGCCCTTTTTGTGTTAAGCAGAGGAGATGACACTGTTAATATTGCACATTACACTGGCATTGTTTCAGTACCAAAACTTTGACAATGTATTTGTGCAATTTAACCATTGAGAAAGATTTTCCATCTTTTATTAGTAATCAAAACGCAAGGGTATATGTGATACTGACTGACTAAAATTTGGATGTTTTTTGCCATGGTATCAAAACTATTGTTGGCAAAATAATGGGTTAATTTTGATTAATCAATCACACAAAAACAGTACGATAAATAGAATTTAATGCAAACTAACTGCGTTGACATCATCGATTGCTCTTTTCAACAACCGTCCACCGTAGGTTGTAAACATGATGAAAAAATAGCCAAACTTTTTATCATGTTTTTTGATTTTTATCATATTTTACATCTAAGAGTTACGCACCATCCAGGACTGATCAATATGACAGCCTCTCTATCTCAACTACCCTGCCTGTGTTTGTGTGTGAATCTCCAGCAGGCAAGCAGACTCACAGACAAGCATGTTCACCCTCATGCAGAGACGTGCTGCAGTACTATGTCCAAAAGCTCTGAATTCATCTTCTGATGTTTAAAATCTCCAAAAAAGGTCTGATGCTGCTCAAAAGCATGTTCTAAACAGATTTTTCATGACCTCACTAACAAGAAGCTCGTTCGTGAGGAAAAACATCCTAAAAGTAATGAAGCGACAATGAAGAGGCAGAGACACAGAAAGAGGAGGCAGTCTTGTGCAGATGGAGAGCAAAAGCACAGGCAATGTGTGTTGGAGGGAAAAGGGTGATGTTGACAGAGTAACAGATCAGATACAGTAAATTGTGAATAAACTATTAGTGATGTGAAGAGCAGAGTAAAACATAGAAACAAATGCATCATTCATACATAAATTTGTATCTATAATCGATTACAAACACAATAATACAGTAAATCTACCTGTAATCCAGTCCTGCTCTTATCATCCATATTTGTGATTGATTGTGATTAATTATTTACAAAACCTGCAATTAATTTGATTGGTTTTAAAAAACTGCTTGACAGCACTATTTAAAACAGATATTGATATTATTTGGTTTTTACTCTGGGAAAAATATAACGGGCATGATACTGGTATCAGCAGATGTTAGCTTGAAAAGTTAATCATCAGTCAACAGATCTGAAAGTTTCTGCTAATACATACAGCCTATAATTCAGCGGTAATATTGGCCCTTTAACCAACAGACATGTCAGATGACATCTTGTTCTTTGTCCATCCTTGTATTTTAAGGTGTTTTTAAGGACTGAAGTAAGTTTTTTTTCTTGTTCATCCTGAAACATTTTTAATGACGACCATTTTAAGTCTGAATTTCATTTAAATAAAGGAACCAGTATCAGTTAAAATCAATTTGTAAATATCAGCATATCGGATACTGGCAAAAAAAGAAAAATCTGCATTATAATTATTTAGTTTTTTATATCAAAGGTTAAAACTGAACAATCACTACTATTCACGACTGTCATGCTGCTGCCTATGTGACAGTAATAAAAGTGGGCAATACCCGTAGGAAGCGCTGATAAATCTCCCACATCTGGTTGTGATCACATATCAGATGATAGCATAACTCCTCAGAAATACCAGGCGGGGCAAGTATTGCTTTCTCTGAAAGTCTCAGAGGGTAATGTATGCATCCTCTGGGCTTTAAACCCTTCAGATCCAATGGGGCTCTACTCATGATTCAGACTGCTGACACTGAACGTCCATCAAGACGCTTCACCTTAAAATATTTCCACTGCTATTGTGCATACAATGGCACATACAAGAGGGAACTCCCAGAGCTCTCTCATGATTAGATTATCTGTATGACTATGTGATCTGAGGCATTACTGTCCTTTTTAGCTTGTGTTTACATTAGTTCAGTGGCATTCTTTAATAAAGAGGATCGCTGAGCCTTAAAGCAGGAAGCTGTGTTACTACAGTTTTGTGTAAACACAGTGAAGTGGAGGTGTGGAGAAAGGTATTGCTTTCATTTAAAAACCTAGGATATACAAAACTTGAACAAATGTATAAATGTGGAAAACATGAAGCAATCAATTTGCAAAAAAATAAAAAAAACATATATGTTGATAGAGCTGCACAAACCTTTCTCTCACTTATCCAATAATCCATGAATGAAGTGAGGAAAATTTCCTACGCCCCAAAACTGGACAGATTCATGACAAGGGGGCCCAGAGAAACTCCAGATATCCCTGCTCGACACCACCCACAGTGTTATGTGAAGACAAAGCGTGAAATAGAGGGAGACGAAGGAAGTGGAGGAGAGCGAACAGAGAAAAGAAAAGAGGTGGAGAACAGTTGTGGGTGGGTGGGGGGGTCCTGACTGTGCTGTCAATCGAAGCTGGCCAGGGAACGAAAGGGAGCTCAGAGGGCCCAACAACAGCTGCAGGAGCCTCTTACTCACTCTCACATAGATGTGTAGCAGGGCCTCCTGCAACTTCATTGGTGAGACAGAGCAAACATGCGATGCCAGATGACTCAGTTTTTTCCACCAAGAGGCCAGAAAACTAAATGTGGAAGTTATTTTAACATGGTTTGTAAGTTTATGTCTGTTTATGTCCATTTAAATGCTTCAATAAGTTTTGAGCTTCACAACTGTAGAATTCATGTAGCTTAATTACATTCAAATTAGATAGGGAAGGCGTCAATCATGTCAAATACTTAATGTGTCCGATGGACATAAGGAAAGTAAAGTGTATATATATCTTATTGATTTATTCATTTATATGGGCCTATTTGTTTTGAAAAGGGAAAAGTTTCTATTCATGAACAAAAACATGTAAAAAAAAAACCATTCCAGATTAAAGCCATCTGTTAACTTCTATCTGAAGTCCCCCAGCTTGTTGATGACACAAATGCACCTAACAAAACAGAGCTATCCAAACAACAAGCAGAAACAAAAACACATCATCTTTCCTCTAGCTGACTAGAACAAAGACATACAACCCTACAAAAGGTGGAGGTGCAGTTCTGTGCAAAATAGCCCAGAAATTAAACTACCATTAAGTTAAAGAGCACAAGGTGCTCAGGAGGCAAAAGGTACAGTGTTGCTAGTGCATTATCATAGTAAAGAGCAGGTAAAAACAGCACCACTTTTGTCTTGACATTGACGGCTGAAGTGCCAATGTGCTTTGGTGTCTATCTTCTTAACTTGCAGGTATGGAAAGTCTAACAAATATCTGATTTTATAGTACAAAAATCTTTATCCTGGATAGTGGTGGGACAAAATACTGTTGCAGAAATATACCATGACCCTGACTTGTGTAATACCATTATCCTTTCGCTGGGGCCTGATACAGATATTTTAACTCAAAAAAGATAACAGCACTCTCAACAGATTTTTACAGTTTGACTCACTGCCTCACTACTTAATGGATTCTGATTAGGGGTGTAACAAAATATTGATACACTGATATCACGATATTTCACGGCGCAATACTGTATCGAGATTTTGAAATGCAGTATCGATAATTTTTTAGTTAATATTTTACTTTGTTGATGCGGTATTTTGTGGTGTAATTTCACCCCCTGACCACTAGTTGGCGGCAGGCACCTCCAGCTGGCAGCAAGCAGCTGACTGTTCCCTCTTCCCCTCTGCATACACAACGAGATCACGTGAGACTTCCAGTCTCAGCGAGCTGGTTTACTCATGCAACCATAAAAACAGTCAAGAATTTGTTTTATTTGAAAGGATCTGCACCGTGTAGTGAACGTTAGTAATGACGACTTCTGTAATATGAGCAAAACACTGGCCCATCATGTCATGTCCTCACAACACAGTCCATCAGTCCTTAAAGCTGGACATGAGGATCAGCTTGTGTCCCATAGTCTTCCTCCACAAGCACCTTGTCATTATGTAAAGACATACAAACTAAAATACCATGAAATATAAAAGATTTGAGTACGTTTACTCTAAATTGATTTATTTCTCCAATTTTCTCATAAAAATCCTGAAAGCATGTTAATTCACTACAACAAATGGGAAAAATCCTCATCTTCAGATAGCGTGCAGGACCATATATTTTATAATACACTATATATTTTTTATTTATATACTATACACATAATTTTAATCAATTTTTTTGTTAATAGATTCATTCTGTTAAAATCCATATTAACTTAAAATTGCATAGTTGTTTATATATATACATAAAACACACAGACGTATACATACAAATACATAAAAATATCGCAATATATCGCCCTGCTCATAGTATTGCTATATAACGATATCGGCACCCCTGCATCGGGATACGTATCGTATCGCCAGATTCTTGCCAATACACACCCCTAATTCTGATCACAGTGCTTATGGTATGAATGAGGGTAACATGATCAGAAGTTAACTGGCCATAGATGCTGGACAGCGAAAAGAAGCTAAAGAGGGAAACTGAATTATTTAGGGGTGCACAATATTATCTGCATGATATCACTATTAGCAATTTTTAGCTTAAAACTTAACTTTTGATCCTCATATGAAACTTTGTTAGCACTTTATTTTAGTGGACCCTAATTTTCTAGGAATTTTATAATAAATGGTTATTCTGTAATTAAGTACAGTATTTATCTCCTAATAATGTGTTATTCATCAAGTAATTCTTTGTAAAATTTAGCAATTCTCTGGTAATAAGGTGGCAATTTCTGAAGATAACAGTTTTCTGCATAAGTTGCTTGATAATTCCCAGGCAGTTTCTTTATTTTGGCCTACTAAATTAAAGTAAGTCCTTCCTGAATAATTTTTAAGTAAATCTTAGGTTTAGGGTATAGCCATGCAATATACTGATCGTACATATCGGCAGTACAAATCATATATCAGCCTGAATTATAAAACATACAAGTGAACTGTCAAGTAAAGATGGAGCATGAAACTACCAGAATGTCTACATTCATGCCCCTATCTCAGTTCTTAGTGACTTCGCTTTTCTTTGTACAGTAGACACCTGCTTGTTTTTTTTTCTTTTACAATAAAAGAGTGTATATATTGGTATCAGCTAAAATGAGTTTAGAAATATCATCATATCAGATATTGACAAAAATCCAACATTATGCATCCCTAGAGACATTTCATCACTGTGACTGATGATTATGATAATGAAACCTTAATATAAAATATCAAATTACTGTTGTACAGTACATTTTGTGATACTGTCTATTCCAAATATAAATATGATTCTAAAAATAACAAATACTTTTTCACCAATATTGAAACAGTCTAGCGACTGATTATTCTACAGATTTCAGCTCCAGAACCTGATTAATAGCTAATCCTTATGCCATATCCCAAACTTGAGGATGGGACAGTACATGTTACAGTATAAATTCAACATAAGTCCTTTCTGGTTTTATGAAGTGCAGTTGAATCCTGCCATTTAGTACAAAATCCAGATCAGTCCATCAGTTTTTTTTACCTTACTTCACTGCATCAGGCGGGCTGAAGGAGTTTGGAGAGAGAAAAAAATCATCAAATCAAACAAACTGCCAAGCGCTGTAAGCCAGACCAACACCCCACTGTGCCGCGGTTAGACTGATTAATTGTGAAAGTGTGAGAGATTAAAGGAGGCACATCCCAGGGTTGCTGCTAATGGATTCAATATTCATGAAGCCCTAATAAGCAGGAGGAAGGCATGAGGGATCCAATTTATCCAGAAGTCTGTTTTTACACTGGTGGAAAAATATTATGGCGAGATGTGGAAAAATCCCATAATCATTTATACACTCTGCCACCATATTCTCCTCATCTTCACCACAATGAGCAGCAGCAAACAGAAAACTACAAGCAAAAGATTGTAATAAATGTTTGTTATTTTTACTCACCTGAAGGCTCCTCTGTACTGCTGGACGGGGTTGTAGGAGGTGCAATAGGAATCTCTACTCCCAGAGAAAAAACAACATAAAGACAAGGAATTATCAGTTTCATTATGATGCTATAAGAAGGCATAACAACAAAACATTTCAAAGAAATAAAAAAAAGGAATCACTGGCGAGGACATGAGCTGCCAAAAGGTGTCTGATTTTTTTCAACAGACAAGATTTTATTTAAAACTGTAAATGCACAGATGATATACTTGTCATAAAGTTGGAAATTTATTAAATACATCACTGCAAATGAGTATGATGTGTTATTAATTTGAAAATATGGAAAAATCAGAAAAAATATTTTTGGTTTGAAGGCTCTTACTGGTGTTTCTTCTTCATTTTAGTGTTAGTTCTCTTTCTTATCTATTAAGGGCCAGCAAAAGCCATTATCCACTTTGACTTATGTGTGAAACAAACACTACCATTAATTAAGCATTCCTTGTTATTTCTCATCAACTGTCAAAGCTGCTTATGCTTTTAAGTGCAACTGATGGGTTGACCTACAATGGCATTTCTTATATTTTTTTGTGTTAGAGAGCAACCAAAGCAAAAGCCTAATGCCTAAGCAGTTAGGTTGTCTGAGCTCAACAGTTTAAGAGTGGTTAACATTTTAAAAATTGTGCAGATGCTATGATGTTCAGGGACTAAAGCCCCATGAAATATAAAATGCAAAGACTTCACGGTTCAAAAAGAGGCTATGGGTCAATAGTGTAGGTTTTGAGGCCCTAAACAAACATATAAGAGCAGCAGAGGAGTTGACTTGAAAAGGCTTTTTGATTATTTTGCATGTTAGAAAGCAGCCTGGGGAGAAAGCATCGACTGAAGCAGGGGTGTTGTTTGCATATAAATAAAAAAGGGGGTTGAATCAATAGCTGCTGGGCTCATATTTTTTTTATATTTTTTATTATGTATTATTTTTACTAAAATGCCCTGATTTTAACTTTATGAAGCACTTTGGTTTCACTGTATGAATGGTACGCCATATGTAAACTTGCTTTGCCTCATATTGCCTATAACAGCATAACGGTAGATTTTCCTCCAGTACTGACATCATAATATTCTTATTAATAGTTAAGTCTCCAAGATCAGCAGTGATTTTGCCCTGTTCTCAATCTTATGTACATCTTGTCAAAAGTCTAAACATGATTTTTTTTTTTTTAATTATTAAACAATTTGAAATATCTATTGTGGATCTGCTTGCTCTTCAGTTTCTACAGTACCTATTCCTTTCATGAATCATCCATCATTTGGATGTTTTTTTCCTTCCCTTCATCCTCTCCTGTTGCGGTGGAAAAACTACAAGAGCAGTGTGATCATCCAAAGACTTGATTCTCTCAGCCCTCCTTCATACTCTGTGGGTAGGAAGTTGACGCTCAGAGAAGCCATGCGTGAAGAACTGCAGCCTTATCTCCAAAGGAGCAGGATGGCAACAGAAGATAAAATACACATAATGCCTTTTTGTTACTGTGGGCAGAAAGGGGCTCATCAAAAAAGGGGGAATACAAGGACAAAAGGTAAAACCACAGAGATGAATCAGACACATGCAAAGAAAAGAGGTGCACAACAGTGGTGGTTTCAGCTGTGCAGAGGGGAGCACTGCGTGTGTGTTTGAGGAAAAACAGAAAGAATCAAGTCTTTTGATCGAATAAAAATCAGATTTTCTCAGCTGAGCAAACCTGCTCCCTACTTTCTGAATGCACACATTTATGGTGCGATAAAATCAGGATCTTGGAATGATATGTACACCTTGTGGGCATAATGAAGCCCTCTCCCATGACAAATTGGTCTATATAGTGACAAGAAAAACATTTACTGCCATAACAATGGCGCCTATAGCCCAGAGGTTGCTTTGCTGATGTTGGTGTGGATCAGAATCTCCCATGAGTATTCAGTCGCCACGAGTGCCAGTTTAAATGACGAGTCTGTTTCTCATTATGCTGCAGTGTAGATTTACTCCTGACAGTGCTGGAAGGTACACATATCACAGATAAAGCCAAATGAGAGCTGGCTATCACTAAATCTGAGACGGCTGTTAAAGATTAAACCTGATTATAATGTGATTATCAGGGGGAACTTTATTTACATCTCACAGTGATCAGTACTTTGTACCTCCGCTTTTTCTAACATTCCCACGCACCAAAGATATCTGATAATTACATTTATTTGATTCCTTTACAGTATCTCAGCCATGCATTTTCATGTT
This sequence comes from Cheilinus undulatus, assembly GCF_018320785.1. Classification (NCBI taxonomy): domain Eukaryota; kingdom Metazoa; phylum Chordata; class Actinopteri; order Labriformes; family Labridae; genus Cheilinus; species Cheilinus undulatus. Next base: position 26,248,408 of record NC_054868.1, on the reverse strand, counting down.
AAGGTCTATGCCTCATGAGTGTTTAATTCCTAGAATCGCATTACAATAGTAATAGCTGATTAAAATTTGTTTTTCTCATGAGACAAATAAAATATTGGAGAATGATCATTCTCTGCTGCTTTAAGTCATCAGCCATCCCTAGGTAAAATTTCCTCTCTCCATTATTTTGACCACAATAAAAGAGAACGTTTGACTCATAAATGATGATTGGATGCTGGGAACAAGATCAGTAATTTCAAACAATCCAAAGCTTTCCACCAAGACACTTTTGGGGTTAAGAAACGCTGGTGTTAACAGCTCTGGGTCTTTACTCAGATTTATGAGGACAAAGAAGCCGAGGAAAGCTGCTCTGCCATAACCTTGAGGTTCAGTTTAATGGTGTGTTTATTTAAGCTAGCAGATTTACTGGTCAGAAAACCAACACTGAGTGCTTGTCTGGAGAAAAGGATGAGAGGGTTTAAGCTGTGTAGGAGTGTCTACTCTTACATTGTGTGTTTTTGTGTTCAACGTGTGTGATTTTGATTATGCGTGTTTGAGAGATTGTTGTGTCTTGTGTGTCCCTTTGTGGTAAAGACTGGGTCCACATACTTATGCAGGGGGCAATGGGCGAGCGGCTCTGCTGGTAGCCTTTAGCGCAGCGGTTGCACGTGATACCAGTCACGCCGTCTTTACAGGGACATTGTCCTGTGGTTTGGTTACAGGTTTTGCCAGCAGCACCCACGGGATGGCAATCACATGCTGTGAGGAAACAGAGGAAGAAAGAGAGGCACAGTGAGTGGTCACACACACACATAGACACACATGTGGGGAGATACAAACAAATACTATCTACAGAGAGAGGGTGGGTACACAGTAGCAAAGATAGCAGTGGTGGCAAAAATTCACCATGTTCACACAGCATCCATTTTTGAATAACATCACTCTAAAGGTGGGAAGCTTGAATGCTGCAAAAATGTATACTACGATGTACCACAGGCTACAGTTCAAGCTGAAACAACAATAAAGATTCACTACTGACAGTGATATCACCTTTATTATCATCTTTTTTTTACTGTTGGCAAGAAAGTAATGTCCTTCATAGTGTATGATAAAGAAATGCTCAACTGTGAAAGGATTGTGAGGATTAAATATAAGAATTTAATTTACTAACTAACATTAGCTTTAGCTAAGAATTCACACTGCTCTCATGAAGCTATTCCCTAGCTAGGAACCACTTCCTCACTAATGTTTATATTTCAGGTGAGAATAAAGGGCCAGCTACGATTCCTGATGCACAATTTAGCTAAGAAGCTAATAAGTGGTTTTGCTAAAACTACTTCCTAGCTAATGCCAATACTTAAGCAAGAATAAAGCAAGATTTTAGCAAAGAAGTAGTTTAGCTAGTAACTACTTTCTCGCTTAGGTTTAGCGAAATTTTAGCCAGAAAGCTTGAAAGTTGATAAACTAGAAACTGCTTCTTAGCTAATGTTTCTATTTTTAGCAAGAATACAGCTAAATTTTAGCTAAGAAGCTAAGAAGTGGTTAGGCTAGACACTACTTCCTATCTTCTGTTTATATTTAGCAAGAACAGAGCAAAATTTTAGCTAAGAAGCTAGGAATTACTTTTGCTACAAACTACGTCCTAGTTAATGTTTATATTCTAGCGAGAACACAGACAAATTTAAACAGAAAGTGGTTTAACTAGAATCTTCCTAGCTAGTGTTTATATTTTAGCAAGAAAATAACAACATTTTAGCTAATAAGCACGTGGTTTAGCTAGAGACCACTTTTCAGCTAAAATTATCATTTACAATGAATTTCTCATTTACATTTATACTACTAACCACTTGTTTGCAAAATATTAACTAGGAAGTGGTTGATTATTAGGCTAAGTTTGCTGTTTTGTAAAAGCAGCTAATGGGTAATCAAAGTTGTTGTAAATTAAAATATTGCCAGATGAAACTCCAATTTATAACCATATTTTTATTTTTCCAGTGCTTATCAATTAAAAACAGCATTGAATGTGAAGAGTTTGGCAGATTTCCCAAGTTTTTAAATAATGTTCAACCATGAAATTAGCTTAACAACATTGTTACAGCACTTTAAGCTTTCATCCCCTAGTGTTACGTTGTAGGAAAATGGCCACTGTGTGAAAACAGTCAACAACAAAGTGGTGATAGGCAGGTGGAGGTGTGCACAGAAAGGTCGAACATATTCACATCCGAGGAGCACTTGTTGTGAGGCAAGTGTGGCGTTGACACTTAAACAGCAAGAGAGGAGACATTTTCTGTCATTTTGACATTGTTTGCTAATTAGCTTATCAGCATTAATCAATCACATACCGTCATAGGAAGCTGCTAACATGAAGTTTCAGCATAATCACAAATGCCTGTGTGTGTAAGTGCTTTCTGTGTGTTGAGTGTGGCTCATTGGCCTTGGAGGGTGAGCCTTCTGTGGGACAGCAGTTGTGTGTGTGAGGTTAAGACAAAGGGTTGTGCATGTTTTCCAAATGATAAAATAATGAAGGATAATCCTAATTGCCTGTTTTTGATTTCTGCTGGGCTTTGAACACAAGCCCAAAACGTCTGTCACACTTCCTCCCGAACTGGGGGGTCTATTGAACACATGTGCCTTAGGAATGTAATAATTTTCCAATCGCTCTCCCCCAGAATCCAAGCCCTTAATTTATTTCACAGCCAAACCAGTCAGGTTGGAAATCATTGTTGAATAATCGTTGTCGGAGAGTTGTTTCTTTTCATCTATTTTTGGACAGAAATAGTAGTGAAGAGAGGTGGTTGAATTGATAGTCTTCCTAACAGCCAGTTCTCTAAATCCTAACGGTCGAATCCAGACTAGAGCGGTCTTGATAATTTATCATCAATTTCCACTTCTTCACTCAAAAGATCTACAAAGCCAAAATCAGTGTTTGTCAGCAAACTCTCACCACTTTATTCCTCACACCATGACTGATATATATTCTGTTTATTTTCCAGCAGTGATGCCGACATTCAGCCTCATTGGCTGCCCCGCCCTGAAGATTATTTTCTGCCTTGTGTCACTTGTCAGTCTGAAAGCCTTCAAAGGAAAAGCTGAATTATGTGCTTTGAGGTTTGTAGGGTATTTAGTGGTTTGGCTTGTTTTGTTTTTAACCACACAGACTGTTGAGCCCACAGTGAAAAATAACAGCCTCAAAAGAATCCGTTCATATCGGCTCATTGCATCCAAATGAGAGTTTAATGTGTTTAAATGTCACAGTTAATTTTGATGAATAGTGGATATGGATATAATCAAAATACAGGTTTCAAATGTGCATTAATTAAATATATTAAGCATTTTAATGTGACAGTCTAAACAGATGTTTTTTAGAAAAGAAACCTCTTTAGGATTTACCTTGCACTCTTGGGAACAACATCATTACCATTTTGTGAGATATTTTGTCATGTAAAGAAAATAAACACATATCCATCATAATATTAAGTTTGAAAAGTATTCACCTCTCAGATATTTTACCTGTTTTTTTTAATAATTTGTTTTTTTTCTGACAAAAAAACACCTTAATGTCAAAGTGAAAATAGATTTCTACAATGTAATGTCAATTAAAAAGTTAAGTGTTAATCTTAACTCCTTTTAAAGTGACCGACCTAATTCAACAAAAGTCTAGCCAACTGGTGCTAGTAGTTGCACAACTAGTGAAACTGGGATCAACTGAGTTCAGTGAATGTGTCTCAAATGACTAGTATAAAGACACCTATGTCTGGAAGCTCCAGTCACTGGTTAATCACAATTCCTGGCTACCATTATACCATGAAGACAAAAGAACATTTCAAGCAACTAAGAAAAAAGGTTATTGAAAAGTATAAGTCAGGGGATGGATACAAAAACAATTTCCAAGGCACTGAGCATCTCCCAGTGTTCAGTTAAATCCATCAACAAGAAATGGAAGGACTATGGCACATGTGTAAATTTGCTTAGATCAGGCCATCCTCACAAACTGAGACACCTATGATTACTCTGAAAGAGTCACAAGCGTCAGCAGCTGATGGGAGAAACTCTACATACATCAACTGTTGCCTGGGTTCTTCACCAGTCAAAGCTTTATAGGAGAGTGGCAAAGAGAAAACCACTGTTGAAGAAAACATGCGAGGCATGTGGGAGACTCCATGGTCAAGTTGAAGAAAGATCTTTGGCCTATGAGACCAAAACGGTGCTATGTTTGGCAGACACCAAACTCTGCACATGACCACTGTGAAGCACAGTGGTTGCAGCATCATGCTGTGGAGATGCTTCTCAGCAGCTGGCCCTGGAAGGCTCATAAAGGTAGAGGGTAAAATGAATGCTGCAAAATACAGATAAAGAAAACCTTTAAGAAGGTGAATGTTCTGGAGTGGCTGAGTCAAAGCTCAGATCCTCAATCCAAAAGAGAATTTGCGGCTGGATTTGAAAAGGCCTGTTCACACCCCATTCCCTTGCAATCTGACAGAGCTTTAGCAGTCCTGCAAAGAAGAAGGGAGTAAAATTGCAGTGTCCAGATGAGCAAGCTTGATACCTATCCACACAGACTCAGTGCTGTGATTGCAGCCAAAGGTTAATCTACTAAATACTGAAATGGTGGGGGCGAACATTGATGCAGTCACTTATTTCACTTTACTTATTTTTATTTAATTGACTCTACTCTGTAGAAATCTTTTTTCACTTTGACACTAAAGAGGTTTTTTTTTGTTTTGTTTTGTTTTGTTTTTTTTTTCTCAAAAAAGCAAAACTATACTGACCATGACTGACTTATGAAATCAATTAAACTACTTTTTATAGGTATTGTATACACCTAGATCAGCTGAGAACCGGCCTAGGTGTTCTTAACAGAATTCACACCAGACTTTGACCTGGGAGTCAAACAGCATAAATGCACTGAAAAAATGACAAGTGTTGGCGCGAGAAAACCAAAACTTTGGGCTGATGAGGAGACGTGTGTCACACCTATAAAGTGTAGAGCGTGGTAGAGTTGTCCATGTTTTCACCATTCTCCATACAATCAGTTCTGCCTCTTGTTTTCTTGTATGTGAATTGTTTGGTTTATGATGTAATAATCAAGCAGATGTAAGCCCACTAGTGAATGACTGAAAGGGGGGATTCTGCCACATACCATAGCAGCACTATACATCTGTCAATAAATGGATTCTCCTTTAGAGTATTCCAGTTAAATTACTAAAACAAGCTGTCGCTATAGCTCGAATGAACTGTGCATGCACACATACTGAGTTTTGAGGTTTGTGGGGGTCTTTCAAGAAGAAGCAATAGTAGCTTTATTTGTTGTTCTATTTTGAATTGAATTAAATCCACTGAATTAGTAGGTTGAGTAGATATGATTAGTGCAGATGGAAATGGAGAATAGGTGATAGTCAGACATGTGTGCACATATACCTAATGCCAGACCTTTAGAAGTTAGTGCCCCCATGTCAGGCCAGCAGTCATTGGATACCACACATGCCTCTGCCTTTCTCCACTCACACACTAACACTCTTCACCTTTATCTCTATTGCCTGTTTCCCGTGGTTCAGCTCCTGTTGCTGCTCTTATCTCTGCAGTGTAAGTGCGTGTGTGAAAGCTGCTGCTGTTCAGACCACTTATCAGACTAAGAGAGACCTTCTTTTAAGTGTGTGTATCTATTAGTACCTTTATCAGACCAATCAGTCACCGCTTTCATTGCTTAGTTGTGTCTAGCTGAGAGGGAGGAACAGCACACACACACAAACAAATGCACACGCATGGTCTCAGGAAGCCCAATAAACAGCGTGGAGGCCGGTGCAGCACGTCTTCAGGCCTGTAAATTTTGCAGCATGTCAGAGGAGTCCGGGGCTCAGGAGGGCAAAGAGGGGTTTCTGGTTGGAGCTTCAGAGAGTTCAGTTTATAATTTTAAGAGCCTTTGCCTGGTAACCACAGCCCTGAGACTAAAGCCTGCCAGTAAATCAAGGTGCACAGCAGCACATGGTCTACAGGTGGGAAACTCCGAAAGCCCTCTCCTCTTCTACAGTTTTCCCTCCTCTTTGACTTAAAGGCTGACTGAGTCTGACCCGCTGTCATGCTGGATGACAAATAGTCCGACTATGTGGCTGTATGACCCACCTGTTGGGTGAAGGGCTGAGTCACTGTGGAGAGTGTGAGTGAGAGGCTCTGGTTTAAGTGCGTGTCCACTTAGCGGTTAAGTGGCTACTACAGATGTCTCAGAAAGATACGGGGACAGAAGAAGACGAGGAAAGGCTGGTTTAGTCTCAAGGAGAAAATCAAGGAGTTAATTAGAATTGTAAGTGTGGTTGTTTTCTTATATCTTAAACTTTAATACATCTTATATATTTGTCATGCTCCTGGATGAGGATGGAGAACACAGAGAAAAAACTCTCAGAGCATAAAATATTCTTGGTTAATGTGAAGGGTGGAGAGCTTTCTCAAAGGCGGGCCACAGCCTGAGATTGCACAATGTGAGAATTTTCAACTCTGCCAATCGTTTACCATAATGCTGCCGTTTGAAGTCTGAACCCCCCCTCATTGGTTTGTGTGTTCTGTGCCAATAAGAATAATTTGTTGGCCCTGAAGTGAAGCCTGAGTCTGTGTTCCATTATAATTAGGTTTCTGCTCCTCCACATGTATCTTTGGAGAGCAGAAAGAGATGGTGTTATTGGGTTGTTCCAGTGAGCATAGCAGCTCTCTAAAAGACGGGTTGCCTAATAGAGAGGGCTTTATTTGTTGTGTTGTTTAGGGACTCATAGATACAATTAATGAGTTTAAATTGGTCAAAAGTCTGTTTTTTGTTTTTCTTTAGGCAAAAAAGCTCAACGTCAGAGTGTTCATTTTGAGCAATGATAGCTGGGTGCATATTTCTACACACGTGTCCTGTTCATAGTGAAAACTTACCAGTATGAGCATGCCAAATGGTGGCAGAACCAGATTTTTCTCTGGGGTATAGTTTGGGCTAGTCCAGAATTTAACCTGGAGTATAGCTTGACTAAATCTTACACCTCAAATCCACAATTTACTCCATGTGTTTTGAATAACTAAGCAGATATTTCAACGTACACAGTTTTACCATTATGATTTAAACATTTTGGGATAGCCCAGACTACAGTAAGGTTTCCTTACACAAGTGTTTATGCGCATTTTGAATTTGCGTTAAAAACAAATAAAGAAAACCATTAAATATTGAAAAATGGTTTCTCTGTTTGGAGAAGGTGAAATTTTGGAATATAAATAATAAGAAAGTGCAACTATTTGCAGTGGAATAACATTGAGCAAACAAATAATGGTGTCTCTTGATAATCATGCTTATGCAAGCGCCAGAGGTGTCCCAAGAACCCATCCAAGAGCACACAGGTTTAGAAGAGTTACTAAAAACTTTTCATTTCCATTGATAAAATCCTCCTCTGTTCTTATCTTTTTATTTTTATTTTATTTTATTCTTTAACTTTATTAGCCTTTAAATATTGGTTACAACAAAGCCTAAACATTTGCACTTCTGACATGGCAAAAGGCTGATCAGTATTCAGGTTTGTGGGGTGCTGACTGTTAGATTTTAAAGACCAGCCCCTGACACAAAAAGAAGTCAAAAGCTAGATTTATGTGAACAAAGAAACAGTATTTTCAGATCCAAATAGAAAAACACTTTATCTGCAACCAAACTGTGTCAGCGGAGGATACATCTAGATGAAAAAAGCATTTTTTTTTAAACTTGTTGTTCCAACTGAATCAGACCATCCCTCAAATGAAGCCTAATTTCTCTCTTTATGCAAAACATGTTTCTCATCTTCCCACTGACCGATGTAATTATATGATTGTTGATGTTCAGTTTCCGATGTGGACGCCTGCATTCCATCAATCAGCCACAGAAACCGACCTACTCAAGCCTGATTTGATCAAATCTGCATGGAGGAATAATCAAAAGCACAGCACTTGTTTGGAAAAGACCTCTCATGTTGTTATCATTGTCATCCAGTGTAGTGTAGATAGCATTTCAGGGTTTCTTAAAGGAATCACTAATGTTTAACTTTTAAATACAGTTCAGAGCAGCCTTTAAAGTCAGTGAAAACAGCTGCTCAAACTATGCTGAGTTATCACTTTAGAGCCACAATTTTATCTCAGTTAGATGTCAGAGGTGTTCAAAGACCACCCAAAGTGCAGCATCTCTTTGTCTTGCTATCACAGTATATCTCTTTCAAATACACTGTGTTGTTTTATTCAGAGGTTTCAAACTGTTAAGCATACAAACAAGGGCTGCTTGAAACCGTGCTATGTGTTTACACTCTCTAAATGAGGGGTAAAGTTATAAATGTAAGACTGTAAATGAGACAGCTGTGCCCAGCTCACCCTGCAGAGGATAAGCTGCTGCTCTTTTAATGGCCTCCTATGGAAATGAGCGGATATTGTTACGCATATAAAAGCAAACTCTTGTGCTCCTCGACCTGCTCACACTCCTACATTCTCTGTCCTTGAGTTCAATAAATAACCAAACCTCTTCATTACTGTCACTTTGGTGCGGTGCTCATGCCACTTGAGAAACGGACAGGAATTAGTTCTGCGGTTTGAGTTTCATTGAATTATCTTGAGTTATGATGTGGTCGATTTGGCAGGGAATGACTTTGACATAGGTGTTTGACAGAGGGGGAAAATCTGTGTGGTAAGTTTATCAACAGAAATTGAGTGAGCATGCCATACAGTTACATTTTTAAAGCTCTCATCTGTAACTTTCCAAATGTAGTCAACAAAAATGTTTTAATTGGCCAAAGCGAGAGTTCATGCTTTGTATCATCTGTCAGCTTGGGGTAATTACCACACATCCTTTATTGTAGGTCTGCTTTGATGTAACTGAACACCTTAGTAGAGCTCGGACAATGTTTGCTTATAATTACACAAGGCTGGGAGAGGTGAGAGGTGCACAAACTCTGGCAAATTTCATGGATTAAATTGAACAAAACGGTTTGGGTAAGCTGACAATGTTATAAATAATGATGAAATGTGTTTATGTTTGAGTGTGGTGAAAGGTACTGCAGAATGAGAAGGAGTCAGGAGTGAGTTTGAAGTGTGAGATGATTTGGAGACTCTGATGTAATGAGGATATGGCATGACTGTACTCATGCTATGAGCCCATCAGGCTGTGAATACCTTCTTTTAAATATAATAATGCTCATGAAACTTACAGTAAAATCCCTTTAAAGATGAAAGAGCTCACTCCCATGTGTTTAAAATAAACTGTACATGTCAATGTTGATGTAAAGTATAGAAAATGACATTATGTTCAAATAATTAGAGCTTTAACTGATGCATATTTGATCAGTTGATTTATCTGTAAATTATTACTCATTATATTTTATTGTGCAAATCTTCACTTAGGGAAATTAAAAGCAGAAAATGTTAAACTTTTCTCCTTTCTGAACTAAGATCAAATGAACTGAATTTCAAAAGTGGAAAAAATTGACTACTAAGCCCATGTCAATCGCTAAGCTTGTAAACAATAAAATGCATGTCTGTTCACATCATAAGCAGCATCAGGGTAAAAAAGCAGAGTCACACAAGATGTGAGAAGTGGACACCGTGTACGTGCAAAGAAAATGGATGAAAATGACAGAGTGAGAGTCAGGCTAAAATATCAGTGTTATTAAAATCTTAATACATAAATAAAGTACATAGATTTATACCAGATCTGGATCTGTAAGCGTCTACATAACGCACACCAGGTACATTTTACACAGCTTTGACTAACTGGTTTGGCTTTCCTTTAATGACTCATTTATTCAAAGTTTTCTAACATTTAATTAGTCAGCAGCATCATAAATGACACATGCGTCTACTAAAAGATAATAAGACAATGTACAAGAGGCATCACTGTGGACAAAAAAAAAAAATTCTCAGCTTTTATTTACATTTGAACAAAAAGTGGCATGTCCAAAATTATTCATACCCTTCTTAATAATCAAAAGAAAAGCCTTTATTGGCTATTACAGCAAACGCTTCCTATAATTGCTGCTAATGTTTTTGTCCATTAACCATTTCTTCACCACTTTTGCTGTGTGTTTTGGGTTGTTGTTGTGCTGAAATGTCCACTGGTGCCCAAGGCCAAGTTTCTCTGCAGACTGCCTGATGTTGTCTTTGAGAATCTTGATGTATTCCTCTTTTTTCATGGTGCCGTTTACTGTGATTAGGTTCCCTGGTCCATTGGCTGAAAAACACCCCCAAAGCATTAGGTTCCCACCACCATGTTTGACAGTAGGGATGGTGTTCTTAGGGTTGAAGGCTTCTCCTTTTTTTTTTTTACGCCAAATGAAGGATATATCATTGTGGCCAAACAATTCAATTTTTGTTTCATTTGACCATAAAACAGAAGACCAGAAGTCTTCTTCTTTGTCCAGATGAGCATTTGCAAAGGCCAAGCAGGCTTTTGTGTGCCTTATCTGGAGAAGTGGCATCCTCCTTGGTCTGCGTCCTTGGAACCCAGCAGTGTGCAGTGTCCATTGGACTGTCTGCCTTGAGACGTTGCTTCCAGCAGAGCCCAGATTCACCAGGATGGCCTTGGTGGTGATCCTTGGATTCTTTTTCACCTCTCTCACTATCCTCCTGGCCAGCACAGGTGTCACTTTTGGCTTCTGACCACGTCCTCTGAGATTTTCCACGGTGTGGAACATCTTGTATTTTTTAATAATACTTTGCACTGTAGCCACTGGAACTTGAAAACATTTAGATATGGCCTTATAGCCCTTTCCTGACTTGTGAGCAGCCACAATGTGCAGCCGCAGGTCCTTGGTGAGCCTTTTTATCTTAGCCATGACTGTCCACAAACCAACTGCAGAGAGCTGCTGTTTTTCACCTGTTGAGTTGATTAAAACAGCTGTTCCTAACGAATCAGGGTAATTAGGATGCTTTAGAACAGCTTGGACTACTTGGAATGGTATAGAACTTTGGATTTTCCCATAGACTGTGACAGTTTGCAAAGGGTATGAATAATTTTGGACATGCCATTTTTTGTTCAAATGTAAATAAAAGTTGAGAATTTTTTTTTCACAATGATACCTCTTGTACATTGTCTTATTATCTTTTGGGAGAAGCCTGTGTCATTTCTGGTCAAAAAAAAACAAAAAAACTTGCTGGTTGATAAAAGTAACTTTAAGTCAAAATTTGCCAGGGGTATGAATAATTTCGGGCTTGACTGTATTTATTCAGGTATAGGGCCTTTGTAAGTAAGATAACAAGGAGTACTGTCTAGAGCAGTGGTTCTCAAAAGTATGCTGCTGAGCTCTTTCCAGTGGGTCTCAAATGTATGCCCATAAAAACATGTTGTAAAAAAACATTGATGTGCGGAAGCCCTAAGCAGACAAAACTCAATATTTGATTTCACTGAGTTTTAATGTTATAATGATTACATATGAATCTTTTTCTCCAGATTTTACCTTACTTTCCTCTTTAATTAAGATAACAAAGCTGATTTTCTCCAGAAAAGGATGTTATTCCTTTAAAAATTGCCAAAATGTTTGAAAAATAAAATGAATGCATGCGTGTCCTTTTGTAACTATGTGCTCTTCAACTTTTTGTTTTGTCCTGTCTATTTTACTCAGTCTGTTGAAAGTTTTTAAAATGTCTGTTAGGATTCCTCATAAAGGGGTGGTGGTGGGTCCTGATGCCTAACAAGTTGAGAAACACTGGTTCCTGGTCTGCTCTTTATTATGAATTGATGTTATACAAAGAAAGGTTGACTGATTTAATGATTGAATGTGAAGCGCTTTGTGTTGCCTCATGTATGAAATGTGCTGTATAAAGAAAGTTTGACTTGTCCTGGATGAAAAACAGTTTGCAATCATAACAAATGAATTGATCACTCATATTCTGCGGATTTAAAATGATTAAGTCTCCAGATTAAATATTGGTTATAGTTAATTATTCAGCCAATCCTTAAATCTACATGTTTCTAATTAACAGGAGCCAGTATTCCTCTGTATACCATATGAAAAGTAATTATTTTACTCTTTGAATTTATCTTACATTCATAAGTTACCAAATTTAACCTTTCCACTTTAAAATCCACTTCAGGACCTTGAGGTATCTTCCTCTAGGAAGAAACAAACCCTCATGAAGTTGAGTTATGGGATGCTGAAAGAATCCAATCATTGACACACGAGAAGGGATGTATGCAAAACAACCAAAAAAGTGGTTAAATCTGCACAATTAGCTGGGCTGGCAGACACAGCAGAGGATAGGGGTTAATGATACACAATGTCCCATCCTGATGAATGTGTGTTTGCATTCCTTTGAGACAGGAGAACGGGCTCAAAGACACAGAAGGTGTTAATGTGCTTGGAGGATTGCTCAAGGTGGTGGGAAAAATGAAAGGATAGATTTTTTTCAGGGAGCTTTGGAATGAATTGAGGATGTTTGATATGGTTGCTTGATTTCCGGGATTTAATGCAACATATGTGATGTTATTTTGCATTAGTGTGATGACTGTTTTTGCTACAGTAGCATGAAGCAAGGCATCAATGCAAATGCACCTCGTTCAAAGGGAAAAAGATGAAAATGAGGGCGAGTAGATCTGAATAATAAACTGCTGCTGAAACATCTTTACAAATAATTCCTTTTTTGTCTGCAGATGTTTCACTCTTCAGACATGCCTCCTGTCAAACTGACTGATTGGTTGGCTTATTTATTTACTTCCTGGTGACTGATGTGAGAAAACTCTGGCTTAATCTGTTAACAGGCGGCTAAGATTTCCTCACAGAAACGCCTTTGGAAGTGTGTGCTCCGAAACCTTCAAACTATGCGTGTATCTCTGTGTGTGCATGCTGCATATACACTGTGATGTGTCTGTGGGCTTGTTTGCACAGGGATTCAGCTCCTGTTATCTTTCCCTGCAGCTATAGAAGAGGTGAGAAAACATACCCTCTTTCTTTTCAATCCCCCCCTCCTCCCCCTCCTCCTTTTTTTCTTTCTTTGACCCTTATTAGCTACGCTGAGGGCTGATGGCAGCCGATTCATCCAGCACTTAATGGCGAGCACACCTGCGTGGGGGCGTTTTCCTCCTGTCCTCCTCTCTTCCTCCTCCTCCTCCCTAGCCCCCCTTCTCTCTCATCTTTCACTCTCTTTCCAACCTTTTTTTATATCACTTTGTCTCCTCCTTTTTTCTCCTGCTGCGTTCCTCCGATCTTCCCTGTTTCTCATTCGTCTCTGACCTGCACCCGGGGATCACTTCACACCTCGGCTGTGTTTGTTTTGCTTGTCCTGTCATCCCCTCACTCACCTCCCCCGTTGCCCTCCTCCCTGAATGAAGCCAAATAACTCAACTGTCGATGAGGGAACACCCAGCCCGACATGCCCGTACCTCCACGACCTCTACAATCCCAACAGACCCCCAACTCATCTCCGTTGACAGAAGATGAGGGCGAGACACATTCAGGAATGAAGACACTGCTGGCTTCCCCCCACTTCCTGTAATTCATCTATGACTGTTGCACATAAGCTCAATATCATCTCAGCAGGGTTTTATAAAACTCTGCAAGTACTTTTCCAATTAAGCTGCTGCAAAAACGTCAAAAGTCAGTTCACCAGAAAGATAAGGGTTAGTGAAGAGGCTAGAAAAGAAAAAAAAACAGATGAAGGTCACTCTACCTTTGCAGGCCTTCCTGTGTGAGATGGGTTTGGAAAGGTCTCTGTAGTAGCCCTCTTTGCAGTAGTGGCAGTGGCGCCCAGCTGTGTTGTGGCGGCAGTTAAGGCAGACTCCTCCGCTCTTTCTTCCAGACAGTTTGTACAGCTCCATGTTGAAACGACAACGTCGAGCATGCAGGTTACAGTTGCAGGCTGAGGAGAAAAAAAGGTTTGAGTTAAATTAATATTAATCTGTTTCAGTTACATGTAACTGCTTCCTCGAATCTGAACTGAATTGTAGCATATAATTGTGAGATAATTGGTTAAAGAAGAAGAAGATACCGTAAATTAAGCAGTTTGTTTAGCTCACTTGTAAGAGCTTATCCTGATTGGTGCACGTCATGCCTCACATTTTCTCCTTACATTGCCTGGCTCTACTGTCCTGTCTAACAAAGACTGAAAAAGCCCCATAAATGATCTTAAAAATTAAATCTAAAAAATATTGTGCAATTAGATGTAAGTTTTTTTTAATTAGCAGACCATAAATGTAAGCTTTTGTGAATATGGCTGACTGTTTTTTGTGTGAATCCTGTCAATTAATATAGCCACACACTACTACTTTAAACATTAAATAAAGCACATTAACAGTGGTTATCATGAAACCTTTTTTTCCAAGGTTTAGTATAAAAATGACATAGATTGAAACTTTTAGACCAAGTAATTTCAAAAATGAATAGTATTAAATTTTCAGAAATATTATTAGTATGAGTGCACTGGAGCAGCTTTTGCTGCTCACAATGCTGTTTGTAGTTCAGCTAGTAATACCAAGAATGAGCTGATCCAATCCTGGTATCTGAAATCAGTCGAATCCCATATTCAAACAGCCAAAAAGAGAGTAGGTGGCAATGAGCAATTTAATTCTATGCAATCCGATTTTACAGCGAACACGTGCATGTGCTGTTATGTCAGTGGCCTCAGTTCTACTGCAGTACTAGCCAACAACAAAGGCTGAGCAGTTTGAGTGTATTTCACACGTGATGCCAACAACTTTTCTAACGACAAACATTCCTACTCAGCTTCTGTTTAGCACAAGTGGTGGTTATACCACAAGTCTCAAAAACTGTGAACAAATTAACATTGTTTGATGCATTGAAAGGACAGGGGAAACTTCCGGCTGTGGTTTGAAAACAACATAATCCAAGTAACCACTGGTTAAGTTTGTCAGCATAAAAACTCCTGTCTAAAGATGTCCCGCCTGATCTCTACATAAACATACACATACAGTCAGGCTAGATGAGGGTTCAATGTGACAGCAGAGGGTGAGTGATGCTGCTGCAGGTGGTAAACTTGTATTTATTTACTGAAAGGTGCTTAACAAAGTTGGGACCTGGCACTGCTTTACACAGAAATTATCACCACTCTCATCATCACAGTGAGGGATAAAGGTTAAAAATGTAACACTATCAAATCTGCATCGACAGATACCCAAAGCCCTGGTATTGGATTGCTATTGGAGTTTAAAAAGTTGAATCAGTACATCTCTGATTACTACTAATTTTGGATGGACGCCAATGGTCCAATCAGAAGTGAGTATTCTTTATGCTCACAGAGCACTACTGCAGGATGTTTTGTTTTGTTCCCTCGGTATTTGGCAGGATGCAGAGCTGCCATAGATTCCAAGGGTCATTAAGAGACATTAAACGTCACTGACACTGATGTCAAACTCTTGTACTCCTCTTTGTAACTCTCCCTAGTCATCTGTTTTTAGCCTCTTACTTGCCACTCCTCTCTTCTTATCTGACTTCCATCCTCTTATTCCTCCTCTCTTTCCCAAGTGCAAACTGTACCATCGAGAGAGTAAAGCCCTGGTTTTATCATTTCCTCCCCTCACCGTGAATCCCACTGAGCATGTGCGAGCCCCCTCGCCACCGCTTGTTTACTGATCAGTACAGTTGCCCATGCTGAGTTTAATTAGCCAGCTGATGTTTATTCATGACTTCCTGGCAGCCGAGCGAGGCCGATGTGCCCGACTTCATTAAGACCAGGCCGTCCGAGACACTGGCCCTCCACCAGCACCACAGACGCAGTCATGCATTATTTACAGCAACGCTTCTGATACAGTTTTAGGCATGGCTGTGTGAGAGAACATACTGTACTTCATGTGTGTGGATGTGTAAATGCGTATGAGTAGATGGGGGTTATCTGGGTCCATCAAGGGTCTCCTGGTTGGTTCATCTGTTTGTGCTTTCCTGCACCGCTTCTTCACACAGCTCATCATCCTCCTGTCATTACCAGGAAAGAAAAGGGGAAGATCTTACTTCCCTCAGCATCACTCAACCTGACATTTTACAGGTACATGTGGATGCTTCTGTGAGTGCATGTCCGAGTGCGCACGTACGTTTTTTGTGTGTACGTGGGAATGTTTCATATGGATGTGTGTTTGAGACTCCTGGGATTCCCCCTCTCCACTCTGAGGATCTAATTACAATATCTCTGAAATACACACACACAAACGCTAGCAGGTCTCTGCTTTATCAGTAGTGACTTGGGGGTTTAATTAGTGAAACATCTTTACCTCAGATTGGTTGATTTAAGCCTCAGTATTTACTTCAATGTAAATAATATAAGACTTTTAATGCCATGAGAGCTCAAAATGATATTTCTATGATACAGTGCATACATGTTAAGCCATTTCATATTGCTGAAACCTGGCAGTCAGATTTGTTTTGGTCTTTTTACCATTCTATTTACAGAAAATCAATCTGAAGCCGGACATCGCACTTGATTGTTGTTAAAGATGTCCAGGTTGAGCACTCAAGCTTTATTTAATTAGTTTTTCAATGGGAAACCCATGTTTAGTTGAGTCAATATATTTGTTTTTTTTTGTATTTGCAGTTGTTTGACAGGAGAATACCAATGCAAGAACTGAATTTTCTGGGGTAATAATACTAGGGTAATCCAGGTTAAAATGATCATCTTCACCCCTGTTTGTTATTCAGTCACCTGCTTTCATCAAAGTGACACAGATCTGACGTTTGCATTGTTCTTTTAAGCCACATTTACACCACTGTATGCCTCATGTCAGGGGCCTTTCACACAACAGAACAGAGGCTTTCTTCTCCTGGCTCCACTGGAAAACCCCTGAAGCACTGAAAGCCACTACCTTGTACTTTTTTAAGCAAAAATGTTAGGATTTAAGACATAAAAGTGCATCAAATTGTGTGTTCTGACATGGATTTTTTTCATTTATTGATATTTTTGTATATATTGGTTTTAAACAGATAAAATGCTTGGACAGAGCTTTTAAACGATAAGTGTGAGTGTGCTCTAAAACCTGAGCTGGCTGTCAGGCCTACAGGCAGGTTTAGTCTATCTGTGTTTCCAGCTCCAGGCCACAGTTTGAATGAAAGCTACACCTTAGCAGGTAACATGGATCAGTGTGTTTCACACCTACACTCTCACCAGTGAGAACCAGTGCTGTCCTGGGAGGCATGCTGGTCATTATAGTCAGTAGACAGGCGGGATGTGAAGGTGTGGGGCAGGAGGCCACATTATGTGTGACGGTATCAGGCTTCACCAGGTATTATGCCAGATAATGGGGATGAGTGAAAGGCACTGTATGTAAACTCACTGACACCAGGCATGATGCAAGATGTCACACATAATGAATGTTACATAAAAACCTTTGAACTGTTGTTATCACTGGCCTAATCCCAAGTGTCATTGGTAACAAACAGTGTTTTAAGAATGACATCATCTGCACCTTGTCAAAAGAAGAGGCATCTTATTGAGTTCAAGTTAAGATTTGTCAGTCAATTAGCAGCACAGCTGCTGTTATCTTGTCTGGTTTCCTGCTATGGTGTATATCAGTGTTATCTGATTATGTGCGGTTATTTGTTTCCGTTCATAATTTCATATCAAACACATAATCAGCCGAGACTGAGCTGTCAGTTATGACCTAAAACAAACCACCACAGGCTCCTTTCTTAAACAAAGCTATTCTGTTACTAACGCTCGGCTCTTTACCTGATTGTAAGAGACATAAATGTTTTTGGTGAAGCCATAGTGTCTCCCTGTAGCCACAGTGATGTAAAGTAAGTACATCACCGCTCCTTAATGTCTCATTTCACTGCACAGTCTAAAGTCGCACCTTGTTTTATCAAAAATGTAACTTTTTAACATTCACTTTTTCCTGTTTAATCGACAAATTAAAATATATTTGTATATAAGTCGCAGTGTAGGCTAAAATTAATTTGAAAATACTGGCATATGAGGTATCAGCAATATCTAATCTGTCACCAATATCCAATATTGTGCACTTCTACATAAAAGCACGGGGGCCAAAAAGTATCAAAATACAGACATTAAAGACAATCTTATACAGTATCTGCTTTAATTTCTGAGCACAGTTATGTTATGTTTGTTTGTATTGGTACATAAATACATTCCTACTTATTGTTTAAAGGTATACATTAAAGACAGGCCCTTCCTTTGACAATCTGAGAGGATTATCATGTTGATAAATCCATTCCCTAGGAAATCCATCCATTTTCTATACTGCTTATCCAATAGGGGGTCGCAGGGCTGGAGCCTGTCTCAGCCGTCATTTGGCAAGCCGGTGTACACCCTGGACTGTTCATCAGTCAATAGCAGGGTTGACATATAGAGACAAACAACCAGGCATGCTCACACCTACAGCCAATTTGGAGTAACCAATTGACCTAACAAGCATGTCTTTGGCGGTGCAAGGAAGAGTACCCAGAGAGAACCCAGGCATGCACAGGGAGAACATGCAAACTCTGCACAGAAAGGCCCTGGCCGGGAAGCGAGCTGTGCAGCCTCCCTACAGGAAATTACAAAGGTAAATAAATATAATATCATCCCATGCTCATTTAAAGAGATGCACACCCTCTTTGTTTATGAGAAGATTTTTTACAGTCTTTGTATTATGCATTATTATATTACATTATATTATATTATATTATACTGACATAAAAAATGTTTGATGTAAGAAGCATAGATCATTCCTGGTAGCCTTACATAGCTAGAAATAAGATAAAACCGACCTTTAAGATTTTTTCTGCAAAAAAATGCAAATATTATCATTCTGAATTTTCCAAAGACTGAAGGTATCATTTTCCTGAAAGACCCAAAAACTCATTTAGAAAAAACCAAGATAGGAACACGACTCTCTCCTGTGGCGAAAATGCCAGCCATCTCCTTTAAAGCCACTGTGATCACTTTGCCAAACTATACACCAAGAAAAAAGCATTGCTGCACACACAAGCAAACCACATTCCTCACACCTGCTCTTCACAAGCGGCAGGATTCAGGGGTTCCTGCCGTTGAGTGGAGACACAAAAGCTGAGCGGTAGTTTATTTCAGCCAAGCGATCAGCTCACACACCTTCACTGCAAACAAAAGCGGGTGCTGCTATTCGCACTGAATAACACACACACAAAAGCTGATGCAGGTGTGCTTAAAAGACATGTTTGCTCCTGGCTTCCTATGATGCCACATAGAAGAAAAAGAAATGTGAGCTTTTTAAGTTTTTATTAGATGGAAATTTCAGTATGATAATTCCTGCAAACAAAAACTTTATTTACTTCTTTGAAAGGCCTAAAATGTCTGGCCTGTTTTCAATCAAGCTAACTGCTGCAGGCTGGATTAGTAGCTCAGTGGGCATCTGTAACCACCCCCAGGTGAGCAGTAAAAAGAAGTGATACCTTTAACACAGGAGTAATTGAATTAGCTGGGTGAAGCTAAGCTTACCTAAAGCTTATCATCATCTCCTGTAAATTGACCACAACTGACCAAAAAACCTGTGTGAAGCGTCTGTTTTAACCTCAAACTGTAGAATTCAACAGGAAGCTGATTTGTTTATGGAGTGTAGCAGTTTCCCGCACACCCTTCTGCAGGCCTCGGCGTGGTGTGTGTGTGTGTTTTGGAAAGCTGGCTAATTAGTTTCTTTGAGTGGTTCCCAGCCTCTATCTCCTGACCTCAGTCATGTAGCAGAACAGAGGCTCGGCTAATTAGAGGGAAAATTCACCAACAGAGCTGGAGGTCGAGGTTAAGCTCATCGTACTTACGATAAGCCGGGTAATTGAGTGATGTCGGTCACAGCCTCGATTTGTTCTAAAAGACACTCCAGCAACTGATCTCTGCCACTTTCACGCTAAATCCTCACGCTGAATTGAGCGTTTTGCTATAGCTTCTGCCTGCTCCGATCAAAACATTGCAGCTATACACATCCATTAAAAAACAGCTGTCCTTTAATCAGGATTTACTCAATTATACATTTGTGAGATCTTAACTCTTTTGCTTTCTGGATATTGAGCCTCCCCGCTGCCCTCATCTCCACAGCTCATCAAAACAGCGTAGAAAACCAAAACCCAACACCAGCGCCTGCAAGCAGCAGGAGCTCCATTTCTCTGTCTCCTGCTTTTACACAAACACAGAGGGGACTCCACACACAGAGAGTTTACTTTTAATCCTATGGGTACTCCCAAAAGTAATCTGATTAACTTCTGAAGCCCCTCAGGAGAAAATTTTAAAAAGATTGGGTGTCCTTTGCTTTTACAGAAAGTAACATGTGCTTACTATGACTTTTTTGCAAATGTTTTCATAAACTGTGCCCTAAAATATGTGGAAAAACTTGATACCACCCAATACCATATGGTGCATAAATTAAATCATGGCTGTGTGTGAAAGCATCCCTCTTTCAACAAACACACTGACAGACCGCTGCCTGCTATCTCCCCCTCTCTCGCTGGGGGTCGGGGGCAGAAACATAACTCGCATGGAGGGAAAGTTTGGGAGGTTTGGCTGCTTGACACGGTCAAACACAGAATCAGATGTGTGTCTAACATTCATCCCAGCTTAAGGTCATTTCAGAGATTCTATGGGACGTAAACACAAATAATGCACCTCACTGTGTTTGACTGTAGTTTTATTGAGTTTGTGTTCTTCAGATTAAAGAAGAGCACCGGCCTCGATTGAACCCTGCCTTTTTAAAATCAAATTTTAGTCTCTATTTGAAAGGATTCCTTTATTATATTTGCTTTTCTTTAATCAGTGAAGGAGCAGGAAGAGATTAATGCAATTTTCATTTAAAGGGTTTAAATACAGGTAATGATAGATGAAGATTTTTAAAGCTACTGTTTTATCAAAGGGGGTTTGTGTCACTGTAAAAAGGAACTGGATGAAGATTTTATAACATGGTTGTGAATCTTATTTCCTCAAGCACAGGTACGACATCTTAAGCCCTTCTCACTCATGCACTGCTGAAAATGTCTACAAAATGTCAGGACAGGCTGCCACTGAAATCTTCCTGATGTGACTGTCCACAAATGCATCTAACATCAGGAGACTTTCACTGTCCCACAGAAGGGGGTAGGGGTTATGTGTCAGGGTGGAAGAAATGACATAAAAGACACTTAATGCCTTTACATCGTAACTACATGTTACTGGCCATGTACTCAGTAAAATGAAGGAGCGGTAAAGAACATGCCTGCAAGCAGAAAAGAGCACAAAGCATCTTAACTACTTGCATGAGAATCACAGTGATTGAGGAACATTTCTGGATAAAGCCAAATTTAAAAAAAAAATCTATTTGTGTTCACACATGCTGCTCGTACCAAATATTTTGGTAAATTTTCCAGAAATTGTTAAAAATATAAATAGGTGAAAACACCATTTGATGTGAATAACACAGCATTGTAAATATTTTCCAAAAGTAGACTTAAAAACACAAGTAAATATCAAAATCAACTCAATGCAGAAACGCGGCCACTACAAATGAATTATTACAGGATTTATGTTATACATCTTAAGTTATGTGCTTACAATTAGGGATGCAAGGTATTGGATTTTTGTTGATATTCGATATGCCGTTTAAAAAAAAAAACAATTTTAGGTGATACTGATACAAATACTGTTATTTGAATGTAGTTCAGATCTAAAACTTCAGTCCTTCAAATACAGTAATAGAAGTTTTAGAACAAACAAGTCAATACATTTTAGTCCTTAAAACACACTTTAAGGTTTCAGGAATGAGGATGAACTAAGGAAAGACTTCAGCTGAAGTTTGTTTTGCTCACAGGGCCAGTATTTACAGATGATATAGGTAGATTTTTGTAGCCCAAATATCAAAACAGATATATCGGCAGAAATGTTTTCATGTCTACTGATACTAATATCTCACTTTTTAGACAAACATCAGCTGATACTATCATGCCAGTAATATCTTGCATCCCTACTTACAATATATATGATAATGATTTATATAAGCACTGTTGTGGGCTGAGAAGAAGGGATGCACAAAATTTAAGTTTTTCTGATATGCCCATAATTTCACATTTATTTTGGCCAAAACAGATATTGGTATCAACAGTAAATGTGGTTCAGACCTAAAACTAAAGTCTTTAAAACCGGTTTTAAATTTCAAGGAAACAGTGTTAATTTTGTCGACTAAAACTCTAACTAAAATGATCAGCAGACTGATGTTTCTCCATGAGGAAGGCAAGACTCAAGACACATCAAGAAGACTAAAAAGAGACTAATACATGCTGGACTGTTTTAACAGTGTATTTCAAATCAATTAGAATAATATAAGTGTTTAACATTTTTATTGATTTAAAAATTGGCGTGTTAAACTGGTTTAAGGAGAATAAAAACTGTGACTGAAATTAAAGACAAAACATAACATTTTAATGTTAACAACTAATTAATAACTGGACTAAAATGTTTATGAGTTTTCATTGACAACAACTAGACTTTAACTGTTAAGGTTAAAAATGACTGCTCTATATTTTATAAGACTAAGACTAAATTTGAAAATAAGCTAGTATCTACAGATATTATACCAATCATATTGTGCATCCTGATTGTGAAATTTAACTATCACTGGGTGGTTTAATCTTAAACATCCCCTCATAATATAAAAGGTTATCTTGGTTGTTGTATTTGAAAACTTGATTTAAAATTGTACTTGTAAACCTTGTTGAATTAAAGTACAAATTTCTTTCCTGTTACATTTAATAGGGTAATATTTCTACCCAGAATTTTAAAATAAAGTACAAGAAGCTGATTCTATACAAGTTGGAGTAGTGTGTTACACTCCTGATGGCTTGCAGAGGCTTGGGCTAGTTAAGTCTTTGCTTTCACAAAATTGCATTGCTTGTATTCATACAAGAATGGCTGCTGCTCGTCAACCATCAACAGACCACAGTCCAAAAATATCTCACCAGTGTTACTGCAAAAAGAGGGACAACTTTCCAGCAACTGACACAAAGCGACAAAAAACAATATTGTAATTATTATCCTTTAATATCTGGGACTTTTTCAAAGTACAGGCATCCCAAACAGCCATTCTGTGGCCGGATTAATTCAATGTTTATATTTCCTCAGGGAGGAGTGATTTAGAACATCACCTTGGTTACAGGTAACAATAATGCCTCACGTCAGGTTGATGTCCGACCACACAAATGAAGAAAATGTGATTCACAGACAATGGAATTTCAATAATTGCCTGTTCCCGATAATGACTGTTTCTCCCAAAACAAAAGGACAGTTTTAAGCCGCTGTATTAACTGTTTAACCAAAACACAGAAGGGTGAGAAATTGAAGAAATATCTATCCATTTCTGTGTTTTACATCAACTTATAAATCACTGTAGCTGTTTATTTTGGCTCTTATGAATTAGAACAATAGTGTGTTTTATGTTGAGCTCGTTGATTCAGACAGTGACTAAATAAAGGAGGGGATTTCCACATTTAATGAGAGCTAATTGGAGGGATTGAGATGACAGATAAAATATTTTGTGTTTGACGTCCTCTTTAAGTATAATTATGCTTTCATAAAAATGTCATTTAGCATTAACGGCTCATTAATTCTGTAAAACAAGCAAACCATTTCTCTCTAATATTTGTTGCCACAATATGTGTTACTGCTGAACAAAAGCATGAGAAAGGACTTAATCTTTACTCAACTGCAAATTATCCTCACACAGGGGACGCAACCCACTCCAAGAAATTAGCTACATATTCTAAATGTCTCTACATTTTGTTTCCAAAATAAACAAAATGTAGTGAAATAAAGTGAAATAAATCAACATAATTCGTGGAGAAAAAGGGATCCCATTATTCAGATAAAATGAGCAAAATTTGGGCAAAATGCTGTTCATTTTGCACGATCCATAACTATAAAACCAAACTCCCTTGTAACAAAAAAAGAAGGGATTAACTTAAAATAAAAAAAAATAAATCACAATAAAATCCTGTCAGCAGTTTTAACAGTTATTCATTCAGTAACAGTTGTCCATCAATTTCATTGCAACACATCAATGCAAGCCTCACATGAATGTTGAAATTCAGACAACAAACAAAGCAAAGGGTTAAAAGTAATGATGAATGAAGAGAGAGGGGAGCTTAATGATGACACCTCTGGGTGTGCTGACCTGGTCAGTGTGTATTGGGAAGCACCCTGGGAATGCCGTGAAACTACAGGGAATTGTGAGTGAGTGTGAAAAGGGGGAGCGAGAGTCCGCTGCAGAGATTACATCAGGCTAATTTAATTCCTTTATTGCAGCCAATTAGCCGTAGCACTTTAGCCCCCGTGGCTCCTCTCACCCCCTTCACTGTGTCTCTAATGACCTCGACTAAACTCTGGATCTCTGCTGCTCCCAAAGAAGGCCACGTTTTTCAGCCGCTCTGTATTTAATAAGCAGTTTGATGTGTGATGAGGATGAGAGGAAAAAAAAACAGGAGAGACAAAAGGGAATAAAGAAAGGACAGACTGTTGCTTTGTAAGTCCCACATCTAACTCAAGGAGACCTGGGTAATAGAGATGGGAGTCACACAGAATATTCATCAGTCCTGCAGTGTTATCAAAGCAGATTTATGTGATGAGGAATGATTTCAAGTGGACAGATTCCACTTGGTGTCAGACGGCTTTCTTTACACACTTATTTATTTCTCCCCTCTGTGTTTCATTTAACCCTCAGATGTGTTCTCATATTTGTTGAAATTATGCATTTCCTACTGCAATCACACACATATGCACACAGTTTATATATGTATTACATTAATGCAGTAATAGAAATGTGATTAAGTTATAGCACAGATGTTTTTATTGCATTAATCGCATGCTTTATTGTCCCACTCTCCCTGCAGTCACAGTGATGTAAAACAACTCCACCACTGCTCCTTAAAGTCTCATTTCACTTAAAAAAACTGACAGACAGCTCAGTTAGTGAGTTTTGTTCCCTGATTTCCTCTTCAGTCCATAACAAGTTCCTTTTTCCATGGTAAAGTAAACATCAAAATCGCCGATCCACCTAATATGCCTTCTTTTCTTTCAAAATGTTTCTACTGTAAACACGAAATGTTGAAAATTCAAAATGTAACGAAGAGGGGGATTAATTGTGATTAAAACTTTGCCCTAATAGAGTTGTCAGTGGATAATAATCTTCTAACCAGCGTAGTGAGAAGGCTGTGGGAACCACTCTGCCTCTGTGGAGGTGGGGATCCCTCATGATGCTATTAGAGGCTGAGTGAAGGTTCATGCTCAGCAAAGGATTTACAGTGGATGGCATGGTAAGTACCGGAGAGCAAGGCGAGGATCTATATACACATACTTAATGCACAGGAGTATGTTTTGATGTTTGGTCTTCTAGTCCAGTCACATGTTGGAATTTCTTTATCCTCTGCTTTTACTGTCCTTTAAGACAAGATTTTTGAAAGGGAAAATTCTTTTAGAAAACCCAAAGAGACATCTATATCTAAATTATTAAGTACACCTCATTTCAAGACATTACAGTCAATTTTCTTAATTATTATAAGCAATCAGGCCTCATTTTTACTTTAATGGCTTTAATGTTTATGTATAGCTTTGCCCGACTACTACTACAATGTAGCAAAAGTGACCCAAATCAGGGTTTTTTTTGCTCACGTGACTCAGATCAGTTTTTTTTTTTTTTTTTCTGACAGTGTGAACAGCACTAGTCACATTATATTTAATTTTTTTTTTTTTAGAGTCAGGCCACTTTCATATGTACTTCTAAATCAGATACAGATCTTTTGCCAAACAACAAATTAAAAAAAATCAGATCTGAGAAAAGATCAGAATTGAGCATCAAGGCCTGCAGTGTGGACATAGTCTTATAGACTGTAAACAATCCAACCAAATTAATGAGTGAACAAATTATGAATTAATGAGTTAACTTTTGATAATCAAACTTTGATTCAACACATTGTACTTTGTTTCTTAAATCATAAGATGCACACCAAGTGAACATACAGGTTTAAGCTGAGACATCTTGGGATTTTCAGCCCTTTAAGTAGACTAGAATAGCAGGCTAATACAGCAAAATCATCAGCGTTAATATCACTCCCATCGTGTTAAGTTTTGTACTCCTTCTGGGTTTATATCATTCTCCCAGATCTCAAGTTAAAATAACACTTGTAAAGTGTTAATTATTTAAATCTCTCATAGTGTTAATTTAAACACTCAAAGTGTTATTTTTCACAGATTAAAGTGTACTTTTAACACAATATTGTGTTATTTCCATTTAGTTTTAATCTGTGGTATTTCTGACTTTAATTACTGACACAGACCAATACACTTACACATACACTCATGGTTTACAAAAATTGCCACCTCATACTGAACACCTGTAGCAGTCAGGTGTCTTACGACAAACACAGAGGAAAGAGATAGAATATGTGCTGAGTTGAAAGTCTGCACACCATCCTTTGATACAGACCATCCCCTGTAATTACCAGGAAGTAACAAATGTGGTGGACCACTACACTTGTGGTCTAGAAGTGTTTAACATCAACAACAATAATCCACCCATAACACGAGCAGAGGAATCCCAACAGTGATCACTGTACAACAGAAACATCTCAACACTGTGCCCTGGGGCATGATGGGATCAAAATGGCAGTGGGCAGTGCTTAGATCAGTTGACTCTACATAGTTGAATTAATGCTTAACGGATTAATTAAGTCAAGTAAGTCCAACACTGAAGACCATTTAACTCAGAATCGAGTCCAAACTACACTTTCAGAGTTGAAATCAACTGTGAAAGGTTTTCGCTGTGCATGCTAAAAACATTAACCGCAATTTTTTAAATTACTCTATTTGTACGATTATCTGTTACATAAATTTTCAAATTTATTTGTCCCACTTTGAAGCGTTGTAAGTGATTTCTGCTTATCTTTTTCCTGCCTAACACGTGCTCAACTCCAGCATATCAACATAAACACACCATCACCTGTGACCATGTTCTGGCTAGCATATAAGCCTTTAAACCAGACAAAATGTCTCTTTCTACTTAAAAAAATACAAATAGTAGATGCAGAGAACAGAAAGTTCAACAGTGAATGGATGGAGGAGTATTTGTTTTTATCTGCTTGTACAAGGCCTGTGTGGCTTTTCTGCAGTAAATGCAGCGGTGTGCAAGGATTACAACTTGAGAAGGCATTTTGAGACAACTCATGCCAACTTTGACCCCACATGTTTGCTGCAATAAAGGGTTGGATAGAACTTGTGGTGGTAGGAAAGACCTTGTACCATTTTTGAACTTGGACACAACAAGAATGCTAAACCAGCATCACGGTGGCATGGATTTTAGGCAAAAAGAAAAGGCCATTTACAGACACAGAGACTGTGAAAGCATGCTTGCTTCAATTGAGAAGAGGAAAATCTTTAACTGTTTAACTGATTGACTGATAAAGATTATATCACACCATGTGTTAACTTTCTGGCCCTTAATTTGGGTTCCTTTTTAAGAACTGGCCCTAATTCCACATTTATTTAAAGGCCCTGCTCTGAACTAAAAATGGATGGAAATCCTTGAAACACAAACACGACTCTTAATGTACATTAGATTTGTGCCCACACATCTTACAATTGGCAGCCTCCTGCAGCAGCAGGCCAGCCTGCTCCATGCTGAGCTAAATGGCCCATATATTCCCTCTCTGTCTCCATGTGGGGGCTAATAAGGCCTTTTCCTTTTTCAAAAGTCGGAGCAGCCACACTGAGGCACAACAACAAAGACGGGCCTAATGGCCTCCAATTTCCCGCATTAGTGCCCATTTAATGGCTGACCTGCCCTCTCGTTAGGCAGCGCAGCATGGGAGCACTTCTCAGCCTTAGTGCCTGTGCACACACACACTCACACAGTCCTTCAGCCACACTGCCGCGGGCCCCTGCGACACTTCCACCCCACGCTGAGACCGCATAATAGGCCAGTTTGTAAAAAAGGCCAGCCTGTGATCAGTGGTGCATCCATTTGCTGAGTAATCAGGGCTCTTTTGTCTTGAATGGTGTTTGTGTGTGAGAAGGTGTGAGTGAAAGCACCTGCGTTAAAGAGACAGAGGGAAAAGGAAGAGAGAAGATTCCCTCTTTAGCCATCTGTCTTTATTTGTGCATCCGACGCTCCTGTGAGTGTTTGCGTGAGTAATTCTGAGATAAAGTGTCTCTGCCTGGAAAAGATCTCCTCCAATCGGCAACTATGGGAAAACACCAGCTGACATACAGTGTGGGGAATAAAAGGGAGCCCAGTTAGAGGCACAGAGGAGCTGATGAGAGGGCCTTGTGCGTATGTCAGCTATGCCATAAAAATGCCATGGGTGGAGGATGACATTGGCAGCTCCTTTTCAGGGTGTCAGCAGGGAAAAGCCCTTTAAGAAGATTCTTTAGGCCTGTCAGGTCCCCATAGCTCCCTGCAGAACAATACACAGTGAGAGCAGCTGTCTTAATAGCGTGAGGGACTGACATGCAGCATCCACGCAGAGTTTTCAAACGACGCTCCACTGATTGACAACATAATACGATCTAACAGGAGAGTTGCCAGGCAGTGCATGCATCCTCTACATTTCTATTAAACACAACCCTCAAAGGATGTGTTTCTGATAGAATTGGCAGAGACAAATCATTTGGGAACTTCATGTGTGAACGGATGTAAAAAGGTGCCTCCTTTGAGTGATGACGATTGGAACGAACGGATTTACAGTTTCCGCAGTACAAAGTCCAAAAATCTCTGCTTTCACTTAGGAGAGTAGCTGGGCTATGAGTAGGAAAGTTGTGTAAATGTATTGTGTTTGACTGAAGGAGCAATGTTTCCTTTCAGAATAAAGGCGGATTACTGAAACAAGTGCTTGATGTCTCTCTCCGCCAGCAGTATCTGACGTGATAATCACAGAGAGAATGATCAGCGTGGATCAACTGTACGATCACATCACAGCTCCGTGCCATCAACCTGGCTCTCTATTGAAGCATAATAGCTTCCTATCTCAGTCTTAGCTCTCTATCCAGGCATTACCTTACCCTGTCTCCTCCGCCTGGACTCTCACACATCCATGAACACCGGACGGGCTTTCAGCGCAGAGATATCGGAAACATCTCCCCCAAACAAGCACTCTCCCTGCTCATGTCAAACATCACCTTCAGTCTATTTACTCGCTGAGTTTGGTTTCTATGGGACTGGCACTTCCTTAGTGTTTTGGGTTCAGATATCTCTTTGGCAGGTCGTCTCGTTGCATCGCTGGCCCCTGAGGCTGACAGGGATGGGCCGTTGCTGTCAGTGTTAGACAATGAGACGAGGTTTACACTCAGGCTGCAATTAAGGCAAACGCTCTGCGCCAACAACGTTAACTAAAGGTTTTAAACCCTGCTTGTGTTATAACAGAACGCAAGTGGCCAACACTGATTGGTGGGCTTTGAGCTGAGAAAATAAACAGTGTTTGAAGATAAGATGATGAGAAGATTAGAAGGGTTAATTTGGCCCTTCAGGCGGGAAAATGCAGAGAGCGTTTCCTCATTTTGCGATTCTGAGAAGAGACACTGGATATCATCATCATCAACCATCGTCATCTTCCTTCTTCTCTGTCCTGTGGGAGAAAGCGCTTCTGCCTTCCTTTGGAAAGTTTTCCCATCACAGACTGAGCCAGCCTTAAGGATAAGCAGATGAGTCTTGGATTAGGGGAGAGCTAGGAATGCTCTCTTGGCTATCTCACTTATGGGTAAATGTGTGTGGTTCTACTCTATCTATGATAAAACGAACTTTGCAGTGGATGTATTTGTGAATGCATTCTTTTAAAGTTGTCTCAAATGTGATAAAAAAAAAAAAATTTTGATGCACATTGTTTACAGGAGAAGTTTTCTTTAATTTCATTTTTTTTTTTAAATCGCTCTGGTTCATTTTTGGTCATTAAAACGGCAGTTTTAGAAAGCCTAGGTGTTCCGGTGTATCTGTCCTGGAGCTTTTACACTGTATTACATAAGGCTCCTTTTCTCAAAAGTCAAAATCCTTCAATTTACATTTTATCAAATTGCTTTATGGACTTATTTCTATCCTTCAAGCAAACATTGATTTAACACAGGGGTTCCCTAACTTTTCAAAAGAACAGCACCATAGACCGAGGACTCCCACCTTCCCTTAACGGGGTTAAAGTGTATGATACTGCACAAAGCATCATGCACAGTACAAACTATTATATTAAGTAAAAATCTTACTTTAAAATTATGGTTTTATTTTGAATGGAATTAATGATAAGGATATATTTTTAAAAAATGGATAAAATATACTACTTTCAATCATTTTAAATTTCTTTCTGTTTTTAGGAGAACATCCCGCAACCTCCAAGGGTGTCTTGCAACCTCCTGGGGGTCCTGACCCTTGGGAACCACTGATTTCATGTATATATCCTGTACTTTTAGAGCAAGGCTAACCAGGGTCAAATTCCTTGTTGCATAAGCATACTTGGCCAATAAATAATAAATAAGCTAATTCTGATTTTGTCAAAATGAAAATCTTTCCAGTTGTTAAAATCCCTAAAGATTGCAATAAACTTGGTGAAACTGCATTTTCTTTTGATGCCTCGAGCTCACGGAAACGAATCAAATCAAATCAAATTTATTTATATAGCACTTAACACACAACACGGTTGATCCAAAGTGCTTCACAGAAAACAGCCTTAAAAGAATGGAAAAAAATCTGAAGAAAAGGAGTCAAATTTAATAGCGATAAAAGTAACAACTGCTCATAATAGTAATTATTATGACAACACTAATTATGATCACAATACTAAACAATTTAGGAGAAAAGCCAGGGAGTGATTTAGTTAGGGACAGTTAAAAGACAATGAGTAAAAATGAGTTTTCAGATGGATCTTGAAAATCTCAATATTTGCAGAGAATCGGATGTAGGGCGGAGAGAGTTCCAAAGTTTTGGGGCACAGATAGAAAAGGCACTGTCTCCATAACTTTTTGTCTTGCTTGTACAAGCTCCCAAGTCCAAAAAACACACCAGTGCCAAAGCTATGTATCATGTCAAATGACACGTCACAATTTCCGTCCCAAGCACACACCAACAGCAACGCCTAAACAGTCAGATTGTGGGGCTTTTATTCTGGTGGGTATCGGGAATGAAGGACACCTCAATGCCCTTTTAAGGAAAAAAATGGTTTGATATATATAACAAAAATGAAAATGAAGAGAAAAATAGTGTTTCAGCAGTGTGCTGTTCAATATTTGGTGTGACACCTAAACTGCAGCAATGATTTTAGGTGGGGAGGCATCAATGCATTGATTTGACAGACATCAGAACATCAGCAAAAAATCTGGCAAAATCTGACATAAACTCATGTCAGGAGCAGATTTTATGTGATCATGTTCAAACATGAGGGAAATGTTTGCATTCAGGGAGATTTACACTAAAAGATGTGATGAAAAAAATTGGCATCTGTATCAGTGATTGGCTATAACATTAATTTTTGCTCTTATTTTTTTAATGTATCAGCCTCAGAGGTCACTTGATTTTCATCAGTAGACAGTTTGATTTCTAATGTAAGTATTCTGTGAGAATTTTATTCTTTTGAATCATTGCAGTCTCAATAAATCAACAAAAATCTTACAATTCTATGGGGAAAAAAATGTGATCCATTAATGTACACTTCATCATAAAAAGAAGATCCAATAAAACGTTGGAATCTTAAGAGATCTTATAGGAACATTTTTTCTAATCCAGTTCAACTCTCTACTCATTGAAATAAAAAAATTAAATACTTTGACATTCAATCATACTGGATAAATTTTTGCTATGTGTTACATCATTATCAGCCTGAGGACGGTTCACATCAGAGTAACAGCATTCTCACCTTGCTTGGAAATTCTTAAAAGAATCTTCACTCTATACTTATCTATTATATACTCATTAGCAGCCACAGCACAGTGGCCATGCTTAGCAGGTGGGAACCCTTTGACCTTCACACACACACCCCTACATTCCTTTGTCAAATCCCCATCACTAAGTTAGCACTCCTCTAAAATGGGCCGTGACCCTCCCCCTCCTCCTCCTCTCTCCTCTGGGATCTTCCCTGCTGCAGATATCATTAGCGCTGGTACTTTGACAAATTTCTCTATAAAATTTATAAGCCGTGAAACCGGCTTCAGTTGGGTAGTCGGACAGAGAGGAGAAGAAGGTTGAATTATCGGCAACACAAGTTAATCTAGACACAAAGAGGAATGGAGCGGAAAAGACATAAATCTCATCTGGATGGACTTAAAAAAAAGAAAAAAAGATACTACCGCTCATTTGACGGTGTCTTTCTCCCCTGATGAAACTCAGAATGAAATGAAAATCCACTGCTGAGCTGCCTGACCTTTTGTAGCTCTTTTACAACCTGACAATTACCACTAACACACAGGGAACAGATTTGACTCAAGACCAGGCTGCAGTGAAAATTATCTTTACAGCTCTTTGGTTACTGCAACTGTTTAAGAGCATGACATTTGTTGCGCAAGACTTTTGTCAACTGTATGACAATATCTAGAAGGATTTCAAATGACTGGAATCTAAAAATGAGGCAGATTGCCAAATTATGGCTGTAATCTAACACACAAGAAGCATCCTGTATTCAACACTCTGTAACTCTAGTGAAAATCAAAACAATTGGGTTAAGAATAAAGACTTTCTTAATAGCCAGCACAGTGTGGTAAACGAAAAATGCATAACTATCCAGCTTTATAAGTGGAAATGTAAATAGACAGTGAACAGGCTGGATAGATCACACCAGCAGGACCAAAGATTACCATGTAATCTACTGCACTTTTTCACTGCATCTGGCCATAAAGACAGACTTTATGCAGACAGAAGCATGCAAGGGAGTGATGGGTGAAGTACAGCTGAAGACGTGATCGTTTGCGTGTTTGTGAACATTTTTGACTCTCTGCCGCCAAGTCATACAGTCCCCCCTTCCAAAAGGAGGACCATAAATCTGAAACCCCACAGCACAGTTTCTTCATGTCTGTGACACATTTATTGTCCTCGTTTCATTTTCCCCTCCTCCGTATATTGCTCACAGCTCTCATCCATTTTTAAACCTGAATTCCTCATGCTTCTGAACTCTTTTTCCCCCCTCAACACATGTACCTACGAATATGAGCAGGCAGGGGGGGAATAATTTGTCGCTGTATCTATCGCTTGTCTTTTCTCCACCCATTTCTGGGCTTTAAAGTCTGTCTGGTCTTAATGCCTTGGTCACAAATGGAGTGTGAAGCCAGCAGTGGGCATAGCATCTGTCAAAGCTCAGGCATTTTTCTTGGAAGAGGCAGCAGAGAGTGAAGCTACAGGAGGGAGGGCAGACGCTCACAGAGGAGCAGGTTTTAGACGTATAAAAAAAGTTATGTCAAATTCTTTAGGAAGCATGCTATTTTTTCAGGATTCTTTTTTTCTGTAATAATGTAAATGAATAATAATAAAGCATGAGAAACAATCAGCAACTTTGTGACTTGATCACAGTCTATAAAAAACTCTACAGTTCACTTGCTTCAACCTTAATCTTAACTTTATATTGATATGGTGGAGTGAGAGCACAGTACGAGTTAGTTCCAGGGTGCAAACAGACCAAACAGTTCAAAGAAGAGAGGATCAAAAGGATCAAAATGTGGCAAGAGTGTGCACATGCATATGCATTACTTTTCATGGCTAATGTTGTCTTTGGACTCTAAAAAGAAGTTTTGCTGGGTTTCAGCCTCAACTGTTAGGATTTAATGATAGATGTGTAAATTGAGGATTTTAAGTAGATTTTTGACAACTTTTCAGAATAAGCTTTGAACTCAGAGTAGAAAGAATTCTTTGCAAACAAGCAAACAAAAGAAGAAACAGGAAATCAAGCTATAAGTTTGCTGTCGGTGCAGCATTGCCGCAGCCATAAGTGTTGTTATAAGTAGAATGACAATGTTTCATTTCATACAACATCCATCCATTCATTTTCTACACTGCTTATCCAATTCAGGGTCACAGGAGGCTGGAGCCTATCCCAGCTGTCTTTCATGCCACAGTAAAAATAAAAGGTTTAAATGCCTTGCAACTGATAAGCTACCTTCATTATAAAATCTGTGTGTAGTTTGAAGTAACGGTAACTGTCAATAAAATGTATTTGCTACAACGATCATACATTTGGAATCCAAACGATAGTGGGGAACTGTCAGGGCATTAAGTATGCCAAAAATAGTTTCTGAAATGTCCTTAGCTCAAATTTTAATGTATCATTTCATAATCTAATAATCAACATCTAAACAATATGTTTCTGTGAAAAGAACCCTCTCAAAAACCCTTTTTGTAAAAGGTTTAATGAATGAGAACAGTCATTCATCCAATAAGAATTTTCTGTCATGGCTGTTGCTAGGCAGGACAATCCTTTACATCCAGCTTTGGGAGGGCATGCAGCCTGGGAAACGTCATTCAGAAGGGAGAATATTTTCAGTGGCTGTAGAACTGACCAATCAAATCTATCCTCTAACTAGGGGTGAGAATCAATAGTGGCCCCACATACAATATTATCATGATACTTACGTCACGAGACTATATTATTGAAATATTACATATTTTGCATAGCATACATATTGTGAAACAATATATCGCAGATTCTGCGATCTATACTATTTTTTCAACTGTTTAGCTGATGTAGCATTATCCTTCCCCTCATCAGCTATCGGTATCTCTTTGTATTGCCAAGTGAGAACAGCCCTCATGATTGTTGTATTTCTGCAGATTTTTTATTTTCATGTGGCACTCCTTACAAACCCCATGTGTCATGTCCATCTCTTATGTGCACTGCTGGTTAAAAAATCCAAAATAGGTCCACACATGCCAACCTCACCAGAAAAAAGGGGCCAGGATCTTCAAGTAAATGGAAACAGTGATTGATTTTATTTTTCTAGTATTATAGACTTTATTTCAAATTAGCAATAAATTTGAAATAAATAAATACCTGATGGATGTGAATCAATACAATATTGCCATGCTAAATATTGTCATACTATGCTGTATTTTTTCCCTAACCTCTTCTGTATGGGCTTTCTTTCGTTTGACTTTGGACAGCTTCTACCAACTGTAGGGCACATGCCTAAAGTCAAAGTGACAAGCCAACAAGTTATGTAACAGAGGGAGACAAACCAGCAGATTTAAATCAATGCCATCTTCTAAGTTGGAAATTATTTGCAAATGAAGACGTGTGTTTGGGCTTAAATTAGAATGGAAATCAGATTTTTTATAATTCCAAGAATTATGTGATACTTGTGTACTTTCTTTTCAAGCAATGAGATCATCCAAAGTAATCTAAAATCTGAGGCTATTTTTAAAAGGGCAATTTGTGAAAGCTGCTGATTAGGAATGTGATGGATATTTCTGCCTTTTTACCAACAAATTGATAATAACACTTTTGAAATAACTGGCCTCTGTGCCATGCTAATGATCTTAGGAAAGAATAGAAGAATGTCAATATATGCTGGACAATGAATTTCAACGAACAGGTGTTTAGCTTCTCTGCTCGCAATTTTAGTCAAGATTTCAGACAAAAAAAATATTGCCCTCCTTTAAAAAAAAAAAAAAAAAAAAAGACATGTACTTTTTTGTTTAACAAAGCTTAATCGATTTCAGCTTCTTTCGAAAGATGAGTATGCACTCTGTAAAGCTTAAGATTTATTCAATGAGTGCAAAAAACAGAAGTGTACTCAACAGGTCCTGATGCCTGTTTCTGTGCACAGAGGCAGTGTTGCAGCTGGTTTAGTCCATGCAGATTGTTTCTGACAGTGATGGAGCCGAGATGTTTTTACTGTACAGGCTCCAGAAGCACATTATCTTGCACTCCACTGCTGCACAAGTGTACTACTCTCTACAACTCAGGGGCTCATGCACAACAGCATGTGCGCAGACACACGCATGGACATGCATTTACTGCTGCACTGGAACAGTAGCCATTCAAGCCTAATTTTTCTGGGATGACTCTTTTCGAGAAAAAAAAAAAGCAGCATTTTATATTAACTGTAACCAAAAGGGACACATGAGTCAGGCAGGAAGGATACAGTTATGGAAGTAGGGAAGGAAGAAAAGAGACCATGGTCATCCAGAAACTCAAACCCTGTTGTAATTTAGTCATTGGTAGAAGTGAGGGGAGGACAGGCCTTTGCCAAAGCAAGCAATAGCCTGACACACACTGAGGGTAAACTCCGCACTCCTCAATGAAAGCATAATTCGTCTGTGTTAATGTGACAATAGAGCGTGCTTGTTATTTTTAAGATAATGGCAGGTGCAAGCTGAGACTGAGAGAGGCAGAACAAAGAAAGTTTTATCTAAGTTGAAGAAACATAAACAGAGGCTTAGCAGCATTTTCTGTGTGGAAAGACCTTGACACTTGTCAAACCAAGAAATGAGCTGAGGATTAATAGATGCTCTCTCTCACTGAGAAGATTAAGGGGAAGAGGTGCAAATGGCTCCCTTTTTATCTCGTTTCAGATGAGGATTTATTCAAACAAGGATGGGATGAAAGTTCAACTGTGGAGAGCGGCAGCAACCAAATACAACACCACACACACAACATACACAGTGAACAGGTGAACAGAGAGGTGGCATGGCACCTTTTGGTGAAGCAAGACACTGAATATAAAAGGCAGGTTTCAAATATGCACTTAACCAATATGAGATGTCCTTAATGAACACATGCAACTGAAAAACAACAAATAAAAAACTGATGCATCAATAAATGATGCTTGAATGACATGCTTTATTTATTCAACAATGGTCTGTCTTAACCAAGCAATCTGATTGGACAAGAAGCATTTTATAAGTGCTGATATATAATAATTTAATGATGTCCTTTGGAGAATACACCACGTTCCACATTATTATGCAAACTGGATTTTAGTGTCATAAACATTCAATTTTTGTTTTTTGATTACACTCATGGATGACATTGTGTCTCATGGTTGGATCACTGAAATCAATCTCAGACACCTGTGATAATTACTTTGCCAGGTGAGCCCAATTAAAGGAAAACTACTTAAGAAGGATGTTCCACTTTATTAGGCAGGCCACAGGTTTCAAGCAATATGGGAAAGAAAAAGGATCTCTTTGCTGCCGAAAAAGCATCAAATTGTGCAATGGCTTGGATAAGGTATGAAAACATTAGATATTTCATGAAAAATTAAGTGTGATTGTTGTACTGTGAAGAAATTTGTGGCTGATTCAGAGCACAGATGGGTTTGTGCAGATAAAGGCATAATGAAGAAGGTTTCTGCCAGACAAATTAGGATTAAGAGAGCAGATGCTAAAAGCCATTACAAAGCAGCAAACAGGTATTTGAAGCTGCTGCTGCCTCTGGAGTCCCACCAACTAGTGATGGTGAGATGAAGCTTTATGAAGCATTAAAGCTTTCCAGCAAATCGGTTCAGAAAAGGGTTCATTTCTCGAGGCTTCATGTGCACACGAAATCACCTGCAGGCCAATGTGTGTAAAACAGGCAGCTGTGATCTTTACCATGTGTTCTGTGATACACTGTATTATGTGTCAGTATCAGCCGTTCAGTAATTACTTTGGATAATGAAAAAAATGTATGACTATAATTTTTTTATATCAATAAAGTGTATTTTCTAGTGAGTTTATAATGACTATGTTATATCATATGCATGCATCATAATAAACATGAGTAGTGTCATATAATAGGCTATATATTGAAGGCAGTAGGGGTAATATTCGTGTTCTGTGTCACTTTTGGAAAATGGCATTGGTTTAACTGCCTTACCCTCCAAACTATACAAACTATACAAACCCAAACTAACCAAAAAATCTCCTCTGCATTAGCCACACATTTTGAATGGAACCATAGTAATGGAACGCATGGGGTTTATATTGCTGTCAAACCTCACGCAAAGATCTGAACCACTTGCAGAACCAGTCACATGGTACAGCCGGGCAGCGAGGCTTCGGACGTCACCAATGACGTCATTCATCTGAAACCATACAAGCCTTCCTATATTACTCAACACACGCCTCGAAGCATCGGCACAGCACCTAACATCACTACCACCAACTTCAAGGTGTAGGATCCTCCAGAGGCTTGCAGTCGTGTATAAACCTACTATTCAGCCACCCCTAACCAATGCTCACAAGCAGAAATGGTTGCAGTGGGCCCAGAAACACATGAAGACTCATTTTCAAACAGTCTTGTTTACTGATGAGTGCCGTGCAACTCGGGATGGTCCTATGTGCTAATGCTGCTATTATGCAGATGATATTGTGCATCCCTACTGCTAAATACTGCTTATTTTTGTATTGTTCACCAAGCAAAATGCTTAAGTATGTCAGTTTTTGGCATTTTTCTTCTCATATATTGTCTTTCAATCAAAAACAAATGTTTTTGAAGTCTTTAATTTAAGTAAAAATTCTAGGCATGGCAACTACATTACTGTAAGGATAATCCTTGGACACAATTTTAGTTTCAGCAAATAAATAATGGCTGTTTGTTTTAGGATTGATCAATTCCAAAAGTATTTTCATAAGATAAAGATCTAGCCATCTGCCTTGCTGTGGTGGGAAGGGACAATACAGTTTTTTTTTTCATGAATTTGGATGCCACTCACACAACTACCTGAGTTTAAAATTAAAAAATACCTAAGAAAATCAGGTTAAGGCTACTTTCTGATGCAGATTACCAGCTTAGAGCCAAGAACTATACAACTATGGAGCTGACTGGCTGGTGAACACTGTTTTTTTCCAGTGAAATGGAAGTGAATTCTAATTAATGTCAGGAATAATATCAGCTCCAATATGTTACTAAACCTGTATGCTTTTTTTTTTTTCTATTTGCACTGGCAGAAGGTCAACTCTCACTGCAGGATGATTGCTCTGCTTAGCGCACCAGTATAATTTGCTTTAATTATCAAATAGGCCAATTAAACTTAATCTGATGAAAATGACTCTGGCAAAGAGTTTACAGCAGACTTTTGCCTTAACTTCTTGCAGCTGATAAATTAGTAAAAAAAAACTCTATTTGTTTTTGATCAGCATGATACTGTCAGGATTTATCAACCTTTTCATGCTTATGTATCTCTGAAAACACATTTTTGTTATCCTTCTTCCTATCACAGTTAAACTCGCTCATCGTGCTGTAATCTAAACTGTTCTGTCTAAATTATGAAACCCCCGCACTGGTCTGAGAGGTGTCATTTCCGATGATGTCACAGGCCGGAGCACTACAAACACTAGCCTGTGTTATTCCTGTGCGTAGATCTCGCTCTTTTGTTTCTTTTTCTATCTATCTTTGTTTGTCCTCGGCCCATGCTTTATTTTTTCACTGACCTTGTTTGTTATTGGGGCT
This sequence comes from Cheilinus undulatus, assembly GCF_018320785.1. Classification (NCBI taxonomy): domain Eukaryota; kingdom Metazoa; phylum Chordata; class Actinopteri; order Labriformes; family Labridae; genus Cheilinus; species Cheilinus undulatus. The sequence goes on along the minus strand of NC_054868.1, from coordinate 26,209,154 downwards.
GTCGGTTTAATTTAATTCCCAACCCCCACTGCTAGGGAAACCACTCACAGAAACCCAATACTGCCTTTCTTTCTAAAAGTGGAAACAGCAAGATGCTCCTGCATGGGTTCTGAAACAGTAGCAGTGGCAAGAGGCAGGACAAAGACCTCAGGCTTTATATTACAACACTAACTACTATTGCTATGACTTCATTTTCTCTAAAGACTCACAGACATTTAAGAATACATGGTTAAGTCATATTAAGCATTGCACAGAAAATTGAGGGTAAATGAACCCTGATTATTATTAATGCCTATAGGAGTATTTTGCTTTTTTGACTCTATTAGGATAATTAGGGCATTTCCAATTAAACTCTGATTGACATGCCTGGATCTATGCACAACTACAGCACATGTGGCGATCAGTGTTGTACGACTTTACGTTCTGTGTTTGAGTCATCTGTTTAAGAAACAGAAGCAGGTACAATAGCCCAACACCTGAATGTATTCATTTTAATTGATCAGTGGATGTCAACACTAACTGAGTTGTACCCTCAAAGCAATTAAATACTAAAAGATAACTCTCTAGAATGAGCTAATGCTTCAATATTACAGAGATTAACTCACATCAACAACTCTTAACACTTTCTGCTGAAAAGAGAACCATCTAAAGCCTGGGCTTAACAAAATCTGGAGGAAAACTGTCAGCCATGGTCAAAATTAAACAACCTGTGCCTAAAGCACTAGTCCACTATGGTTTTGTGTCAACAACCAAGTATCTTGTAAAACTTTCTCTTGTAATTAGTTTGCTGATGATTTGGTTATCACACCAGCTTATTTAAACCATAGACCATATGAAACATGGACTTAAGAGGCCTTTTAAGTCCAAATGATGGCAGTTGCTATAATGGAAATGCAGTTTCAGCTAATTTTCAGTATGTTTACTGAAATCAGAGATGGAGTTGAGGAGGGTCTTTAGCCTTCAGACAAACAGTCACAGCATGTCCACTGGTCAGTCAAACCAACCCTGCTCTGAATCGTGATGATCAGCCATGATTGATTTCTACTGATGTAACCTGTATCAATCTGGCTGTACTGATCAGTCAGACTTTAGCAGGCTCTGATATATACAAGTAAAACGATCAGTGCGGACAACCAAACCAGCTCCTCCCTGCAGTATTTTAATGATATATTTGTCTATAAATAAGCAGTAACATAAGAGTGGAGCAAACATTTAAACTTGAACCACAAGTCTGCTGCTGTGTAGAAAGCCAATAAGCAGTTTGATCCCCTTACTAATTGAACTACATTAGAAAGGATGGAACAAAACTCTATTAAAAATATAATTAAGAAAATATTAAACAAAAATAACTGTATATGTGAGGCACTTTTAAAAACAAAGGTTTACAAAATGCTTTGACGTTGCCAGCAGAAGAACAAAGCACTCGAGCCTTTCAGTTTTTTCTTCTTCTCTTGAGGAGAGACCTGAATTCACCTCTGGTATCTAAGAATTTACCAGATGATGATAAAGGACACCTCCAGTATTTTAACATGATCTAATCATTATCAATGAAAATCCCCCTGTACAGTGTGAATTAATAACAATGAGTTATTGTTAGAAAATGTGCTCTATAAACCAGGCTGTAATTTATTTTGCTGATGTAAAATGTTATTTTCAAAAACCGTCCTAGTGGACGCTTAAGGATTTGCAGGTTTTTAAAGGTTTTTTTAAGAAACCTCAGACACTGTTGCATATTAAATCCAAAATCTCATGCTCTTTAAATGCACACTATTTTATATCCTGATTTTTACATTATACAAGTTTATTGATTATTGATTTTAGGCAAGAGGCTTTGATAAAAATAAAGATTAGATTCTAAAATTTGACAAACCTTCACGTCCAAGAAAAGAACAAAGTCTGCGTCAGCTACTGTACATATTTTCACAGCTGACTGACAGACCTTAGAGGGGAGATACAATGCAGATTCTCCCCTGAGCTCCGGGAACAAGTCACCCCCTCCTGTCCACCTCTGGCTGGCCTCCACATATCCATCCACCTTTTCCTGCCTTCCCAAGAGACTTTAGGAGACAGGAGGATCGTCTCAGACTGGTTATATGCTCAACCTCAACTTTCATCTCCAGCCAACGACCTGTCCTGGCGGCTACAATGTGAAAAATACAACCAAACTGGGAAGGAGAGCTGGGGAAAAAGACGTGAAATGCATTCTCCAGGTTCTTTTTTTAAACACATGGACATCTGGATATCTACAGAGACCTGGTACATAATCATTTCAGTATCTGCATGTGTCTCTTGAGGTTAGAGAGCAGGAGATAGACAAAGAGAACAAGGCCAAGGCCAAGTTTGTCTCCCCCTGTCATACAGGTCCAGGTCTTAGCTTTAGAGAAAACACAGAGGGGCCTCTTTTGGAAATGAATTTTAGACCTAAACTATCATCTCATAACACAAATATTACCATTAATGACTCAATTTCCTTATAATTTCCTTATCGGCCCCCGTAATTAGGTCCATTTGTTTGCTTTGTCATCCTCAAGTGATATGGGTTCTTTGTTATTAGAAGCAGAGAGTGGTGAGGTTTGGGGGGGCACGTGGGAACCTGATGACTTATTCTGCTGAAGGAGGGGGTCCCTACAGCTGCTCAGGACCCCTTTTAAACACGCAATAACACAATAAACAGAGACAACCCTCATCCTCCAGCAGCAGCAGTGGAAGCTCTTGAAACAGTTCTTACATGCTGAGTCAAGAGCCTCTCTCTTTATCTTTATCCCTGTTCCTCTTTCCTTTTCGCACTCTCTCAGTCTCTCCCTCTCCTTCTTCGCTCTCTCGCGCCATAATGGGCCTTCAGTGGAGTAGTTAAATCAGCCGAGGCCAGCTCTTTTACAAGGTTCTCTCTGCTCTCAGCTGGACACCAAGCCTAATTAATTGGCTGTATTGTAACTATGGGCAAAGAGCCAGCGTGGAGATGAGGTTAATAAGGTGAATAAAGTGAAAGAATGGCTTTTATTCTATCAAGTTTTCTGAGGTTTAGGGGGTTAGCTCATTTTTTTTCACTTAGACTTTTTTATGCCATCCACATTGTAAAATAGCTGCCAGAGGATGAGTCAGGATGAGTTGGGGTGTTGATAGTCTAGTGGTTGTCGTGCGGTATGTACAGAGGCCAGAGTCCTCAAAGCTGACTGCCCAGGTGTGAATCCAGCCCGTGGCTCCTTTCCCCACTCTCTCCCTTACCCTTTCAAGTTTCTGATACTTTCCGACAAATTGAAATAAAGGCAAAAACTGTTCTAGGGATGCATGTCATTAGTTGGCTAAAGAGTTAAATTCAGATCCCTTTTTCGTCAGCACCAGAATCACAAACCAGTTTAACCTTTTTTTTTGTGTCATTTCAGGCCAACAATCCTGGACCAATTCCATGTAACTCATCTTCCTGCCACTAGCTGCCACAGCAGTTGTTCTTATTGACTCTATAGTGCTCTTGAATCCATATAAATGACTACTTACTGTTCAGCACCACAGGATCTCATAGGAACAGCATGGTTTAGCACTATTTTGATCTGGAAAATGGGGATAAAGTTGTCCAGAGGCTGAGTCAGGTTACGCTCACATATAACCAAAGCATTGAGTGATGATATTCTGCTTAGGAGTGTGGACCTTAACCAGCAAACTGGATCAAAAGCCTGTGGAGCTAGCACTGCTAACGTTAGAGCGATTAACTTTCTCAAAATTTTCAGTCATGCCAAAAAGAGCTTCTGTGAGAGAAACACTTGACTCACAGCCCCCCCCCCACCCCCACCCCCCGCATGAGAGCATATCTTGTCTGTGTGGACTAATGAGTGATGGATTTACCTGGGATAACCCCTGGCAAATTGAGATGACCCTGCAAACTTTCCCCATAATCACTACCCCAGAAATCTGCATTCCAATCTATGTGGATTTATTTTGCGATGTGTACACAGCACATATGCTGTGGGTTTGGTGGCAGAATCATTTATAAGGTTAGTTAAATTTAAAAAAAATTCTTATTTCTTAATTTTACAGTTTCATCAAAGTGGGAATGCATTCATAAACTAGTTTTCCAGTAGCATAAAATATAAGTTTCAACTTTTGATTTATAACCCCCATTTCCAAGAAAGTTAGGATATTTTTCGAATATGAACATACAGAATGTGAATAATTTCAGTACTTAAATCCCATATTTTAATGGAAATTGCACAAACACATCAAATGCTGGAACTGAAAAAACTATTATCAAAAGAATGGCCATCCAACAATCGTTTTAAACTTGTTTTTTTTTTTTATATCTGTTGATTTATTAGATACAATTAACTGTCAGCATTGATATTATCTGGCTTCTTGCAATTTAATGTATTGTTGCACTATTTTCCAGCACAGTCTATCAGAAAGTCAACATCTCTCCATCTTTACTTTTGCAAGCCTAGGCATGCTTTTTCTGTACTTAAAAATGTACTGTAAAATCTGCAATCTGCAAATTTACACAAGGTCTCAAATTTTCAGAAATGATGTTTTAGAGAACCACACATCAATGTAAAACAAGCAAAAAAAGCATACAAATTAAGTCTTTTACTCCAGTTTCATTGTAAATCTGTCAACTTTGTGCTGACCTCTGCTGACAGAGCTCTCTTTGTGCAGCCTTGTCAACCTGCTGCCTGCAAACAGCTTGTTCAGTCTAACAACAGGCTGACATCCTTTGAGATAAAAAGCTGATGTATGACTCTGAGCTGCCTGTATTACTGCTAGACAATCACAGGCCCACACACAGTCACAAACACCACTGCGACTTGAAAGCATCCATGACGATGGGGTGCAACAAACCTTTGGTGACCCGCTGGCTGCCGCACACAAACACACTGCAGCCTGCGCCATGACTTATATGGGAAAGACAAAGACTTTGGTGATAAATCACCGTCAGCTATTCAACACACACTCACACAGCAGGAATTCCAGGGAAAGTTTTGTGGCAGCATGTGAGTATGTTTGAAGCACAATGAAATTGTTTGACTGTGCTTGATCTGTCACAGGTGCTTTGCTCTGACTCTGTGTGTGTGTGTGAGAGAGAGAGGAACAAAGAGAGATAGTTACTGAGCCTAAATATAGTTGAAAGAACAAACTAACCCATGCAGGCTCAGTTAAAGGCTTACCTCACAACAGAACCCTTTGCACCTTATTTTGATTTAAAGTGTAAAATTTAACAGTGTAATCACTGCAGATGCGTTATTTCTCAAATACAGATACCAGCTGTGAGTACTTCACACACGTGACGACCACAGAGTGCTTTAGTAACAGCAGGGGACGCTCTGATCTGCACAACAGGCTGCTGTGTCATGGTGAAGCTGCGTCCAGCCGTTAATCATCTTTAGCTGTGAGTGTTAAGGACCCCTGCTTCAGGGCCTGATGTGCTCACGCTCGCGCTAGGTGGTCCTGTCGGCGAAAGGCGCGACTGTTGCCAGAGAAGTTTGTGCCAGGACTTTCACCTTGAATCAAATGTTGAGCTGCTGCAAACACAAAAGCCTCCTTCTCTCTTTTATTTCTCTCCCTCTCTCTCTCACACACACACATGAGTGAGTATCTGTTTTTTATTGTTGTTGTTGATGCTGTTAGAGCTCCATCAGCAACAAGGAGATTTGTGGAGAAGTTGTAACAAGCTGTGCCAAGGCTTTCATTTTAAAGTGTGAACAGACTCGGGTAATTGTACCGTAATGAAACAACACATGCTGCACCAGAGTCAGTGCTTGTGGTGATGACTTTCTTCTACTTAAAGGAATGCAGAATTCATAGATATTATTGTTAATCTGATTCTATTGCATTGATCAATCTCTACAAAGCACAGCCTTTGCCATTCCCTGCTTGCTTTCTTTTGCTTTATGCCACCAGTCCACATTATATGTTTCTTTTGGCTGCAAACTCTTGCCCTCCTCTCACTAACTGTGTAGTAACCTGGTGCCACACAGAGCTGCTGAGGTCATTGCTCCTGATTTTCTATGGCACTGCTGGCCCTGGCTTCAGGATCAGGTCTCACATTTACACACACAAACATTCTCACTGCTTTCTGACCCTAAAAACCTGCCAATTCCTACTCATACATCATCTCACGCACATGCACAAAACCAGAACCCCTAACAGACACCAAGTGAGGGTTTTTGTACTCTGTTTACGACCCTTAGTCAAAGGGTGAGCCACTCTGCTCTGTCTCTGGTGATACCAAAGAACCAGTATCATGCCACACTAGAGTGTTTTAGACCTGAGGAATTACTGACACTGCTCCATGCATAAATTGGCACACTCAAGGCACCAACTCCACTGATTTCATTTACAAAAAGAAGTTTAATGTTTTTCTGGATCAGTGGGGGTTGAGCTCACTTGGGTCAGCATAAAGTAGAAGTTTGCTAATTAAAATGTCTAAAATGTGGGGCAAAAATTCAGTCTGCATCACAGACATGTGTAATCTGTTTTCTCACCTTTGCTTGACGCTCAGAGCAAAATTCTACTATTAGCTCTACAGTATGACAACCTAATGCCTGACTGAATCGTCACCTTGGCTGTGATTGGCTGTATAGGCCTTAAGAAACAAATAGAGGACTTTCATTCAAGAGATTCATATTTGTGTCCCATGCAAACCCAAAACTGAACACTGACTTATATGATAATAAAACCTTTCTTTTCTTAAACCTTACCATGGTATTTGTCTATCTTAACATAGCGTCACAGTGCAGGTGTCAAAATCTTACCAAATGTTGGTCTTGTGTTTGGTCTAGGCACTATCACGGTTTAATTAGGTAAAAGAAATGGTCACCATTCGGCAAAAAAAAAAAAAGAAAAAAAAGAGAGACATGAAGACTATCATTGAAGCAACAGGTATTGTCAAATCACAACACAGGGGTACAATCCAATCAGAGATGAATTTCGCAGCGCTCTATTGAAAAATATCCTGATGAAATGTCGTGCATTGACTACAAGAATCTTTATTGACCAAGACTTCAACGTCTAAATACGCTCATCAGACTAAAACAGACTACTCTTACTCTTTCTGTTTTCAATATCTCATTGAGCTGAAAGTCACAGTAAACAGGTGCTTCTATTACAAATGACAAGCTACTATCAGAACTGTAGTGTTTTACATTTCAAAAAATGATTTCCAGGCATCTAATACTGACATTACAACTTTTTAAAACTTTCCATGTATATGTGCACTACACAGAGTGCTGCTGGGAGTTTGGAATTTGGCAGCATTTATTTAGCATTAGCATCCTGGAAGTAGGATGCCCTTTTGACCTCTAGGCAGTGGCAGGGCCAGCTGTGACATCATATGCAAATAGTACAGTGAAACCTGGAATTTAAGTCGCTCTGGTATATACTGTAGGTTGTGTGTAATCATGTGATCCTGGATGTCCACTGGGGGTCAGGAAGTAGGGGACAACCAAAATGAATGAATAAGAATGGAGGAAAATTAGTACTTAACAGCTCTAAAGGGAACTCAATGCTGCAATTTTCATCAGAGAATCAAAGAATGTTTACATACATTGAATATAATCCCTGCATTTTACAAAAAAGTGATTTTTTTCCCACAGTGTAACTGATTGGCATGGAGGTGATCAATATCACAAGTACTCAGTCTTGCAGACCTCATAGTGTCTGGTGTCATCTAGTCGGATGAAAGGAGACAGGAGTCTACCGGAGTCTTGTACTGACTTAAGAGGCTAGCTGGGCCCTTTAACACATAAGGAAATCCGTGCTTTGTTACATACATACTTTTGATTGAAACAGTGATATACTTTCAATTGAATGAACCTTGTGGGGCGAGCAAACGAGTTCTGAGGAGCCATTCAAGAATGAGCCTGTGCTATGAAACAGCTCTTTGATGTTAGCTGTGGTAGCTAGCTCCCTTTTGAGAACCAGTTACCTTTCCTCCATCCTTTGTCATTTTTTAAATCCAGAATTAAAAAAGCCAAACTAAATGAAGAGCCATTCAGAAGCCAAACAACCAGCTCTACTGAGCTGAGCCAAATGATCTGGATCTCTAAAAAAAAGACGAATTTGCCATCATAATGAGCAAGGCTGGAGGTTGGTGAGATGGACATCAGCTGAGGAGACACAGGTAAGACCAGAGTTAAATGCGCTGAACCATGGCAAAACTAAAGTGAATCAAACAAGGACGTTTTGTGAAAATAGACAATACGCAAGTGTTGTGTGACACCACTCGTCCAGGCTTTTTTAATCCCTACCTGCTGCTGTTTCTCCTTGAGTTTTTTCAACTTCTTAAATTTTTTTTGCTTGAATATTTCACTACTTTCAGGATACCAGAAGCTTAAGAATTACAGATATTTATGTTTCACACTTTGAACAGTCGGCATAGTTGCAAACTGCTCAAAACATGGCCTTTTGGTAGCGTTTCTCTATGTGGAAATCACTTCTTGCCCCCAAGGGGAGTTCTCTACTGCTGTGTGATGTTATCTGCAAAGAAATTATAAGTGGCAGTCTGTGTTTTGTAATCTCCCAAAGGGCAACAGGTTTAACTTTTCCTCTTGTGTGAATATTTCCATTTCATTCGGCAAAGTCCATAATGTGAAGCTGTGTCACTCTTTCAGAAGCATCTGTTTTTGCGTATGCAGCATCTACTAGCTACAGTAAGGTAGTTGAGCTCTTAGACTCTGGTGCGTGTTATGAGACTAACTCATTGCCTGGGAGTCACTCTACCTTCCTCTACCTGTCACTTTTTGTCCTTAATGAGGAGTATTTCCAGTCAAAGCAGCACTCAGTGATATCTGAATATTACTAACAGTATACGTCCCATTTTCTTTAATGCACAATTACAACCTTACAGACAGAAAAGCGGTTAAAAAGTGCTCTGGTCTGTGTCATTATGTACTTCAGCATGTTCTGAACAGTGAAGCAGTCATTTGCAGTACACTATGAATGGAGTGAATTTTCAGTCAGGTTAGGTCTCATGCAGTGTGTGACAATGGCAGCTGCACATGCTTGTGCTAATGACATTTACATGTATTGGAACTTTAATTCGCCCTGGTATATACTCTTCATCACTAACACTAAGGTTGATACTGGCAACTTTTCTTTTAATGGAAGAGAGCAAAATGAGACCAAAGGCATTTTCTCCCCCCAAAAAGTATTCTTGTGCCTGTAAATTAAGCTGTTTGTGTTCTCCAAACAGTTCCTCTGAGGATAAATCACCAACTCTGTCCTGATCTGTAGAGTCTTTCTCATTTATCGAAGTAATGAGTAAGACTCTGCATGTTGCTCATGTGCAGATTGTGTCCAGCTGTTTGTTAGCTATCCAGCTAAACCCTATAAAGTGAGAACAAAGAGTTGTTTCTTTTTTATAACATATCCCCAAATCTCAGACAGGGAGCTAGAACAATGTCAGAACATTTCCTACTATTAATTTCCAGTAAATTTGCACACATTGTGTCTAGCCTGATTAGCATCAGTCATCTCATGTGTGACAGAGTTTACTTTGTGTGTATGAGCGGTTGCTTACAAAGGGGGCGGTGATTTGCAGAGACAATGTGTGAGTGAGGCATTGGCGCGTCTTGTGTCTGATGTGTGATCACATGCTGATGTCTGCTGGTGGTTTTGATTATCTTTTATCATGTGGTACCTGTTTGATCCAAACCTTTCCATTACACACAAACACCTCTCTCTTTTCTTAATTTCTCTGTCTCTCTCACACACTCCCACACACACACATACACACACACACACACGTACACATCCCACGGTTTCTGCTAAACCCACAACACACAGAGATCCTCCCTTGGCTAAGATGAGCCTTCACTGTGGCATCAAGTCACCAATTAATTCATTAACAGTTGTCTCCTTGGGCGCTAAATCACTGCTCACATCCTTGACAGAATTACTTCGTAAACACCCACAGGCAGACGGCGCAGATTAAAAGACACACTCACACGACTTGCGCAATCAGTCCTCTCACTCTTGCTCTCAGAAATGTATACACTGTACAAAGTCAAGACAAACTGGCAGCGAAAAAAGACACTGATAAAACGCTCATACAAGCATGCACATATAAACAGATAACTTACAGGCGAGAAAGGCAGGTATCAACAGAGCATCAACATGCATCCGGAGGAATTAAAAGAGAAAATCTTAGTGTTGCCTCCATCCCTCATGTCTTTCAAACACCTTTCCTACACCAGGAAACCACACTTTAGCACACGTTTGGGAGCCATCCTAGTCATGTTTGAACACACCAGTGTATCGGGGGAATTAGTACTGCATTTAACTTTTTGCCCCTGAAGGAAACCAGCTCAAATCAAGCTCTCATAGCTGTCAAAGATCGAGCCTTCCAAAAAAAATAACGAAACAGCTGTCATCGCTGTAAAAGAATACCTATTTCATGTCTGTGGTTTGAAAAAGATTAATCCAATTGCTGAAAATCTTTGGAGAGAGGTGTGCCAAGAATCCTCTCTTGAGGATCTACCTGACAGCGTAAAAACAACATGTAGAAGTGAGCTACTCTTGCAGCTGATACCCAAAGAGTAGAGTTCTGTGTTAGAAAGATGGAGGAAGGAGGAAAAGATCCACTTTGGATCTCATAGGTTGGACCAATTATCACCAGCTGCTCAAGAGTGTGCCAGAAAATAGATGGAAAGGTTTTAAATCCATTGAGAGAGAGTGTTTTCACCAACAGGTGTGCAGCAGTGACATTCTGATCAAAATAAATCATAGAATGAAAGTAATAATGACGACAGTCTAACATTCTGGCCCAGCTGGATGTTGTGATAAACCAGCCACAGTCCACGGTGAGTTCAAGTACCAGTGATGGTGACAAGAGGAAGTGAATGCAGGCCAGAAGCCAACAGAGTAACACAATATGACTTTCCTTTCGAGTCAATATGGCTACCGACCAAACCGTTTCTCAAAAACAAGGTCGAGGTTCCATTTCTGGTACAAGTAAGCGCGCAGAGGGCCGTGCACACACAAACTAGCTGAAAATACGGACTCACACTGTGAGCAGGATCTGTGTTGCATTAAGTGTCGAAGCCAAAGCAATGAAACAAAACCGCGGCCGCAGAAATGTTCACTTTGCCCAAAGGAGCCTGAATTCAACAACAGATACCAAGGCTGTGAAATTTCAGTGCAGGTTTTGTCTTTTTCTGACAAGTGAACACATTCCTTCATCGCAGAGCAGTGTGACCTGGGCATTTTCAAAGGCAGGAAAATGGACTGAAATGAAAGTGATCCTTTTCCACTTGAGACTAATACAAAGCAACATGCAGATAGCTGCAGTAAAACACACTTACAGATGTATTTTGGATTTAATTTTCACTTTTATGATTAGTGGCAGCCTTCCTTGTAGTTTGCTTCAAGCACAAACACTCTCCAATTGATGGTTTGTGTGCTAACTGCCTGTCCAATCTGTATATTATTCTCAAACCCTTTTTATATAAACTCATTTCTTCTCTTCAAAGGCCTGTCAAAATGGATTATCTGTGCAAAAGTGGAGCTCCATCAAAATGTAATTGTTTCTTGAACAGACCTCATGACAAGCAACAACTAGCTCCAAAAATTCCAGTTCAAAAAGGTTCTGCAGCCAAAAACGCTGACATTAATAGCTTCAAGATCCTAAATGTTTCAGTGTACTCTACAGAATCTGCACAGCTACAACTACAGCTTTCATTTGCAAATAAAAGCTGTTTTTCCTGGGATTATGACACAGAATAAAGACAAATATGTATCTCTCTGAAACGAGAAAAATCTCAATCCTTTGCTCCAGGCGTAGTGGCTTTTGTATGAATGTCTGTGATTATTAAGCTTATTGATTTAGTACAATAAACCAAGTAAGGAGCAGAATTTATAGCCAACTGCTTTTTTCAGATTCAATATACAGATGTAGACTCTGTATACAGAGGTTGCAATTCTCAGCATGTTAAGTGTTCAGGTTTCAGTTTGAAGTAGCATCATAGTTCAGTCAGGAACATTCTCCTCACATATCTTAACATCTTAATCCCCATATAGTTAAATGCATTTATGATAATGCATACTGAACACAATAAAATTTGTTCAAAATCCATAACGAGTATCTGAATATAAGGGTGCAGCAAGCTTCATGCTATGAAGGAGGAGGCTGGGGTGGAGGAGGTTCAGCTTTGCTAGCAGCAGCGTTAATGCAAGCAGGGGTGAGTGAGAAGTATGTCATATTTAAATACACCCCTGTGATGAGAAAAAGTGCTGTGACTGGCTGTGGGAGCTAGGAGGCCATAATTAGGATCAGCTGGCTGTCAGCTGATCACGGCTGGGCTACCGTTTCCTACATGAACTAAAGCTAGGCTTCATTTTGTATTGATCAGTCAGGTATCAGCAGAGTTTAGGGAATACAGGCAAAGGCTCCATGTGGGAAACAAGAAACAAGGAGCCTCATCTGACCAAATAATAGCATCAGTGGAATTCTTATGAACAGATATCTGCAAGAAAGTGCAAAATAATGAACAATTATTAATCAAAGCTTTAAACTCAAGCCACCAATCAGCTTGATGCTGTTGTTAAGGATACTACAGATTGGCAGTATTATGATCTAAATTTATATGAAGACTACATTATGTCAACCTGTCCCGTAACCACTCAACTAGAGCAATACATAACCAGTTTAAGAATGTGCACACTAACCTGCAAGGACAGACAAAAGCTGGTGACACTTACACTGCCAAAATTAACCACACTCTTCATACCAATTTGAGATTTTTTGCCCCAAGACTCTATGATCCCATGTTTTTGATATGATAAGTAATTCATGCTCATTTTTTCTGTTTTCTGAGCATTTCAAAGATTTCAGATAAACTAAGTGATCTGAATTTCATTGTTTTTATTACTTTAGGAAAAGTAAGTGCTAAATCTAAAGTCAGGACACACGTTTGACACTCTTTCATTCCTCTAAAAAAGACTTGAAAGCTAACATATAGAGCAAGCAGTTCAATTACCAGACAGAACAGCAGGATTTTTGATGCAGAATTAGCAAACACTCCCATACATACAGAAACTAATACATTCACATCTGGAGCATTTACCACAAATTAACTTATGAAAGCACATTTGCAAGCTTATGAGGCATTTTTGTGTCTGTAAAGTGCTGCTGAAAGTTTCTCATTATTACTGCCTCCTTGCTGTCTGCTGCTTGTGTATGTCTGCGTATCTTTTCTGGCTGTCTTTTCTTGTCTTTGGTTGAAGCACTTGATATACTGTACCGTCAGTCTTGCTTACAGTGTGTTCTGGCTCAGTGGCCATGTTTCTGTCTGGTTGAGAGATACAACAAGTCCAAAAAATGTAAAACAGAGAGCCGAGCCAGTTGTCTGGAGAATGAACGACTTATTTTTTGCATCAGGTTTACAAAATGAGTTATAAACAGTGATAAGAGTGCAGACTCTAAGTGAGAGAGAGGCCATGTCTCAACTGCTTCAGCTGATGACTGAAAAAACTTTGTGCATATGTGCAAAGAAGAAAGAGACGGGTGCTTTTTAGAGGATTAAAGGTGAGGAATAAGAGTGAATGGGCAAAGCTGCTCCGTCTCTTTATTCCCAGTTTGTTTGCTGTTACTGGGACCTAACAATGCACTCTGCCGACACCTTGAAAGATGACAGCGCTGGTTTATAACAGAGGGTTGAGTTTCCGAAACATTAACCAGACCTGTTGCCATGTCTGAAAGGTACCAAACTGACATGACAGCCAGGAAACATCTGAGGAAAGGCCTGCAGAACATCTTTTCTTCTTGTTCTAAAACTGGCTTGATGTACTTTGAATGAAAACAACACTTCTGTGAGCAGAAAAAGACCAAATGTTGCATGTTTAACTCAAAGGATAGGCTATCATGCAGATAAATATGCCCCTTGTTTAAAGCTTTTATCATGATTAACCTATTATTAACAGGCCTGTAATTGATAAAAGGATCTCAAAGGAATGCACATTCTTATATTTAAATGGTATTTTACCTGAGATTAATGTGAAACAAAGCATTTATCAGCATCTATTGAGAGGCTGTGAAAATCAGTCATGTAGTAGAATGGAGACTAAACCAGACGCTTTTCAATAAACGGCACTGATTGTGTTTTTGTTCATTAGGGACATAATTTAAATGAATTCCCCTTTATAAGATAATTAAATTAGGTACAGAATGATCAATTTGAAACTTTTATTTCCCTTTGATTTGCTACTGAAGCTGCAGAAAATTCAGTACTGCATGGTGCTAACACTGCTGTTGAAATACCTCCTGTTATCAAATTCCTCTTTTGTTGTTCTGGAGATGTCTTAAACTTTAAGTTTCAGCCCGTTAATCTATGACATTCAATAAGAGCCCACCGCCACACAACAGCACGAGCACAGCTGTTTTGAAGTGTTGACATATGTTTGCTTGATTTTCTTTTCAGTTTTACATCATACAAGTTGTTTTGGTTTTTTTGCTCTCAACCATTTAAGGTGTATCCACATCCATATCTTTATGAGGCATGAAAGCAACTTTTCTCCTGTGTAAGTGGCTGCGGTTTTAAACACAATTACGTTAATAGGTATCAAATCAACCATGTCAGATTTTCTGCATTCCTGTCAGCACCTGCAAACATTCGAGTGTTTTGTGATGTGCAGAATTCTAACTAGTGTAAAAGTATGCAAAACATCCAGCTGATACTGTGCTTTAGACTCCTTATGTTTGACCATGCAGAAGAAGGAGTTATAGCAGAAAAAATGAAAGGCCAACCACAACTGTAGTTACAGCATTACTACACTTGAGCACAACTGTGTAATTTTTTTGAGTGGATGGAGGAAAGGAAAAGTTTCTTCCTGTTGGGTTGTCCTTTACATTCACCCAATAAGATGCGCCTGGAAAAAATACAACTGCTCTGCCGGCCACCAGGCCATGGAAATGTCACCTTTACTTCCCTTCTCCTCACCCTTGCACATTTTCCTCATCATACTCCCCCTCTGTGGCTTACATCTCTTTCATTTTCACTATTGTTGTCCTCCATCCCTTTCTCTGGCCCCGTTCCTCTCTGTGCTGCAGAGCTGGTCCCCTCACTCTGCATGCCTAAAAGCTTGCTTTCTAATCTCCCTGAATTATTCAAGACACCTTCTATTCTTCCTACTTTTTTTTTCACTCAACACATCAAGTAAACAGCACAAACCGAGGTATAAAAAGAAATAACATTTACAGTAAATTTGCAATGAAAGAATTTATCACTGGAGGGAGCCTCTCTCTGACTGCAGCCGGTTCTCATCATGCAGCATTTAGCTGACACAGTTTCACCTTCCTTACTCTGTGAGCTTAGTGTGAAGGAGCTTTCTGATGGTGCATCTATAATGTTACCGCAGACAATTCTCTTTACCTTTGCTTCTAAGACTGCTGTGCCTGTGATGCTGCTTTAAAGCTCAATGCTTCAGAAGTTTTCTCTGCTGTGGAGATTCAATAACTCAGACGGATGGAGGTCCAACATAAGAAAGATGTCAGGCACCTCTGAAGTCCTGATGGAAGTAATCAGCAAAGTGCACTTAAACTAAAACACAGACACACATGCAGCTGCATGGCTGGCATTCTTTGGAACATTTCTCCTTTTCTTTAAAAAAATAACAAATCTTACTTTTTTCCCATTTATTTCTGATATCCCCGGTTGGATTATCAGAGTTTGCGTCACTTCACTGCCGGGGTTACGGCATCCAGCGCCACTCAGTGCTGACAATAGAGGGTTTGCATCAGCAAAACCCCTCAGATTTTGGAGCGATACACACTCATTTAACAAAGCTTCTTTCCCTTTTTTTTTTTTTTTTTGCTTGCTCTTACAGTTATGATTTCTTTTTCGTTGCCACATCTGGACTTTTTAAAGCTCATTCACAAAGTCCCACAGCCAAAATGTCAGAAAAGGAACAGGTGTGACAGGATTTACACATGTTCTCCTCTGGTGAAAAATAAGTAAATACAATTTCCAGAACTCTGACTAGTGGAAACATTTAAATTGTAAAAGTACAGGGGAATGTTCCATCTCAGCTTTTCCAAAAATGCACTGCATCATTTGGATAGTTAAAGCTGAAAAGTCTCTCTACTTCTAAAAAAACGAAGAAATGACATTTTGAGCACTGCACATTCAATTGTTCTTCTACAAAGTCTTTTAAATTTAGTTTTACAAGGAAAACCTTTTTTTCTAAAAAACAGTTTTACTACCTTCGACTTCAGTTTATGGCTGGATTACATATATAAAAAACTATAAAGCCTTCAGCCTGACACTGTTACCTGGGAAAACAATAAAAATGTCATCTCTTTTGTCTGCATATTTTAAGTAAATCAAAAGTTGCACAGCAACAAAAAGACGCATTTCCAAAAAACTATGTTAGTTAAGCCAGCATCAGCTGTATGTGTGCCAGTGAAAGCATGTCCAAGCTTCATAAAACAGGAAACACCAGGCAAACAAAAAGCTTCTACACAGCTGCTACATGTCAAAGTGGCTGATTTATGCCGTGACTGCCAAACATTGTAGGTTTAGAGTGTGAAATATAAAAGTCTGCATTAGTGTGTCCTCTTAAAGTGGAGTCACACTGAGGTTTAAATCTCTATAACAACATCTTGCTTTATCTCAGACTGTTGCCATCCTCTGCAATGAGCATCTCATCAGTAGGAGCCGTACCAACACTGAGCGAGCCTCTGTTTTCTTTGTATTCTTCATGGTTTAAACAGTCTTTGAATGTGACTATTTCATTTAATGGAAAATGAATAATGTTTACAAAATAGGAATAGTTCAAAGAGGTGCTGATCAAGAACCAAATTCAAGATCTCATAAAATCAGTAAATTTATAGCGAAAAGTAATTTTTGGAGAATAATACATCTTAGAGATGTGTAATTATGCCACTATATTTGTGATGCATTTTACTTTGACTACAACAATGATTTAAAAAAAAGAACTATTTTCCGTCCAGCTCTCACAGCCTCCTGCTTCTTAATTGTAAGTGCATTTCAGAATACAGGAGCCTGTAGAGATCCTTGATTCTTAGTTATCTCTATTGTCATTTGGCTGTAATAAAACACACCCTTGACAGTGAGGGAGTTTATAGCACAAGCAAAAATGACAGTTTCTTTGTGTGTTTTCAGTTGTGTATTCCTCAGAAGAAGTAGTCAATTGTGTCAGAATTATAATTAAAATATCCAAATCAAAGATTTATTCTTTCAAACTGCACTAAAAGCGTACAAATAGCAATCAAAATCAGTGCCAAACTGTGCAACTGAAATTTAGTAGTTGGGGAAAATCAGTTAAAATGCTTTGAATTAAATAATTAACTGGTGATCCACACATTAGTAAGGGAAAAAAAATTACGTTTCAACCTACCACAAAAAATCCAACATTTTTATGTGGAAATAATGAAGTTGTGAAAATCAAAATACTTATATGTATTCAATTAGCACTGCGGTGGGATTGTTGCAGAATTACTCACATTAATTAAAGGCATCATTTTACTGCAGCGGTGAAGAAACGTGGCTGACTGTGGATGGTTGGTCTTGGTGGTTCTGTTTGAGGTGGTTTAAAAGCTCCATTATGGCCTCCAACAAGCTGGATTGAGTGTCACTTTATATTTACATGTTGCATGCGATTTCAGCGCAATTTTACTGTGCCACAAAATATGTAAAAAATGTGCTTTGCGCTGTTTTTTAGGTTGTTGAATAAATAATGGTATAGCGCTGGAAAATCATTCGTAGATTTTTAATTAAATACAAATTAATTCGTCAATTTGTTTTCATCTATAACTGTTATTATTACAGCTCTCACATAATGCCATTAATATTTGCATGACAAAATCAGACTATTTAGGGGCGCGCGATCATTTTCCTTTAATATTTCCGCCTCTGCAGGCAGTTAATTTTCAAAATAAAATGCATTTTCAATGTAAAGCATCCCGCTGCTTCAGACACACGGAGGACAGTGAGGATGGACTTACCCACGCACTCGTTGGCCTCCCGGGCTGTAGCTCTCTGCCACGGTCTGTCGTAGTGGAAAGGTTTGCACCTGTCACACTCGGGCCCGGCCGTGTTGTGTTTGCACTCACAAACCAGACTCCCATCCCGGTCCTTTACGCACCGGGATGCGTGCCCGTTGCACTTGCATCTCCCTCCGACCTGCAGGTCCGACACGGCGTAGAAGTACGAGTCCCGTGCCAGCTCCGAGTCGTCCTCGTTCTCGTCTCCGAAAGTGTGCAACCTGCTGAAGATAACCTTGATGTCGGTTGCCGTGACCCAGTCCTGCAGCACCGGGGAGTTGTCAAAGTCGTGCGCGGAGGGTCTCAAGTCCAGCGTGCTGAAGGCGATGAGGCCGCCGGTCAGAGGGTACATGTCGGTGTGGGAGTCCGTACACACGGCCTCCTGCTCGTTTTGCTTGGTGATCACGGCCCTGTTCGGCTTGTTGTACATCTTCCTGCACTGCGTGGAGTAAAACTGAAAGGGCACCCAGGTTTTTCCATAGTCCATGGACTTATAAATCACCATGGATTCAGGTCGAGGAGAGCAGAACTGCAGGCTCACATAAGTCACCTCAAACTTCTTCCCTAGGGACAGGGTCAGGGTGACGTTCTGCGGGTACTGGATGAAGTTCTCGGACTGCCAGCACGTGAGGTTGTGCGGATTGTTGAGGTCCGTCAGGTACGCGGGAGGGTGGTACTTCCTGGGGTCTGAAGCATCGCAGGTGTGACAGTTCCTGGTCCTCTCTTCTCCTTTGTCCGCGGAGCTCACCACGCAGTAGCGGCTGGGCACCTTTCCGCAGGTGCTGGACACCTTCACCTCCTTCCCGAAGGCGGAGTTCACGAAGTCCGGGATGCAGCGCCGCGGGTTGCCGTGCTCGTCGTAGCAGGGGTCCGGGGGAGAGGTCTGCGCCGCGAACAGGCTCATCCCGTAACCGGCGAGGACGCTCCGGCACGAGAGAGACACGGCGAGGAGAAGCGTGAGCACAGCCACAGCTCGTGTCATGGTTCTAGGTCCCCGAGTGTGTCTGCCGCTGAAGAGGAGGAAATGAAGAAGCATTGGTTAAAAGAAAGAGACACAAGTTTGATGATGATGCTATAAAATGAGTTTACAAACAAACACTTAAGAAGTTATCATTTGGCAATATTTAAAGTGATAGTCACTCACATAACATCGTCTTAGTTTAATTTCTATAAAGCCCACCGTACCTGAGAATGATTTCAAAGATGTCAAAATACCGGGGGACGTTTCCTTCAGGCTCAGCTCCTCCTGTTTGGATGTTTGTTTCTTCAAATCTGCTGCGTAAAAACAGAGCAGCGGCTGGATTTAAGAGTCGCTTGTGTCCTTATAGCAAAGTCTTACTCCTCCTGCCGGTATTTACTCTCTCTCTTCCACTCTCTCTCTCTCTCTCTCTCTCTCTCCCTCTGACTCTACCCCCCCGTCCCTCTCTCTCTCGGATCTTGTTTGGCACAGTTTGGATCAGCTCATCTTAAGGGGTGGGTGAGGTGTCACCAGGCGGAACAACGACATTCACTGGTGGCGCGTCAGGAGATAGACTAAAATTGAAGAGAAAACAGCTGGAACAAACACTGGGTCATTATCCACATGACATACCTTTATCTGAAGGACAACTGCTATCACAAAGTGCTTGAGCTTTATACAGAAGAAGCACATAAGAAAAATATGTAGCTCTGTACCCAACAGAGAAATGCCCATCGACACGTGTGCTTATTTATTATCCTGTTCATATAATCTACAATAGGCCGAGTGATCGGCTATTTTTCCCCACAAAAGCAGCAGAAAATGTGAGTCATGATTGTAAATGTAAAAAAAGACCGTAACTTAATTTGGATCAATGATATGTAAAATGAAGTACTGCAGCTTGAGATCTGTTTAAACCCATGGCAATGCTAGAATGACTTTTGCCATGCTCATTGTCATGTATTAGATTTAAGAACTCCCACTCTATTAAGTTATAGAGTGCAGAATGCACAACACAATGAAGTACTACGATAGATTATGAACACAGCATTTATCTTAAAAAACTTAAGAATACGCATCATGTATTTGGCGACAGTAATTCAGGAAAAAAAAGCATCATATTGACGAGTGAAATGTATTTATTAACGTTCAGTGTTACTAAACAAGACTCTGCCAATGTGACAATGTCACTTTCATTAGCATGTTAAATGATACTTGGCTTCTACCCCCTAAAAATATCGATCTCCAAGATTCAATCGTTTGTATGAAAGTTATAGCCATAGGACACATTTTTTCCTGTAATGTAGCTCCCTTCTGCACATACCTGGCGCATCTTCAGCATCTCTGGACCTGTTGAATGAAGGCAGTAGAGGTAACACCGCCATCGTGTGGCCATTGAAACCCAATTCTCACCCAGCATGTCCAGTATTATCCAGGCGGTGGAGTCATAACACCGTTTATCAATCAGCAGAGAAAAGTGACTGACTACGTCAAACTGTAGGTTTCTTCTAAGCTAAGCTTTTTCCATTCATCCATCATATATTTTTATTTTTCCAATTAAGAACTCACTCCTGAAACGCAAGGTAGGTCTATGATTATCACACCTGTAGGCATACTCTGGCTTAACTGTTTCATGCTCCACTGCTATTTATCTGACCCTGAGAGAAAAAAAAAATCGCACGGAGGAAATTTTATTATTTAAGAAGAAGGAGAAAAAGTCAGCTGTTTGATAGCTGTATGCTTCTCTTCAAAACGAACTCTCTTTGTACTGTTAGCATACAGTGCATGTGAGCCTGGCTAACGTACACAACTACTAAACCACACAACAGTGCTGTATGGCAAAGAGGAACACATATCCAATCTGTTTTTGTAGAATCAAATTACTTCCCTTGTCATAATTCATACGTTCATGAGGAAACTGTGTGACAGGGAAGTTATGCTTGAAAAATATCCACAATTAAAAAAAAAATACACAGCCAAAATAAAGAAGCTTTCCATTTTGGAAACCATGAGGAGCGTGTAACAAAACATGTTTTGTCACAGTTACTTAAATAAATGTGTATGTTTCTAGCTATTATGAGCAACCAGGCACTAGCCTTAGCCATGCCAAAGAGCCCTTAATGGTGGAGGGGTTGGTTTATAGCATGCTGCTAAAGGTTCAAGCACAATTATTAAGCACAAAAAGTGGATTTTCACATTACTCAAACTGCTGTAAGAAACTACTGTCGTACTGACTAGACTAGAGTTGCAAAATACTATGAGTATATATTATTGAGTATATTATATTAAGTGTTAGAATAAAAACAGCTACAGACAACTCGAGCTAGCTAGCTTACCTAGTAGCCAGCTCAATTCAATTGACAATTTCATCAGATAGATAGATAATTAGATGCATAGATACATAGATAGATACACATATAAAATGACATATAAACCAGGTCCTTGTTTCAGCATGCATACATGACAGCATTTAGGCTATTCCACTTACAATTTCATCAGATAGATAGATAGATAGATAGATGCACTATATTATCAAAAATATTTGCTCACCTGCCTTGACTCGCATATGAATTTAAATGACATTACATTCTTAATCCATAGAGTTTAATATGACATCAGTCCACCCTTTGCAGCTATAACTGCTTCAGCTCTTCTGGGAAGGCTTTCCCCAAGGTTTAGGAGTGTGTTCATGGGAATTTTTGACCATTCTTCCAGAAGCACATTTATGAGGTCACACACTGATGTTGGACGATGTTGATGTTGGGCTGGCTCTCAGTCTCCGCTCTAATTCATCCCAAAGGTGTTCTATTGGGTTGAGGTCAGGACTCTGTGCAAGCCAGTCAAGTTCCTCCACACCAACCTCTCTCATCCATGTCTTTATGGACCTTGCTTTGTGCACTGGTGCACAGTCATGTTGGAACAGGAAGGGGCCATCCCCAAGCTGTTCCCACAAAGTTGGGAGCATGGAATTGTCCAAAATCTCTTGGTATGCTGAAGCACTCAGAGTTCCTTTCACTGGAACTAAGGGGCCAAGCCCAGCTTCTGAAAAACAAGCCCACACCATAATCCCCCCTCCACCAAACTTTACACATGGCACAATGCAGTTAGACAAGTACTGTTCTCCTGGCAACCGCTAAACCCAGACTCATCCATCAGATTGCCAGATGGAGAAGCGTGATTCGTCACTCCAGAGAGTGCGTCACTACTGCTCTAGAGTCCAGTGGCAGCGTGCTTTACACCACTGCATCCAACGCTTTGCATTGCACTTGGTGATGTATGGCTTGGATGCAGCTGCTCGGCCATGGAAACCCATTCCATGAAGCTTTCTACGCACTGTTCTTGAGCTAATTTGAAGGCCACATGAAGTTTGGAGGTGACCCTGCTCCATCATTTTACATGGCCTACCACTTTGTGGCTGAGTTGCTGTTGTTCCCAATCGCTTCCACTTTGTTATAATACCACTGACAGTTGACTGTGGAATATTTAGGAACGAGGAAATTTCCCGACTGGACTTGTTGCACAGGTGGCATCCTATCACAGTACCACACTGGAATTCACTGAACTCCTGAGATTGACCCATTCTTTCACAAATATTTGTAGAAACAGTCTGCATGCCTCGGTACTTGATTTTATACACCTGTGGCCATAGAAGTGATTGGAACACCTGATTTCAATATTTGGATGGGTAAGGTAAATACTTTTGGCAATATAGTATAGATAGATAGATAGATGCATACATGCATACATACATACATACATACATATATACATACATACATACATACATACATACATAGATGCATAGATAGATAGATAGATAGATGCATACATACATATATATATACATAAATGCATACATACATACATACACAGAAAGATAGATAGATAGATAGATAGATAGATAGATAGATAGATAGATAGATAGATAGATAGAGTCGTTATTGGCTGACTTTACCAAGAAGAACAACTGCGAGGTAAAGTGCAACTGCAACTTACTGTTCTTCACTCACCAACCTGCTAACTGGCACTCAACACTATGTGACTCATTTATCCACATTAAGAAAAATGGAATAAGACAAGGAAGACAGATTACAGTATATGAGGATGCAGACCTCAACTGTCCCAATTTGACCCTAAACATCTACCACAATGGGACAGTTATGATTCAAGGATCAGAGAACAGCTTGGACAACTTTGAGAATAGTTTTCAAATTCTGAAGTCTATTTCCACTTCAAAGATCCCAGCCTCTCACCTGCAAAAAGAGGTGCCAACCAGGTCAGCCATCACTGGTAACCTGCCTCCAACACCCTCCACTGATTCAACACCCCGACTTTCTAGCAGTCTCAGCATGCCAAAGGAGGGACTTTCTACATTAGAGCAAGAATTCATCCAGTTCAGAGAGAAGATGATAAACAGTGCTTGTCAAAGACATGATGATCCCAAACAACCACTGGAAGAGTTACACTCCCTGGTTCACCAACAGAAAAATGAAATAAATGAACTTCACCAGGCTGTTCGAGAACTAGAAGAGGATAACCAGGCTCTGAGAGCATCAGTTCGAAGAATGACAGTGGAGCTGGTCATCATTAGCCATTCCACCCCAGCACTGAACCTACATGAGGTGTCCCAGAAAAGGAAATCGGGGTCCTCTGCTCCTCCAGCATCTCTGACACCTTCATGCCCCCCTTCAGCTCTCCCTTCAACCCCACCCTCATCCCCCATCACTGAAGTTAACCCTTCTCCTTCAAAACCGGAAAACCATCCAACTTCAGCTGAAAGTCATGGAGACGCCAATACTCATCTTTCTATGTGATTCCAATGGGAAACACATCAACATGAAGTGACTCTTCCCAGGCAATAAATCTAAAAAGATATGGAGCCCCACTACCTCAGAGGCCATGGAGAAGTTGTCTAATTCAAAACTCAAAGACATCAAACACATCGTAATCCGCACTGGGACAATTGAGATAACTGCCTCCAATAAAGATGTACCTCATGCACTGACACAGTTGGTTGGGAAAGGAATGTCAGCTTTCCCCACAGCGAGAATTACACTGTCAAGTTTGTTTAGAGCTACCAAACGTCCATGTAGCTCACCATGGAAACATTTTTTATCAGCACCTATACGACAAGCTACACCTCAGCCAAAGAGGAGTAAGACTTTTTGCAAAGAACATCAAGAACACAGCTTTAGATCAAACAGCAACTTCTCCTAATATTACAGTTTTTCTCAGTCACTTTGGTACATTTCTCAGATCAGAATTGAAATTCTCGAAACTACTTGTTCAATCTTCACATCATTGCGTCACTTGTGCACATCAAAAAAGCAGTTTCTCGTTTCTTTCAGCAAGTTGCAACTGCTTTGGTACATCCATGCAAATGATTATGTACAATTCTCTGCTGTTTCCTACATTATCAGTTGCTTATGTCATGTTGATCAAAATGTATTATCATGGGTCTCTGTTGAATAGTCTCACCCCCACAACATTTGGGCATTAGTTCATTGCATAAGTCTTTACATGCAAAATGGTTGATCATGTCATAATATGTCAAGCATAATTCTATACATTTCCATTAGACTTTTTTTCCTAAATCTTTCCTGAATTGGTAAATTGCTCCCAGGTGAATCTTGACTTTCTCTAACAAAGGGAAATGTGTGAAACATTAGATCAACCAATGATCAAGGAATTTGATTGAGGAGAATTTGATGATTGAGGAATTTTCTCAGCATGGAGATGGAAAGTATATGATCGCCAGCCACATACACAGATGACCCTTCTGGCTGCCATGGATGCAGCGTGTGGTGACATCACAGCAGAAACCTGCAGGGGCTGGATAAGACACTCCAAAAGATTCTTTCCATGCTGCATCTGGGATAATTACCTGGGCATAGTCATCAGTGCATCAGGGAGATTTGACAAAGCTATAAGCTCTCTCACTGATAAGGCACGAAGAGCCTACTATGGCATTAAAACATCTCTAAATAAACTTCCCCAGTTAAAATTTGGCTAAAATTATTCAGTAATGTTATTACTCCTATTCTTATGTATGATAGTGAAGTGTGGGTCCCTGTCCTAAAACAGTGGCAAACATCCTGGGACTTAACTCCAACAGAAAAATTTCATCTCCAGTTCTGTAAAGAGACCCTAAAGGTCCACAGAAACTGTCCAAACCTGGCATGTAGAGCAGAACTGGGGGAATTCCCTCTTTCTCTACACATCATTAAAAGAGCCATTAAGTTCCAGGTTCACCTAGCACAAGCTGATCCTGAATCATACCATCACCTGGCCTTCTGAGCAACAGCCTCTGCCCAGAGACTGACCCCCTTAAAAATATTAAAGAATATTATCAGCTAAAGAACTAAGAGCGAGAAAAGAGAAAATCCTACAATAAATTAGAATTT
This sequence comes from Cheilinus undulatus, assembly GCF_018320785.1. Taxonomy (NCBI): domain Eukaryota; kingdom Metazoa; phylum Chordata; class Actinopteri; order Labriformes; family Labridae; genus Cheilinus; species Cheilinus undulatus. Next base: position 26,183,806 of record NC_054868.1, on the reverse strand, counting down.
GAAACAGGTCGTCATAAAAACTGGAAACCTAGAGACCAAAGAATTTGTAACTATTGTGATTTTGGAAAAACTGACCAATGACCAATAATCAATAACTTTGTGTGTGTGTGTGTTTTTTTGTAAATATTTTATTATCAGTTGTGTTATTGTGATTGTCATTATTAGTATTTGTTTTGTTTTGTTTATGTACTCTGCTTGGCCACAAAGGTTTTAACCATTCATGCCATTAAAGCATATTTTGAACAGTTTGAAAAGTTTACATAGATACATAGATAGTATGTTGATAGATAGATAGATAGATAGATAGATAGATAGTATGTTGATAGATAGATAGATAGATACATACATACATACATACATACATACATACATACATAAGTCCTCATCATACATACATAAGTCCCCTAATGGGGGGTCAATAAAAGTTTCTTATTTTATCTTTTACCAATCAGGAAGCAGCAGGTTAGCATCAAACCCTGTGACTGACCTCATGGTGGCCTCAAAATTATGTAGCTAAAATATTTAAATCACCTCCTTGTAGCTGGTTGCAGCAAATATGTTAGGTGCTGTATGTTTATCAGACCAAAATATTTATTTTATTTCAGCTTATTTGAAAATCTAGCCCCCAAAAGCATCTGCTAAGAAAAAGCTGGCCCTTTTAAAAATGTTTTTGATGACCCCTGACCAAGGGGTTCTGTCTCAGCCCTTATAGTGTTAAGTTTAAAGCACCCGTGTTGTTTCTATCACTAAATAAAACTTTGCAACAAAATGCAAAAAATTAAGATGTATGAATATTACAGTACACTCCAGATGAGAGCAACATAAACTGACATCACCATTAGTGTTTACTGTTTCTGGCTTGTTTGGTTTGTACCTTCCTCCTGCTACAAGAAGGGGAATTCACAGTTATACAAATTAATTTTATGAAATGTAAATGACATTCAAAGCAGTGGAGGGAAGGGAAGTAAGATCAGTGTTTCCCTGACTGGCAATGTGGCTGATAAAGAAGCAGCAGGAAAATAGGCCAAACATACTTATCTTAAATAAATAAATAAAACTGACAGTCTTATCATTGTATATTGCACACATCATGTTAAATACAAACTTTATCATTTTCATCTATTATAGACTTGGTTGTTTTATGACAAGGCTGTTTTTGTTTTTACTGGCCCCCTACCTCCCCCTTTTATTTTTCATTTATTTATTTACTCATTTATTTGTTTGGTCATTGTTTCTCACACATACAGGTCTATCAGTAATTAACTTGCTTCTGAAAACAATGAACAAAGCCATTATATTCAAACAAAGACACAAGTCTCACAAACTTGAAAATAGCTTGGAATAAGCAAAACAAAACAAGTCAAACAGATGACTTCCTCCTTAGGGCCGACATCCCTTCAAAATCCACATGCAACTTCTGAGACACGCATGTAGAAACACACACGCACAAATACAATGACACCTCCCATCTTTACACACCAGCAGGCTCCTTCATTGTGCTCACATGCACGTCTGTCATACACTTCCTGTTTGCGCTGTTTGTGAGCTGCAGTGTTGTGTGTGAAGTGCAGAAGTCTGAGAGAGTGTCAGAGAGACACTAGCGGCATTTTGTTAACTCCAGTTTTACTGCTCTGCTCTACTGCGCTCAGGATGTGGGTTTACCTGCTAAACCGACGATGTGTGAGGTGAATGGATGGCAGCAACACTGAGCTGGAGACACTTTTCTTTGGACTCACTGAACCAAACACAAGCAATGGATGCTGGACAGTAAACTGCAGGTAAGACAAAAGAGTCATTAGAGGATCTAAAGTGGATTGGGGTAAATTCTGTTGTGGTTAGGTACTAAAAAATTGATTAACTGAATAAATGATTGATTGATTAATGAATAGTGAATGTTTTCTCTGCTTAAGTGAAATATGACTTAATGACTTATTGATTTGGATAGTTAACATGTATGCATCTAGGAAGCATGTCCACCAAGTATCCAAACATGTGCTGAGTTTCTGATACTCTTACACAGCTTCAGATCATTCTTGGTAAGGTGGTTTTGTCAAAGTCATCTTGTTTTGACTCATGTAGACATTTATCATAAAACCAGAGTGCATGACTCTACGATGGTAAAGCTTCAGGCGTCTCATTTTGTATCAGAGGAGCTTCATCCTCATAGCGATGGGAAAAGCAGGTTTGTCATAATGACAGCCACCTGAGTAAGCCCACAGACCACCACTGTGAGACGAGTTTGAGGACTTCTGCTTTTTTAGATGCTCTGTATGATTCATGTTTTTAATAAATGCTGAGGAAGTAGCAAGGCAGAACCACGTGCCAGGCGCCTGGATGTTATCTGGCTTTTAAACTTCTGTGTCCGCGATTGTGTGTCTGTAAATGGAAACACACATGTAAGCCAGTGAGGTCAGACATCTGTGTCAGCATCTTATACTGCATGATAAGGCCATTTGAGGTTGTATTCCTCAGATTTTAGTTGCTGGTGTTAGTTTATAGTATATGCAATTGAAATTCAACCTTATAAAAGGCAAATTTTATCAAGAGTAGACATGGTAAATCATTTGTATGCACTGATATAAAAAGGTCCTGCAAAGTAAAAACCAGGGATGCAAGAGAAGAATCCTATGAACTGTCACTGAATCATGAGTGCAGTCTGACACAACGCAGTCTGATAGTGGTCTCCACCCTGAGAGTCTACTGAGCCAACGCCTGAAATCAACATCCTCTGCACTGCACAAACCAATCTCCTGTTAAATGTGGCTCATGCTGTATTTTTATCAACAATAACTTTTGCATCAGGTAATATAAAACAGAGAAGCACGGCATCCCTATATGTTATAGCACAGAAAATTAAACAGCAGAATCAATACTGACAAATGTGTCCATGTTTGAAACACTGCAGATGTGTGGCAGGACTTTCAGTTCCTGTGGTAACGTTTATTTTGTGTCCATTTTAGTGACCTTAGTGGACAAGACTGTTCTTAAAATATCTTTACAGAATTAATAAGCTGATTGGCCTTTTTGCTGTTGTAGATTATAAGAAGGCATCAGTATTAGTATTATTTTGTTTTATAACCAGATAGATATTTGTCATAAAAAGCAATGTCTCCTTGAGTCCTATGATCAGATAATGAAAGACTAATCCGTCACAACCCAAGGAGAGATAAACTGTTCTTAGAAATTCTTCAATTACACAATCACTTTCAGCACAGAAACCTCCCAGCATTGGGAAATAAAAACTGCCAGCACAGGTTGTGTGTCAGGCGTGAAAAAACACAGGAACACAGATTAATGACGTTTAATGGAGGTGGCAGATAATGACACACTTTGGTGTTTACCACAGACACCAAATATGTAAAGTGAACGCTGTGACGATGTGATGTTTTTCTTCACATATAGCAGAATTTGATTGCAAGATCCCATTGCAATGCTGTGTGTTATTCAAAACACTGCTTCCTGTTTGTCTCCTTACACCTCTGGTATCACTAAAATCTTCATTTTCGTCACTACATCACAGACTTGTGCGGTCAACACCCCCGTCTGTGTGTGCATCTGTGCACATGCATAACCCACCTGTTGTTTCAAAGAAACAATCAGTGATGTAAAGCTTAAAGCTCGCTTTATATACTATAGCTACATCCTGTAATGAGTTGATGTATTAAGGTCTTATTATTTAGTGAGAAACTGAGCAGACAAGGACTCACTCAGTTCTGTTTGTAGTGTGGAGTCACCACTGACATTACAACCTCTGATATTTGCATTAGTGCGAGTTTCAGCATCTGTTTATCAGTGTTTACTGAGGAAGTAAAGACCAAAGTTTATATTAATACGCGGCTTTTTCTTGTCGTTGTGACAGTAGAAGATGTACCAGAGTATTTCTGCAGCTAATAAAATTTGGAAAGCAGACATTCTTATGAGTCATGTTTTTGTGTATGTGCATTCTCTAGTCCTACTTGAACATGTATTTGGAAAGGACTGTATAGACAGGAATATTGCCATAAAATGCAAAATATCATCTTCAGATCTTGATAAATGGTAGATTTTTTTTTTTTTTTACATCTAAAGCTCAACGCAGGAAAGGTTATAAAAGCTGGGCTGTAAGGTTTATTTCTGAGCTTTAAAATATTACTTGGAAACAAGGCCACCCATGAAAAAGGGGAGAGCTTTCTGGGGCCCACAGAGGTGAGGAAAACCATGGTCCACTGTAAAGTATTTATGCTGTAGTAATATACAGCCTTTTTCAGCATCTAAACCTTTTTTTTCAAAACAGTATTACTTTTTTAGGTAATGGTAACAGTGTGGATGGGTATACTGACATAAACTATTAGGGAAGTAATTTTAGACTTCATAGCTAAGCCATCATGTGCACAAACTTCAAATTGCCAGAAAATGAAGTAGAAGGAGCTGGAATAACTTTATGGGAAACATAATTGAACTACTGGAAAAAGTGGCTAAAAAGTTAAAGCTGACCAAAATTGGTAAAATAAATGGCAAAGTTAGTAGAAATAAAGTGGTTAAGTGCCAAAAACTGATTAAAAGAAGCAAAATGGGATAAAATCAGCAAAAATGGGTTAAGAAAGGCATAAAAGGGTAAGGTGGAGATGTGATGAAGCAGTTAAAAAGTAGCAAAAATGGGCAAAAATTGGCAGTAATGGGTGAAAAGTGGCAACTGCGGGTTACAGAGGCAAAAAAATGCATGTGAAGTTATGAAAAGGGTTTAAAATGTAGCAAAATAGGATGAAAGTGGCAGGAATTGGTCCAAAGAGGCAAAAATTAGTCAAATGGGGAAAATGGATGGAAACAGTGATGAAAAGCAGTTAAAAGTGTCTGAAATAAGTAATTTGAACAGCAGAACCCAAAAATAGCTTACACACTTTTCAGCTCCAAAATGAGGTAACTGTTAGCCAGAATGCTAGCACCAGTGCTACTGGTCCAACTCACATGCATTGATATTGTCAATAAATCAAAACTGGGGAAGTCCCATTCACTGGGTTTCTCAGTGGCCTTGCCAATTCTGTGGGCAGACATGCTGAGAAATCACTGGTATACCTCGTGGTCTAGATCATTTAACTACTGACAAACAGTATCATGAATTCCTCAAAACTGGGCCTGCTCCTATGTAATAGATTTTTTAATTGAGTATTAAAATGTTCTCAGTATTCCAGTATTTTTCAAAGCTAGAGAAATACTCTATTTTTTAATCTGTGCCTTGTCATGATGACTGCAATGCAGTCATGATGACTGCAACGAGATAGAGATGTACTGTAGAGGAAGCCACAGTGACTGATACAACATGTTTATCCATGGAAATGCTGGACACTACATCAAAGACTGCTGCTTGAAGCTGCTGTTCTGTTGCTGTATCGCTTTCAAGCTGTGCATTGGACCATGATTATTCTCTGTCATCAACTGTCCTTCTGTCCTTCCTCCAAAGTTGCCCCTATACCATGTAACTTCTCTTGACTGCCCTAATGTTGTGGCCCCACTAGACATTTCCAAGTACAGTAGACACGCAATGCTTAGCTTGGCCAGCCTTTGTTGTTAGCTTTGTTACTTCTTGTTTTGAAATTAGGACTTAAATTTAAGCTCACAGCATGAACCAGGGACGTCACTTTTGACAGCTTTTCTCCTTACGTGAAATTCAGCCATGGAACAAAGATGGTATTAAGTTTATTTACTTTGTGAAGACAGACTTCATTTACTTTATTCAATTCAAAACAAGAAGTAAACATAGCTAATCACCATCTTTTGTTATTGTTTTGATTGAGGGCCCCCTGGTGGCACAGTACTGAGTGTTTGAATAGAGAAGTAAATAACAATAACAACAGTTTTAAGCTGCAGTCTAATTTTGTTTCCATGTGAAACCCACTGGCCCATTTTTACTTTGGTTTACATGATCAGACTTGTGTATTTCTCCCGGTGGAGTTTGTTTGAACTCAAGGGAAGCACTTAGTTACAGTCAAGCTTTGGAGTTGGACCGCTGTTGTTTCCTAAAGCCATAAGAGGCAGGTTCACATCCAGTAGGTCAGTGAAGAGAAAGAGAGGAGGGGAGGATAGCAGCTCCATGGGCCAACAGAGGAAGACTGGATGTGAATATCAGACTCTATTAATTATGAAGGCTCTGTGAATATAACAGGCATGTATACTGTAAGCACACATACAAACAAATGCATACACACACCAGCTCTCCAGACCCTGGTCTGTGGGAGTGTATCTGAGGGTCTGATCACACCACAACAATGGGGAGGCACCTGCTTCCTCAGCTGTGCAGGGAAGCCCTCTTCCTGTTAGGAAGCAGTTGGTAATGGGATCAGTGGGAGAGATGGGAAGCAGCCTGTGTGAGGAAGGTAGAAGGAGAGGAAGAGGAGGACAGAGTGAGAAAGAGACAGAGGGACACAGGTGAAGGTGCGGGACTGGCACTGCTTGCTTTGTCAAAGAACTGTTGGTACTGTAAAAGGGGTAAGAGAGGGAGAGATGCTGATAAAAAATAAGAAAATGAGAGGCGGGAACGACGTGTATCCCCCCCCCCCCCCCCGGTGAGACATTACAACTGTGGAAAATAACTGATCCTACAACAATGAAAACTGTTGTTATTATGACACAAGATTACCTTTAGTGAAGTATTGTAACAGCGCTGCCAACTCGTTAAAATGTACGTAAATAAAAGATGGATTAAACTGTTTTGCATGCTATTGTGACACAAATTACAATGCAGATGATGGAAGAGGGATAAAAGACAGGAAAAAGAGTCAGTCAAATTTTTTAATTGTTGTTTTCATAATCAGAAGTTCTTCTTTTTTTGGCTGTAAACTGACAAGGTTATTGTCCTTTTTTGCAAGTGTTACATAACAGATGTTATTAATCACCATATGATCTCCTTTTGCCAGTAGCGCTATCAGTTTCTGTTAATAAAGCTTTTGCCTTTAAATTTATTGTGAAGACTTTTCCAATGATATGAGCTGGACTGAAATTAAAACCCCACCATGACCTTCAAAAGCAGTTAAAAGACTGATTATTTCTATGTAGTAATATTAATACCTGAAAGGGCTGTCACTGAGCAGATGTCAGACAGATGTGAGATAAAATTATGGCCATTATTTAAGTTTTTCATGTGTATATGTGATTGGTCTGAACACAGTACAACTAAGTGGATAAGTTCACTCATGGTGCAAATGTGTCTGATGTCAAAAACAACAACAATCAACCATAAACATGAACAAAAGAACCTCAGCAGCGATCACTGTATAGGTAACATCTAAACACAACTAAAAACTCTGCCCAAAGGCATGATGGGAAACTCTTCCTACACATTCACAGATTTTAAAGCACATTAGATGAGCTTAGATCAGTTGACTCTGTACAGAGTTGAACTAATACTGGTGGATCAACGCTGTAAAATTGAAGACGATTTTAAAATTACACTCTGGGAGTTAAAATCAACTCTGAAATATTAAATGTTAAGATGACAACCCTCCAGTTTTTGCTGTTATGGGATGTAATGTGGTGCTAATGTGTAGGCAACAGATGTGGAAAAAGCACCAGAGAATTGTACTCAAATAAAAGTACAGTGACTCTGGCTAAAATGTACTGAAGTAGAAGTAAAGCACTGATTTAAAAATTTACTGAAATAAAGCGCCCAAAAACTACTCATTTACAGTAATTTGTGTAAATGTAATTAGTTACTTTCCACCCCTGATTTTTAGCCAGACTGTTACTAATGCAGCTCTGCAGTGACCCCGGCTGTGAATTCATGTCTGGCAATCATTTATTAAAAAGTGCCTTTTACAACTTTAACAACACAGAGAGTCTGAACGGGAATTGTGTGTTATTGTTTGTTGATTGTTATCCTTTGTCCAAAGAGGGCTACAAATAAACAAAAACCTTAAGGTTTAACAGGATCTTTAATATTTTCCTAAGAGAGATTGTGATGGTTATTGCACCACCACAGCTCGATAATGTGTGCAATGTGTAAATCTTTTGTTGTTACGGTATCATAAAATCTATATCTGATTGTCAACTGCAAAAACCTGGCTAACTTTTGGACACTGTTTCATATTGTTCCTTCACCATAACAATTGCTCTCGTCTGACTTTAGCGACCCATGAAAATGTGGAAGTGACCTTGTTGACTTGTAAGGATGTACTGCATACATCCTCTTATGAAACACCACACACTCATGCATTTGCAACACTGCTAAAACTACGTAAACAAGTATGATGACACTCAGGAGTTGGGATTTTACATTAAAATCCCTGTATTTGTATACTGCAGCATTAGCAAAAGCCTTTTAGGTATACTTGACCTGACTTCTCGGGGCAATTTTAGTTTTCATTAATTTTGCCCCCCCCCCCCCCCCGTAACAAAGTGTTGCCTTTAATTCTTTTCTGACCTTTTTCTGTATATGTAAAAGTCGTGTTTCCATCCCTCTTTTTTAAATATGTATTTTTGGGCTCTTTGTCCCTTCATTTTAGAAGTGAATAGAGTGAGAAGGTGGAAAATGACATGGGAAAGCAGTCAGACTTGAACCCAAGTTGCCCTGTACATTGTATTGAGACACTAAGGCAAGGTCATCTGTGCACCACCTTCCAACTTTTTAGCAGTCAGCTGGATCACTCTGTAAATATTTGAAATGTAAAATATTAATGAAGGCTGATTCTGCAGCTTGTTATTCAGCTCATGTTTTTCCAGAGGTGTGCAGGGCAGCAGGGCTAGCACTGCTAGCTGTTATGGAATTAGGCTACAGATTGTGTTTTGTAGGCCAATCAAATTTTCATTTTAGTAAAGTAACATTTCTCTTGGTGAATTATGGTAGCTAGCTCATTAGCTTATTTAAAGAATATCTGAATGTACATTCATGCTCCTTTTGCTGAAGGGATTTTGCCAATGCAAAAAAGGAACCTGCTGTCATAAATGGAAGCATACAGGTGTGACTGTTTTGCACTAAACTCTTACTTTTACTTCTGAACTGCCCTATTTAAGTCTTCATTTTTTATTAGACTACTTCTTCACGTCTAAGTTGAGACCCTTCCTGCACGGAGGAGTCATCACAGCTCTGACTTATTATTTCCTTCCACTCTCACCGGGCTCTCCTCCAGGTCTGTCCAACCCTCACAATGACCGGAGCCCTCAGCTTGAGGGTCTAGCATGCTCGACTGTATTCCCCCACTTAATGCCAGCGGGATCTCGCTAAGACACAATAAGTCCCTGGGGCAGAAGGACTGCTGAGAAAATTGAGGCTACATGGACGTGCTAGTGTCTTTTCCAAAATAAGAACATAGGGAGAGTAAGTTGTGAATGGGTCATTGAGCCTCTTTCCTCAGGGATCCTGAAGTCAACTAGCACAGACTTCTGTATTAACCTTCAAAGATGTTATTAATGAGGTTGGTGGGACAGGGGTTTGTGACCTGGCATGCCAGATAGATAGTTTCATATATAAATTGCATGGATATACTGTATTTCACATTTGTACAAAATGTTTAAAAAAGGGCAGGACTTCTAAGAGAAACTTTTGGTGTGGCTCTTTGCTCTTTCTCTAATTAGAAACGTGGTAAAGGTTTGATTAAACAGTTGCTTATTTACAGCTGCATCCAAGCTAATTGCTATCATGGCAGTAGCCATTGCATACACTGGCTTACAATACAACTCAGCCCCCAACTCTAATTTAAGCACAGGCTATTAACCAATAAGTTTAACAGTGGTATCTATCTACAGATCTCACACTCATCAACAGCATAAGAAGCCAAAAGTCACTCTTAGAACCTGCATGTGTTTTAGAGTTATTAGGTGAGTGGGTGTGCTAATGAGTCATCCTTTAACACAGGTTTCATTTATTTCTAGCTTTCATTTGAAATGGGGAATTTGACACTGGGGAATTTTTAAAGATGTAATCAGGCAAAAACAGTTTTTGACGTCATTGTTCTTTTCTATTCCTGTGCTGACTTGTTTTTGGACACAATTAAACACATCAGGATGCTCATTTTGAATATACCAACTAAGATAAGATTAACCTTTTCAACATGGTTTTTATGTTGAAAGTATAGCTAATTGTGCCACAAACAAAAAAATCAGATGAACTGCTCCACCTCCAAAACAGCAGGTCTATAAAAAGGCTTTTAATCTTCACTTAAGGGAAGTACTTATTCTTTGTTTACCAGTATGCTTGGGCTTGCACTTTTTCCCATGAAAAAAATCTATTATGATGCAAGAGATGTCTTAAAAATATTTCTAGCTGATCCGTTACGCATCCTCAGAAACATTTGCCTGAACTATAATAGTACTCAGTACAAGTTCCCTTTACTTTTTCCATTTTTATCTCAAACAAAAAATCCCTAAACTGTGCCAGGATCGATACTTTTAAGAGAGAGAAAGAGTGTATAAAAGTGTGCATAAAAGCTGTCTTGGTTGTTTGAATGATTCAAAAATAATACCAACAGAACATATAAGTAAAGGAAACAGGTGTTACGTCTTCATGTAATGTATTTCTTACCTATCTTTTGAAGTGGTGGATCACCTTGGGTCGTTGAAGTATCGAAATGAAGCACCAAAATTTGTCTTGTAATTTGATGGATCTCGGATGTGTTGGTATGGTAGTATGGTGGTACCAGGTTTTGATACTTCTCTCCAGTAAGCAGGTTGGTTCAGGGTTTATATTATGTATACAGTGTTTTAAAATGCAGTCATCCCAAAAAGCACAAGGCATTGAATATGTTCCAAAACTAATGCTAAAGTGATAAGTTATTTGAAAAATGATGGCTGCATAATAGAAATATTCAAAGCTTCATGCCCATTTTATAAGAACAAGATTGTTCAAAGGGAAAGGAAAACATTCATAGCAGATGGACAACCTGATTAGGAGCCTTTAAAATGCCTTATAAGAAAATACAATATTTTGTTTTCAATAAATGTTATGTTTAAAAGGGCTTGGTCCATGTTAAAGGTAGTGTGAGTGTTTGTACTAATTTGTGCCTAATTGAGGTGAGGTTCCAGTTTATTTAGATAAGTAATGCAGTAGATTGTGTTAGTGATTGTGATACATCATAAATTTTTTTAACCTCAGAGATCTTGACAGGACAGGATTTCCCCGGATGAACAGGCAGAATCACACCTTTTTTTTTGCTTGCTGAATATATCTATCCTGGGTTATTTTTGATGGCTGATTCAATCGATTCAAAAACATCAAGGGGTTTTCAAAATTCTTACAGTGGCATTATTACCAGTGAAGAAGTGGTCACAGACTGTATTGTATGGCTCAAGTTGTTGTTGTTGTGTTGGTGGCTTTTTGGTTTGCGGTGGTCCGAGCTGTAGTTTTTGACTTGTGTCATTTAACACCTGTCTTTATAAATAATATTTGTCACCCAATAGTACTAATTTGACACTCCACTCTATCATGCCACTCATGGGGCATCCCCTTGTCTTGTTGGTCTGCTAAGATGTGTTTTTAACAGAACTGAAACTTTCACCCCACCTGGGTTATCCTCAGATGCTCTATTAAACAACTGAATGCATTGATATATAAAAGTGAAAAAGTAAAATTCAACACATTCCCAGAATGAGTTAGTGATTAAGATGTGATGCTTTGCTTACTTTGTTGTTGTCATACTGAAATTACTCAGACAACGTCATATCATCTCTGACCAACAGTGTCATTTCAAAACCCTGCTAAGTGCCGCATTGATTTTGATCTGAAATCACTGAGGGCTGTTTCCTTTTAACATGGAGATACAGGACATATCAGTAAAATGTAGGCTTGTTTTGGATTGCTCTTTGTTGCTCTCAGAGTTTAAAGATAATGTTAAAATGTCATCAGGTCATCAGTTGACCAGTATTGGAAATCAACTAAAAACAAAACTGATAAGGAGGATGTTTGATGATTGAGCACTGATGCTAATCTTAAACTTCTCAACATTATTAAGAGCTTTGGTGAAATTGTAATTTTGGTTGCAGATATGTTGTCTTATCACTAATGTTGCACTGCAAGTTCTGTTGGGACTATTTTGCCAGTCAGCATGAAACTGGCATTGGTGGACATTTGCATAAAAAGCAGCTATGAACATTTGAACCGACCAGTATATCTGAAGTAAATATCAGCTAATGCCAGCTGCAAATATCAATCATATGTACTTAGAAGTTTGTGGAGTTTTAGCAGGAAAAGCAGTATAAAGACACCTGTGTCTGGAAGGTCTGGTCACTGGTTAATCAGTATCCCTGTTTACCATGACACCATGAAGACAAAAGAACACTCCAAGCAACTCAGAAAAAAGATCATGAAAAGTATAAGTCAGGGAATGGGTAAAAAAAATCCAAGGCACTGAACATCCTCTGGAGTTCAGTTAAATCCACCATGAAGAAATGGAAGGAATATGGTCGTCCTCACAAACTGAGCGACCGTGCGAGGAGGAGACTAGTGAGAGAGGCCACCAAGACACCTATGACTACTCTGAGGGAGTTACAAGCTTTAGCAGCTGAGATGGAAGAGACTGTGCATACAACAACTGCTGCCTGGGTTCACCAGTCAAAGCTTCTATGGGAGAGAGGCAAAGAGAGAGCCACTGTTGTAGAAAAGTCATATCAGTTCTTTGGTCTGATGAGATCAAAATGGTGCTTTTAAGTGGACACCAAACACTGTACATCACCACAAACACACCATCCCCACTTTGAAGCATGGTGGTGGCAGCATCATGCTGTGGGAATGCTTCTCGGCAATTGGCCCTGAAAGGCTTGTAAAGGTGGAGGGTAAATGAATGCTGCAGAATAACCTGGAAGGCAATTTTATTGAGTCTGTAAGAAAACTATGGCTTGGGAGAAGATTGGAGTACATGAGTCAAAGCCCAGACCTCAGTCCAATAGAAAATCAATGGCTGGACTTGAAAAGGGCTGTTCACACCTGAACCCTGTACGACCTGACAGAGCTCGAGCAGTTTTACAAAGAAGAATGGAGTTAAATTGAAGCGTCAAGGTGTTTAAGCCTGACTGAGACCTATCCACACAGACTCAGGGCTGTGATTGCAGCCAAGGGTGCATCTACTAAATACTGACATTAAGGGTCTGAATATTTATAGTCACTTATTTTACATTATATTTTTTGTATTTGACTTATTTTTATTTTGAAGAAATCTATTTTCACTTTGGCAATAAAGAGGTTATTTTGTTTTTTCTATTTTTATTTTTTTAAAGAAGCCAGATTATATTGACCAGGATTGATTTAGAAAACCAGTGAAAAGGTAAAACCTCTAAGGGGGTGGGGGGTACATTCAATAGCTATATCAGCTCAAATGAATTGGTAAATGGCATATCAGCAAAAATCCAACATTGTGCATCCCTTAAGTTATGTGTCTTGAGTATAGCAACAAAACAGAAATACAAGCAACACTGCCTGTTTGCTTTTCCTTTTAAAAGTCCCTTTATGGTTTGTTTATCATCTCATGCTATTTTCATACTTAGCGGTTGATCTACCATCATGCAAAACAGAAATGATAACACATACTGTTCATGAAAAGAGAGGAGCATGCCTGTCCGTGTTTCTGCATGTAAATATTATTGAAGAATACAAACGTTTCCTCAGAATACATGAATGGGAGCACAGTTTTGTTGCATGTGTTGATATTTAATATTTGCTTTCCCTCTCCTCTCTCTGTTTGTACCTCCACAGGTCCTGAAAGGTGAAGATGCAGCACACATCATGCACAGAGGACAGGATCCAGCATGCTCTGGACAGGTGTCTGGACGGGCTGAGAGAGAGTCCCACAGCTGCACAACACTGGAACGGTAAGATTCAAGGAGTTAGAGAAATAAGGATAACAGCAGATGGGTTGTACTTAGTAGAGTTTACTCAGTGCAGGAAGCAGAGATACATGAAGGAATGGCATTTTTATTCAACTGCCATGAAAATGATTTGCTGACTGTTGAAAGTCTGTTTATTGTTTTGAGCTGAAATTTTAAGAACTAAAAGGTTTGTTTTAACCAATCATTAACCTTTGCATTGTTAATTGCTTTCAAAAACATCATAAATATGCCTCTGTGACTCAAGCCAATCTGAAATCATCTGCTGTATGCCCTTAGCAAAATAAGCTCAATAAAATACAACTTTCATTTGTTTTGGCATTGAATTGTCAGGGACTACTGGGCATGCTTGTGCTTGATAATAAACCCTAACCCATTTTTAAAAGCAGAGAAAAAGAAGATTGTCAAGACATCTCAGTCTAATAATCGAAGTATGTGCTAAAACTGTCTTAACTATTCAGACATGCCAGAGTGAAGTTCTGCTTACTATGAAGTTTCACCCACCCTTGGACAACATTTTTACACTCATATTTTGTGAAGTAGGCACAAGATATATTTGCCCCCACAGGTCAACTGTGCAGACCAATGGGCAGCAAAAAACAGCACCAAGGTAGTCAGAAAAAAAAAAAACCCTTTGTCAGTATTTCATTCAGTTAGTCTCACGACACCTCCAGAGAGCTGAATACTGAGCGTTGGCTCAGATGCCCCCAAGCAGAGAGACAATCTGTACCTTAACTACCCTACCACATAGCCATCACAGCCAAAACAGCATTGCCACCTTCAGCAGACCTAGGCTCCGCACATGCAATCTACAGGTCGTGTCAATGCTGCCTGGGCAAAGCTTTCTGCGGGCAAGGCAAATTGGAGGTCAGCAAAATCATGGTCCATTGTAAAGTTTAGCTGTGATAACCTCTTTTCTTGAAATAGAATTTAAAAGGATTGACAGTGGAGAATTGGGTTAACAGAGGCAAAAAAAAATAGGTGGAATGAGGCATAAAAGGGTTTAAAGTGTCAAAAAACAGGCAAAGATAGAAGAAGTTACAAGTACCAAAAATGGATTAAAAGTGGTAAAAACGGGGAAACAGGAAATGTGGTAAAAGTTGGCAAAATGGACATAAAATGGGCATAAAAAGTGGTGACAAGGGGGAAATAGTTGGGTCAGTGCATTTTCTGGCAGATCCATTTCCTGGTTGAAACCAGACTCAAACTAGAAAAGCACTCAGAGAGTGCAGACCCCCGCCATTATCCCTATCTCCCAATAGTGAAGAATTCTTTAAAAACATTCCTGGATCCAGACGGTGATACGGCTCACTCCCAAAATCGAATTTGCTGATTACTCCCTCCCTGGTGGGGTGGAGACACAGTGAGGCAAAGAATTGGCTTCGCTACGTGTGGGTCATGGTAGAGGGTGAATGTTCCTCTATTCCTCAACTGTAAACTCCAAAACTTTGAATAAGTTACTCATGTCCGCCATCTCCTGGTGTAAAGTGGTAACAGCACAGACCTCTGCCATTAGCCCTATCTCCCAATAGTACAGAATCCTTTAAAAATTTCCTGGATATAGACGGTCATCTGGATCAGTCCAAAAATCTAATCAGTTCTTCCTTATGCCATTTCTGGCATTTCCTGAAAATTTCATGAAAACCGTCCATGACTTTTTGAGTTGTGTTGCTAACATACGAACAAACAAATGAACAAACCCACCCGATCACATAACCTCCTTGGCGGAGGTAAAACAGGGAGAAACTCTCGTTATGAGAGGTTTTTACTTTTTTTCATTTTTTCACCTCAGATAGAAAAAAATTGAAAAACAAGCTGTTTTTCCATTTTTTCATTTTGGTGACAAAAAATCATTTACTGAAATACTTGAGGAAAAGGAAGGAGGCTTTTATTTTGAAAAGTTCACCTTTCCCAATGGTCACATGATTTCCAATGAGAGATGACAGACCAAAGTGGCAAAAATGGGATAAATGTGAAAACTGATGAAAGGGGCACCAATGGCACTGATCCAACACACATCCGTTAGGGCCTCTTCTCTGGGTGTGTCAGGAGGTCAGCCAAATCTGTGGGCCGGCCTGCTGCCTACCTTATAATAACTCCCAATTTACAACACAAAACAGCTTTTCATATGAAAAAGAAGTGCAAAGTAAAAAAAAAAAAAAAAAAGAAAAGGGGAACAGAAAAAAATTTCAAGAGAGCTTGACAAGAGGATGGTGGAAGCAGTGGCAGGGTGAGGTGTTGAAATATAACATTTTACAAATATCACAGGTGCTATCAGAATCGGACTTAATGGTAAAGTTCATTAACAAATATATGGATTTAACTCCTGTTGACTTTGCTCTTTGTACAAGCATTACATTTTAAAATTAAAATTCAGGCTTTATAGTGCAGTGGTAAAGAGAAAAGAACACTGAAAAGCATTATGGTAATAATAATTAAATCATTGGTTCTGTGCTCATTTATACACTCATTAGTTTTAAAGAACATGTTTGAAGTTATGATAGTTCCCACATGCAATGAACGAGCATCTTGCTCAAAGACTTGTGGCTTTTGTGTGTGGTCAAACTTTCTAGGTAGAAGCAGCACATCTTCTCAATAATATCAACCCCAGTACACATATTTAGACGTGACTTGTGCTATCTTAAACAGAAAGCAGTTGTTTGTTCTCTCCTTCCCCACACAAGGCCAGCATGTGACAGACACTCAGCTGGTATGCAGGCTTTATGCGTCTACAAGCATGTTGAGCTTGTTGGTGACACTGTTGTTGTGAGATCATCAGGGGATGTGTTATTGGGTGCTGCAGGAAGCTGTGTGAATGTACAGCTGAGAGGAAGTGGTGGCAAAGACCACAGTGTGTGAGGGCGGTATCTTGAGGATGGCACTTTTATGGTGCAGTGTCAAAACAGGTCTCATGATCAAATCCGCCTCCTTCATAGAAACCTGTGCCAGATGGTGTGATACGCACCTTTACAAGAGCATGTTGTTTGTGTTATAATGTAAGATGTTTTGATTTTTGCGTGTTTTTGTTTTTGTTCTTGCCCTTATTACATTAAATATATGGCCATTTTTTTTTAGTTAGAAAGGATGTAGTACATTAATAAATCAGTGTTTTTACATTCATATGTTTGCAGAATAGACTCATAATTTAACCACACATCTTACTTTAACAAAACAGAATCAGCACTCAATTTTTCAGAGGTTTTAAAATACACTCCTTAATTTTAGAGAGATAACAAATGAAAAGATTCTTAGAAAACACTTCACTGCAACGTGAACAGCTGCTGCTGTGTCCTTTTCTGCAAACCTGAGCTCCTCAGTGACACACTCAAAGCCGTTAAAACCGAGGGATCAAATGGAAAGTACGGTGCTTGTGAGGCGTCAGCAATCCTTCTCTTAGTTTTGTGAGCATCATTGACCTCAGTTGTTACAACTTCAGCCTTGACTGAAAATCTCCACTGCCAAATGTGCCTGATCAAAAACTGTAACTGAAACAAAAAGTGATGAAAAAAAGCCTGGAAAAGCATCACAAAAAAAGAATGCAAAAGTTTGGTGATGTCAGTGAGTCACAGGCTTGATGCAGTTACTGCAAGCAAAGGATTTCCAACTAAATATTAAGTCTTGTTCACTTTAATGTGTTTTAAGTCTCTCTGTTCCAACACTTTTGCTCACCTAAAAATCTGATGTTCCGTTACAAATAAAGCTATCTCCTAAGCTGTGTATCAGATCAAGACATAAACACCTGGAAATAAAAGCTGAAATGTTGATCTATGATCTCATATTCAACTTTTGCTGTCAAACCCAAATGTTTTCAGTTTACGGCGAAAATAAAGGAATTGGGCCCACCGTTCCAATAATTTTGAAAGGGGACTGTATATGGCATACTGTGCTGAAATTGGGGAAATGCAAATAAAACTAACTCATTAATCTGTAGAAAAGCTATTAGAATCTACCAATTGCTTTTTTTAAAAAAATGCTAGATATTATTAATAAAAACTTTTATTAAAAAATATTTAAACAAAGAGAGGTAATTATAATTTAAGGGGATTGTTAATGTTTGAAATTTACAAAGTGAGAGGAAATGTTAAATATAGATGTGTGTCAATTTTGTGTCTAAAGTTATAGTATGGACTTAATGATGAACTGAAAATATGTAATTCTCTGTTGGTATCTAAAAAACTTTAAAATGTGAAAAAATATCAAAGGTTATGATGTGAACTGACACTTGACAAACATAGATTTCTAATTTAAACTATTAATTATTTAGGGCTTTTTAAAATTAAATTGCTGATTTTCTGGGTTAATCATTGGATGGTACAGAAAGGCATGTAAATAACCAAAATAAAAACATTAATTCATTCATTTATTCTACGGTCATCTGATGATTCTCAAGCAGACAGTACATAAATTACTTACTCACACTCTCTTCAGCAGTATAAACCAGAAAAGCTAACACTTTTTAGACATTGTGATTTTAATGTTTATATTTCAGTTCAAAGAAAACACCAGCACACTGTCCAACTTGCAAAAGAGAGGGGTATTTATTGCTACGTTTCTGTACTAGACCTTCATCAGGCAAACAGGTGTCTAGAAGGTCTAGTACAGAAAAGTTGCAAATAAATACCTCCCTCTTTTGCACAGTGTGCGGGTGTTATCTTTGAACTGCTTGCTGGGTACCTTGCCCTCTGATGCACCTGTCCTGAGAAATGGATGTGCGAATCAACCTTTCCCATGTTTATATTGCAGCAAACAAAGTTTTCTACCCTAAACTGTGTTTGATTTCAAATGCTGCAAATTAAACTGCTGCAAACTTTTTTTTTCCTGACGAAATTGCTTTGGCAACTTTCAAACATGGTATTTCAAAATGTCTTTCCATGTGTAATGAGGGTCTTTATAATAACATGAGCCCACATGTTCTGTGTTTCAGTGCTGATGTGCTCAGCAGGTCAGTCCATGAACCGCTGGAGCCTGGAGGAGCTGGTTAAGAGGGACCCTGAGAACTTTCTCATCCTCTTACAGCAGATTATCAGAAAGACCAAAGAGGTGAGCGACAGAAAATACATTACAGTGGCAATCTTTGACTGATGTGAAACAGCGTTGTTAAGACTGGGGACTTAACCTGATCATTGTCTTTCTGCCTCTGTGTATGTGTGTTCATGTTTCTGTTCAGGTTCAGGAGAGCTGTCGCTATGAGCTGGTGACTCCCCTTGCGATCATGTTGTCCTCCACACTGCTGCAGGTAAAAAAAAAAAAATCTGATATTCACATAACCTCTCTGACTAACATGAAATGTGTACCTCACTCTCTATCAAATGACAATAAGTTCCTCAAATCAAACCACTGTGACATTTTTAACATTACTTTAACAAAAGACTCAAACACAACTGAAAAAATACATGGTTATGCAAGACAGTAACTGGCTTGTCATGCATAATAGGGTTAATAGACATGGCTTCTATTGTTCCACTGGGAGGATATATGATACAGAACAGTGTGAAACAGAATTAAGCAGTACCAAATACAACCATGGGTAACGATAGGCTATGATATGACTTAAGATAGGATAAGATAGAATAGAATAGGATACAGTATGAATGGATACGATATGATGCAATGTAATGAGACACAGCTGAACATATTTATTGGCCTCTACAATTGTAGTAATGAAAAGCAAACATTAAAAAAACAATCAGCACTATCAAAAACACCCTCCTATTAATAAAGAAGCAATGACAATCAAAGAGATAAACTTATCACAGTAGAGATTTAACACTTTTCATAATCAATGATCAGTAAACACAAGTCAAATATCTGGAGCTTTTTAAGCTTAATATTATCTTTAGATAGAGCCAGCAACTTTATTGCTTTCTTCAAAATGTGAAATAGAAAAATCCTCTTTATTATATTTTTGCAGGCAATTGGGCAACTAGAATAATAAAAACACTGTATCTTGTGATTATCTTCAGTGTTTGAACCAGTTATTCCCAAAGTGGGGCCCATTTGGCAATGACAGTGGCTAAGCAAGGCTAAGTAAGAACAATGTACTGTATGCCATTTTGCACTGCTAGAAAAGCACTGCAAATGTTGTGAGACAACTTCCAGGTAAATGTAGGTTGAACAATGAGTCCACAGCAGATATCAGTGTCATGTTGTATCATATTTTTATCTGCCAGAAGGATACCTGGCAAAAGAAGGTCAGGAACCACGTTTAATTTGTATCGTCATAGATAATATTTAGTTCTGTGATGACACCACAGATGTACCTGTGGCTGTACTACAGCCTTGTGGTGGCAATTATAAAGTGTAATAATTGACATTATTGTCATTGCCATTCCGGTGTAAATGAATTTTATGAGACCTTAAGACAGGCCATACATCTCCTTTCATAAATATCCTAACCCAGAATATCTGATTTTTACTTTGGTTACAGACGCCGTACTGTCCTCCAGACACAGAGCTGCTAGAGGAAGCTATTGCTGTGTTTCGCTGCTTCCTTACCTGGCCAGAGCCATACAGCAG
Source organism: Cheilinus undulatus (assembly GCF_018320785.1). Lineage (NCBI taxonomy): Eukaryota > Metazoa > Chordata > Actinopteri > Labriformes > Labridae > Cheilinus > Cheilinus undulatus. The sequence goes on along the minus strand of NC_054868.1, from coordinate 26,163,508 downwards.
TGTGTGTAGAAAACTCCTCAGCACTCTACAGCTGGAGATCAAGGCCCCAGGTAAACATGGATTGGTGACTCTTAGTGTATATTTTCTCTTGTTTGCGCTCATTGCTTTTCTCTTTTTGGGATCAACTACCCCCTAGTGGCAAGTCTAAGAAATGCGTTTAGAATAGCACACGACCAGAGAAATACTGTTTTACAAATGTCAGCATAAATAGCAGTATCGACAGGAAGGTGATGAATTTATTTCTGTACTTCCTCATAACCATTAATTGTCTGAAAGCGGATGGAGCTTCAACATTCACAAAAAATAAGTAGAAGTTGTGAACGCCTCCGCTTCACAGTAAAGGTTAAAGGAAGTGTTTTAATAAACAAGGGACTGTATAAAACATTTGAATTTACTGTATAAAATGTTGCTTTTGTATTTTAAATCCATCCGAAAGTTAATTTGTAATCACCATATTTTTCGTAATCACCTGGTTGTCTATAAGCATTTACATTAAACTTAAGGTCACTTGTGACACATATTCATAGATAATATGTAGTCATCAAAAGAAGCTGCTTTAAAAGGGACCTTGTCTGTCATTCTCCTGTTCCTCAAATGCCAAAAGCATTGCACCATCTCCTTAACCAATCTGTTGTCTTTCTGACAGGTTGTAACAATCAGAGAATTAAAGAATCTGTCTTTATTTTCCTCCCAGGGATCTCCTTTCAGAGAATGGTGAGAGAAGAACAAGGCCTCATCACATCCAGACAGTCCTCTAAGACCATGTAAGTCTCCAATTTGAAAAAAAAGATGCTGCATAAACTTTTTGTGAACACAACTGAATATTTCCAGTTGAATTAAATAGTTTTATTACATCTTTTCTGAATCTGCCAGACAGTTGCTCCTGTGTTTCACAATGCCAAGGCAGCTGCATGTCTAACAGAACAGTTAGATTGAAGTTTACAGTAATTTGTTTGTACCTCTTTGTCGGCCTATCTATCCAGTTCCCAGTTCATATTTTGCAATCTCTTATGTTCTGGTTTCTTGTTAAAATAGTAATTTTTCTGATATCAGAAGTTCCCAGTAAATTTATCTGACCTGACCATAAACCTAAAAAACATCACTGACTTACTGAAGGACTACAAAACAGGTTCATTCTGTGGAAAGTCCCTTTTCATTCCCCTCTTCACCACTAAACCGTACCATCAACAACACTTTCACTCTGTCATCCTGTTGCATCTCCCCCTGATGTGAATCTGTTGACATGACCTTACATCAACACTCAAGATCTGCATGTTTGCTGCAGGACTGTGCTGCTGATGAACCCAGGTGAGGTGCCCCCTGACTTTCTCTCAGTAGCTGAACAGCTCAGCAGAATTCGGCACTCAGAGACGGAGATCTACATAACCCTGATCAAACAGGCCTTCCAGTCCACACTGGGCACAAAGTACCCCCTCCACAGTATCCACAAAGCCCTGCAGGTATGAGGTCATATTAAATTAATCACAGAAATCTAAGTAAATTGACCACAATAGATCAGTAAGAATGTGCCGGTTTCTTTCTAAAAAGTACCTTCCCATAAACACTTTCCACAGGAAAAAAGTGTGGATGAACTCGGGGAAATCTTCTCCGTGGTAAGTGATCTCTTGGAGACTGCCGCTGCCATGAGTGACCCTCTGAAGGGCCGTAGTCATGTGATCCAGGGTCTTGAGCAACTGAGGGAGAGTATGAGAATCCCAGCATCAAACGGAAGGAAATCTGATGGTAAGAAAACAAGTTTCAGGACTTTTGGGATATTTACACTGTGTGTTAAAGTGGTAATGATATTACAGAGGCTATTTGTTGTTGTTTTTGCAGGAATGCTACAGACTCTACCTCTGCCAACAGCAAAGTGTTACATGTTTCACTGGGAAAATGATAGTTTTGGTAAAGTATTCTACACAGTGATTTGTTTTTTATGTGTTGAATGAATATTTCTGTTCAGAGGTAGATTAACACTATTGCTAGACACTAGGTCACTTGGGGGTCAGGGCCCCCTTTGGGGTGTCATGAGACACGAGAGGGTCTCTAGATGCCTTCTAAAAATGTTTATATTTAAAAAAAACATGTGCCTAAAATGGGTTGAATGTAACATAAAGACATGCTCATTTAGTGAGATTTTGATCCATTCTTGAATGTGCATGGCTGTGTTCAGCTATGCTTCAACCACCCTCAGACACAGTGGGTCCTTGGTCTCTGGCACCCTTATTTTGGGGGTCACGTCTGAAAAATTTGACAACCCCTGGTTTAGAGCAGAGTACAACACATTTAGTTTGTCTTTGTTTAGATGCAAAAAATTGCTAGTCATCCAGGATTTTATGTCTTCCAGGCACACTTTAAATGGAAAATATCTACCAGTTTTATCCGTCTTTATTGATGTATATAACATGGTATCTTCTAGACAAATAAACAATGGAATTGTCGTTTAAAGGCAACTAGATTTGGTTGAAGTTCTTGAAGATACTTTTGGTAACACTTTATTTTAGTGGGCCTAATTACCTAATAATTTCAGTTAATACATAGTAATTTTAAAGTAGGTATAAATATCTAGTCATTTCTAAAGAATAAGGTGGTAATTACCAAGTAATAACTTGCAAATGTGGTAATATTACAGAAGTATTTAGCTACTATTAATGTATTAATTATAACTAACTCCTTATAATATTGCGGCAATTTTTTTGTAATTGGGTGGTATTTATAAAAGGTAATTTCTCAGAAATAAGATGATAGATTTTCTATTTAAGTTGGTTGATAATTCCCCAGTAGTTTATTTATTTGGCCTACCCTATTAAATTAAAGTAAGTCCTCCCTGAATCATTTTCAAGTAACTTTTAGGTATTTCTTTATGTCAGCCCACTGAATTAAAGTTATTTCTTCCTCCATAATTCCCATGTAATAACTAGGTAATTTCTTAATGACTTCCTTCAAAATTTCAAGGTAATTTTGAGGTTACAATCCTTCATAATGCATTCCAAGTTATTATGAGGTAATTACCCCCTTATTCTTAGAAAATACTAGAAAATTATACTATTACAGTGTAATTACTCTAAGATTACAAAGTCATTATTAGGTGATTAGGGCCCACTAAAATAAAGTGTTATTGCTATTTTGCGTCCAACCATCAATCATCTTCTTCCAGTTTGCCTTTTTTGATGGGAGGGGAAATTTCTGAATAACAGAATATGTATGAAATGTTGCCTGTTTATTTGATCAAAAGTGAAAAGAAGGAGTCCAAGTATTGAAGCTTATGGAATTCCACGACCAACTTCGGCACTTATAGAGGACTTAATATTTACAAATTCATATATGTCTCATGATAAATTAGAATAATAATTTTATTAGTATAGGACTTTAACCAGCACAGTGAATGGAAAATAGAGGAATAATGTCTCTGCAAGCCATTTCAATAACATTGTGGTCTATAGGGTATTTATGTATACCTCAGGTAAAAACAGGAATAGTGGAATGAAAATGATTTTTACCAATCATGAATACAACACAGAAATGAAATCAAATTAATAAAGCATTGATCCAGCAGGCCTCAGACACACACAAAAAAAGTTTCAGTAAACATCATAGAAATACTGACCACATATCCAAAAGAGGATGGATTAGTTGGATATTTATATTGGGTAGTTACATTTAATTGATATTTGTATATTTGGATTTCTGCAGATGTTCTTAACACACTTTTGGAGAATGACCCAGATGACCTGTCCACCAACGGGCATGCTGAGGAAGACGAGGAGGAGGTAGACAGTGTTAATGATGATGATGAAGAGGAGGATGTGATATGTAATGGTTTAAGAGGAGAAGTGGATGAACATGACAAAGATGGAGAGGTGCATGGAGTTGAGCTGCCGTTAATGTCCGCCCATCGCGCCTCCACCTACTCCTCCCTGTCCACCGCCTCCAAAGACTCCATGTTCTCCACCCTGTCTGTAGCCTCTGGGTCCCACGCTCCTTCCCTCTACTCCATAACTTCTGGAGTGGATAGTGACTTTTTTGATGATTTTGATGAGTCTCCCATCTCTGAAAAATGTTCTCCAGTCAACAGAGCCTCAGCTCGTCTCAGCCAGCAGTTTTACCGGCTCTTTATTAAACCCAAAAAATCCCGGTCGCTGATCCGGGCAAAAAGCCTTGGAAACACAGAATCAAAGGACCTTTTAGTGGTGCGGGATAGACGCTCAAATTCTCTACCGCAGCAAGTCAAGTTACGCAGTCCTGAGCCTCTGCAGCAACCACAAAGTCAGACTCTCAGACATGTTTGCTTTCGGAGGAGGCCGATTCTCAGCAGCGATGAGGACATCAAGAACATGACGCTCAGGGTGGTGGTGTTTGGTGCTGACCATGTTGTGGGTAAGGTGGCCCGAGCCTACAACAGCCTTAGGAGGAAGGAGACTGAATGTCCACGCCTCAGCAGGGCATTCAAGCTTCGGTTCTACTTTGTGCCTGTGAGGAGAGACTCTGCGGCTGGGCCAGGGAGTCTGAGGTCTCCTAGTTCTGTGGTCCAAACCGGAACCCCAAAAGGAGCAAGCCTGTCTAACGTAAGCAGACAATCTTGTGTTCTTAGCTAAGAGTTGTTTTGTATATTTCATAGTAAGAAAGCTGGACTGCATTTGCGAGCTTTGAGTTGGCAAAAACATGCATGTAGATATATGACATTGTCAATTTTTGGTCATACTTATTGCTTTATGTCTAGCAGGATCTTCCTCTCATGAGTACAGGGGACAGCACTAATGACATTGCTAATCTCCTTGGTATGCTGGACCCATGGTACGAAAGAAATACCCTCAGCCTGCTTAACTTGCCTGCCACTGTTGTCTGCCAGGTACGTCTGGAATCAAACTTTAACTCTGTCTAACCAAAACCTTAATTTTTTTCAGAAAGTCACTAATTCAAAAGCTCTTCTCTATTTCTCAACCAATCCTGAGATGTTTGATATGAATTCGCAAAGTGAAAATAGTTTTCAGTGTTTCTTCAAAGCTTTATCTGAGAATTAAAGGATTCTTCCAAACAACTAAAGGAAGCGTAATATTATTTTCTATCTTTTCGCAGCAAACCTCTAAGACAGAGTCAGAGTCATACGACAGTTCGTACGAGCAGCGTTTGCCCATCCTGGCCGACTTGGTCTTATACTACTGCCGTTATGCTACCAGGCCTGCTCTGATCCAGCTCTATCAAGCTGAGGTAAGACTTAAGTCAAACAATTCACATTTGTAATGGTTAATACATTTATTGCAGCAGCAGAACATGTTTTGTGTTTAGCATCCAGATTTATTTTGCAAACAGTATTTGAAGGGTGATAAGATGGTATCTTAAACCCCTCGTCACAGCTTACAGGGGTGGTGGAGGGGTTAACATGGTGTTATTGGCTTAAAAAATTAAGGATCTGTACTGGCAGAAATGAAATTTCTGCTGATATGTTGGCCATGAATAACTGAAAAACTCTGACATATATTGTAATACTTAGGTTTATAAGGTAAGGCTTTACCTTTGTAAATTTCAAGTGAAACCATTAGACCTATCTCTTTTTCCCTCAGATTTTAAAGCAGTGGTTAACAACCAATGTTCACCCTGAATTTCTAAACTCTAAAAACAGTGGGCGACATCTGACTAGACACTACGCCCACATGGCAGCACCATGGCATCACCTCTCCAACCCCAAATATCATTATAAGTGACTATGACTATAACAATTAATAATAACAGTTAAAGTCATGAATTTCACTGTTCATTCATACATTACCAAGCCACTCTCAGTTTTAGCTTGCCACAATTTTGATGTCTGTAAGTCCTGTTTAATATAATCAAGGTCTACATTTAAAGGATTTACAATCCTTTGAAATGTAAAGGTAAACTGTGATTCTAACTGCTTGATTCTAACAAGCATTTGTCCTCAGGTGAATATATATATATATATATATATATATATATATATATATATACACACATATATATATATATTTTTTTTTTACCAAAAACAAAAACAGAAAAAACTAATGTCAAGCTGAAAACTGATTTCTACAAGTAAATGCATAAATATTCACCCCCTTCAAGCCAGTATGATCTCCTGAACATGGACATTCAGATACCTTACAAACTTTGTTAACAGAAGTTAAATTTCTCTGTCTCAAACTGATGTTTCATTAAGAATCTCTCATGTTGCAGTTGACATTAGCTTGTGGAGAGAAGCGGACTGAGGTGTTCATCCACTCACTAGAGTTGGGTCACACTGCAGGAACACGAGCCATCAAGGCCATGGGTGAGTGTGACGCACACAGACACGCACAAACACAGACCCTAGCAACCATGCCACAAAAAAATAACATCTTCTGCATTTTCCATGCAATGAAATGAATCATCATGAGTGTTTTTAAAGTTGTGTCTGGACTAATTTATGAAAGAGGAACATCTGCTTTTCTAATAAAACCATTCAGTCCACTTCTACTTTTCAAGTTTCATTTGTCACCACTTACATTGCACTTGTGAGTTTTAATTTCCTTTGAGAAGTCAAAATTCAAGGAAAAATTGACGCCTGATACCACATCGATTCACAGTATATTGTCTTTGCTCAACTTCTAAGAATTTTTTTATTGGTTGTATACTGTGAGAAAGAAAAGGTTGGCACTAAACTTAGCTTAACCTTTGTGTATTTCCACAGCAAGGGTTTATATTGCTTAGTACCACAGGTTTGTATTAAACTACATGTGTAATAATTACCATGTTTATGGGTTTGTTTATGTGTCTTTCCATAGGTGCTGCCAGTAAACGGTTTGGCATTGATGGAGATCGAGAAGCAGTGCCACTAATGTTAGAGGTGCTATACAACAGGGTAAGATTGTGGATCTGATATTGTGAAATTTAAAAGTTTATCCTGGAGTTCTTCTTAACATGGCATCTTTTGAATAAAACATCTTATCATCAAAAACCTGACCTGTTTAGAGATTGTTTCAGGTCTTCCTTGTTTATGGTTTCAGTTATGATAACTTCTCCTTTCACTGAAAAATGACACATGAAATTGCTTTGACAACTTGCTATTTCTGCTTAACAGCAAAGGGCAAGAGTCCTGACAAAGCAACAGTCTTTGTCTTTGTGAATCCTGCATGAAGCTCTAGAGAGCTGCATGATCTGCTTGTACAAAAATAATACATTCAGTGGGTATAGAGAAGATGAGAGATTGGGATCAAGGGCTAGATTTTTTGATTTTTATTCTCTGTGTGGACAGAAAGTAGATGTGTGTATTAGATCTCCAAGGGGAATGATTTCTTTGTTGATAAAATAAATAAATAAATAAATGGTCTCCTCCTCCCAGTTTTCCGTGTTGCTGCTCAGCTCATCACTGTCCACTTTTAACTTTAAATGTAAACTTAAGGTTAAAGTGTAAATTTTTTCCTGCTCCTTTGTGCAGTTTGCTTTTGTTACTGTGACAGACCACTTTGGTACTGATTGTTGCTCATGTCATTTTTGTTAAATTATAGGCGGTAATAATATAAACAGACTCTGCCTCTTAGGCAAAAAATTGTAAGTCTCTTATATCTGGTGAATGCATTTTTTTCCATTGATTTGTTGTTCCCTTTTCATATTCTTTAGCTAGCAGCTGCTATTACTTTGTTGTTTTTCCCAAATAGCTCTAATCGTATCCTTCGTTTCCTCCCCATGCAGGTGGTCATCAGTGGGAGGAGCCAGTGGAAGAAAGAAACCAAAGTCTGTACTTCAGTGAACTTAACCAAAGCTTGCAAGAACCCAGAAGAACTAGGTACACTGTTGCCTCTAAAAAAAAAAATTGTATTTTGAGACGGCACATTAGCTGCTTTAATTCAACAATCAACTGTACACACTGTTGTGCCATCTAAAAGTTATTAAATCCCTTGATATCTCAGTCCGATACATGCATTAGGCAGTTATCATTAAGAGACATAATCATAATTTAATTAAAACTTTCTTTGCCAGACTCAAAGATGGAGTATTTACTGCTGACGATGACGGAGGTCCTAAAGAGACAGAGCGGTAAAAGCAAAAAGGGGTACAACCAGGTGAGCTTGATACAACATCAGTCTGATCTGGTGGTTTGTGGTAAAAAGTTTGTTGCAACACCAGTCTACAAAAAACTCAGCAAACTTCGGATAATTTAGGACAGAGACCTTGAAGCAGTCTTGATTGCATCTCAAACTCATCTGAATCTCATGTACAGCCTCCTGAGAACAAAAGAATTCAAGCAGACAGCTAAATGGAACAAAAAGCCACAACATAGTCGAGACTCACGTGTGTTCTGCTCGTGATGTTTGGCCTTGATAGCGTTTACTGAGCATTGCAGCTTGAGTTCTTAATGTGAAGCATTGATCTGAATCAGCTGAATGTGGGCAAAGTGCTAATATCTCAAAAATTATACACAAATGTGCAAACTGGTCCTAAATAGGTTTTAATGATTTACCATGTGTTTTTATTTTCTCTCCTCTTCCCTCCTGTAGCAGCTGAGTGTGACTGAGGTGAAAGTGGACAAGGTGCAGATCAGCGGTGCTGGAGACACAACATTTGCTGTTTGTTTGGACCAGGATGAGAAAAAAATCCTACAGAGTGTCACCAGGTGTGAAGCTAAATTAACACACACAAACATTTTATTAATACTTGTGAGGACTACATGGTTTAGTCAAAACTGTAGACTGTATTTAACGATTGACAAAGCGTCTTAAACTCCTTCTTTTGTACAGAAAAAGCAAAAATAACCAGTGACAGATACTGACATTTTGCACATATGTAGCCACAGTCTATGCAGTAGATTGTGTCTAGAAGAGCCCCAGTTGTGACGTCCTGCTGTTTCTGATAATGAAAACACCTATCAGTAAAATTGCAATGTCCACTCAAATTCGTACAGTTCAATGCAGAACAGATTATTGCTTCAATTAAAGCAGGCATCAGAGGCTGTGTGAGTTCAATAATTCTTGTGTTAGTGACATTTTCTCCCAAGGTCGCCTCCTCACTGTGACTGTGGTGCTCAGAGCCTCATTTTCACAGCATCAGTACCAGCTGATGGGGTATATGCAGGAAAACCATCTGTGATTATAGCAAAAACAGGGGATGATATTAGGCCAAAACATCCCAGAAACCTTTCGACCAGATGTGCAGGTCTTTAAAAGATATGTGTTTAAATAAAATGAGTCAGGTTATAGAGTTTGTCTCTCAACTTTAACTGTGTTAAATATTTTGAAAATCTGTGGCAAAGCGAGTGTCCTCTGGCAATAACAAAGCAGAGAGTCAACCTCATAGAAAGCCACTGCAAACTGATGATGAATGCACATAAGTTCTTTAAGAGCCTCATAAGTCACAAATCAGTGGCTAACTTTTCTGTCAAGCCTTTGTTTGAAAGATCATCAAAAATAAGTGTAACAAGCAAGATAGATAAAATGATCTCAGAAAGATGGAGGCAACAATCATATAGGATCTGGCCACTGGAGGACTCTCCCAAAACATATGCATAAAAGTACAAAAAATATATAGTTTATGTTGTAACTTCATACAGAAGCACCGCCAGTTCTGTGTAAGGATGTTTATGTTCTTTGTTTCATTCTGATTTTTACCATGATTCACTGCATGAATCTCATTAAGTGCCAGCTCATTTGTGTTTTTATTCATGTATGAGGTTTATTGAGACATTTGGGCTTGTAGAAGGTAGAACATGACGTATAAACAAAACATTGTATGTATGTTACCTGTGCATGGTTAACTTATCTGAATTATTTTTTTCATAAGACATTTTCAGGTTTTTGCCATAAATACACCTTTAGTATGAACTGTCACACTGTTTTCCTGATGAGACCCCAGCTTACCCAGCAGTTACCTGATGCCCATACGTCTACCCTCTCAAGGGCAACAATCAACAATCTTTGTTTAAAGACAGGTTTCCAGATTGGCCTTTATCCTATACAAAAGCTTATTTTAACTGAATAACTTTATTCCTCAGATACTTAAACACACATAAAGTAAGTTATAAAGCCATATAAAGTGTTAATAAAGAGGGGGTACATACAGAGCTGTATTACCTTTGTGGTAAATATATATATATATATATATATATTCATCTCAAAAACAGAGCAGGTAGGCTGGATTTCTTTTTTTCTCACAGTTGGTTCTTTTCACAGATGCACCCTCCTACATAACCCACTTCCTTTCTGAGAACACTCATTAATAGGAAAAAAACCCTCAAAGTTTTACACTCTTCATTCACAACCCTCGTAACTTCTGTAATTTATCTTAACCTCGTGTCTTCTTGTGTCCCATGCAGATGTGACATTTCAGTGTGCTATAAACCTGACAGCTCCAGCGACTGGAAGTTAAGAGAGTTCCTGACCTCAGCCCAAATTCAGCCTCTGAACCCCACCTTCTGTTCCCTCCTCTGCCTGCCCATTGTCACTTTCAGCGGGGCTCTTCCCTGAAACTGCTGACCACCAGCTTTAAAGGAAAGGTTCACTGCACTAATGTTTGCATGCTGTGAAAAACAGACACTGCCTGCAGGGGGAAGTGGTCAAGTTCACATCAAAACAAACATGAACACTTGGGGGCAGAGCTCTTTATAAAATACAAGGATTTAGAGGGAAGGACCAATCAAGAATCTAAAGACCTGGCTGGCTTGTGCACAAAACTGTGAAACTAATAATGAGAATAGATGCAAGAATTTGAATGACGTTTAGCTGTTAATTTTCATAAGAGAACTACTCCTGTTTCAACTAACAAGTTTCAGTTCCTCTGGGTGTATCTACAGGATCTCAGGGAGGGAAACCAGACTTGTAACACCATAATGCATGGGCCAGGATGCTGACTAGAACTTATTCAAAACCAGACTGAACCAAATACCCACAGCCCGATATTTACCCTATGAGACTCTACCTAAAATTGGACACTATGGACTTACATGATGTGTAAATATTGTGTTTGTTAAATATTTACTTGTATAAAAGTGAATGTAACTTAATTTTTATATATAAATATTGTATCTGGGTTTTTGTGAAAATATTTCTCCAAAGATTTCTTATGAAGTCACAGTTTTACTGTTGTTATTAATGTGGCCAGCAGGGGGCTCTGTTGCACTTTTACTTCTGTTGAAGTATATACAGTACTGCTTGAATATTGTAGAGATGGCAATACTTGCAACTGTCACTGAATACTGTCATGAGAATATAGTATGTAAAAGAACTGTGCTTTTGCATTGATAAAATATGTAATTGGTGGTGCATAGAGTAACATGAATGGATGCTACCCTTTACGATAAAAGTAACTGATTCATAGCACTTAGCATGTTGCTAACAAGGACATTTTAAACAAAATCCATCATTGTGTCCAATTAAGAGTTTTCTGATTCCATAGCTATGACTGAAAATCATAACACTGTAGAGAATATTTAAGAATTTAAAGCTTTAAACATTAGATACAGAAAATTATAAGGTACTTTGATTTACAGATTATGCCCCTGCATCACTGCTCTCCTCCAACTGTTTGTATCTGCTGTAAATACATTTAAGTGCAATATTGTTTTTCATTATATGAATCATGAAATACATTCATCTGAAATTTTTCATTAAAATATGTCTTAACCCTGCTGTGAATCTTGTTTTTGTGCCATAACCAGAAAGTATTGTTCCAGTTGGTTGACTACACATAGATACTATTCATATTCATAAATATTGGTTATAGAGGAAACGTGACACCCAGAGAGCCTAAAAGGCCCTCCCCAGTGTCATTAATCGATAGCATCACTGTATGTGTTGGATCAGTAGCTTAGATGCTAGCATCCTGGTTAACAAGACGTTTTGGAGCCAAAAAGTGTGTCGAGCTATTATGGGGTTCTGATGTTGAGAATATTTATTTGTGAGACTTTAAAATTATTGCCCCCTTTCATTAACACTGTGCACTTTTTTACCCATTTTGCCTCTTAATATCCATTTTCGCCACTTTCGAAACCACATTTCATTACTTTTTCTGCCCATTTGTGCCGGATTCAAATCCATTTTCACCACAGCATACTAAAAAGCTTAAGCGTCACACCATTGGTCAGTTTCAGCGGTGGGCGTGGTCAGATGACTACAGTCGGCTGACAGTTGACTTCATTGGGCTGACAGGAGAGATACAAGCAGAGTTGTTAATGTGGGCGAATGGAGCCACTTCAACAACCTATATGCAGGTACGTTTCCTTAAATACAACATGTTCAACATGTCTTAGACTCTGTATGTCTCTGCTTTAGCTTGGTGTTTTATCCGTCTTCCTACACGGGGAAGACTTACTCGATAATTTTGCGAATAATGATTGTAAAAGTAGGGTATTATACGCCAACTTGCATGCATTTTTTTCTTAATTCATAACTACCACTTGTGTTTTTTTTCTTCAGGGTTGACTTGTGTAGCCTGTGTTTTTATATTGAGAGAGTTTTTGCGATGTGACTCATGGGCTATTATCCAAAAGGATGGTCTTCATGCATGTAAGCTTAGTCATGAGCTGTGGACTATTTTCTGCTGTCCTGTCAGAGGACAATTCGTGTGTTATGCGGATGAGATATCAATGTGTGGCACCTGAAGTAAATAGGCTATCTAATTTGGTCCTCATCCTTTCTAAAGACTACACGCAAGTCAGGGTATAAAAAAACGTACAAACAACATGCCCTGTGACACGGGAAATGATGACTAATGGTGGTTTATTTTTTCCCTCCTGAGATAATAACGGTGGTTTGATAAGGCAGCCTGATCTGATTGAAGCCCGAGCTCTCTGTTGTGTCTGTTTGGAGTCTAAGAGCACAGCTGTATTTCCTCCAGCTTCCGTGTTTATGATCAGAGCTTCCTGGTACCACTCTGAGGTTAGTCAAGGGATGCTGAGTGTCTCCGGTCTGTTTGTGTGTCTCTTTTTGATTGGTACCCTTCTCCACTGTAGAAGTCCATTACTGCTTCATTTAAGGACAGTGGGCTCATAGTATACACTGGCTTTAATGGTGAGGCAGACATAAAATCCTTATATGTCACTTTTTTAGATTGAAAAAAGATGCTGAAGCCATTCACTGGATGAAGGCTCTGTTAAAATAATAGCTTTGTTATCAAGATCAAAATGATACCGCTGATTTGGGTGAGCTCAGAGACAAAATAGTGACACAATGTTTCAAGAGAGACAATTAGCTGGATGCTGATGATCAAGTCTTTGACAAGACTGTTGATAAGATATTTAAGGGGAAAACAGCTCACATCACAAACATTTATCATAAGAGTGCAAGCCATCCATTTTCTATAGCGCTAATCCCGTTGGGGGTCGCAGGAGAATGCCATCCATACATCATATATCCATATCTATATAATTACATCACAATAATTTACATGCAATTTCTGCCTCATTACAAACAAAGAAAGTGATATGAAAATCATGTTTCAGGGCTAGAGGTGAGGTTTTGACAATAGGGAAGGGAAAAAACAGAGGACTGCAGGTATTATTAACGCAATCATACGTAGAGCTTTTCAAACTTGAGTGCTGGACTCTCTTGACCTTGTTTGTAATGGGATATTTATAGAAATTAACTTTAGTTTTTAGTTCAAATGAAATAAAATGAACAAATGACAATCTTGTTAAACCACAACTTCTTCATGGATGTGTACAGTGTCATGAAAAAGTATTTGCCCCCTTTCTGATTCCTGATTTCTTTTGCATATTTATCGCACTTAATTTCTTAATGAGAAGGTTTAAAGTTAGATCCAAATTCATTCAGTCCACATGTCAGAGTTTTCTCAGGAGAACAAACACCGAACCCTTTATTTGCTTCAAAGGCGGAACCAGCAGTGTATGAAGTAACTAGTTGACACTGATAATACCTTTCTTACAGCAGCCTCTTCCATCAGTGAATGTATGATTGATTAATTGAATTTTAATGTAAAAGCATTTGGAGTTTTCAGTAGCTCCATGTTGTCACATTACAGTTAAACTGGGCTAAAACTAAAATTTAGGAAAGACGGCTGGAGATTTAAATGGAAAGGGTGAAGCAAAAACCCCCAAACTAAAGACCTGTGTTTTTGGTTTTATTGTGGATGGCTAAAACATCTCGATTGATTGGTCATATATTAACATTTTTAGGTTTAAAATACTTTAGATTATTAAGCAGCTGTAATAAGTATCTTAAAACATTTCTTTAACTGTGAGCAGAGGAAGTATTTGATGAAATGTGTTCATTGTCTCCTTCTTGCTCTGCCAAAACAACATCCAGTGACTGAAAGATGGACAGGGCGCGACTTGTGGTGCCACTTGGGCCCTTGAGGGACAACATCATGAGACTGTCAACTTCAGCCACTTGAAAGAAAAGTGTTTGAAGGATATCCTAAAGGCATCTTAATTGTTGAATAACTTTTGTTGTGTTGTTCATTTGCAGATAGAAGTGACGCCTTTACATTAAACATTGTGCTACTGGTTCTTCTTTTTAACCTAAGCAGAATCTTAGTGTATACTTTATTTGACATATTTTTTTTTTACATCAAGAGTTGTTGAGTCTCTTCAGTTTCAGCTCAATAAACCCCTTTGTAGTCAATTTACCCTGTGGCATTAATGAGAGACTGCGGTTTACGTTGGCTGGGTCACACAGACTCCAACATGTCTGTGGGCCATGAGGACACAGGACTTGTGTGACCCATCTGAAGCTTTGATCATTTCAACTCAGTCAAATGACCAGAATATTTTAAGCCATCTAAGGTCACTTGACATAATGTCTTATATAAGAGTATGAATAAGAAAAATATTTGATTTCAGTATGGATATAATTCTCAAACAGCACTGTGTCTTCAGTCCACTCTGTATCTGCTAGAGTTTTTGACATGTCATGTGTAGATTTGTAGCACTGATGCAACCAACAGGAACGTGAATCTAAAGTTAACAGGAATCTTCAACTTTTTGAAATTGATTGTAGAAGTTACCTTTCTTGAACATTTCCTGTTCAATTCTGAGAAGCTGCTACTCAGCCTCACTCTTGTTGGTTAATGTAAGACTTTAGTGTGGCAAAGTAATCTTCAGATGAATCAGCTATTAAACCTTCATTGGGTGGTTTGTTTCAGCATTCCTAGGCTTGATTTTCCATGCAAATTTTGTACCCATGCTGCCCTGGAGTGCAAAGCTCTTGCCACATAAGTGTAAAATATAGACAGCTGCAGACTATCTCTAGTTTGTGGTTCCACCCTACTGAAAGGAACACAAATAACAACTCGTGGTAAAATTTTGTGTATGTGGGTTTCATGGCAAGCCTCATGGGACATTTTCTGCCAGTTATGTGTCTATGTTTCTCTGTCTCTATGTGTGATCATGTTTATATGACGCACTTTGCAGATCCTGTCAGCAGTTGGATCACTTTACAGCCACTGACCTTCTTTGACCTCCTCTGATCTCCTCATTTTATCCACTGAGTTTAAATACAGCAGCACACCGAGACTGACCATCCTTACAATTATAGCTTCTCCAAGCATGTCTGGAAACATTGCTTGTGTTTCCACACACATCAGTTGCTGAGTATAGTTGCAGAGTCTTAGATTTTGCCTTTTGTCCTTTGCGGTTGCTGAAATAGAAAATGTGGAAGAGAGCGTGTGAGACTCAAAGAGTGCACCTGATTTAAAACAGGTACATGTACAGTAGGGCTGAATGATATTGGAAAAAAAGAGATGTGTAGTATCTTTTCCTTTTATGTGTATTGCAATTTGAAACATTTTTAAAGAGATTTGAATCCAACAACTGTGATTTTTATTAGTTTGTAGTTTATTTTTTTCTAGTTGTAATGGAACATGTCCTGTTATTGTGGTTGTCATGACAGATCCACCATGACTCACACAACTTGTTTAGCATTGCGGTAGAAATGGTGGATGCTATGTAACAGGCAGCTACATAAAATAATGTGAAATTATACAAGGAGCTGCTTTTAATGGTGTATCATTTGTCATGTTTCTCATGTTTTGTGCTGCTTACTTGTGATGGACTACGATTATTCTCTACCATTGCAAGTTCAACCCCCACCGCCCTAAGGCTGCGCCCCCTCAAGGCATTTCCTGTTCAAGAGACCATCACACCCTCCTCTGCTGCATTAAAACCTGCTCCCTGCTTTCTGTTATTGCCAAACAGTACACTAACATTTTGGTGTCCTTGATGAAGTTCAAATGAAGAGGGAGAAAAGCTGTTAAAAGTGGCCTGTCTGGTTAACGCTGCGTGCTACTCACAATAGCGACCCAGAGAAGGCACTTTTAACAGCTTTTCTGCCTCTTATGTGAAATTCATCACTGATATCAAAATGTTGGTTTACTTGCACCTTACAGAGAGCAGTTTTTATTGAATAGGGTCCTCAGTTCAAAGCAAGAAGTAAGCTGCTGAGGTTGGTGTGGCTGAGCAGCATATCTGCTTGTCATATTGTTATTGTTTTAAGTGGGAGCCCTCTGTTGGTGAAATTTACATGTGCCTTTAAGTGTATTTTTATGTCAGACATACACTTACACCATGGAAGAAAGCTTCGCATATCTTTTTCTTAAGACAGGTGCATCCTTGGGCAAGGTATCAAACAAACAGTTCAAAGGAAACTCCCGCAGACTGCTCAACTTACATAAATGGGGCTATTGATTTGCAAGATTTGGCTACTAGATCATCAGACAAACAGTTAGTTAAAAAGGGCAGGACATCTTAAATAGGAAGTGGCCACGTACCTGCAACTTCTCATCATGACGTCAGATCTCAATTTGCAAATTAACAAAACAAAGAATAAACAGCAGCTTTCTGACAGAGAGTCTACATGATGAAAGACTACTAAACACCTAGTCAAGCAGCATGCTTTGACTTTCCAAAGAGCGCATGGCTAGATACCCCCATATGGATAGATACATTTATTCTATAAAGGAGGAGGCTGGAGTGGAGGAGGTTAAGCTTTGAGATCTGAAGTCATGATAAGAAGTTGTTTTTAGGTGTGTGGCCACGTCCAGTTTAAGATGCCCTGCCTTTTTTTAACAAACTGTTTGCCTGATAAAGGTCTGGTACTGAAGCATTGTGAATAAATACCCCCTCTTTTTGCATGTTGGACAGTGTGCAGGATGTTTTTTTTTTTTTTTTTTTTAATCTCTTGTAGGTGTACACTTCCAAAAAGTAAAAAATCATGTGCAGTACTAGTTATACTTAGTTGTTTTAGACATGGATATTTAAGAAAAGATAAAAATAAAGCTAAAATAAATCACATTTAACCACTGGATTTGCTACAATTATTCTGAGTACTCAGAGTATACTCTGTTCACATTCTGAATGAGAAAGCAGTCATATTTATCTTGATAAAATTGTGATTTATTGTGCAGCACGGGTAGCTCCAAAGCAAATATTGAACCAATGCTGTCTGTTTTAAATACAGTCTTGAAAAAAAAAACTTTATTTTTCAGATTGAGGCATTGAGTTTTATCAGAATCCTACTGAAGTTTAAATGTCTGGGAAGTTCAAGTGCCAAAACAAGCTAATTAAATATTTGACACATCTTTGCTCATTTTCCTCACTGACTTTGATCAAAGCAAAAGCACCAACCACAGTAAACTGGCTGGTCTACCACTGACTGTAGGTGCCTTGTTATGCATTAAGAGTTGGACTAAGAAAGAAGTCAATCATCGTGAGTGTCGTCAGCCGGAGACTGCAGTAACAGTAACAGTGTGTTCTTCATGTGTTATTTTCAGTAAGAGTGGTTTCAGAAGTGTTTCATGCATATAATAGATCTTGTCATTAAAACAAAACACTGATGTAACCATTCACAGCAAGTGTCAGGATATATTCAAGCACAAAGCTCAATAAAAAGCAGGGACAAAAAGCCAATTTGACAAGTTTTTGAGGCTGCGTACAGGATAAAGACATTCAGATCCAGATGTTTGCGTTAAATAACATGCAGTGTACATCACTATACATTGTAAGTGTGTGCCTCTGCATAGTTTTTGCACCAAAACTCTTCAGCTGGCACATATTTCCTAATCCAACCCTGATGCCACATCCTCAGCTGACCCCCAATGCACCAGCTGACCCACTTATCACTGTCAGACCCCACAACAAGACCATAAAACACACACTCATGCATTCACACACACCTTCTTGGGAAACCCCTTTATATCTCTCTCTCTCTTCCTATCTGTCTTCTTCTCTCCTGATGGATTTAGCACACCCTGCACAGCATAAATCTTCTCTCAGCATGTCTGATCAGACCTGATAGTTGAATGCCATTTTAACAGCAGCCTCCACAGTCAGCTCTGTCTTTTTTGATGGTTTATCTGTCTGTTTGTTGCAGGTTTTGAGACTTACTTTGCACTGTTTTGCGTGCCCTTTAGAGGAAAAAATCCTCAGTTGGTCAGGTCAGTCGGGTTTACAGACAAACACACACACACACACACACGCCAAGAGGACTTCCTCATATTGTCCAACATGTTGATACAGGAAATCGCTGTGATTGATATCCCCTGTTGCTCTCACTGAATTAAATGTTGATTTTTTAGGGGCTTCTTGGCAATTTATGAAAGTTTGTTTCAGCATTTGTTTTTAGAAATATCTAAAAATGAATCCTTACTATACTGTAGTGTCCAAACTTTTATTTCCCATAGGGCCACATACAAAAAATATGATTCTACTTTAATACAGCTCACCTTTGGTGTATTAAAGTTATTAAAAAAAACAATCTAATATGGGTTAAGCTATGTTTAGCAACTGAATATCCTTAAAGGAAAAGAGCTGACATCACAGCTTTCCATGAATGGCTGATAAAGCAAATACCCAGTCATTATTAAGGATTTTGAGGCCAATCAGATTTTGGAGAGCCTTGTTTGGCATGTGAATGACCCCTATCTCCACCTTCAGACACAAAACAAGATCAAACTGCACAAAACTCTGAAAGTTTACAGAAGTTTTGGTGCTTGAAAATGATTGTTATTTTTAGTAAATCCAAACTTAAGACAGAGCAGATAGCAGAGCAAAGGAACGCCCTTCATGCTGCTTTACTGAGAGCACAGTGTGAGCTGGTGCATTATCTTGATGAAAAATGAAACCAGTTTTCCAAAATTGTGGTCCCTTCCTCCTGACTTTTTCTTGCCATTTATATAGAGCCTGTTTGTAATGGTGTTGGTACCACTCCTCCATAATGATACCCTTAATGTCAAAGAAAACCATCAACATGGCCTTGAATTTGGACTTGCTCTGCAGTGCTTTCTTCATCCTTGGTGATAATGGTTTTTCCAATGTATTGACTGCTGTTTTGTCTCAGGACCGTAATTGAAGATCCAAGTATCACATGTAATTGCTCCTGCCACAAATTTGTGTGAGTTTTTCCTTTTAATCAGGGATTGTGGGACAACTTTGTCAACCTTTTGTCATGTTAAAATTTCCATGCAATTTTTAACTGTCTGTTTATCAATGAATTATTCTGCTGTCATTCTTACTCTTAGTCATCGATCATTTCCGACAATTTGCTCAATTTGTTGACTGTTTTCTGAAAGTTTTGATGTGCATGGACACCCAGACCGTTCATCGTCCTGGACATCCTCTCTGCCTTCACTAAATCTTTTGTGCCATTCAAAAACACGTGACATGCAGTGTTCCCTATACACCTCAGTTATTGAATGACAAGATTTGGCTGCTGTTTTGTTCAATTTCACCAAAAAATTCAAGTTAATGCATTTGTCAACTTTTAAGCAAATCATTTTCTGACGGTTTAGTGAAAACAGTAGCTAGCAATGAACTAGAGACATCACCTACTGGAAACTTACTGCAGTTGTGTGTGAACCTTCGATATATAACAGTGTGACTGTGAACCCCTGGTTTTATCCTCATAAGTGCAGTCTCATTATATCTCTCATTATATCTCGTTTATCAACTCAAGTTAAAGTAAAAACTATTTTATTTGAAGGTTACTTAAAGTCATGAGTACTGAATAACTTCTAAGGAAGAAACAATGACCTGATTTATCAGCAATGACATGATAATATGAAACTCACAACAGGTTGTTTATGTAGATTCACACATTAATAAACTGCCATGGCCAGTTTACAGTTTTATGTCATTGACAGAAAACTAACTTATACCCTCCTTGATTTTACTTCCATCTTTTTTCAGCTCAGTAATTGGTACTTTTTAAAATGTTATGAAGTATAATACTTACCCCTAAATATAAAATAAAAGTTAAAGTTACAAAGTAAAAAGCACAGGTACACAAAACCCTGTTCATTTAGAGTATTTTAAGTAAATGTGATTAGTTACTTCTCACCTCTGTTTGTTTTCCTTTTCAAGAAATTATGTTTTGGGCTTTTTTGCCTTTATTCTGATGGGACAGCTGAAGAGAGACAGAAAATATGGGGAGTGAGAATGGAAAACCCCTGGTTTTTATACCACAGTAACAATAGAAGTCCTATGTAGGGTTACTAACCGTTCCTTAAAATAAGGAATCATTCCTTATCTGGAAACTAGAGGGGATGTTATGAACAGAATTGATGAGGAACGCCTTTTGTTCCTTATCTGACCTATCTGACTACATAGCTGTCGATAGCTGTCTCTCTGCATGAAATGTGCAGTGCTTGTCATTGACCAATGAGAGGCATCAGGTTTCGTTTATGCCTGTAGTCACTGACCTATTAAAAACATTTTCAGTGTTGCTGCCCCATGATTGCTAAGTCACTGCAGAAACACAGCTTTTGAACAACATGGCTGACAGGGAGAGCAGTCTACCAGTAGCTCGGAAGAGAAGACTGCAAAAACACCACAGTGACCGGGAAAATTTGACAAGAATGTCTAGACAAGGTTCCTTAAGTGTTAAATGTTATTTTTTACAGACAAAATCAAATGCTGCTAATGCTAATGTTATCTATTAACAATGCATGCATGTGCCGTGTTCCTTATTTTTATTCCTGGCTGTTGGCAACCCTAGTCTTAGACACCAATATTCATACAAACTCCTGCCCACTGTCCAAATTGCATATAAACACTGGAAACATTTTCATATTGGAACATTTTCACTGTTTTTGTGGAATTTTGCCAGTTTACAAGAATTTTTTTCGCAATTTTAATGGATTCATTCCTCTCCTATGCACCTGTATTATAAAGCAGAAGCCATTTTTCAAGGCCTTGGTCTCTTTCAATACAATTGGTCATTAAATAATGGATGTGATACAAATTAAATCACATAGCTTGGCTCACATATTAACTTAAGTGACATCCCATTCTTACCCACAGGGTTTAATATGACGCCAGTCCACCCTTTGCAGCTATAACAACTTTAACTCTTCTGGGCAGGCTTTCCACAAGGTTTAGGAGTGTGTTTATGGGAATTTGACCATTCTTCCAGAAGCACATTTGTGAGGTCACACACTGATGTTAGAGGAGAAGGCCTGGCTCTCAATCTCTGCTTTAATTCATCCCAAAGGTGTTCTATCAGGTTGAAGTCAGGACTCTGTGCTGGCCAGTCAAGTGCATCCACACCAAACTCTCTCATCCATGTCTTTATGGACCTTGCTTTGTGCACTGGTGCACAATCATGTTGGAACAGGAAGGGGCCATCCCCAAACTGTTCCCACAAAGTTGGGAATATGGAATTGTCCAAAATCTCTTGGTATGCCGAAGCATTCAGAGTTCCTTTCACTGGAACTAAGGGGCCAAGCCCAGCTCCTGAAAAACAAGCCCACACCATAATCCCCCCTCCACCAAACTTTACACTTGGCACAATGCAGTCAGACAAGTACCATTCCCCTGGCAACCGCCAAACCCAGACTTATCCATCAGAATGCCAGATGGAGAAGCGCGATTTGTCACTCCAGAAAACGCGTCTCCACTGCTCTAGAGTCCAGTGGAAACATGCCTTACACCACTGCATCCGATGCTTTGTATTGCACTTGGTGATGTATGGCTTGGATGCAGCTGCTCGGCCATGGAAACCCATTCCATGAAGCTCTCTATACACTGTTCTTGGGCTAATCTGAAGGCCACATGAAGTTTGGGGGTCTGTAGCGATTGACTCTGCAGAAAGTTGGTGACCTCTGCATACTATGCCCCCCAGCATCCGCTGACTCCATCATTTTACGTGGCCTACCACTTTGTGGCTGAGTTGCTGTTGTTCCCAATTGCTTCCACTTTGTTGTAACACCACTGACGGTTGACTGTGGAATATTTAGGAGCAAGGAAATTTCACCACTGGACTTGTTGCACAGGTGGCATCCTATCACAGTACCACGCTGGAATTCACTGAGCTCCTGAGAGCGACCCTTTCTTTCACAGATGTTTGTAGAAACTGTCTGCATGCCTAGGTACTTGATTTTATACACCTGTGGCCATGGAAGTGATTGGAACACCTGATTTCAATTATTTGGATGGGAGAGTGAATACTTTTGGCAATATAGTGTAGACCCATTTTGACCCCAATGCTACCCTTTGTTGGGGATTTCCATTCAAACAAACCCACGCGCGTGTATACACAACCCCGCCTCCTCTGCTGCACCTCACTGCTCTCACTCTCTGAAAGCACTTCCACACATCGCCATCGTCAGGTCCTTCCTGTTGTCTGAGACAACGGCAGCACACTTGAATGGAAATGAGCACTCCTGTTTTCTGTTTTGCATCATTGTTTAAGATTCTGCTACACTCTGCCAGCACACAGGGAGAGGGATTTTTAGTTGAAACTTGGATCAGGAACTTATTCACACTAACTGTAAATAGTCATGGAGGAAGATTGTGTTACTGGCATGAGGCAAAATAGCATTGAACCCTGAGCTGTGTAAGACTTATCTGGGCCGTGTGACTGGTTTTACTGGCACTGATGGGAAGAGAAACAATATGTGTGATTAAAGAAAGGCCTGACAGTTATGAAAACCATGGTAGGAATGTTCAGATGGAGATGTTGACCTTGATTTGTGAATATGCAGCAGATTTTGCAACTCTGGATAACAGTGTTGATAGAGGTTGAGAAGACTGCAGCATCTCACATCTTAATCAGCTCAAAATCATTTTCTATATCCATTTTTGTCAGAGCTGTCACTAGCAATTTAAAGTTGGCTCATCAACACAAAATTAAAAACGTATGCATTTAAATTGGCAATTTTGTTTGATAAACCTGTCCCACGATTGCATACTGGTAACTAACCCTTGTTCAGTCTTTATGCAGACTGGTATTTCCAAGTTAGTTATTTGGACAGTGCGTGAGTGATGTGGTGGTGCTATTTTAAAGTTTTTTTTCTACTCTTTTTCCTCGTTCTCTTACTCTCATTCAGCATATCTCGCACTCTCTGTGTGTTTCTAAATTTAGAGCGCCATCTGCCCACTCATTCTGACGGAGAGGAAGTGCGACATATTTGGTTTGCACATACACTTCACTGATAGTTTCTGTTTGGTGAGTTTGTGTGAGTTGCATATGGTTGCTTTTGCATGTCTTTTTATGAACACAAAGTAAGCTTTGTGTTTTAATATGCATTTATTTTGCCGAAGCCTTTGTTTGTGTCTGATTGTATGATTAGAAAAGACAAAGAAATGATCATATAAGACAAATGTTGTGCACCCCAGACTCCAGATAGATACTGTAAGTGAAGATGCAGACAGAAAGTGGTAGAGAAAAGAGGTGGGAATGAAAGAAAGAGAGATAAATTGTGAATGTAAAAGAGACAACAGGAAGCCTGTGGTCAAACAGGCAGCATTCAGCTGCTGAGACAGCGCTGTAAATGCAACATTTTTCAAAGTACTGCTTTTCTTGGAGGGATCAGGGCTAAATTAAATCACACATAGCATGTGGACACAGAGCAGTGAGTGTGTAAGAGAAAGGGTTGAGATTAACAGAATTTAAAGTAAAAGTTTAATAGAGTGAGTAACCCAGTATGAGTCAGGGGTCCAACAATGGAAACAAATCCTAACAAAAACAGGTTATGACTTTTTGACACACTCCAACACATTTAAAAAAAACAGACACACTCTCTTCCTCCTCCTCGCCCATGCTCTGACATATGAAGTAGTTATTCCTTGAGCCTGTCAGAGTAAACAGCTGCTTATTTGTGTGCATAAGAGGAAATACACTCAGCAAAGAACTGCTGTCATTGCTTTGCTGTGAAGCTCATCCTCTCTCTCTCTCTCTCTCTCTCTCTCTCTCTCTCTCTCTTTATTTCTCTCTATCTCTCCCTGTCTCTGCCTGCATGCGTCACATACTTAGTTTCAGTTCAGAGAGCATAGCATGAGGATGTATCTGACCTTTTAGGAGTGTTTGGTCTGTGCTTATACTGAACGAGGTGAGTTTGTAGAATATAATCTCTGATTTACATCTGTTTTGGCAGTTTCACTGCTTTTTCCTGCTGCTGCAGGTGTACAGTGGAAATTTAGTTTTGATTTGAATGGCTGGCTAACCTCTTCCATGAAGTAAAACATGTTGCTTTGTCTTGGACAGATCTTGTTTTTGTGACAAAGAGGCTTTTTTGCTGATGTATTACATTTCTATTGTTTACACTAATGCTTTATGCAAAACTGGTAAGTTTGTTTAATCTGTAGGAGAATTAGACCATCTTTATCAGTTACTTGTTTGGGTTTTTATAGTTTCTCTTTTTTAAATTTCAGATCAGTATATAAATGTCTTCAGACTTTGGTTCTCAACTGGTGGGTCATGACCTAAAAGGGGGCCGCAGGGTCAGGAATGATTTCCATTAAATTCTTTTAAAACATGCTCCTGTTTTGTCCTTCCACTGTCTTAAGACAAGCTCTGAACTTCACAAACAAGTTTCATAGGCCTAGATTTGGCAATATTACAGAAATGACAGTGAGGCTTTAGAGGTGACTCATAAAACTGTGGTTGTTTTAAATAAAGTAAGCTGAAATAGGTGACCATTGTTGGAACACGTCTTCACACTACTGGGTGTCTTGGTGTGGGCCCACTGATCCTTCCATCACCTGTAAACCACCTGTGTGTACTGGTAGGAGTGTTAATGTGTGTATGGTTCATTTCAGCTTAACCCCAAAGCAACACCTGCATTTTTTAAATGTTCACTTGAGGCACTCTGTAGTATTTTTTCAGCTCAGCGGTGAAAAGTTTGATTTATTGCATCCGATCTAATGTTTTTCAGTCCCACAGGTGAACCTTAGTGCTCCAGATACATTGAGTCTTTTACAACACACTGTTAAATTAACGCTGTCATATCTCTGAGTTATTGTATTCAAATTGTTTGTCCTTTGTGTGTTTTGTCTCTTATTAAATTATTTTTTTGTTTGTGTTAACAGTTGTAATTATTCGATTTTTATTTTATGTAATAGATACATGACTCATCACCTATAAAGCATATTGATATTTAGTATATGTCATATATAAACACAGCTATAAATGTGTACTGAAGCCCTAGAGAAGCATTAGTAAAGCTTAAGTCACCATCTACAAATCATGTTATTTAGAAAGACAGCTGTAGTAAACAAGCATTCGTAATCCTAACCCTACATGCACCCTGCATTATAAATTACATTTAAAGTAATTAATAATCTCTTCACTATAAGTACCCAATAAGTAACCAATCCTTTAATAATGAATTTATAATGGTGTTATAACTTTATTTTTAAATGATACATTAAGAACTTGATAATGCTTTTTAAAAGATTAGTTACTTACGTTTCAGTGCTTCAGTGCTTAGTATTGTGTAAGTTTTATTATAAAGTGTTTCCAGGATGTTTATGTATATCAAAACTGAACCTGTCAATGTTTTCTTTTTTACAGCTGATATACCCACAATGCATCTGAAACGTGACCAACAAGTCCCCTTGGGTTAACTCAAGCAGTATGTGCAGCATGGAGCCAACAGGTATATACGTCAAAACCACATTTAGATGTGCAATCATCAGTGGCAGGTTTGACAATTTTGGGGCCACAGATGAACACAGCCAGGGGGGCACCCCATCCAATTAGTCTGAATGTTTATTTTGATAACAAATGACAGTTTACTCAAAGAAAAAATATATTTGTTCTATTTTGGAGGTTTTTGCTGTCATGTTTTACCAACCTAAACCTCTCAAAAAGTGTCCAAATATATATGTAATAACAGTTTTCTATGATAACTATAAAATATATGTGAAAATATTTCAGTTAAATGAAATGACTTGTTTTTGTGTTTTTGACATTAAAAATTAAAACAACAATGATATAATTCACACAAATATTTCCATTGAATCGTTTACAGCTGGCCTTTTACCACTATAATACGACATTAAGTTTACTTAATATTTCACACTTTTAATGAGTTTGGTAACCACTTAAAATTCCAAGCAGCCAAAATACAGGTTGATGCTGGAGAAAGGGTTAAGTCAATTATGTGTTCACAGGGCTCCTAGTAGTCCAGGGCCCAAAGCAATTGCCTACCTCAGCCTAATGGTAAAGTTCTCCTCTGACACAATGATGCACTTTTCAGTAAATGTGTGAAATTCTCTTTTGGATGCATGATTAAAAAGCTGCTCTCTTTTAGTTGCATGACTATAGCCTGAAAATGCAATCTGTATTTAAAAAGTCAACTCCAGATGCTGCTTCTTTGTGAGCTAAACATTTTTCATAACAAAACCTATTACCAAACTTTGTTATTTTTCCTCTAGCTGGCTGCTCTCCTACAGTCTCTGAGGGTGAGCTGTACCGCAGCATCCAGGCTACGCTGCCCAGGGAAACAGACATACAACAGTCTCTAGACTGTTTCAACAAAGGTAAAGAATGATCCAACTGAACTCCGCGAATCAAAGAAAAAGCTTCAAGATAGCCCTGTTAGGGGTTTAACATATCCTTGCCTCCAGCTCTGAAAAGATCATCTGATTTTGTCTTTAACTTAATGATTCTGTTTTTTTAAAAAGTAGCAACAACCAAAGACCAACTTTATACGATACAGATGATAGCTTCACATTACACTGCTCAGTGTTTCTTAAAATACAGATCAGACAAAAGGGAGCCAGCTTTGTTTTTCTGTATCCATAAGCATCCACCCTGTAAACCTTTCCACCCTAGACAGTTATTAAATGAAGCTGTTTTTTGTTAATGACATGTTGTGACAGTTGGATGTGTCAGCAGTATGACTGAGGGCAGATCAGTTGTTAGTCACCACACATATTTTAGATCAGCACTGTTATGGAGATGAATGTGGCAAGTTCATGTTAGTCCTCTGGAAATCTTACTCTATTAATAGCTTGTGTGTGTGTGTGTGTGTGTGTGTGTGGGCAGGCATGCTGAGATGGACGCTTCATAAGAAAGTCCAAAACAATCCTGCTAACAGCTTATCCCTGCTGTGGGTGCTGATTAAAGAGCTGGAGAAGGTAAGAGATATCTGCTCTGGCACTGGTCACAGATGTTGAGTATAATCTTGCCCGTTGTAGACTGAAGTTGTCAAAATGTGGCTAATTATATCTTATATAATTACCATTATTTGCAGTGTTTATCTGTCAATCAAGTAATTGATTTATAACTAGAAAATTATCATTTTAATAATTTAAAAAAGCAAATATTGGACAGGACATACTCTACATACACCAAGTTTCACAAATTTAGTAATATTTTGCCCATGGGCCAGAAATGTAAAACAACTCAAAACTACCTCAGTAGTTATAAATAGTGAATGGTAAAATGGTAAAGGAAATTAAGCTAGCATTGCACTTTTCTAGCTGTCTGACTACTCAAAGTGCTTTTTAAACTGCAGATCACACTTGCCCATTCGCACTGATGGTGAAAGCTACTGTGTAGAGTGGCCATCATTATTAACCAATCTCATTCATATGCCATTCTCATGCCACTGACAGAGCAGTGGGAGCAATTTGGGGTAAGTGTCTTGTCAAAGGTCACATCAACATGTTACTGTTGGAGCAGTAACAGTTATTAGAGACAACCAACTTTACCAACAGAACATGTCTGCAAAAATAAAATCCAAACAAATCCTATCCTTTTTGGGATTTTCAAGGACAGGATCTCGAGGCTCAATCGAGGGGAAGAGGGTTTCCAGTTTCAGGCTCCTCAGAATTTCATCTCTGCTGTTTGCAGATGATGTGTTTCTGTTGACATAAATCCCTAAAAAGAGAGAAGAAGGGAAGAAGCGTTAAGATATAAACCTAACTCATGGTTGTGGGGGGGTTGATATGTGTTCTTCTCCAGCTGAACTTTGTTGAAATAGTCTGTCCACTTTATAAACAGCTTTTACTGTTTCTTTTAGCTGAAAATCTAGAGCTGCTCATATGTGACATTCCTAGAATTTCTTTAAATAAATTATCATTTTTTAAAAGTGCAAATACAATGACTAGATCAATCTATTAATTGACCAGCTGTTTAAGCTCCACTTGCATTGTACTATCTGTTTAGGCTGGGATGGATCACTGACGTGGTGTGTTTGTCCATGCAGGCTGAAAGATGGGACTCTCGTGAATGCATCATCCCTCTGCTCCACACATTGATGTATGCCATCATTCAGGTACTGACTTTTATAATTGTTATGATGTAAAAGGTGATATACAGTATATTTCACTGATCTATCAGTTATAAGAGACAAAATGGCAGTGCTTCAAAAAAAAAACCCTAATGTGTGACACTGGCATAGACATGCATTAGATTCCATTGTGTATTATCTTAAGGTGAGATATGTTTCCATGTTCTTTCCCTGAACAGAGCCAAACAGAACAAAGATAACACTTTTATTTCTAAAAACAAACAAGGAAGTAGACAGCTAATAACAAAAAGCTTGCAAACAAAGTATTTCCTCATATTTTTAGTAACCTCATCATTAGTAGCTCAAAGTCAAAGAGATAATTGTTTGTCAGTAACTGTTGCCTGTGTGTGTGTTTATTGATCTTCCAGACTGCCTACATTCCTGATGTGCTGTACAAACGCGTTTATGAATTTTGCAAGAGACTACTGACCTACCCCATTCCTTACAGCACTATAGGCCTCAGCTACACGAGAAAGATCAGAACTGAGCAGGTTGTTCCAGGTATTTTTCAAATCTTCTCTTGTACAGTGCCTATAAAAAGTATTCAAACCCCTGGATGTTTTACCTTTTTATTGACTTTGTTAATCAACCACTGTCATTTTAGTTTGGCTTTTGGACAAAAAAAAAAGAATGAAAAGTCTTTAATGTCAAACTGAAAACAGATTTCTACAATGTAATGTCAATTAAATAAAAATATGTAAGGTAAGAAAGTGATTGCATAAATACTTACCCCCTTTAAAGTGACTGACCTAATTCAACACAGGTCCAGCCAATTAAACAGTAGCAGTTGAACAACCTTAAGGAGGAGTTCCAGCTGCATATCAGGGTCACCTGTAAAAAAAAAAAAACAGCATACATATCCTTAAACTACCTTAAACATTTGGTATATTTAGATATTTGCAGTTGAACAGGTGTACCTAATAAAGTGGACAGCAACTGTAGTATGGTCATCGTCTTGTGCCTATTCTTTTAAAACTAAAATTCTATCGATTAAACAACTCTGCACAAAAGGGTGCAGATGACCTCGCTGTTAGATCATGCTCCATGTATAGAGGCTGAGTTCCTACCCTGTCCTAGAAGAAAAAAATTAAATGTTGATGTCAGCACAAGCTTATGGTGCAGCCATCACTACCAGAAAACGTAATTACTTTGTTGTAACATGACATGTCCATTGCCATAAATGCAAAAGTTAATCTGTATGAACATACCTTTCACCATAACAAATATCACTTCAATCCACAGGTTTGTTGTATCAGAGGATGGTCACAGCAGAGCAGAGACTAAAAAGTGAACACTATCCCCATCAGGAAAGGTGAGTCATGCATAAAAAATGCTTGTCAAGTCTGAAACAACAGTTTTCACAGCAGTTAATTAAGGCTTATTTTATTTCCTTGTACTTCTGCCTGTAGTTACCCTTCACTCTGGTTTGTGATGTTAATTCTTGCAGGGTCTTCCTTCTGGCTGACCCAGAAGTCTTCTGTGGCTCTATGGGACAGGTCTTGATGGGTGATGTTGAGGCGTCTGGTACAGCCACCAGTGGATTTCTAAGTCCTCTTGATCACATGCGCTGTGTTGTCCAACACTCCATCCAGGCTGCTTTAGGAGCAGACCAGTGCGATGGACAGAAGCTGGCTCAAGCCTTGAAGGTTAGTCAGTCAACTTTAAATAAGCATGTCTTTTTTTCCTCATGCTGCCTTATGTTTTCAGTTCTCTGGTTGTCATTTGTGGTCTTTGCAACACATAGCACTCTGTGGTTGTTGTTGTCATGCTATTATACTTTGACTATTGGATTTCAGAGTCTTGTTCTGTATATCTGACTGCAGTTTTTCTGAAAACATTTTCTTGGACTCACAGGGCTTTGTTAAGCACCTTTGAAAACTTTTACTGTAAATAGGAATTTAGTTCTTTAAGTTCTTGAAATGCATTAAAGAAAATAAGACACCATAAATAGAAAGACTGTGCAAGTCAGTATAACAACCACACTGTGGGTAGAGGTTAAATTCTCATGTATAGAGCCAGGCCTGCTCATATCTAAATACAGTATATGTAAGGGAGAATGTGCATCATTAAATGAATTGTGTCACTTCAAGCTGCAAGCTTTACTTATATAGCTCTTACAAGCTGTATTTATAGTTAAAATGCACTTACAGTGCAGTGCATTTGTAGAGTGCTATTCTAGACTTCAGACCCTTGACACTTCACATCAGCACAACTCCTTCACAGATATATTCATACACTGATGATGGAGGCAGAGTGAAAACTGGCTCAGGAGAAACTAATCTAATCTTAGTTGCATATAGCTGCGCCTTTGGGGCAATTCAGGATTCAGTGTCTAGCCCAATGAGATGTTTACATAACAGACTAAGGTTGTCAAAATGTGCCATTCTTGGCTTCTTTTTAAAACCATGTTTTTTCTAAAAAATACTGTCTTCATTATACTTTTGATAAGCAGTTTTGAAATTGCAGTATCTTCATGAAACGTAACTGTTTTAGATGGCAGTTTCTCTCTTTCCACTGTTGGAAAGAGAGAGAAACTGGTGTTTCCTTAAAATGAATAGATTTAAGAGGAAGACACTTTTATAATGGCATGTTACCAGAACTGACAATAATGCATTAAAATATGTATAACAAAACATAATATGATTTTTTTGTAATGGATAGGATTGTAAAATATTCATACTTCAATGCAGCATATATTCATTGAGCTGTGTCAACTAGTAAACCCTATATGCTTCGTAAGATTCCTTTTATACATCTGTAGTTAATAGAAAAATCAGAGCCTTTTGTTTTAATCAGTTGCACAAGATCTATTTATAATTTTAGCAATGTAATTATTGTTTTTTAATGTAAGTGCACATCTGTAATGCTGACTGTTGTTATTCATAGGGGAAGTTATTAACCTCTAGAAACATCTTGGTCATTGCACACTGAGCATGTCTGGAGAATTAAACTGCTTTCAACACTACTCAGAGGGACTCATGAGGAGTTTTGGTGATGGCAGCATTTCTGCTTTCCTGCTTAATTTAAAATAACTTCAGAGTTTGTGCTTCATCTGCACTTGTCATGTGAAACATCCTGAATGAAGGCCCGTTAGCTTTGAGCTGCGTGGTGGAAGTGTCTCCTGGCATGGAGCCTAAAGTAACACCTCAGCAGGACACACACGTAGGCAGACACACATACACCCCATTGACCCCTCACCTCTGTGCTATTAATACACAACATGTGTGTGTTTATCTTCCTGTGTGCATCACTGCTTTGTGTTTGTGTGTGTGTTTCTCGGACAGGACATGGGCCAAGATGTTGACTCGTACTTTCAGGAAGTGTTGGCGACTTTAGAGCAGAGTGCCGAGGAGGGCGTCAAAAGGGAGGGGGGAGCACTGAAGAAGCGTCTTCTGCAGCTGTACAGTGAGATCGTCTCAGATGCAGAAGCAGGTAAGAGCTCTCTGACAAGGAGATACAGCAGTGTGTTTTTTTCTTTGAGGCTTTGCTGCTCTATCTCTGTCTAAACCAAATTACTGGTTTGGCTATCGTAAACAAAGATAGAACAACCACAAGAACCACTGGCTCATTTACTTATATAACACAATAGAAATCAGAAAAGAACAAAGAGAGGCTGCTTCACATTTGACAAATGATGGTTCTCACTGAAAGCAGATACACAAATAACTCCTGCTCAGATATAATTACTTTTGTTGCAGAAGCACCATGCAAAAAAAACAATAAAAACACAATAAGAAGAAAGGAGAAGAATTAGAAATGATAATGTATAACAGTTCTCCATCAATATGCCAACAGATTATCACACAGACGGTTACACAATGATGATACTTCATTAAAAACTTCTCATCATTCCTAGAAGCTGTCTTTATTGTGTTGTGAAATTGTTTTGTCATGTCCTGTTTGTGCTTTAATGTTATGTTTCATGATGTTAGTAATCATATTGAATCCTGTCCTGTTTATGGGAGTTCTGTTGATTTAAGGTTGTAAGGTGTCATGATGAAGGCACAACAAGGTTGTAGAGAGCATCAGGAAGACTGGCTGCAGTAGTACTTTGGCTAATCCTATTGAACTAAACTAAACTAAACTAAACTAAACTAAACTAAACTAAACTAAACTAAACTAAACCAAGCCAAACCAAACCAAACCAAACCAAACCTCACTTCACTTCACTTTACTGAAACTTAATTATACTAGACTTAACTTAACTTAAACCTAAATTAACCAAACTGGGCCTCATCTTACCTTAGCTAAATTTAACTTAACTTAAACTTCATTTAACCAAGTTTGACTTAACTTAAATAAACAGGACTAAACTTAACTTCCCTTTATTTAACTTTACTGAACTAAATAAGACTTATCTTAACTATACTAGACTTATCTTAACTAAACTAAAACAAACCTAACTTAACTTAACTTGAATTTATTTAATCCAACCCACTTTAATTCTGCTCACTTCACTTTACTGAAGCTTTACTTAACCAAACTAGACTTAACTTAGCTCGACTTAAGTTGATTTAATGTAATTAACTTAACTTAACTTAACCTAACTTAACTTAACGTAACTCAACTTAATTTAATGAAACTACAGTAGATTCAACATAACCTAAACATTTTTAACCAAGCTAGACTTATCTAACTTCACTTCATTTCACTTTACCAAACTTAACTCAACCTGACATAACTTAAAATGATTTAACTTAACTTGACTTAATTTGATTTTACTCTACTCCATTTAACTTAATTTGACATAACTTAACTTAACTTGACTTAATTTGATTTAACTTCACTTAATTGGATTTAACTTAACTTTACTTATTTAACTTAACTTAATATAACTTAACTTAACTTAACTTGACTTAATTGAATTTAACTTAACTTAACTTACCTGTAGTGCATTTTGTGCAGTGATGTTGACAGAGTTAGGTAAACTTTTCCTCTCATAGTTCCATAGTTTTAAAGCTCATTTGAATAATTTTTAGCATCTTTTATAGAATTATCTTTGTATTAACATTATTGTATGATGCAGATTTGCATGTTCAGCCATCTTGTTTGAAAGTATGTCATGACAAGACAAACAAAAATCAACAAAACACCTTGTAGCCATATTTTTAGTGTTGATGACTGATAAGGAGGTAACAGAGTGTTAAATGGTTAATACTTTCTCTATTTTCTTAATCTTACCCTTTTACAAACTGATCTTCTTTTTAGTGAGTAAGTTACCGGTTGATCAGTGCACTGGTATAGCACAAACCATCTGTGATTGACGTGTTTCTGAGGCCACAAAGGCTCAAACGTTTAAATTCTCCTCTATCAAAGCTGTTTCCTTTGTGGCCAAATCAGTCCAGTCAGTTGTCTGTATTTTGTAATTTTCCGGATATCTATTTCTAATACATCCACTTAGTTCCACACAATTATCATGTCAGCGACTCGTGCCATGAACCTGCTCTTCCCTCATCACAGCTGTGAGCTTAAAGGCAGAGACAGCAGTGTTCACAGAAAGGAAGTGGTGTGAGTTGTTTTGTTTTGAGTGTCATTGTGACAGTTTGGTCTCTTCCTATCTTTCTTTCCCCTGTGTATTTATATGTGCATTGTAGAGCCATTGTCTGTTGGAGGACCACTGTGTGACTGCCCTCTTCCTAACCCTGAGATGAGTTTCCACCTGTGGACAGAGGATCTGGATATCTGTGAGTTTCTTGGACTATACTGGGCTGAGACTGGACCCTTTTTCCACTAAAAATGAGCTGTATAAAGGGATGAAACCTGAAAATTACCTTTAAGGCTCTTAAATACATAAGCCCTTGAGAACATGCATCCATACATTCCATTTACTTCATTCTGATCATGAGTATTTTCTACAGATGCACTGATTGTGAATACACGAGTAACACTTCCAATGTTTTCTCACATGGTCATGAAAGCAGATCAGAGTTTGTCCAACAGGATGCTTCTTCTGCCCTGTTAAAAACATCTCTTATTTGCAGCAAGCATTAGATTGATTGGAAACACCAGATAAACACTGGCTACTGGTATCTGTTCATGCCTTAATTTTTGCCAATGACTGATGTTTGGAAGAGGACCAGTATTGACTATAACACTGAAGTAGAACCAAAACATCTTTGCATCCTTAGCATAATACAGTCATTTTTATGGTTGCTCTTCTCATTTATCTGATTATTTTGAAGTAAAAGACACTGGGTTCCCCATTGTAATGAGTAAATTTGACATGTTTTACTTAAAAATATATTTTTCATATGCTAACAATGTATTTTTTCAAGAAATATAGAAACAATACTATAGGCTGGTCCCTTTGGTAGTCCTATTTCTCATTTTTTATTGTCCAATCCTGGTGATATGAAGTGCAAGAGAAACCCTCGTGTATATGAGGTATAGTAAAATTTAACGTTTGCTGTGTCTGACTGCAGTTAGAATGTATGATCTATGTTAGCGCCCCCTCTTGCAGGGTGGGTGTATCAGTCTGCTGCTGAGTACGCAAGAAAAAACTAAACTTATGCCTGCGTTTCTGTCAAGGGCTTTTATACTTCAACCAGGTGTAATTAAACTGTGTTCAGCTCTGAGGTATTCCAGACCTGTAGGAAAACAAATCAGAGGTTGATTGAAATAAATTCTCATCCTTGCATGAGAATATCTGAGGGGTTAATCTTGCCTCCTAGATGAACTTAATCAGTGTGCTGTAGCTGTAGCTAACTGATTCAAAGCAAGAAATCAGATCTAAATCAATGGAACTGTGACCGTAACCATGACATGAGATTATCCACAGTGTGGTTATCATATTACTAGTTCATATATCCAAAGTGTTAATCATCACAACTGTAATGTCAGGGAGGGATGTAAGGGATTCTACATGTGATTATTGAATTGTAGGCATGTGAGCTGTCTTTTACAGCTGCACATGTTACAAGAGATTACTGTGTTCAGCTCACACTCTGTTTATAGGAAATAAAGGACAGTAATTATACACCATGTTTGTCTGCAATACAGACATATCTATCATTAAACTCTCAGGGGTTACAAGGCATTTTCAGACTGAACCTGTTAGTACTTTGTTTCTGTGAGTAGACTATTTATTGAGGAAAAGTTTCTATGTCTACTATTTTGGAATACATGGGTGTTATTTTAGATCCCATATTGCTCTATACGTTTAGCACTTAATGCTATAATTCATTGTTTATAAATGCGTTATTTTTCCAGAGATCTATTAGCATATCTGCATGCTATAAATAGCAATAATAGAAAGTAGTAGCAAGTAGAACACAAAGGGGCTGGAGACCTCTAGCCGAATTAAACAAAAGCTGTGATGTTGCTAAAGCAGCCTTTCAGCACCTCCTTCTGAAGTGTCAAAATGAAACATAAAGTTGCCTAAACTAAAACAAAAGATAAAGAATACTAGCTGAAAAAAATAGTGAACAGAATATTTAAACCCAGAAATCTACAATAAACTGAAGACTAATTTCATTCTGCAGTTTCCTGAATTGAAATCCGCTGAAATCATTCAGCACAGTCCCACAAATCACAGTGTATGGCCATTCTAACAAAAAGACTACCACTACACTGAGTGCCTTCCTCATTTTATGGTTTAACACTTCAGTTTCTGGAAAAAAAACAAAGATTTTTGAGCACCCCACTGCTTTTGCAACTTGTGGCCCTTCATTCATATTTCCTGCCATCATCAGTGCAGCTCTTAACCTGACATGCCAGATTGATTTGTTTCACACATCCATCTGGAAAAGCTTCAATAGGAAACGTTTGAGAAAAGGCAGAGGATTTGAAAAAAACTCAGAGTGTGATTGGATAAACCTTCTATCACATCTCTACGGGCCAATAGCAACAAAACATGTAATGTAGCAGCTATCGAGCTACGCAAAACATGGTGACTATAGACATGTAAGTACTCGACTTTTGTCGTTTTTGAAAAGAAAACAACTCACTGCTGTTCTTTGTTGTTCTTTTTTTTAAAGATTTATTTTTGGGCCTTTTCATGCCTTCATTTGATAGAGTAAGGACAGTGGAAAGATTAAAAAACAGGGAAGAGAGTGGAGAGAGACATGCGGTGAAGGGTCACAGGCTGGATTCGAACCTGGGCTGCCTGCGTACACGGGTAGTGCCTTAAACCACTCAACCATCTGTGCTCCCCTTTGTTCTTCTTTTAACAAAGAAATGTTTTCAAGTTCTGATAAAACTGGCACTTTAGCAGCATCCATGCTAATCTCTTCCTCCATAACTGCACCAGCTCTTGCTACTGCTTGTTTACGTCATGACTCTGCACTCTAAACCCGAATTAGTTGACATTACTAATAAGCCCGAGTAAACCGATTGCCTTAAACCACTTTAGTTTTTACACAAGCTAAAACTAAAGAAGTTAAGTTGTATTAACATAGAACCTTAATTTTATGCAGTAATCATGTAAAAGGGATACTTCAAAATTTTGGCAAATTCGCCCATTGCCATAATTCCTATAGTCTTAGTAAAAGGCTCGTTACCTTTAGTTGTCGGTGCAAGCTATTTTTAGACCGGCGCTGCCGAGTTCGGACCTTCTCTGCCAACTCAATGTAAGCAAGGTATTACTGGCTTTCCCTCATCAAACTCATCAAATACACAATCCAACAACTCCAAAACGCTCTCGTGGACAAGTTGTGACCTGCACATTCACCACGCTACATTGAGTTGGCACAGCAGCTCCAAAACTCGGCAGCGCTGATCTAAAAATAGCTTGCACTGACAACTAAAGGTAACGAACCTATTACTAAGACTATATTCCTATAGTCTTATATAGTTATGGCAATGGGCGAATTTGCCAAAATGTTGAAGTATCCCTTTAAGTGTATATTAGTAGTCTTTACTAAAAATCATTAGTTCACATAAATGAATTCTAAGTTGTATGAAATAACAACACATGCTCAGTTTAACTTCCATAAAAATACACTAACTTTAAAAACGCACATCGTAAAATTTGCTAGAATTGTCATGAGATGTACTCAGATGCTTCAAACAACTTCTCAGACACACATTATACCTTTGTTCTGCATGACTGATTGTGCCTTTTCCTAACCACAGACCAGTTCATGAGAGTTGCACTCACAAGTGTATAAACTGGGTAGGTGAGTGAAATATTGGGATGGGATAAATTGTTGACTAAAAACGTGTAGGCACGTACAGCTCTTCAGGAAGAATGGCAGGCGATCCCACAGAGACAGATTAATGGCCTCATAACATCTATGCCTCGGAGAGTGGCCGATTTGGTGCGAGCAAATGGATGTCATACCAGATATTGAATTTTGACTTGTAAGAATGGGTGGTACTGTCAACTTTTTATTGCGTGATTGAATAAACTGTTTCCTTGATTCCTGATTTTTGTGTGTATGTCTCCCACAAGATGTGTGCAATAGAACAATAGAACAATAACTATAATTGGAAATATAGTTCATGAATTACAAGTAATATATTCACGAATTTCAATGTGCGTTTTTAAAGTTACTTAGTGTATATCGTGGCGATCCAGGAAGCAGTCACCTGGAGCAGGGACTTCTGGGAGTGCTTTGTGTGTAAGAATTTGTTCTTCTACTGTTTTTATAATGTTCATGTTCATTGCATTTAGTTTTTTAGTTTGTGCTAAGTGAGAAGTGTTTTTTGAAGTGTGACACCATGAGTGAGGGGGTCAATGTTGCAGACCAAGCTGTCTGTATGTGACTGTATCTGTGGTTCAGAATAGATAATAGCTACTCACGCTTCCTGGGCGAGAGCTTGTCAAACTCATTCAATTTGTCTGGGAGCCATTCCTCATCACTGCTTGCCACAATATGAAACTAGAAAAGCACTCAAAAAATGCAGACTTCCGCCATTAGCCCTATCTCCCAATAGTGAAGAGTCCTTTAAAAACATTCCTGGATCCAGACAGTACTCCAGATCAGCTGATTACTCCCTTCCTGGTGGGGTGGAGACATGGTGAGGCAAAGCGCTAGCTTCGCCATGTGTGGAAGTCATGATGGAAGCATTGCCTGCCGATGCCAACAGATGCACTGACAGTCTCGCCCATAGTTTTTTGAAAATTTTGAAATAGCCCCTCCCCTGAAAGAACTAAACATACTAAGTTATCTCAGCTTAACTTGATCATTGCATTGCATCTTTCAGCTGAATAGTACAAACAAATAATCTGATTTAGTAATGTCAACATTTTTTGACAAAACACAGAAGAATAAGTAATGATTACTAAAAAGTTTAAGTAGAAACAAAATCCGGGTTTACAGTGTGCTGTGCCTGAAAGTACTGCCCCTCGTCACTGATTGGTCCTGTCACTTTCTAACCGGGCCCAAACGGTTCAGATGGGAGCTTTGCAAGATGGATTCGCCAGTGAAAAACAAGGAAACGGGCGTATCCATCTACTTTGCAAGGTTATGCAACCCTAATATACCAGAAAAATGTTCTCCACTTAAAGCAGAAAGATTGTGTTGGTTTAAATAGCTGTAGGAGTTCCCCTCGTTTATTCTTACTTCTGTGGTGCTGCTGTTTTAAAGGGAACTTGACTGTTGGCTTTCACAAATTCAGAGCTTTGTCTTTCTCGTGGCTGTGTTCTGCTTTTTTGTGATTCATAAATTGCATGTAGATATAATCTGATAGACTCCAATGACCTTCACCTATAGTTTCAGTTCCAAACCACAGTCATCAAACTCAACCACTTTTTAAGGAAATGTTACTTTGAATTTGACACATCTATTTGCTGTACCATCATCTTACCTTGGCAATGTGTCAGTATTAAAAATATGACTCCTTATGTTTTCATAGCCGTGGTCTGGCTGCCTCACCATTTTATAGCCTAGACAGAGACCAGAACAACATGATCCACTCTAAACTTCATCTAGTCTCTTTTACATTTAAAAAACAAACAAAAAAAACAAACAATTGGCCTCATTCGCCAATCTTCTTCTAGGATTTTCCTTAAATTTGTTCTTAAGGAGATGAAAAAAAACAACTTTTAGGTAGATTAATGGCTCTAAAACTGCTGAACTGTTGGCACCTGTGTGATGAATGCCACGTGCTTGTAAGCTGGAAGCTGTCCACTTTTCACCTACTTTGCATAGAGGAAAAAATCATGTCCATATACGGGCATGAGACAGCAGGGCTGTGTGTTAACACAGAAGGAAAAAAGGATCATTCTGAGTGGAAGAGAGCCACCAGGAAGACCCAAGTGAAATGTAAAAGCAACCCCATAATAGATTCCTAGTGTAAAAATCACCTTAAGCGGGGTACACACATAAAGATAATCGGGCTGTTTTTGTCCCGATTTTCCCCCTTCCCAACCAAGGATGGCAAATGCCCAACTATCTTATGTCTTACAAGATTATCCTGTAAGATTATCCTTTGGTCTGAGGTGTGTTAAGAGTGAATTTGTCCTGATAATTGGCTCCGAAAACGGTCGGGGCCGACAATCGTAAATGTTAAATTTGTTCAATATTTCTGACCAAAAATCCTCATCTGTGGGGCAAGCCAACAACTACCGAGTCATGACTCCATGAATTGTGACGTGGAACGGAATGTAGCCAATCAAGAAGCTAGCCGACTGACAACAACCATAGACATTATATACGTCTGTACATATATAATGTCTTTGACAACAACTCACCTCTAGCTCGCCCAGTAGACTATAAAGTCCGTGTTCGCGCTATCTCCAGGATTTTCTCCAGTCTTCTCTTTTTTTTTCTTTTTTTTTTTTTTTTTAAGTTCATGATTTTTCTGTCACAATGGTCCCAAGAACACCATCATTCCCTCTTCTTGTATGTTCTCTTCCATGTTGCATGCTGTTTTCTGGTCATTGCTTCAGTTGTTGCTATGTTTCTTCTTTGTTGTTTTTGTTAGATCACGTGTGATCACGTGAGATTTCTGGCTTGGAGTACGAGATTCTAGATTGGTGGTGGGACAGAATGTGAATTGTGTGTTCATGTGTGGGGTCTCTAACAGATAAAAAATCTCTTAAGATTTAGAAAATCCTTATGTGTGTACCCCGCTTTAGCTGTTCTAAGCTGCTTGAAATGAAACAGGAAATGGGTAATTTTTTCATATGATATTTAGCACCAGTGGTGGAAACACACATAGGTTGATTGATCTCATGTTGTAATGGGAAAAGAATGTACACTACATTAAGTCAAAAAAAAAAGTTAAATCTAGGGAGAATTTTTATATTCATTCATATTTTTATATGATCTGATTTTGTATTCTTTCAACATGATGGACCATGATACAGATTAGAAATTAAAATACCCATGTTAAAAGTAAATCTTTTTTGTTATGAAAATGTATTTTATTTTCAACATTATCTAAAAGTTGTTCTTTTTGTGCCTAGCATATTTAGATGATTTTATAAGTTATTTTTTTATGAATCATTGCGCAAAAAAATACAAATTTACTACATTTAAACCAAGTATTAAGAAGTTGTTAAATAATATAAATGTGCTAAATGGTTGAAAATGATAACACTTTATTTGAAGGGTTGTGCATTAGACTGACATGGCACTGTCATAATCATGACATTACGCTTGGCTTTATGAGCATTTATGACTGTTGTCAGTTATGTCACCTTTAATGCAAAGTTGGCACTGCTATAGAAGTCACAGTCAAATTATTTCATTGAGTGTGATGAATCATTTCTCGAGTGGAGTGAGGGAATTTTGACTCCTTCATAGGAGTTTCATTTGAGAAGGATAAAAATCTGAGCCTATGACACCTCCAGTCTGGATGAGGAGTTACGCCTTATAAAAGCACAAAGCAGTTCATCTCAGTACAGTCTGTTGTTAGCTGATGTCACTGCCATTGAAAGTTAACAACACATGCTGTGTTGTTGTTCACTGTGAGGTAAGTTTCCCAAATCTTTTGCCACAATGACCTACGGGTCACTAAAAGCATTATAATGGAGATTTTTGTGCCAGAAAACACCAAATTTAATCCCCAACATCTGCTTCTCTGCTCTGGCACAGAGCCAGGCAACTGTGCTCTGATCAGAGGCGTTTTTTTTTTTTTTTTTTAAGTTTGAGAGACTTGTATTTCTCATGAGTGGGTGTGGCTTCAGCTCATTCAACCGACATGCCCACACATCCTAGAGCAGATTTTATTGCCTCATTTTTTGTGATTTTGTAGCTTAATTTTATAAACATAGAGATGATTTTCATGACTCAAATTTGGCCTGATGGTTCATAACACAGTGGCCTGTCATGTAACAAACCTAGAATAAAGATTTATTTAATCACTTTACAGGGACTTAAAGTTTGATGATGAGCTCTAACAGCTATTGCATGTTAATGTTGACATGATAAAAACATTGGTAGTTTATTTTGTCCTGGTTGATGTCAAGTTGTCATGATAGTGGCTTCCCAAACAATGTCATATTTGCATTAAAGGTGTCATAACTGACTGAATAACACTTAATGACAACATTCAGAAACATTCATGAAGCCTCCTTCATGTCAGTAACACATGACATGTCCTGATTATGACAGTGTCCTGCCAGTATCCCTTCAAATAAAGTGTTTTCTCAAGAACAGTCAGTAAAGTAGGCTGAATGCATTCAAACATAGTTTACTTTTAACACTAGAACTTTATTTAAAATAAGCAGAGTCATGCACATTTGAACTTGTAATATGATCATTCAAATGGATTTTCTTTTACACAGGATGGAGTAAATATTACACCAACAACTCCCTTGGTGTGGTAACTGAGCTTGAACATGAGTACCCTGCAGCACTAAAACACAAGTATTACACATGACAGGAAACTTATGTCTGAGTTCTGTTTACATGCAGATATAAGACTTTAAGATTATTGACAGTCCTCTCTTCTGAAGCTTGTTCTTTTCTCAGTGAATGCAAATGTCCATCACATTAAGGAATTAATGAATGTTTGACTGCTTACAGGGCGAGAGCTGGCCAAGTGGTTCCGATCCAGCTCAGTGTCAGAGCAATTCTCCTTTAGTCAGGACGACCTTGAGCTGGGCGAATCTCCCTGCGATCTGACACCTGCAGACATGGCAAGGTTCTCTGTTATGTCTAATGACAGTGGCATCGAAAGAGATCTGCCGACTGGCACTGACTCAACCCCAACATCTCTGGACTCTGCCAGCCTGAGTTCATCATGGGAACAGTGCAAAAGGTAAAATTAATTCATCTTGCCATGCATTTATTAAACTCCCATACAGTCATTGCAGTATAACATGTAAAAAAATAATTTGGGAGATTTCTTCAGGCATCATTTTGTACCTGAATCATCCTGAAGAAACTTGAAATTAAATTTAAGGGTG
This sequence comes from Cheilinus undulatus, assembly GCF_018320785.1. Lineage (NCBI taxonomy): Eukaryota > Metazoa > Chordata > Actinopteri > Labriformes > Labridae > Cheilinus > Cheilinus undulatus. The sequence continues at coordinate 26,120,754 of NC_054868.1, read as the reverse complement.
CTATCCTCATATAAACATTCACTTTGAGAGACACTTTTCTGACATTCAAGAAAACTTAAGTTTCAAACAGTTTTTCTCATCTTTATATCACTGAGGATTATCTTGGGATCTTTGCTTAGAAATTATTTTGACTTTGACCATGAAAGTCTTCTTCTGCCAGTGAGCCAGATACATCGAAACTGTCACGACGTGGAGGCATCAAGATGAAACCATCGATGAAGGACAACATGCTGCTGATGCAGGAGACTCTGGAGGATCACGCCAGCTTGATTGGAGGAGGAAGGAGGGGAGGACGGAGAGGGACAACGCTGCAGAGAAGGTCAGGAAGCTGTGTGCTGCAGAATTCCTTCAACAAGCAGCAGAGACACTTTACTGCCAGGATAGTTGCCATGGGAGACGACAGGGTGCTTGGACGCCTTGCAAAGGCTTACTACTTCTTCAGGTGAGAGTGACAGATTTGACATGATGCAAAAAGATGGTGCATGCAGCTGGAGCTCCTTCTCTGAATTTGCTACATCATTCATGCTCTTTGTGTTAAACATGCACTTTTTTTTAGCCTTTAGGAGATTCATAAATCCCTGTTTGACTTGCTTTTATGCAAGAATCTAAACGGTACTTCTATTTGAAATGTCATAGATTTAGATCTAAACCTTTTTGAGGGATGGTCGCACTGTTTTGGGAAGCATGCTCTTACTTGCTTCTCACTTATCTTTTGTCATTTTTGCAGGAAAAGGGAAGCACGGAGGCTTTTTCTTACGATGAAATTCAACCTCCAGTTTTACTACATCCCTGTTTGTCAACCTACAGCTCCCATCTTCCCCAGCAAGGTAGGCCATCTTCCTCTTATCAGCACACTAGAAGCCTGTTACTGCGTAAAAGTCACCACACCTCATGGGAAAAAAAGAGACAAAGCATCGCTTGTCACATAGTTGTCACGATGTGTTTATTTTAAGCAGGGAAGAGCTTACCTGAGGACCTGAAGGCTGCACGTAATCTTAATGTTTTTAAAAGTTTCACATTGTTAAAGCTCATGTTGCTGAAGCTAACTTAGCTACATTGGCTTATGTCATAGTAGTAATGTTAACTTCATAGCTAGTGAGCTATGTTAGCTTTAGCTAAAGCAAGGTACCATTGTGTAACTACTTAAACATGTCTATACATTATTTAATCCCGGATTAGGCCAATGATCTTTTCTCTGTTTTATTTATGGAATTTTGTTAAGTCTTTAATGTATTTATTTCATGAATGTAACTGTCAGACTTTCATGTATGAATAAAGTTTTGTTTGTTTGTTTTTTCATCTTAAACTAAAAATACGTTGTACTGGCAAGTTACGGCACTTCCATTCTGAAATAAATGAAGAGTCTGCAGCCAGACTGTTTTGGAATAAGAGGCACTTTGAGTAGATTGAAGATTGTGACATTATCTTAACCATAGAACTAGGAACTTGCTATGGATTGAAAAGGAAAATAAGGGAATAGTGAAAAGGTAAACATTTGACAACACAGTGCAGACAACCTTTGACTGGTCTACTGAGCTATCTGTGAGGATTTTTTTAAGCCAAATGAGACATTAAGGAGCAGTGGTGGACTTATATTACATCTCTGTGGCTGCAGGGAGACGCTGTAGTGGCTTAAAAAAACTGGCTGAAAGGGACAATAAAGCATGCGATTAATGCCAAGAATAAGAATAAATGCATCAATTATGGATCTTAGTCCATTACTTACCCGAATGAATCAATGCTTACAGCCATACTTGAAACTCAAAAGTCATGAGAAACAAATTTTACTGTTTTGCATTCATGAAAGTTCATGGTTACAGACTGACACGCATCTGTCATATAAGCAGAATCAGCATCCATCATGTTTGCACTGAACTCAACACTTCAGCTGTAACATCAAAAAAGGCTCACAAGTCTGTTTTCATGTGTTGAACTTCCCTCACTGCAATCAACTCATCAAAATTGACACATTTTTCTTCCACGCTTGTGTTTTTTGTTCCAGAAATACCTCCCAGATTCCAAGGAAAATCTCTGCACCCTGGGCTCCTACTTGAGCCTGGTGGACCCCTGGTACAACTGTAACATCAGGAGTTTAGGCTCCATGATCCCCAAACTGGCAGAGATGGTACAGTAAAATACAAAGCTTAATATATTTTAATCATTGCATTTGTTTGTGTTGGAGTAGCGAAAGAGGGAAAAACTATGGGCCATATTTGAGCTTGAGGTGCCTGTTCTCATCTTCTCACTCTGTTTTAGTTTGTAGCGTCTAAATTATTAAGACTCTGTGAAAATGTCATTACATTACCACATCCAAGCTAGTCAGTGTAGTGACTGTTCTCTGTTTAAGTTGAAACTCAGGAAGTTGCATAACATCTCGTACTGTGAAAAAAACACAGTTGATTAAACTGAACCCAAAGCCACAGCAAGCTGAAGTGAAAGACATTTTGGCATTAATGTGACTCTGTTGGCTTTTAAACAGGAAATATGTCATAAAAGTAACACATAGACAGTAATGTTATTTTTATAGTGTGTAAATAAAAAATAAGGATTCAGTAAAGTTAAATTTTTGAACACTTTTGTAAAGTTCATTATGTGCAAGAAGTCTTTCAGCTCCTTATTCAACAAGGTTATGTTTGGCGTGTCACTTTAAACCACTTGAATGTCAGCTATGTGCAGACCTGTTAAGTTTAGGTCACTTTAAAACAAAACAAGTAAGCCTAGTTATTAAAGGGACTCTTGCTGTTTCTTAAAATCCACCATGTTACCATGCACAGCTGCATTATCTGACGATCAGCCGACCTTTTAATGACTCATAATCTTCACCTGATACAACCACAGCAGGATCAAAAAAAGTTTGAGGTCACAGCCTGGTTGTAGATAGACATCTTATCTTCTCATGGCTTTTTATCTTTTCAGCAAAATGCAAACCCAGGGAGGCCAAAAGACCCCTTTGTGTCTGATGTCATATCCTACTATGTCCGTACTGGCCAGCAGCCTGTCTACTTCACCATCTATGCAGTAAAGGTACTGTTGTATATTTCATACTTTGGAAGTCAGTTTTGAAGCAACTTGCCATCCCCTTTTTAAGAGAGCTAAACCTTTCAACAGGGAAATATTCTAGTTGTACTTTCTTAAACTTCTTTGGTTTTGAAATATCCCCCATTAGATCATATTCACCAGCATTACAAAGGATCCTGTGGAGGATGTGTTTCTCACCCATCTGGAGATTGACTTCCCCGAGTTCAGACACATCCTGGCATCAATGAAAGGTGAATTTGGTATACATGCTCTTTTCAGTGCTCCCTGCCATATTTGTATGTAAACTCTGCATGTGTGTTTCTGTACAACCAAACACTGTCTGCCTCTGTATTAGAAAAACAGAGGAGGAGTTCTGGGGAGGTTTGCGGAGCTGTGGTCTCGATCAATTACAGGAGAGTAAGTTGTTTTTTTATTAAGATTGTTTCCTCACTATTTGTTAGAGCAGCTGCTCTGCTGCTTAGGGTGGTTATACTGTAGAAAAATGCTTTATCAATAGTATTTAAAGCTAGATTTAGTGTGCTGAAATGATGACTTCTATGTTGCATATTTATATTTTATGTTTGCATGTGTCCAGGTAATATTGAGTGGCCGAGACATTGACAAAGGACTCTCAGTCAGGACGTCAGGTGCTCAGATCAATGCTATTCCCTCCAATGAAGCAGAAGGTTCAGCATTTCCCTTTATACTCTCAGTGTGTCGTTTTAAATGATGAAAACATAGCTATTTTATTTGTTTTATATGATTGTGTGAAACTCTAACGCTCCCTTATGTTTACCTTTCATAGATATGAACTGTTTGACACTGACACTGAATGAATTCCCGACAAAATCTAAAAACAGTGTGGTGAGTCTAAACAGTACTGCATTATTGAGCTCTAAAATCTTGAGTTAATTATCCTTGCAAACATATTTTACCTCAAAAACCTTATAAATGTTTTAAGTCTATTTATCAACAAATCTCTCTGTTATGTTTTGTATTTCAGCGAACTATTCGGACCAACAACGTTAAGATTCGCTCTTTGGAGAGTCGATCCTTCACGCTTACATTGGACAAAGATTGTCGCAGGTCCTACAAAGACGTCCAGAGGTAAGAGTGAAAAAGCCTCAGCTGCTCTTCTGGTAGAAGCTCAAATACAGTAGCTATAAAAAATATACTGACCCCCTTAAATGTTTTACCCTTTTATTGATTTTACTGTACATCATTACTTTATAAAAATCTGTGTTCACTCTGACATTAAAGAGGTTGTTTGTGATGCAAAAAAGCTAAATCATATTGACCACCATTTATTTATAAAAATCAACTAGAAAAGCACTCAGAGAGCGCAGACCTCCGCCATAAGCCCTACCTCCCAATAGTGAAGAATCCTTTGAAAACATTCCTGGATCCAGATGGTGATCCGGATCACTCCCAAAATCTAATTCGCTGATTACTCCCTCCCTGGTGGGGTGGAGACACGGTGAGGCAAAGTATTGGCTTTGCTACATGTGAAAGTCATGGCAGAGGGTGAATATTCCTCTATTCCTTCCAGCATTGTGAGTGTTTTCGCTACAATTCGCTGTCTTTCTCTCTGTTATGCTCTGACTCGTCTCTTTGACTGGGCATGCTTCTTTCAAACTCCATAAACTCCAAAACTTTGAATAAGTTACGCATGTCTGCCATCTCCTCGTGTGAAGTGGTAACAGCCCTATCTCCCAATAGTACAGAATCCTTGAAAAAAATTCCTGGATCCAGACGGTGATCTGGATCAGTCCCAAAATCTAATCAGTTCTTTCCTCTATGCCATTTCTGAGATTTCCTGAAAATTTCATGAAAATCAGTCCATGACTTTTTGAGTTATGTTGCTAACAAACAAACAAACAAACAAACAAACAAACCCAACCGATCACATAACCTCCTTGGCGGAAGTAATAACAGTAGTTGGTTAGAATAAATAGTTTTATGGCTATATTTGTTATCAAAGCACTAACAAACAAGAGGTGACATCTTATGAATAACACTGTCTCTACAAAGGTTGTGTATTAGTTGTACTGGATTTTTGTTCCCTATAACTCTAACAGATATTTTCTTGTTTAAAGCTGAATGTTCTAAGCCAACTTTTACGATCTCCCAAACACATAAAATTGTCTTTAACCTGTTTTTTAAGATTAAATCCAAATTAATGAACCTCTTTTGAACATTTTTTATGTTGCAGTATTGAGATCACCCCATGCCTCGATCCTGGATACTGCGTTCAGAAAATCATGAGGTCCAAATTAAATCTGGGAGAGGACAAAGATGCCGGACTGAGTAAATATATGAACAAAGGACTCCCTCTTCCAATCAACACATTTGCTGGCATCATCACATGACAAGATGGAAACAACACAACAAAGGAGACCGTCAAGCGGTGTGTTAAATGGCAGAAATGTTTGTTGCTTCTGTAACTTCAGAATATCAGTTTTACAAATGAAACCATGAAAGGAATCTCCTGTGAGTCACAATGCGCTGCTCCTGAAACCTACTCACCCCAGGAACAAGAACAAAATATCTTCATACACCAGGGATGATTTAACTTCTGAAAGTGTTTTGTGATGGATTGCCTTGACTTAAAGACACTTGGTTAACACATGCAGGTTGTGGTGATGCCAAAGAACAAAACTGACACTGGAGGGATGGTCAGGGGAAAAAATAAAGATGCATATACATTTGTAGATCTGCAGATTTAAATGGATCCACTGATTTCATGACTTTATCCTTGTAAATCTGGAAATCTAAGGTGAAGGGAATTTACTTTCTGGAGACACACTACATTTTCACTGCCCTCTGGGCACACACACACACTCAAACACACACATAAATAAATAATGCATACAGACTCGTCTGGCCTCCGTTATAATTAGATATTCATCTAGCTTGTCTTACCTGTGCCTGTCTCATTGTGCAGACTGTTATGAAATTGCTGGATTTAAGCTTTCGTTTAGTGTTGGAAAACTCTCTGGAAAGTTACAAGAACAACACTCAAGAGCAGGAGCCCCATGAACTGTAAAGAATAACAGCACAGGCTCAACTTATTACTTTACTGTATCAAACAACAGTTTACCTTATGTACAGGCAAAGCTTCATGAAGCTACAGGGACTTTAGTCAACTAAACCCACAAGTCTCGCTATGAGGCAAACAAGGGGACTGTCAAAAGCGAAACTTGCACACCTTTCCAGTAAATGTCTCACTTGTGCCCACAAAATCACCTCAGCATGAAACTAAAGACTGCTCTGCATTTATAAGAAATAGACCATTTCCTTTTGGGAGTGGAGCGAAGCATGAACCATTACATGGGGAATTCTGTTACTGCTTAACATATAAATACATACACAAATAAAGAACATCTTAATGTACAAAGTGTCGTTCAAGATATGATAAAAATATGTGGTTAAGTAAGTAGTCTAATCTCAGACAGTGTTGTGTCCTCTCACCTGGCAGGGTGAAATCATGAGTTACACACTCTTGATGAGTTTTGCACATTATTTCTAATGTTATGTGATGTAAAGGGGATACCAGTGAAATATAAATGTAAATGTGAAAATAAACGATTTGGTTTTGTAAAATTGTGGGGTTTTTTATTTAATGTGGCACTTATCCACAAAAAGACAAAGAATGAGAAAAGCTTTGGTACTAAAAAGCTCATGTCAATTTCATATAAGAGGAAAAGTTTATCAATATTACAAAGACAAAGTTTGATAGTCATAACTCCTATTAATTTAAATGAGATAGTTATGAAATCCAGTAGAAAGATTTATAAGATAAAAGATCAAAATAACACATTTAACTTTTCTCAGATATACCAGTCATAGTAATGAGATAATATGTCAAAATCATAAATGATTTACAATCCTATAATTCTTTATTTTTATATTCAATGATGTCATCCTTACTTTCCTAAGCCCAATTTTTAATATTTATATCACAATTTAAGCTTTTTCTCTCTTATCTGTTTTTAGTTTCAGTTGACTTGATATTCTCCTAATTATTAGTTGTTTTTCTTTTCTCAAGCTTAAATTCACAAAAGCATCATCTTAAAATGTTGATGTTTTTTTCTGAGCATATTCTACTGTTGTCCTAGAATTTTAACTTTTTAATTGCATTAGTAGCCTATGAATGACTTAATCATATTTTCCTTTTTTATATTAGCCTAACATTATTTTCAGAAATGGAATAAAGGAAATGTTTACCCAATACTTTTTTAATTTTTATATATAATTTCAAACTTTCCACTCGTATTTTTTACTGTTAATCACAAGTATGATGTTCTATGTCATAATTTGGCATGATATCAGGATGTGAGTCTGTTTTATTTGATAATTATGTCACATTATGAGTGACATAATGATGTAATTGAGTAGTTTTGGGGGTATTGTACTTTTTTGAGAATGTATCCACTGTGTTAGAGTTCCCATTTTTTCTTATATGATGCATAGTGGATATTATTCATCAGTATGTGTTGTCTTGCTCTGAGGTTGACTCTGCTTTGTTCCAGAAGAGACCCACTCTGTCACAGATTTGAAGGGTTACTGCAGCTCTGTCATATTGTAAAACATGTAACACTTTAAAAAGTTTAGATTAACTATATATAGTGTGGACCAATAGGCAAAGTCTCAAACTCAAATCTACATAGGTTTTATTAATACCGTCAATTTTTACTACGTATTTAACTTTCTTATAGAGGTGTGACTTTACCTGTACAACCTGGTTGGAGATCTATTCTCTTGTTGTTCTTGCCATTAAGGACAGATCATATTTTACTGTACAAACCCTCATACTCATTCTTACCAAAGTAAACTTTAAATTGGATACTTTTACTGGCTACTTAAACTTGAAAACAACAGTGAACTTTCTACGCCTTTATCGAAACGACCACGTTTAAAATGTATCCAGTGGCCACCAGATGGCGCCGCTTAGCTATTGTCTAGCCGGATTCGGCATTGGTTGTGAAAGTGGGGAGGGTCTCACGCACGGAGCACACACGACACACCTGCTGTAACTGGTGGGGGCTGCACGCGCGTCTCTCCTCTCTGCCTCTACAGGTTGGTAGCTGAGTGGCGATGAGTCAATGAGTAAGAGGAGCAAACCGGCGACGCAGGACCCTCCCCTGTAGTTCTCCTCGCTGTTTCCACAGACACTGCAGCGTGAAGCGTGGGGAGACGAGGAGCTGAAGAGAGGAGCAGCTGCCGCACCGATGGAGGGGAAGCAAGGATCTCCTCATCAGTACGGATCCCTGGAGCGCACTGAATGGAGCAAGGACGACCACAAACCAGGTGAACAAACAGACACAATAATTTGATGACCTTTTTTTAAGAGTTTAAATTAAGCATTTCCTCTTATCTAGTTTGCATCTCCGAATCACTCTCAGTTTTTCAGTTTTTTTTTTTTTTTTTTTTGGCTGTACCTTTTCTTTTTTTATCAACACATGTTGTACTAGGAGATTAAAAAAAATGTGATTTGATCTATAGTATTGCCTCATTATCTCAGACAGTCTTAATAGCCTTGTGCTGCACTAAACTGTGTTAGCAGATCGTTGCTGTTCATAATAGCCTATTCATAATACTGTAGTTTCACAACTGGGGCAATTTTTATAATTGATGTAACAAATCAATGTGTTTTTCTAGCTGTGGCACAGGCAACAGCCTTGAAAATGTCAAGAATCCACAGGTGTCTGATCTGCTGAGAGAAAAGGAGTGAGTGTGGCTAACACAGTTGAGACTTCACACCAGTTAATTAGGAGGTGCTGCCGATGAGAGCCAAACTCTGTTTCACAAATTGGAAAGTGCCTGAAAACACTTCTGCTGTGTGCCTGTGTAAGGCCAAAATGTAAGGCCTTGTTACCTGAGCCCTGCCTACTCTTGCACAAAACTCCTGAAAATCCTTCATTCATTCATGATTTAACAAGGGCCAGGTAGGTTAGGAGGGCTATTTTTTGATAAATGAAAACATCTCTTGAAAACCTTTTTTTATTAATTTTTTTTTTATTAAAATTGTTTTATGCTCTAAAACATTTAAGTGTGACAAATAAGCAAAGAAAAAAGAAATCAGTAAGGGACAAATACTTTTTATGGCACTATATCTGTTGAAACTCCCCTCAGTGTTTACTCCACACCTGAAGATTTATATCCCTTGTTCCATCTCCCCCCTTCTCACCTCTTTTTACACCTCCTTCTCTCTCCTCTCCCCTCTCCACCCTTTTCCTCCATCTCTGCCTCTCTCTCTCTCTCTCGCTCTCTCTGTAATCAGGCTGATCTGTCTGCCAGTGTGCTGTTCCACCTCATCACAGCACATTGTGGCAGTGAGGAAGAGATAAGTCTGTAAACAGCGCTCATGGTGTAATTTACAACTCTAGGGGTTTTGGATAAAGACAAGGGTCATGTTAGGGAGGCATGGAGGGAAATAAAGGAAGGAAATTGTGATGGGGGGGAAAAGAGGAGAGAAAGTGTAAAAATGGCAGCACTTCAGAGGTCTGGTGATGAGTCATAACTGGCCAGTGCCACATCAACCTGTCCTCTGCAGCACTTCCGAGTGTCTCTAACAATGAGGGAATAATTCACACAACACAATATGTTGTATGCATTTACCTGAGCCTATGTTAAAGTCCTCAGTGTGTCAGCTACGTGGGAATCCCCAGCATGTCTTATTTATTGGCATAAACACAAGTGGTGAATGAACAATAAGGAAGACCTGCAGTATAAATCCTTGCTACTGCGGATTGAAATTAATTCAAAAGTGTTTCATTTATGATTTAATTAGCATGTGGTGTGAGTACAGTATGTAATTAAACATCAGCGTGCACAGACCGAGCCAGTGGCTCTATGGATCACTTAAAAAAAGTCATGTTGTTGAACATTTAGTGCATGTATGAGAAGGTTTTGTAGATTCAAAACTATTCTGAGCATGTGTGAAAAATAATATATAGCACCCCTGGAATTTTTCCAGAAAATACACCATTTCTCACAGAAATTGTTGCAATTGCAAATATTTTTTGTATACACACGTTTATTTCATTTATGTGCATTGGAACAAAATTGTTGGCACCCTCAACTTAATAATATTAATTTGGTTGCACAACCTTTGGAAAAAATAACTGAAACCAGTAGCTTCCTATAACCATCAGCAAGCTTCTTGCACCTCTCAGCTGGAATTTTGGACCACTCTTCTTTTGCAAACTGCTCCAGGTCTCTCAGATTTGAAGGGTGCCTTCTTGTAACAGCAATTTTGAGATCTCTCCATAGGTGATCAATGGGATTTAGATCCAGACTCATTGATGGCCACTTCAGAACTCTTCAGTGCTTTGTCTCCAACCATTTCTTGGTGTTTTTTGAGGTATGTTTCAGGTCATTGTCCTGCTGGAACACCCATGACCTCTGATGCAGACCCAGCTTTCTGACACTAGGCCCTACATTGTGGCTGAAAATCTTTCGATATCTCCAGATTTCACGATTCCTTGCACACAGCCTGAATTTGTGTGGAAATTGACTGAGGATGTTTATCCATCATTCCAACTATCCTGCGTTCTTTTGTCAATTTTTCTCTTCTGTCTGCATCCACGGAGATTAACCAGTGTTCCATGGGTTTGAAACTTCTTCATTATATTACGCACAGTGGACAAAGGAATTTCAGTATTTCTGGAGATGGTCTTGTAATCTTGAGATTGTTCATATTTTTCCACAATTTTGCTTCTTAATTCCTTAAGTCAGACAATTCTGGGCTCTTCTTTCTCTTTTCCATGCTTGGTGTGACACACACAGGCACACAACCCAAAGGTTGAGTCAACTTTTATACATTCTAACTGGCTTCAGGTGTGATTTCTAGACTGCCAGCAGCTGTAACTGCTACAGGTGAGTTTATAATAAAATGATTTACCCACAGTTTTAAAAGGGTGCCAATAATTTTTTCTGGTCCATTTTTTGAGTTTTGTGTAAAATTATGTCAGTTTTGTCTTTCTTCTGCTTTTTTGTGTTGCTCCAATGCACATAAATGAAATAAACATGTCTATACCAAAACTATTTGTAATTGCAACAATTTCTGAGAGAAATGGTGTATTTTCTGGAAAAATTCCAGGGGTGCCAATACTTTCGTCCATGACTGTAGTTTAGATTTGCATGTGTGGAAAAACATAGCTCTGCATGAATTGTAATCGCGCTCACATCTTTACCTCCCTCCCTGGTATAAGTGTAATACAAATGCTACTTTTTTAGAATAGGTTCTTACCAATATATACCAATGTACTTTTTTTTGCTCTTACAGTGATCCAAAAGATCAATATTCAGTGTGGTAGCTTTTTGCTTAAATCGGTATTTTTAATGAAGAGAGGTAGATGTTTTGGTTGTTAGGTTACCTCAGAGGGTCCCAAACTTTGCAATGCCAACATCAGCACTTTCCTTATTTTTGTCAGCAATCAAATACCTCCTTGATTTAATGTCTTTCTCTGTAATCTGTCATTGATCATTTCTGCAATAGTAGAAACTGACTAATTTTATTGATTCTTCTCTCTTTTTATTCATTCATTTGGTAATTCTCAACAATATTTTAGTAATTAAAAAATGATTTTGTCCCCTCTTTTATTCTACTCCACTTTGACTGAGGTATCACCTATTAGTATTTTTTCATCCTGCGAGGGGGATGACCCACCCTTCCCCCGAGCTAATCTGTGTACCTCACTATAGGCGTGCAAGCCACTGCTGGCGATGACCCAGATAAAGACTTGTTTCAATACACTGGCCCTATAAAACCATCCCTGCAAAGCCAATAAATTTTCCAGATTCTGTGTCCGTCATCAGGTGGATACATCTGGCAAAGCTTCAAGCTGAAACATTTGTTAATGAAGGCTGGTTGCACTACAAGCTGGTAAACAACGATAGCCAGTGGAACAATTAGTTTGGATGTAGCCATAGTGACAGTTTTATCAGAACTGGACAATATATATTTCTCTATTAAAAGGAAAGAACCACACTGAAAGTTTTTCTTTTGACTTTTAGTAACCAACTGGCTCAACTGTTAGTAAACAGTGATAACAGCTGCCTGATGAGCTCACATTATGTGGTTCATGCCCACTGTGTCATATGTTACATTGTTCTAATTGGCTTGTAATGAATGTGATAGACAGGACGTTTGGCCAGTCACCTGTGGAGATTTTTATTCCTAAGGTTCTGCTCTTCCCTAGCACAGACTATGTGGGTTTGCCCATAGATAGGAGACATATTGATACCAGTGCAATGCCACTTCCTGATCTCCAGAGCTACCGCACCTCCTATTGGGTGAAAACAAGCTCCATGTTTGAATGGCAGTAGATTGGGATACAGCAGTAGCAACACTATTTTGTTGCATTTTGAGCATCATATAATCAATAAGCCATAATTTGCCACATGGTTTTTTTTATTCTTAATCGATGAGGGACGGTAAAATAAGAGCTCTTTATCTTTGGGCACAAACTAGAGAGGACAATAGCCGTCAAATGCCGGACTGTAATGTTTTTCTACTGACTTTAAGTCAGCCATTGCTCTGTAACAACAGATGCTGAAGTCTGCTTGCTTATAAACAGATTTTTTCCACATTTACCAGCGTTTGAGTGGCGCTTTAGAAATTGAGAATCGACATCGTGTAACAAGATACAAATACATGCATAAGGTCATATGATGGGGCTGTTTATCCAGTTTGACTGAAAGACTCTCAGCAGACACTCATACCTAAAACTTCATTTGTATTATAATTTCAAGATGCCAATAATTAGTCTGAAATGTCATATTTTTTATGCATAACGCACTAACTATTGGATTTGGACACTCAATTACCATAAATGTTTACAGTTTTCATATTCTAAACTTTTAAATCGAGAATGACCCAAACTTTCCCATTTAACTCTATTCAATTTGATGGTACATTTTCACCCAGAAAAGGGCAGGACCGGTATCATTTGGGCAAAAGAGCAGGATGTGTTGAACCTATCAATCCTGTGCAATTAATATGTAAAACAGTAAATCTGGCATGTCAGGAGAATAAAGACATTTAAGTTACACAGATCCTAAAATACCCTCCTGATTGTTTTTGAAGGACAGTTAGATATTTTATGTATTCATTTTCTACCAATGCAACTGCTTCACAAGATGACTCAAGCACAACAAACCCAAAGTACCCAAAGGACACCTGTGTGTAATTAATAAGACCTTGCAGCACCTCCGCTCCTTTGTCTTCACTTCAAACAATTGAAGTAGTTCAAGTAAACTGGAAAGACTGGCAAAGAAAAAGAGCGCATAGGTTTTTATCATGCAGGGATTAATGACAGAACTTGATTCAAATGTAATTGTCCACCTTAGTGTCCTCTGGTGAGTTAGGAACCCCACTTTGAAAAGCATAAAACTTGCTCTTTCACTTTCTCATGGTAGCGTATGGTATGCTGCATGGCAATGCAGTGCATAGCACCATACAATACTGTACTGTGCTGTAATGCTCTCATACTAAGCAAGAATATTTGATGCTTTTTTCTTGAACATGCACTGAGGTTAGGACAGTTCTAGATAAAGTCAATCTTTTATACTATTCATCTAATTTAATGTTACATGGTAGCTTTGGCAGCCTTTTTTGGTTCCAGATGTTAAAGTTCAGTTGTTCCTACACTGACGTCAATCATATTAGTCATAGAAGCAGAGCATAAAGTGTCTGTCTGTAAGTGAGAATCCCTTTATGCCCGTCACACAGAACAGACTGAAAAGAAGGCTTTGACGCCAGCAGGGATGTCAGCACATGTAAACTCATCACCAGGCACAGTTAATGCTACTTATCGCGCTCTCACTGCTACCCTGCAGGCAAATAACCTCGCTCTGAATTAATCACTTTATCTCCCTTCTGCCTTTTCTTTATGCTATAGGAAACGTATCTTTACAGCACTTTGAACACAGTGAGCTCTTCCCTAAGGCTTGCTTTGACTAGAATACAGATAACATGCATTACAGCATGTCAAAGTAATTGCGTTGTGTATAAAAAAAGGATTTAACGGCCCCAGGTGGAGGCAAAGACCTGATGTCACTGTTGGTGTTTTCCTGTTACTGTCCGTCTCAGCTTCCATGTGGTGCAGCTCTCTGCAGGGAGGTGACAGATATTCAATGGATTCATTGGAGAGCAGGCATTGGTTGTTGTCTTTAGATATTCAGTCCTGACTGTTCTTTAAGGTGTTTAAAGGGTTAACCAAGCTTTGATGCCAGAGTAAATCACATGTAAAGAATGTATTTTGACGTGCTTGGCTACAATTGTGTTTCACGGTGGGGGTTGCAGGTGAATGTTAAACACACTGCATTTGATCCCAGTGCAGTAGCTGCCTCTGCTTGTAGCTCACATTGTGTATAATACTCCAATGTCCTTTTATACTACACTGATGTTCTCTGAGAAATTAGTTGTAAATGGTCCTAAATGTTGTGCGACATATACTTCCATAATGCACATTTATGTGTTTGCTTTATCGTAGATTAGGGGCTGAATTTACCTAAACATAAATGCCTGTTTTAATGGGATAACATTAAAAGAAAAAATATAAGGAGAGGTGTGTGAGTGACATACATAATAAGACAGACCTACAGCATGGTGTTTTATATTCACCAAAGCCTCTTCTGTGCAGATTATCTAAATATTTAAATACAATGGGAGACAATGACGCTACAGAGATGATTATATCTCAATGTTCTGTTGAGCAATTATGATCAACTTGTTTCTAGATGACTATCTGGTATGCTGAACTTACTAGATAGTACTGTTGATTCTTCTTGATGTTTTTGCTTTAGAGAAGTATACATATAAGCTCAATGACTGATATCCTTAGAAGTGAAAAGTATCTCATATTCAAAGAGGCATCAGCTCAGTCAACATGGTAACAATGGTACATCTGTTACAGTAATGATGAGTTAGTTCTGATTGGACAAGAGGCATTCCATGAGTACTGATATACAGTAGTATAATTCAATAAGACTTTTTATAATGCATAACAGTCCACTTTTACCAGGTCTCTGAATGCTGGTCTTTGGAAACCATGAACATAAAAAAGTAGCAAGAGTGTAGGAGAATGTTTAGATTGCTTAGTGACAGCCTGTTTAGTTCAGAGGTGGAAACACTCGAAGTTAACATAATTGGTTGCTTTTTACAGTTTAATTCTTTATGCTGGTCATTAAACTGTTGTATAAAAGCAATATCACACTAAAGGCCAAGACGCTGTTGCTAGTATCAGCTCTTCTAGGATTACTTTAGCACTCAGACTCATTCATGGCAGCATATTTGTGCTGATATTTGAATTTTATATATTTTTGATATTGTTTAATTATGAACTTATGAGCCCTCAGGGCACTGTGTTGAAAATGGACATGATTGTGTACTGGAAATCACAGCAAGAAATCATTGTCTGTCAACACAGCTCACTGTGCCATCCACAAATTTAAGTTAAAGCTGTATCATGCAAAGAAGACGCCCCTATGTGAACACAATCCAGAAATGCAGCTGTCTTCTCTGAGCCAAAGCTCATTAAAAATGGACTGAGGCAAAATAGAAAACTGTTCTGTGGTCAGATTAATTAAAATTTAAAATGTTTTTGAAAACCACTGTCGCTTTGTCATGTGCGCTAAAGAGGAGACGGACTATCCAGCTTGATATCAGTGCACACTTCAAAAGCCTGAATCTCTGATGGTATGGGGTTGCAGTAGTGTCTAAGGTGTGGACAGTTTACACATCTGGACATACACTATCAATGCTGAAAAGTATATAGAGGATTCAGAGCAACATATGCTCCCATCCCATCTCTTTCTTGCATATTGCAGCAAGACAATGCTAAACCACATACTTCATCAATCACAACAGCATGGCTTTGCAGTAGAAGAACTAGCCTGTCCTAGGGCTGTTGAGCAGCTAGAATCCTACATCAGACTAGAATGGGGCAACACTCCTCTCCCAAAAATCCAACAACTGGTCTCCTCGCTTCCCGGACATTTACAGACTGTTGTTTAAGAAGAGGGGGTGCTACACGCGTTTTTGAGTTGTGTTGATGCTATCGAATCAAAATGAGCTAATATTTTTCATGAAATGGTAAAAGGTCTCAGTTTCAACATCTGATATGTTGTTTTTTTAATTTCAGGCTTAGGCTTTCAATATTTTTGGATGACATTCTTTTTAAACTGTGATGACATTTTAGCAAAGAAAAAAAAGATGTTTTGTCAGAATGATTGACGCTGACTGAAATGCTATCTCTCTTCAGCAGAAATATGAAGAGGAGGCAGTGGGTCACAGCCATACTTAGGTACAGGCTTATTTCCTGTGCTGACCCACCAACCAGGGTTTACACAGTTAATCTGTTTGAGAGTGTGTTTGTGCTTTAGTATGTGAGAGAAAGAGAGACAGAGTGCAGAGAACAAACAAGCGAGTCGTGCCAGCCTCCTGACACATGGTAATGTGGCTGTGACGCTCTCCTTCTCAAAGAGCCTTTTCAAAGTAGCATCAGCTGCAGATGTTTATTCACTTTAAATGCAGATTCACGTTCTGCTTTTGTTCAGACTGGCAAGCTGGATCATTTTAAAATAGCTGCTGAATGGAAATCAGCCTGCCTGCCTGCTGAAGAAGTCTAAACGTCCTTTAAATAAACCTCAATGGAGCTCTCTAACCTGTTTATTATCTCTTACAAAATCTACATGACTACAAGCTGTCCGTGTTTTTCTCTCTTTCTCTTCCTCAGAGGACGATGTGGTGTCCATGGCCGACTCCACCATCACTGTGGACGACATCGAGGGAGAGCTTTTTAAGATCGAGAGGATCAGAGATGTGCTAGTCAGGAGGGAGTCAGAGCTCAGATACATGTGAGTGGATTTTGCTTTGATTTGCTGTCATGGTTACCATCTGCTACTCTGTTTCCTACTTTATGTGATCTGATTGATTTGGTCTTCACAATGCACACCTGAATATGAGATTAAAAAGTAGAGCTGTGATGAACAGGATCTTACCTCCTGAAAACACACAACAAGGTGAAGTTGCAGTCCTCCTCTCTCTCTTTTTCTCCCTTAATTTGAAAGCCTTGTTCTTTCACAAAAACTTAATGGGAGAATATCTCCAGTCCTCATTTGTGTAGCAGCAGGCTAATCTCTCTGTTTTCAGGGCTGTCAAATGATAGGCCTTCCTGTTGTCTGGTTGTGCTTAGTTTCTCCTTGGACTTTAGGCAGCAGCATTTCTGTAATATGCATGTTTAATATCACATTAACATCTTTTTTGTTAAAAGCAAGTGGCAGCCTGTGGTTTCGAAGAAGTCAGTGAGGAAGTACAAAAAAACGAATAAGCTTGAAACTTATGGCTGGCTGCAAAAGCCCTGAAAGTCCCTCAACACCAAGAATTAACGGGATTAGTCAGCTAAATAATGTAATACCAGAATTACTAGTTGGTTTACCTAAATGTTAATATTTGAATTAGCCAAGGCCCACAGTTTTAGTTAGATGCTCTGTCTAAACATTTAAGCAACTGTTCACCACTATCAGCCACTGTAGGGCTACTTCCTAGTTCCTACTACCGTCATGTAAACAATGGTGAACTGATAGCACCAATAGCATGTCGCAGGAACAATGTATTTTGGCACTATTTTGATTTAGAAAATGGGGTTAAAGTGATATGAAGGCTGTGTCAGGCTTGAGTGATTCAGCACAGGAATGTGGACGTTACAAGCAAAGAGGACCTAAGTCCAGCGCTGCTGTCTCTGCTAACACTGGCTACATCCTGCAGATCAACTTCTCTTCACTGCTGCTGTGATCATGTCCTGAAAAAAAAGTGCTCAGTTTTCACTGTTCCCTGAGTGTTTTTTTTTTTTTACTTCAGACAAGTGGACTAAACACAGTTATCAATTCTGTTTCACTAGATTCAAAGTTATTGGCTGAGGAATATCACTAATCAACACCTATAATGAAATGTCACTGACTGTGTTAACATGGACTTGAGTATCCGTATTGTAGTTATGATCATATTCAAGATACTGTGTCTAAATGTGCTCAGAAAAACCTGGTTATTGCTATCCCTGTAGTCATGAGAAATACCAGTATCCTGGTTTCTGATCACTGCATCTTATCTGCACAGGAATCTGTGATGATTATTTTTACAACACAACTGAATGGTGTTTTTCTAAATCTGAGAAAAAAAGACCACTGTGAATTATTTTGGGCTTGACACTAATAAATGCCAGCATCATGTTTCAGATATGGCGATCACCTTGTTCCAACAATGTTCTAATTCTTATGAATATGAGGCGATTATAAATATCAATTATCACTGAGAAAGTTTAGCCCAGTCTCTAAGACAGACCTGAGCAATCCAGAAAGTAAATTCATTCTCTAAATAACAGACCTAAACAGCGTCCAAATAAAAGTGTTATATCAAAACACGGGTAGCTCAAGCTTTTATTTTGAAAAGAACACTGAAAAAGCTATCGTACCTACATTTCAGGACTGGGACATCTTGACAGAATAATCAGGACTCTTACCGATTCAGTTTATCCAACTTCAGCTCACAGAGCTGAACTTTCTTGTAAGTTGTAGTGTGAGAGATTGGTCTCTGTCTCCAGAGTAAACTACACTCATGTTTCATTAATGCCTGGAAAAACAAACTGTGCAGTTCACCGTTTATCCAAATATGAGCGTGTTTAGGGGCAAAACTGCCGTCAGCTCAGCCTGCGTGTCACTTACTCTATCTATCAGACCAGCTGGTCCTCCACCACACATCCCCAATATTTCAAAGTAAATTTTACTCCAATGGAGCAAAATTGAACTCTGAACAATACAACATTTGGTTCCAGTCTATTTGGAGTAAAATTCATTCTGCTTGCAGAGTAATATTTTCAGAGTTGTTTTTACTCTAAAAAGTGTTTTTATTTACTCTTAATGATGATTATATCCTCCACAATGAACAAATAAAAACTCTACAGCAATTTTACTCAGTACAGAGTAATTTAGACCATAGTTTATTCATTATAGAGCTGTTTTTTCTCAATACAGTGTTGTATTTAGTCCTTTCAGAACTGTTTTTAATTCCTTATAGAAATGTTTGTACTCATTATGGAACAATTTCTACTCCATATAGAATTGTGTAATTTTTATGTAGACCTGTATCTTACTCTAAATAAACTGATCTTCCTCTTTATATAGAGCTACATTTTCCCCTCAATAGATAATTCTGCCTTTCCACCTATAAATGGCTTAACAACAAAAGAGGTGTTTTTGTCTTTACAAATTAGACATAGTATTTGAATATTACAGAAACAATTGTGATGAACATAACACCTCAGGAGCAGAGCACGAGACAAGGTGGTAGAGTAAAAGAAGTTCATTTGACAACAACAGTGCAAATGATGGTGAGTGTCCTGGCTGGTGGTTAGAAATAGCACTGGCAGAGAGACAGAGACACTGCAAAAAAGTAAGACAAATGGAGTTAGTCAAGGCAAAAAAACACCTCACTGAAAAATCACAAGATTATCAAAGGTTGAAGAGGAGTTACTTTACTAGAAGATGCAGTACAAAGGTGTCTGAAGGTTTATCATCTGGTGAGGAGATCTTGATTGCCAAGGATTATCTGCAGCTGGGACACCTAATGAGCTGCAGCTGTGACCGACCATGAGTGATGCCAGCTGAGTTGAAACTTTAGTGGGTGTGGTTAAAAGTTCTACTCCAGCAGAATTTACTCTCTGTTTTCACTCCAACTCCCGTGGTGGCTTGTAATAAATATACTCAATAAGAAGTAAATTTTACTATTTTTGAGTAAAATACTTTTGACTCTGGAAAAATGACTCCCCAGATTTGTACATGCACAGACAAAAACCATGATACTCAAGTTCATGTAAACATAGTCACTGATAACAGCAGAAAAAAATGTTATCTGCACCTCTGATTTATATATGAGTGCATTTTTAAGCAGTGTGACTGAGCCAACTAACAGTGTGTCACAGCTAGTTTCCTGGAGGCTAAGGCTCATCTCAGTTGCATGTTTTTTGCCTGTATAAAGGTTGGCAGAAGTTGGTTTGAGATGACATCTCAGTTTGGAGACTGCCATCATTCAGCTTCAAAAGTCTGCTTTAGGGAGTGACATCTCTGAAACTATGTCCGTGTTTTTCTGCCAATCATCAAGATACTTAAAAATGTGACTTTGCCTTTACATGGCTGAGATATAGCCTGTAGTGCCTGAACTGTTGTGCTCTATAACTGACTGCAAAGGTGTGCAAGAAGTGAAAAGTGACTCAAAAATGGCATCAACAAGCACTGGAGTAATAAAGTAATTGTGCTCATCCCTAATAATTTGAACAACTTTTTCTACACACTGGTATCAGACACTCATCTCATTGCAGCTTACCCTTTATTCCCTGCATTTCCCTCTTTTCCCATCCCAGTAGTCCCATTAGAATTTCATAGACTTTACCTTTGCGTCCACAAAGCAGGCTACAGCATTTATATTTATTCATCTACTCCTCTGAAAGATAGGTGGCAACACTGATCAGACAGTGGGGAAAGTCCGTGGAGATTGTGGGAAGAAGCAAGCAATCATTAGGTAGATAGTGTGAGGGAATGAGGGAGAGAAAGACAGCAGTAGGAGGAGGGGGAAGGAAAGAGGAAGGAGGCAGAGTCACGATTTCAAGCACCTTTTCCTCCCAGCGGTCCATAGATAAACAACCCTAAAGTGTTGTTTTCTTCCAGTGAGTTAAGTGCATCATTTGTATTCCAGACCGGCCTACGTGTGGTGGATCAGTTGCTGTGATACTGGTTCACATAAGGGGCCTCTCTCTCATTTGGTGATGCAGTCTCAGAGGGTCTTCACCCCTACCTCAGTGTCAGTAATGATCCACTGACTGAGGGGGTCATTGAAAGAGAAACAGTGACACAGACAGAGGCAGAGTGAAGGCTGTCTGACTCTAGAGACCCCTCAGGGGATTCTGCCTAGAAAGATCGTATCATCTCCTGTGTGAAAGATGAGCCTCAAATCAATCTCCCTCTGTTTGAATCTCATTCCCAGAGAGTCAAGATTTCACCCCTCACTACCCTTAAATCAGAAACTGACTGTATCTGTTTGGTTTTTTGCTGTGGTTTTTTTTTTTTTTCTGCGCAGGATGGATGACATTCAGCTGTGCAAGGAGATCACACGTCTGAAAAAGGAGCTGCACAAACTAGTATCCATACCAGGTATATTGCTTTGGGTATGAAGTTCAATCTTGTTTTGGGTTCCTAAAAAACTACATAAAATAACCTTTAAGGTCATAGTTGTAAAAGATTAAACAGATATGATACAGACATATTTTTAATCCAGAGCAGTGGAAAAAGATTAAGCAGAGAAAGAGAGCATTGGTATTTAACAACATATTGTTGGTTCAGAGAAATAAAGCATTATTTTCTGAGTGTTTCAGTGCAGTCACACTCTAAAGAACTAAGAAAAACACTAAGACAAACATTCAGAGGGCTGCAGGATTTTGTTTGATTAGTGCTGAAGTGCTCCCTCCCTGACTACACTCTACTGTATTTGGTAGTGCAGACATGCAGAAAGCAAAGGAGAGAGACAGCGATGTCTCCTGGTCCTTAAAAGTTTCTCCTTATATCCTGACCAAAGGAGGTCTTTAATTTACCTTGGTTAACAAACTTGTGTTACATGGACTCTGGGCAGTATTTACTGTGATCTTAAAGTGTGTTTATCAAAAAGTTTTACTAACCATGGGGGAATTTCACAGTGTATCAAAAGCAACAGTAAATGTTTCACCTCTTCTATATGATTAAAAAAAAAAACAACTTTTTTTTTTGATTAATTTTGAAAGGAAAATCAAAAATTTAAATTTTATCATAAACAATGAATACATTATAACAAAGAAAGAAAAGAAAAGTGAGGAAGGAAGATAGAAAAGGAAAATAAAACGGAGTAAAACCATTACATTATTCATACTCCTGCTGATTTATTTATTTTTACATTTCATACACACATACATAAATATTTGTCCAAATTCATCTAGATCTAAGAAGAAAAAACAAAACAAAAAGAATCAAGTATTATTTTATCATTCATGTGGCCTGGAGTGTAGTTTGTATAACCTTATTTGAACATATCCTTGCTTACACATAGACACACATATTCATACCAGCACATGCTTATATATTCACATGCACATGCCTAAACACAAACAAATATGTATACACAAACATACAAGCATAAAGATACACACACGTATAACTATCTACCTACCTACATACATGCATTGCATTACATGTTAAATTACATCACTAGTTATTATTTTTTCTCTTTATTATTTTTCTCTCTTCTAAATGATTAATGATTAATAAAAACAAGAACTCAAGAACTGAGTTTTCACATATTTAACTGTACGTATAAATGTAGGACTTCTGCATCATTTAATTCTTTATGGGTAATTAAGATGCTGGATAATGTTTGTTGTACAGTCATTAAGGAAACGCAGAGCTAACTCTGATGTGTTTTGCTGCAGATAAGGACAAGTCAAATGAGGACCGGCAGAAGGAAGAAGAGCTGCTGCAGCAGATCCACAAGCTGGTGGAAACCAGAGATTTCCTAGTGGACGATGTGGAGTTTGAACGGCTCAGGTGTGTTTTTCTTTCTCAGTGGTTTCATGGGAGTCAGGAGTGATAATTAAAATGAATAGAGACCGGATACATTTACAGAATCCCTGCAGTCTCACTTTAGAAACTGCAGAAAAATCTTAATGAGTCAGATTTTTCATACACGTATCTTTGATAACTAATATAATTTTTTAAATTTTTATCTATTTATCTGTACTCTTTGTCCTTCTTTTTTTTATCTATGTTTTTATAATCTATTTATTACCTTGTTTTTATCCTAGTCAGCTGCCAGTTTGCTGCGTGTTGGCTCTTTCTTCCAAAGTTTTACCTCAATAAATCTCCCTACAATGATTTGATTCAGTGTATAGTGGAACTTTTCTGGGAGCATTTTAAAATTAAAGCACTATGTGCAAATGAATGGAGTTTCTCCAAAGAAATGATAAAATGGGCTTTTACTTTGAAATGCACAAGCAGAAAGTATTTTCATTCTGCATTTTTCTTTACCTGCAACATTTGGTACTGTGTGAAAACTGAAAGCTTCACAAATGGTAGAGGTTTGGGGAACCACTAAGCTAAACAGATGCGTTTAACTTGTGGCTTTGATCGGGGTCATCAAGAAATAGATTTCAAATGTATTCTACCAATGTGGATATCAATATTTGCTACAGCAAGGTAAGTGTGGCTCTGTATTATTTGTTTTCCTGACTGCTCGTGGTGCTAAGAAAAAAATAGCTGAGACCTCAGACCTAAAAATTCTCTGTGCGTGAGATGTGTGTATCAATGTGTGGCCTCACGAAGGCTGCCAGTCTAAAAGGCTGGTTAAGGCATAGGAACAGGAGCGCTCTGGCCAAGTAACATCACACTACCAGTGCAGACCAAAACACTGCGGCTTCCTGTGAGTTAATAAGCTCAAATTTACTCAAAATGTGAATATACTTAGTTTTTTAGTTCAATATAAATATGAGAGATACAACTTGTATCCTGTAGTGCACTGTGGTGATGCCAAAGCTCCTGTCATCTGTGCTGAAGCTCAATGATTTTATGCCCATAAACTGTAATTATAGGCTAAATGTTCTCAGACTTTCATGTAGTGATCATGCAGAGCACCAGTTGAAATTTTTTCAGTGCTGACAAACTGTACCATAGTTACGAGTGTCGTGTCACTTTCAAACCACCACTGTTGTGGCAGTGACTCAGCTTACTGCTTTGTTTAATTTGTCTGCCTTATTTGTTTATTTAAATTTGTGGTTAAACTAAAATACCTTGAAACATAAGTTGCAGATACTGCTTTTAGATATGGAAATTGCTGGCATAGTAGTTTCCTCTTTACTATGTCAGCAAAATGTACCGGCCTCCAAGAGAACTGAGAACAGTGATGTAAACACAGGATACAGAAGAATAGAGCTACACAGAGCAACCTCATCAATCGACCTGATGGAGCAGCCCATCGTCACAATCGTTGATCTGGCTATAAGTCAGACTCATAGAAAAGTATTTCAGGGCATCCCTGGGATGTTATAGGGTTAATATTCTGCAGTCTTCAGACAGTAGCAGGTGTTGTTATTTTATATGATTTACACCTTGTGTTGACAGCTGACAGCCCGCCGTGAAAACGCTGAAGGGCTGATGGGAAGGTGAGAAACAGGAAGCAGGAGAACAACAAAGCAGTAATGGATCAAGGGGAGGAGAAGCTATGACGGCGCTCAAGGCCGTGCTGTTCTCACTGATAAATATGAAGATATTTTATCCTGGTTGTCCTTCACAACAAAGTTTTGTATGTTTGGGTTTTATTTTAAAGGAAGGCCAGATAGACCTACTAAGTCTAGATGCATTTAGTATTTGCAGTCATCCAAATACCTACTGTATGTGTCCTACTAGAAATATCCCCCTGGACAAAGAGTGGCTGTTGCATATAAATTGAATTTGTCAAAGAACCTCTCAAAGTAAATCTAATCTTTAACAGCAGAGAACTGCATTAAGGTTTTAATTCCTGGGTATAGTAGGAATGCAAAGGTAGAGACTTCTTTTCACTGTTATAAAATTTAACCACTGTTAAACACTCAAACAGTGTGGGATTTGCAGCAAATATAACAAAAGTACAGTAGACACCAGAAAGACACTTTGATCTGAATGAGAAAATAATCTATCAGGCTTTATTACAGGAACTTTTGTAAGACTCTATCCTTTGTAATTCAAGTTTTTTTTCTTTTTATTAAAGGTCCTGTAAACAAAATTTAAGAAAAGATAAATAGGTGATGCCTTGTGAGGCTGGTGATGTTGTCTAAGGATGATGAAGTGAAAGTTTATCAAAATGTGAAGACTGGGTTTGACCAGCTGATGTTGGAAGATGTCACCTGATGTTGGTGGGCTGGCTACATTGCAAAGGCTGGGGTTAATGGCTGAAAATGACATCTTGTAAACTTACTGGAGATGGAGGGTTGCATGCAACAATGCCATGAATGGGCTGGTGGGGAGAAAGCCATATTTAAAAATACATCAGCAATATGGGCTAACAGTGAGAGGTTAAAGCAGAGCTATTGGATAAATAAGGCAGGATAATAACATGACAGTAAGAGAGCATGCGTGTGAGAATGAACTATTAAACTAGCATACAGAATTATTCCTGACTTCCTGACATAAAGATTAGTTAGTAATGCTTTAAGGATGATGAGTTCAGCTTATACTAGCTCTACCTGCTGTGGATCAGTAAGTAGAGTCGGCTAACGCTCAGTCAGAAGGTCAAGGTTTTGTTTAATCTTGTGACCTGCCTAGGGACAACAGATGCAAATTAGCATTTTTGCAAACTCCGGCATATTTACAATATGTATTCCTTAGGTTTGTACATTAATGTGCACTGTCCCTTTTAAATAAATAAATAGAAAAAAAAATGTAAAAAGGGTTCGATCCCCAGCTCCTAAAGTCAAATGTCGATGCATCTTGGGGCACTAAACACCAAATTCCTCCCAGGGCTTTGTCAGTGGGGTATGAAAAGGTTTGAAAGCGTATGAATGGGATTAGTACTGATGCTCATAGCTGCCTGTGTGAATGTAAATGTGATCTGGGGTGTAAAACCACTTTGATTAGTCAGATGATTAGAAAGCAGTTTACCAGATTTACTAATGCATCAATACAGCCTTCATAATTTTGTCAATAATATATAAAAAAGTTAATCATGATCTATAAAGGATGAGTTTAGTATTAAATAATGCTTTGCTAATAATCTATTCATGCTTAATAGTGTGTCATTATGATAAAGTGTTTCCAAAGTGCCTTATGAATACATATTTCAAGTGTTTTACATTAGTCTCTCTTCTTTTCTGCAGGGAGAAGGAAGAAGACAAAGAAATGGCAGATTTTCTGAAGTCCAAATTCCCAAAGCATATGAAGAGGAAAGGTATTTAAGTATAAAAAGAACAGCTATTTTGTGTTTCATCAACGTTTTTATTATCTGTGAGAAGAAATAAGCAGTGGCAAGAACTTTCTTTATTCTTAATCATTTTCTTCTTCAAGGTGCTTTTCTCCTGAGTGCTTTGAATGATGGAGTTTCACACATCCACTGACTTATACTGCATAAAATAGATACAGGAATCTGTGGTTGTGCGTCATATCTCTATGAAAAAAAGACATCTTTTTGGAAAGCCATTACCCATCTCCATGTCTCTTTGTACGTTGATGGGTGTTGGTGAACACCTGAATGTAAAT
Organism: Cheilinus undulatus; assembly: GCF_018320785.1. Classification (NCBI taxonomy): domain Eukaryota; kingdom Metazoa; phylum Chordata; class Actinopteri; order Labriformes; family Labridae; genus Cheilinus; species Cheilinus undulatus. The sequence goes on along the minus strand of NC_054868.1, from coordinate 26,094,429 downwards.
TATGTGTATTAAGAAATCTAAGAGGGCTTCTTAATCCAAGTCATCAGTTTTCTCTTGTTTCACACAGTGCATCACAGAGGTTTAGTTCACAAATTCCACACGGTCTGATTTTTCTGTGCTTCAAGGTTTACCGACGAGACGGGTGCCACCCAGGGCTCAGCAGACATCCTCCCCCTTCACCAAGACAGGCCTCACCCTGCTGAAAGAGTGCTGCGGATTCACCTGCTCCATCATGTAGACTGAGGTCAAAATAGAGGGCCACACTGCAACACAAAAACAGCCATCCCACAGGAGTCCATATTTCCAGTTACAGCTTTTCAGCCGGACAAAGACAAAGTGTAGATGGAGCAGAAGAGAGGCTGAAGTCAAGATTTTCAGGAGGGTGGCAAAGGATTTCGCAAAGACCCAAGTCTGTCTTGTGTTGGATCTGTTTGTATCTTTCATAAGATTTATTTTTTAGTTACCCTGTGTATCTCTTATAACACTGATTATCACTGCTCAGCCACCTTCTCTGAGTCTTAAAGGAAATAACCAATCATAATGTATATATTTCTCCCTTTCAGGCAGACAGGATGGGCTGTGAAGCACATGTCAGGCATGGACAGTGCACACATTAATTAGATTCTCTTACCACAGCTGGCCTGCAAGTTTTTTATATTTAAAGATCTAACTGAGCTAAACTGTCACCTCCTCATTAAAAAGTAGCTTTGTGCAGGCGTCAGCAGGTCAGTTGAGACTAACAGCTGAAACTTTACAACATTTAGGGGACAACACTAATGAAAGTGACATTAATAAGGATGAGTTAGGATGACAATGTGTGTGGTTTTATTCTAATAAGTATGACTTTTAAAGGTTGTCGCTTAAAAGGAAACAACTCTCTTCACAGTCTAATTTCCTTTAACAACAGTTCACCAGCTTCTAATCATGTTTCCTTTTAAATGTTGTACACAAGCACTGACTACATCTTGATGTAGAAACTAGAAAAGTGGGCCCAGACTTATTTGTTGAAAAGGACTGTGTTTGTGACCTACCAAATGAATCACTCGTGCTGTGTTTTTCATCGTTTTCTGCTAGGAGATCTGAAAGAGGCTTCGTAAAGTGTGTAAATTTCTCTAAAAAATTTGACTGCAAATGTAAGCAGTGACAACTCGACCCAGACTCAACCTGGAGCGACTTGGACTTGTACCCTGAGGACACAAGACTCGACTCAGACTCAAGGTTTGCTGACTCCACTTCAACGCTGGTGTTGGGTATGGACAAACATTCAGGAGTTTTGATTTCTCAGATGAAAAGGGTTTATTCAGGGCAGCCGCAAAAGAAAAGCACAGAAAATCATTCACAAAGGTCATGGTGGAAAAAAAAATGGAAAATTGACCGTAACATTGAAAAGAAAATGACTCTCCTTACAGCCTTCTACTCAGGAGTGACAAATACAGACAAAACAGAAATTATTCCCCTTTACATGTCATCTTGCTCCATTCAGAGAGGAGATCTGTGACTTGTTGACTTCTCTCTTGGAGTAAAACGAGAGATAATAATTCATAGTAACAAGAATTATTTCGAAAGTGTACCTTTTTTTACAAGTTGTCATCAAAACATACATAAAATAAGTCAAAAGTAAGCATTCCTTTTTCTTTTAATTTGACAAAAGTATAGCTCCTTTAACATAATGGCAACTTTCCCTTTCAACCTAATATGGCATTTATTCAAGATGGATTATAATTTAGGAAAAAAGTTTCTTTACTTTGCAAATCAATTAGATATGGCAGATACAGTATTAAGATAAGCATACACTTTTTATGTAGCTGATAACATGAACAATCTGAGACAAGAGCCTGTATAATCGTTTACTTTAAAGCTCCCGTGAGGAGGTTCTAGCTGTTAATTCTGATATCTGCAAATGATCTATGTAGTCAAAATAATCCATCAGCAACAAGATTAGAAATTTAATGCCTGCAAATGCACCTGCAGGGTGATGAGTATAAGATGACAGGAAAAGATTGATTTAGATTTTTCAAGGCTAGGATTCATGGTGAGTGATATGTTCACTCAATGATATGTTGATATGAAGCATGTCCTACACCTGTTAGGCAATGTGAAGTTCCTCTTTTTTCCCTTCTTTTCTGTTTTGTACATTTTGGAATTGTTTTCATGTGGGAACTGCAAACATTATTAAACCTTTTAAAAAAATCATGAAACTAAAGCGATCAAATTATTCAAAGATATTTTTACTTTTAAAATAGTAATGGTGCTGAACCTCCTAAGAACAGTGTCCTTCCACTTCCACTGTGTACATTTGTGGGTCTTTATAATATGAACTGAACCACCTATGGATTTTTGTTGTGGAGCAGTGCACATGTCTGGTTTCCAAAGATATGCTTCTCAGAGTGGAGAGGGAATTTTCACACGTTATAGTTAAGGCTCCAAATGTCAGGGCATGTTTGAGAGCAGTAAGTACACTGGGCAGTGCCGTCAGATGTGTGTGGCACTTTGACAAAATGTGCAGTATTGTCCAGTCTCCTACACTTTGTTGTAATTTTTTTCTGTGTGCTCTAAAACTCTTTGGCAACATCATACTCTGTCTCAGTTTGAGGTGATCCTGTAAGGCTTTTAATGTGCTTCATAATCTTTACATGAAGAAAAGTGGCACTTTTGGGATTAAGTGCGAAAAACAATGCTGGTCAGCTATGAGTTGCGCTCGTTTAATCTAAAATCCATCTCTCCCACACCTCAATAGTGCTGAAATACAGCCTCCGAAGTTCTGCAGTGTGGGTCATTGGGTCAATGGGGGGCATGGCCTGCAATGATGCCAACACCACCATAGGCCTAGCTGATCAGTGTGCAGATGCGCTTGTATCTCCTGTCACAAAAACCAGTCCTTTCTGTCCACTGACTGTCTCCTTTCTTTAGTACACTTAATGTTAGGACTTGTCTTTGTTTATACAGGATAAATCAGGAGACAAGACTTTCTACTTTGTCCACAGGAGGTACCAAAATCTTCAAAAACTTTGTCCCTCACATGAGCTTTAAATATTTTTTTTTCTTTGCACTTGCTTTTGTGTTATCTAAATTCAGTCCCACACAACCCCAGACCACTCAGTCTTTTAAACCCCTCCAGTGATGATAGTGGTCATCATACGACCCTGAATGTGTTTTCAGCTGGTATTCTGTTTAATATTGATATTTTATTTTCATCACATTTACCCTGCTTTTGATCATTTATTAAGCCCTGACTGTGAACCTATAGGAGGTAAACTCAGCCAATCAAACTATGGAGCCTATCTCTGTGTTGCCAAGAAGAACAGTCGCCATAGCAACCTCATATACCCCCTGCCTTTACCATGAGACGAAAAGGCAAACTGGAAAGAACCGAGATGTTCATTGAAAAAAGTGCTAAATGAATGAAAGGTTGATAGTAAAGAAAGCTGTGTAATGCTGTTTAAACCCTTAATATTTTAGATCAAGGATAGCAGAACTTAGCAGAGTTTCTGAATGCTCCCTTAAACTTCCAGATAGAAGATAAAAAACAGTTCAGTAAGCATGTGCTGTGTTTGAAATGAAGCAGAAACATGAGAGGTATACGGCTTTACACAGATCTGACATGATATTTTAGCTGGAGGTTGATAACATCTGTTTCATCATTACAGATTATACGCTTTTCAGTGTAACTGAATGTCATTGTCAGTGTCATTTTATTCTGAAATCCTTTATCATACTTTATTGATTCCCAGAAGCCTGGTCACACACTGCTGTGGGATGGCATCCCATTCTTCAACCAGCATTTGTCGCAAGTCAGCCAATGCGGTTGTCTTCGTCACACTGGCATTAACAGCATGCCCAAGCTGATCCCACAGGTGTTCAGTGGGGTTGCGGTCAGGACTACTGGCAGGCCCTTCCATCCTCTCCACTCCCAAATTCTGGAGGTAGTCTGAGCATTGTCATCGTGGAGGATAGAGTTTGGTCCCAGACTGTGGAGATGTGGGATTGCCGCTGGTTGCAGAATCTCATCTCAATATATCTCTGCGTTGAGATTGACTCCAATGATGAAAAGCCTTGTTTTTCTAGTAAGGGGGATGCCGCCCCACACCATCACACTTCCTCTACCAAAAGATGTTACTCTATCAGTGCAGCAATCAGCATAGTGTTCTCCACATCTCATAATTGAACATAACATTCCTCCACATGTTCAGGTTCCAGTGCATGTGTTACAGTCCCCTGCGCAAATGGGCCTGTTGGTGAAGAGCAGTGGCAGAATAAGCTGTTTGGCATTGACAGAAGATTTAGTAAATGTTTCATCAGCACATCCCACATACTCAGCTCTGCTACTCATCCCACAAATGCATGTTCCTTACAAATGTGTCACCATTTTAAAGGGAAATAAACAGGATTTCCAATGGCATAAGATTTATTGCCAAGAAGCATTGTTACAACAAAGAAATAATGTACCAAACACATTTTCTTACTTTTTAAAAGTTTACATACAGAAGTTAAAGAAGGGGACCATATAGGACCTACTGGACATTCATTTGACAAGTTTGACTGAAAGCAAGGAAATTATTATTAATAAAAGTCAGTCATGCATACTGTAGTGTAACGGTGTAGCATTGTCCAGAGTAATGCATAATGATATGAGGTACAGGATATTCTATAAGGTGTTAAGTGCAAACAGAAGATAAACAGATTATCTTAAGAAATACAGAAGTAGATAGATATAAACGCATTTACCCTATGAAAATAAGGAAACAGACAAAAATGTGAACTTTAGGTGTAAGGGATTCAGGGACTATGTGAGGCATGTTTCTGCTCTCTAGGTTTTACATTAACAACATACCTGAACTGTGCTCTGAATGAGTCAAGAGAGGATAAATGACTTTCCAGGGTGGAGTCTTGGAGCTGTGGATGAGATCCTTTTAAAAGAGACACATTGTCACAGGACAGAGTCTGAGGCAGGAATAATGCAAGACGAGCTGTCTGAAATGGTCAGAGGCAAGAGTTAAAGCGAGAGGGAGGGAGGCCACACAGTTAGGAGTGGGTCTGATCCTCAGTGTGAGTCATCCTCTGTGAAAACACTGTGGGTTCCCATGAGGCCAGCTCTCAGTGAACACAGTGTGGTTAAAAGGGCATGACTATCATTCAAACGCCATAATCCTGTGCTGCTCATTGTAACAGGAGACAGTGTAAATGTGCTCATATGTGTGTGTGAGAGAGAAACAGTCACAAGAATGGAAATTTTTGTGTATACCTGTGCCAAGGTGATAAAGAAAGGTACAGTAGCTGTCACTTCTTTGTTACTATGGTTACCAGTGAATAGTAAACCCTCACGTGTTGGTCCTTTGGGTTTTGTTGTTTTAAACTGCTGGATTACAACTCTGCAGGCTGCATGTGTGGTTAAAAGAGGCTGTGAGGACATGTTTTTATAATGTTCACAGTACAAGGTTTTTAAATGTCCAATGAAGCTGCAAATTAAATAAATATGATCTTAAGAATAAGTTTGTTTTTGTAGTCATTATCCAAATAGTTTTTGTTTACTTGAATGATGTATAAACTGGTCTATAGCCTGTTTCTTATGTCATAAAAGCGCCTCTCTCTATACTTCAAAAATCCACCCATACAATCTCAAATCAGCTCACTAATTAAAACATCAAGTTTCCTCTGGTTTCCTAGCAACCTCACGATGATTAGACCCAGGAAGTCAAGACGCCATGCTCATGGCTGTATACTCAGAGATACATGTAAATAAGGAGCCAGCACACAGTCTCACTGATAATTTGTATCAAAAACAAACACTCTCTTATTGACAGCACCTCTCCTGAAGTCTGAACATGAGACCAAAAGCTGTAATTAACTTTGATTTGGCCTACTATAATGACAATGATTCTTTAATCCATAAAAATGCACTTTATATGGACAAAAATATTTTGCCACACTTGTTAATTATTGAGTTCAGGTGTTTTAATCAGACCTGTTAGCACAGGTGTATAAAATCAAGCACCTAGCCATGCAGTCTCTATTTGCAAACATTTGTGATCCCAAATGGGTCTAAAGAGCTCACTGACTTCAAACATGGTATTGTGATGGATACCACGTCAGCAATAAGATGTTTCATTAAATTTCATACATTCTGGATATTCCACAGTCAACTGTAAGTTATATTATTAGAAAATGGAAGCATCAAAGAACAACAGCAACTTAGCTGTGAATCAGAAGGCCACGTAAAATCCCAGAGTGCTGCCAACAACTGCAGATTCCATGACTGAAAAGTTCTAAACTTCCACTAGTGTTAATGTTAGCACATTAATAGAATGGAGTAACCATGTCCAAGCAGCAGCATGCAATCTGCAAAGTCCACTGCGGAGTGGTGTAAAGTACACCAACACTGGACGGGGGAACAGTGGAAGAAGTGAGAGACTACTGTGTGGGATAATGGAATGGGGGCTATCTTTGAGGGTTTGGGCTAGGCCCCTTATCTCTAATGAAGGACAATCTTACTGCTTCAGCATACCAAGACATTTTGGACAATGCTATGCTTCCAACTCTATGGCAACAGTTCAGGAAAGGCCCCTTTCTATTCTAACATGACTGTGCTCCAGTAAGCAAATCATGGACTATAAAGACATGGTTTGATGAGTTTAGTGTGGAAGAACTTGACTGGCTCTCACAGAGTCCTGATCTCAACACTCCTGAGCACCTTTGGGATACACTGAAACCGATTGAGTGCTAGGCCTTCTTGTCCAACATCAGTGCCTGACCACATAAATGCTTTAGAGAATAAATGGGCACAAATTCCCTCAGAAACACCAAGAAGAGTGGGAGATGTTAGAGCTGCAACAGCGGGATCAACTCTATAACTCTGCTACGTTAGATGGTGATATGTCCCCTTTCAGTTACTTTGCCTTCTGTTGACCTTTCCCAAAAGTTAGCAAGCTAATAATCAGCTTTATTTTGAGCATTGAAAACACTTATCTTATATTTACACTTAGGTATGTGGATACCTGGCTCAAAATGAGCTTTTAATTTGTCAAACATGGGAGTTATCTATTTATGTTATAGCTAATGTTTGTATTATTATAAATTTGGTTTATTTGCAGTCTTTCACAAGCAACTATGGTTTATAGTGTTTAAATTGGGGCTGAAGATAGCCAAAGACTTGCAGTGAATGCCACTACAAAATAACCTTTAGCCATTTCAGTTGCAAACAAAAGAAGGATGCAAAACAAGAGTGGAATCATTCGTTTTCCTCCAGTCATATGACATAAAGACAGACAAGGTAAAACATTAGATCTAGGATAATCAATAAATAAAACTTAAAAATTATATTCCGTGGAAGTTTGGGTGATAAGAGTCTTCTTCTCATAAATAGTCTTAGTCTTTCTCAAAAACCTCTGAGAGGCCTCCAGGTGTTCACATTCTCACACTTTGTCTGCCCTACTTTGGCATTTCTCTGAGCAAACCCTCATTAGCATGACGTCCCTGCTAACATAATGAGAGGGAGATAAGCAGAGAGACAGAGCCTGGACCTGGCAACCTGCAGCATCATAATCATTTGATTACTGGTGAAATAATGCTGGGAATTGTTTTTAGGAGAATGTGAAGGATGGAAGACAGGAGATGGAGGGAGAGAGAGAGCAGGTGTGGAGGGAGAATGACTGAGGGATGAGTCACAGCTGTTTTTTGGATTTAAAAAAATGGAATATTAGTTTGGTGATTTTAGAGAAAGCTAATGGAACCTGGCAACCTTCCAGGTAATGGTGATAGTTCTGCACTCATTACCAGTCACTGTGCTGCTAAAGTTGTATGTTTTTTTGACTGAAGAGACACACTGAACACAAATAAAGCAGAGCAGTAATAAAACCATAAGGCGTAGACCACACAGGATGATTACACAACATATGGGAGGTTTACATCCATATGCTGCCCACTGTGATTGTAAATTAAAATCCCAACTACGCTTACGCATATTAAAGAATTAAAGCATGCTGACTCCAGCTGCAGGCTCACCAGCAGCTGGCAGCAGCAGACCTCAGATGTCACTGGATTGTTAATGAGACAGGACACCCAGCCCTGGTCTGACTGGATCAAAGTGGCTTCATGGTCAGAGCTTCAGAGCAGAGCGACCTCCACCACAGAAACATGAAGAGCTTCTCCTCTTTGCTACATCCTCATAACCTTTTAAATTGTCTGCTCTTCTCCCTTTTGCTGCAGTTTTTGAGAAAATTCTTTTTTTTCTTGCTTTTCCAACTGCTGCATCAGTATTTTTTTAGATTTATTTAACTAGGAAAACCTCACTAAGATTAAAAATCTCATTTACAAGATTGTCCTGGCATGATGGATATGAGTGGGATTAGCCAATACTGATGGCAGGCCTTGCCATCCATCGGTGTGTGAATGTGGAGTGAATGGATGTGCATGGGTAAATATGACATGGAGCATATAAGCACAACTAGAAACTCACTATGGACATTGACTCACAACACAACACACAACATTAGCTTACTTAAAGCAAGTGCTGGTTGAAAAATGGGATGCCGTCCCACAGCAGTGTGTGACCAGGCTGGTGACCAGCATGAGGAGGAGGTGTCAGGCTGTTGTGGTTGTGTATGGTTCTTCTGTTTCTTCTGTAAGACAACACCAAACAAAAGTCAATGGTAGAACAAGCTGTTTGACACTGGCAGAAAAGATTTGGAAAATTTTTATAGGTACAACTCACATACTCAGCTCTGCTGCTTATCTTAAATAATGCATATTCCTCACAAATGTGGCACCATTTAAAAGGGAAATAAACAAGCTTTCAACTGTATAAGATTTATCGCCAAGAAGCATTTTTTACAACATAGAAATCATCCACCATACACAACCTTCCTTACATTTTGTGCTAAGTTTAGATACCAAGTTGTGTTTCACTTTGTACCATTGTATAAGCAACATGACCACTGAAGCTGGCCAGACAGCAAGAAATAACAACAGTTAAGTAAGCTGTAAAGCTGTGAACGTGTATCTCGCATATGGCTGTCAGGATTGTTTGTGATTTTTCCAACAACCGAATGAAAATCTGTTGAGTGACATCATCTGGAATTGAAGTAAGAAGGCCATTGTTTTTCACACAGTCTGTGTGGACTGTTGGTTTGGCTCTTATGAATTCTCCAAAAGGGAGGATTATGATGTGCTGTTTCTGATAATAAGAGGGAGATGAAATAATGGATGGGCACAGTTATTCTGCAGCTTCTGTCATTAAAAGATCACTTCAGATCCTTTTACTCTCTTGTGCTTTTTCGTCTCTGTTTTCTCCCTGAAGAAATCCACGTCATAGTTATTATCATGATAAAGCAAAGCTACTTCTGACTGACATGCGGTATTAAAGGTTGTTCATTGCTAAATGTTCTAGCTCTGTGAATATTCATGTCAGCGATGTATGCCGGTATCGTTGATAATTACAGCCGTATGCAGTTAAAATCATTCATACATTTTTCTAATCTGTGTGCATAGAACACCTAACCATTACCAAAAGTTCCAAAACCATGCACAGTTTAAAAACGGTTCCCTCTGCTTTTCATCTGTGCACAGACTTTATGAAAATGTTCCCAAAATGTAGGGAACTGTTCCCATAGTATTTTGTTTTTCAATATGTGGGCTTGGATTATGAATTGTCTGCTCTGATTTTGGTACAAATTACCTTTTTATCTTTTCTTAACTAAGCTCTCTGGGGGTCTGTGGTTACCAGTTTATCAGAAATGCCAGTTAAGACCATTACAATATTTTCCTTCTACCCTGCAATAACAATGTTTTCTTAACTGCATGATAATTTAGATGGAAGATGTTTTGGTTTTGTTGTTAAGAGATCAGTTACAAACAGAAGTTTATTAAGCATATGTTAAAATATTGCAAGTAATAAACACAATTGAATGGCCCACACAAATGATATTCTTTTAAGAATTACCACACAGTCTGGCAAGCTATACAACTGCTGCACAGTGAAAGTACAGAGGAAGGTCAATAAGAATGGCTGGTGTGTTTTCTGTGGTAGTACATAGAAGTAGTTCACAGAAATCTTATCAGTAAGGGATAAGGCCCAATGACATTTGACCACCGAAAGCAGATGAGTTTATACTCAGTCTGAATAAACATTTGTGCAAAGTTTGCAGAAATTCCCTCAAAGTATTGTGGGAATATGGAGTTCAAAAGTGAGGAAGGAACATGGAGCTCAATGACCCTGACCTTTGACCTACGAGCTCCAGAATCAAACCAATCTATCCTTGAGACCTAGTGGATGTACAAAGCTAGAAAGAAAAAGAAAGAAGAAGAAGAAAGAAAGTCCCTCAAAGGAGTCTCCAGATACTCTGAAAACATAATACATCCAGCTTTGGCTACTGCCAGTGCTGAGGCATAAACATTATAATAGCAGCATACAAGATCTCCAATTTAACAGATTGCATCCTGTTATACTGATGAAACATTCAGTGTCTTTGTCAGTATCCACCTATTTGGATGTTTTACTCTTTAGATGATTTTATAAATATATTATTGTCCATACAGTTTGGCTTTTTTTTTTGGCAGAAAAGATAAATAAAAACTCTTTAATGTCAAAGTAAAAACTGATTTTTACAAGGAAATGTCAATTAAATCCCCACTGTGAAGCACGGTGGTTGCATCACCATGCAGTGGGATGCTTCTCAGCAACCAGCCCTAGAAGGCTTGTAAAAATAGAGGGCAAAATGAACCTGGCACTCAGACTCAGTGCTGTGATTGCAGCCAAAGGGGAAGCTACTAAATACTGACCTGAAGGGGGTATTTATGCACTTATTTAACATTACATGTTTTTGTTTAATTTACATAGAAATCTGTTTTTACTTTGATATTAGAGTTTTTTCTGTCATAAAAGCAAAAATATAGAAAATGATTGATTTATAAAGTCAAGGGGGTGAATACTTTTTATAGGCACTTTACCTGAAATGACATTTTCTGTTTATCGTGTCATTATTGATTCATCATGTGAAGTTTAAATAAAAGGTAAATTATCTTCTTGAAAGACAAATGTAGGGTTGGTTAAAAAAGCAAGGAATACATTCATTATACCTACAGTGTGTAGGCAGAGTTTACCAATGAAGATGTAGGAAATGTTTCCTTTCCTCTCCTTACATCATAAAATAAGCGTTTCTAATCATTGAAGCACTCTAAGTCTCTGCAGAGACAGGAGAATGTCGGATTCAAAGTCAAAGATAAAAGGGAGGATGTGTCTTATTTTATCACCACGACTCATAGTAAACTCTCTTCTGTCTTACAACATTTGTATCAAGCTTGAAGAAAGATGCTTTGTGAGTCTTGAAGTAGTGCAATTGGTGGATAAAGTCGCTGACTTCAAGATAGCCCAAAGGTCTGGAAGGGATTTTGATTATTTTAGCACTGGAGAGATACAGAATCACAGAAGAATAGCAAATAGTTTAAAAGTCAAAACGGCCACTGCACAAGCTGCAAATTAACAAGCCTAATTTTCTGCCTTATGCCAGATGTTTCTGATTTGTTTTTCAGAGAAGGAAAATGCCAGTTTAGAGATACTGTTGTTGCGCAGTTGTTAAGCACTAAAAGAACATGTTTACAAAACTCTCAGCACTTTCAGCAGCTCATACAGCAACTGAACAGATGAACACTGAAATTATTAGAGAATGTATAAACATATTAGATATTCTGTAACAGACTGCATAGAGGCTAAATGTGCAGCATTCTTAAAATCAGTATTGCACAAAATAAATATTTTCTAATGATGTGGATTTGTTGTTACCAGCTCTGTGTTTACATGGACAGGCCAGTGCTTTTTTATGCTTGTTTACAAACCCCCACTCAGGTATACATCTTTTAGGAGCAAAATAACAGACTGTCATCACAAAAGTACTAATAAAGGAGAACCAAACTGAAGCAAAGACACTGAAACACAACAGATAACAGCAAAAACTCCGAGATGTAGATAGTTACTTGAAATCAATCACAGACTCTGGTTTTCATATGTTTAGCATTCAGCTGCTGCTCTCACAGATTGTGACACTATGGTACCAGCTCTATGTGTCTTTAATCAGTGTTTCGATTTCTCTCTAGGGATGGTACCTGGCACCTGGTACTTTTATCACCTCTGGCAAGGTTTCAAGTGAGCTAAGCCAATACTACCAACCACTGAGTGGTCAGAAAGCATCAACCCTTGGACTGTTACGGGTGGGATGTCCAACAAGGTAATTAAACTCCTCTTGCAGGCAGCCACATACTGCTTTATGTCTTCCTACACTCACCTGTACCTTTTAGCAGTATTTTGTCTTACTACTATGGAAAAAAATTCTCTCTTTGCTTAGACAAAAAGCGTCAAACCATGAACCAGGATCACTGTTGCCTCGATGTCTTCCGTCACCGCTGTGTTGGACTATCTAATCCCTCTATGTATCTCTCTGCTGATGCAAAATGATGCACTTTCCACAAAAATGGTGCATTTTAGAGTAAGATTATAAACTTCAATAGGGCAGCTGCCAAATCAGGAATCACTGTTATCAGACAGGCTTTGAACAATGTTATTTTAGCCAAAGCATGCAACATGCAAGTGATTTTGTAAAGGCTAGACATGACAGAACTACTAAGCTTAAATAAAATTAAAAAAAAACAACAACAAAAAAAAAACGGTGTCTTATTTTGTTGAAAACAGGAAAAGTGAGTACAGCCAGTGTACCAGACCTGTCAAACATTACTGTTACATGTGTAATAAACCTTTGAACTGTTCAAACCATTCAAAATAGACTCAATGTCTTTGTTTATGATAAATAGATATTGTTGAATGCTGTCATTACATGGGGTTTTCTTTTGCAATGGACATTGCACATACTCAAAGGTAAACCAAAAACTACAAAACCCAAAAGGGTCAAACATTTGGTAACTTTATCAATAAAAGAGCAGTTTTATTTCCACTAGCTGGAACGGTTGATAGGTCGGTAAATCAAGGAATGAAATAAATGATATTCTAAGGACATAGATTTTTGTGTAACAACTGAAATGTTGGGAATAAAACCAAAGAGCTAAGTTTATTTTATACTCACTTGGGGAACACCATGTGGTGAGATAATTTCAAACACTATTCACAATGTGCTTTTCATTGTCAGTGATGTTAGACGGCCCCTTTTCCTTTCACTTTTGACTTCTGCTGGGCCTTTGTATACCATCCTGACCCCAGAAATATAGAGCTAAAGAGTAAAACTGATTAAATAAGCAAGGAAAAAGAGTGCTACAGCGTGGAATGAGACATTCAGAGTCACATCAGAATTGGAGGAAGAACAAAATTGATAGCGATTTACTTTATATTAACAAAAGTCAGTTGGAAGTGAATACAAGATTAACACATGGATCTTGGACTGCTCTATGATCTTCATTCTCCTTTATAGGAAAAGGATTGTGATTACTTGATTATGTTAAGAGGATTTCAACAGGGAACTACTATTAGGCCATACCTACCACTGAGAGTTTCATGTTTTTCTAACTATTAACTGTGTAAACTTTAAATTACATACACAACATTATCACTGATAGATTTCATACAGGCTCCACATTTACAGGTCACTTTTTAAAGTTTCTTTCGTTCTTAAAAGAACACAAGATCTAGCCTTTGTTTCCATGATTTGCTTCAGAAAGTTAAATTTCCATAAATTCTAGATTCATCTCATACAAAGAAACACATTTCAAGACTGTTTTTTATCTTGACAGTTTACAGCTCAGGAACAACAACAAAAAATAAACTTAGCACAAAAAGTAAGGCAATTTGTGTTTGGTACATTATTTCTTTGTTGTAACAATGCTTCTTGGTAATAAATCTTATATTGTTGGAAAGCCTGTTTATTACCCTTTTAAATGATGCCACATTTGTAAGGAACATGCATTTGTGGGATGAGCAGCAGAGCCGAGTATGTGGGTTGTGCCCATGAAAAATGTTACAGATCTTCTCTGCCCATGCCAAACAGCTTATTTTGCTGTTGCTATTGACTCTTGTTTTGAGCGTCTGGTACCCCCAGGTGCTGCCAGAAGGGTGCTTGATTGGCAGCACCCGTGAGCATGGGCCCTGCTACATTGGTCAGTAGATGTCTGCTTCAAGAATCGGCGTGCCACATTTGATCGATCTGGATAGGGCCCGTTGGTTGGGCAACTTCAAGCTGGTGTTCCGCAAAACCAAGTTGCGGCATTGTTTGGAGTGAACCCTAGTACCATCTCCAGACTGAAGGCCAAGTTCCATATAACGGGGAATGTCAGAGACAGGCCGCAAAGTGGGCGTCCCAAGAAGACAACACCCCAGTAATACTGTTTTCTCACCCTGTCAGCAAGAACTCTATCCTCCAAGATGACAACACTCGCCCCCACAGAGCGGGGTTTATCAGAGACTGCCTCCAGAATTTGGGAGTGGAGAGGATGGGATGGCCTGCCAGCAGTCTGACCTAAACCCCATTGAACACTTGTGGGATCAGCTTGGTGTCCTGTTTGTGCCAGAGTGACCAACACAACCACGTTGGCTGACTTGCGACAAATGCTGGCTGAAGAATGGGATGCCATCCCGCAGCAGTGTGTGACCAGGCTGGTGACCAGCATGACAGGAGGAGGAGCCAGGCTGTTGTGGCTGTGTATGGTTCTTCCACACACTACTGAGGCTCCTGTTTGTTAAATAAATTGTTAAATTGTCAGTATGTCTTGTTTCTTAAAACTTCAATCATCCAATCCACCAAACACCAAACAAGAGTCAAGGGCAGAATCAGCTGTTTAGCATTGGCAGAGAAGATTTGGCACATTTTTCATGGGTGCGACCCACATACTCAGCTCTGCTGCTCATCCCACAAATGCATGATCCTTACAAATGTGGCATCATTTAAAAGGGTAATAAACAGGCTTTCCAACGCTATGAAATGTATTGCCAAGAAGCATTGTTACAACAAAGAAATAATGTACCAAACACAAATTGCCTTTTTTTTGTTTTAAGTTTAGAATATTGTGGAAGATTCCACTTTGCAAATGTTTCCTAGACCCTCTTGCTATTCTCTCACTCTGAA
Organism: Cheilinus undulatus; assembly: GCF_018320785.1. Lineage (NCBI taxonomy): Eukaryota > Metazoa > Chordata > Actinopteri > Labriformes > Labridae > Cheilinus > Cheilinus undulatus. The sequence goes on along the minus strand of NC_054868.1, from coordinate 26,079,376 downwards.
TCAGTACACACAACTGCAGTCATGGGGAGGACTGCTGACTTGACATTTGTCCAAAAGAAAATCATTGGCATCCTCCACAAGGTGGGTAAGCCACATAAGGTAATTGCTGAAAGGGCAGGCTGTTCTTCGAGTGCTGTATCAAAGCATATTCATGGAAAGTTGACGAGAAGGGTAAAATGCAAGTAATGTGGGCTTTATAACACCCCAGCAGTGCCACGGACTGATTGGCTCCATGCCATGTTACACAGATGAAATACTTTGTGCAAAAGGAGCTCCAACCAACTACTGAGTGCATAAATGAGCGTAATTTTTTCAGAAAGATGACATTTCTGTATTATAAATTTTTTTTGGGTTTAACCCTCTATGGTACGCAATATGATGCCAGGTGGAAAAAATATTTGTGGTGTTTTTTGTCATAAAATAGACTAAATAAACATGATTATTTATTTATTTATTTACTTTTAATTTTGAAGGGTTCTTTTTGGGTTGCATTGCCTCAAGGCAACACTGTCTCATAATTGTACAGAATGAACAAGAAACAGTATCATTTAAAATTTGAACTAAATCTGTTTTAAAGCATATTGAAAATGCAAAGTATCTGCAACAGGTTGCAATTCATGTTATTTGAACTTTAACAATGAAAAGACCTATTTTTAATATCATCAGATTACAATATTTCATGTCTGCATGTTACCTTGTGGGAATGTTCCTGGAGTTTTCCCACATCAGGTCCTTGGCTCTTTTTGTTGCTACATGTAGGAGAACTGAAAAAAAAAATGTCATTTGCATGCTATGAAAATATCCAGAAAATGATAAGTTATTATGTATGCCTCTTACAGTCTATCTTCCTGTATAGTGGTAAAACTCATTGCTGTACATTTACCTTCACTGTCCTCATCCTGATCAACATCACTTTTAACTTTCCTCATCCTTGTTCTCATCGTGATTAATCTTACTGTCCTTCTCCTCATTCTCATTTCAGTAATCACAGATTAATACCTAAATATGCAATACCAAAATGCAATGGTATCATTGTAAATCCATAATGGTACAGCGTTTGCAGTTTTCCATAATAGTATGGTGTTGCCTCAGGGTAACATGTATATTTTAACCATTTTCCATTATTTATTCATCCAAAAACAAAACAAAACAAAAAAAAACAAAACAAAACAAAAAAAAAAACCAAACAAACAAAAAAACAACAAAAAACAACATTTAATAACTAGGAATTAAACTTTACCAACCAATTAATTATGTACCCATTTTTTTCCAGCCTCAGAAATGTCTGGAAAATGTATTTTCTTGCAGCAAAATAGCCGAGCTGTTTTTCTGTGAGAATGTCTGCACAAAAAGGATTCAACAATGGCTTCCAGAGAGTTATGTGACAAACTAGAACACTGTTTTAGGTTACTTGAGATCCTGCCATTTTTCTTTAAAGTATTCTATCATACTTGGGGATATTTAATGTGAGTGCACAAGGCCAAAAAAGTGGTATGTTGCCTACAGGTAACACCGTCCTATAGGGGGTGAAATGTTTCTCTATGTATGAGATGAGTGTTGGTGTTTTTGCTGCAGACTATTATAAGCTATGACATGGTTTTATTACTGGGATGAAATAAGCATGGGCTTAGCCTTTAATTAATGAAAACAGCATAAATTTACTGACACTAAAGAAAGATCTTTTTGGTAATACGATTGCTCTGAGGGTTTTAAATCTGTATAGCAGTTTCTATTTGCTATTCATTATTTTTCTTTTATTTGTAGCCTACAGTGCACCAATATATTGAGCAAAAATGGTCTAATTAACTCTCAGGAGCCCATGCCATAGTGACAGTGAGAAGATGTATTTTTCTGATTTCTCATGGCAGTCTACCCAACATCATTTAGCAGTTGATATCTGGCTCCATCTTGTGGCCGTTGGGTGTAATTGCAACTAAAAGTGCAGTGTGCTGCCCTCGTTTAGCCGGATTCTGATTCTCCGCCAACTTGAGTTACACGTCAGAGTGGATCCTGTACTGGTGACTGTACGTGTACGACGCGTCAGACGGTTCCCGGATGTACCGAACACTAAAATGGACCGGGTGGTGGTGGAAGTACCGATCAACAACGGTAAGTAGGCTACACTATCCTACACGTCTGACAAGCCTGCCAGAGACTTGTACTCACATATGCTGGACTGCATCGGCTGCTTCTGTCGATCGTGCACAAGGACTCCTCCTCCTGTTTCTCCTCCGCTGACGCAAGACTGTTTTGACCCTCCTGCAGCCGTTTATGGGGACATTAGAGCCTTATTGGCTATTTAGACTCCTGTCTGACCTATGTGTGTCTTCCGTAGCTGCAGGCTATGGCTGTTTTGTACTCCTGCACTGTGATACAGCTGCTGTCTTCTTTTAAACAGCAGTCTTCAGCTGACTGCTGCTTTCTGCACCAAAACAACAGGGCTAATATCATCAAAGTATACTCATGTGGGGAGTTTACCGCTGGTTAAAAACAGACTGAGATCAATTATGATTCCTCTGATCAACAAAAGCAAACAAGAACATCAGTGACCAAACTGTCTATTTCTAGTTATTATTAATGGTTGTATTTGCTGTTATTGTAATGTTAGGGGAAATGACCATTTTCTTCATCTTTGTCTTCATCAAGGATTTAAATGAGGGATACAGTTTACTGTTTTCATAAAGCAGGATGAACTTATTGGGGTGGGGGGATGGGGGCAAAAAAAACACTTCTATGTGGACAGGACAAGATCAATGAATGGTTTAATTACTACCTTGTTAATGCAAAATCTGACACACAAGGCAAAGAAAGGTAACATGGATTTCGTTCAGCAGATTCGTTTAGCCTCCTAGGTTACATGCTGAAAGGGTTCAGGCCATAGATGTTGATGTGAATTTCCAGGTTCTAGCAGCCAGCCCCAGTCTGTGCATGACATGGTGCAAATATTTTGCAAATCTTGTAGCACAGAATAGACATAATCCTAGAGTCCTGTTTGAAACTATTAATAATGTTGTCTCTTCTCCGTCACCCCCCCCCCCCCCCCCACACACACACACACACAATTTCTTCTGATGATGAGTGTGAAAGATTTCTTTACTTTTTTGTTAGCAAGATCAATGACATCCAAGCACATATCACTACATCCTTTTCTTCTGCTGTTCCCTGCCCACCTCACCAAACAATCTTGGACAAGTTCCCTCCAGTCTCCCTACAAGATCTAAAGAATCTGGTTAGAACTATGAAAATTTCCTCTAGTCCCTTTGACATATTGCCTACCCATCTACTAAAATCTGTAGTAGATTCCACTGGCCCACATATTCTTTCAATTGTCAATAAATCATTAGAATCTGGTCACGTTCCTTCATATTTTAAACATGCTGCTATACAGCCACTTCTCAAAAAAACAAATCTGGACCCCTCTCTGCCCCAAAACTATAGACCCATTTCAAAACTACCCTTTATTTCTAAAATTCTACAAAAAGTGGTTGCCAAACAACTTACAGCCGCTTTGGACACTCATAACATCCTGGACAAGTTTCAGTCTGGTTTTTGTCAGTCACATTCAACAGAATCAGCACTTCTTAGAGTTTTTAATGACCTCCTGATCAGCAGTGATGAAGATAAATGTTCTGTGTTGGTATTATTGGATCTCAGTGCGGCCTTTGACACTGTGGATCATGGTATTTTAGTTGATAGGCTGAAGCAGTGGGTGGGCATTTCTGGCTCAGCTATTGACTGGTTCTCCTCTTACCTGTCAAAGAGAACATTCTCAGTCACTGTTAAAAACCACAGCTCTTCAAATTCCCCCTTGTTTTGTGGAGTTCCCCAAGGTTTGGTCCTTGGCCCAATATTATTTTCTTTGTACCTGCTCCCACTCAGCCACATAATCAGTAGTTTTAAAGATGTATCCTATCACTGTCATGCAGATGACATCCAGCTTCATTTATCTTTTACACCTCAAAATTACACTAAAGTGTCAATTTTACTCAGTTGTTTGAGTGCCATTAAAGACTGGATGTCAGATAATTATCTACAGCTAAATGCTGACAAAACTGAGGTCCTTGTCTCGGCCCCAGATGGTTTAGTGCCAGGGATTTTTAGAGAAACTTGGTACCCTGTCTACTTGTGTAAAACCTGTTTTGCGTAATCTCGATGTTTCATTTAGCCACTCCTCATCTCTAGGTCAACATGTCAATATCTGGTCCGTTCTTGTTTTTTCCAATTCAGAAATATTGCTCAACTAAGACACATTGTTTCTACAGCTCAGATGGAGATGGTTATTCACACTTTCATTTACTCCTGTTTAGACTACTGTAACACACTTTTCACCTGTCTTAGTAAAACATCTATAAATCGTCTACAATTAGTAAAAAAACGCTGCAGCCAGACTACTTACCAAGTCTTCAAAAAGGTCACACATCACACCAATTCTGTATTCCCTCCACTGGCTTCCCATACATTTCAGAATACATTTTAAGATTCTTGTGTTTACTTTTAAAGCCCTGCATGGTCAGGCACCAGCCTACATTATGGAGCTCTTAAAACCTTACAATCCCAGCAGGACTCTTTGGTCCTCTGATCAGGGTCTGCTGGTTGTGCCACACTCCAGACTAAAAACTAAAGGGGACTGTGCATTTAAGGTCCTTGCTCCAACTCTTTGGAAATCTCTTCCGTTGGGTCTAAGATCAGCAGAAACAGTTGATTCTTTTAAAAAGCAACTTAAGACCTACTTGTTTAATCTGGCCTTTACTTAATCTGTTTTGTGCTCTGTGTATTCTCTTATTGTACCTTTGCATTAATTGCTTGTGTTTCTTTTATCTCTTTGTAAAGCACTTTGTGACCTTGCTGTTCTTGAAAGGTGCTATATAAATAAACTTATTATATTATTATTATTATTAATTAGCCTACATCACCAGCACAATATGAACACACACTTAATTAGGGTATTTTGGCTTCACTTTTGTACAAAGGAAAGAGAAAGTGTTGAGTTGTCCTTATCAATAAGCAGTTAATGGTACAGCCCAATCATATGAAGGCACGTGTGTCATTGGTATCCCTATTTATAAGAACAGAAATAATAACAGTAATGAAGGCAACGTTTAATGTCAATGAAGCCTCCCCTACTCTTAACCTCACTTTAAAGTTGTTTTAGTCTTTATCTGCTCTATTTTCCCCTTTTTCTCAGGATATTCCCTAGCTGGTCCCTCCACCACCCCACGAAAGCGTCAGGTGCGTTTTTCAGCCCGTCATGACATCATCCTTCTGCGGGAGGTTATCACCCAGAACCCATTCTCCTCCAAAGAACCAGGTAACTCTAGTATACTGCAAAGTAAATGTCTCATCCTTTAAAACAGAATTTTCATGTGTGATCCCATTGTTCTTCTCAGGACGGATCTGGGCCCGTGTGGGGGAGATAATAACTGCAGCACTCCAAGATGAAAACTTTGAGGTGGATGCCAGACGGTGCAGAGAAAGGACCATGCTGCTGCTGGACTACTACAAGAAACAAGACTTTCCCAGTCTGCGCAGGTTGGCTCGGAGAAATTTAATTACTCAAACTAAATGTGTTTTCTATGCTTTTCTTCATAGTACAAGGCCTTATGGGAAAAAAACAAAGAAACAAAAACAAGTTTAGTTTGTGTGTATGTACTCAGGTTTGGAACAGAGAGGTTGTATGCTCAGAAGGAGGATTTGCTGCATGAGGTTTTGGAGCTGGAGGCTGAGAAGGGGCTTGTGGTCAGCGGGGAAAACACAAAATACCAGGTAGGTGTTAGAGGTGTTATCTTAAGAGGCAAATAGTTAAACTCATACCAAGCAAGTTATGTATTTGTAACAGATAATGTGTTAGTGCAAACCAGCATGAGGTAAATATGAACCGTATTAAAACTTCTATCATATATACTTTAATACCTTAATATAGCAAAAGCAGTTTTTTGAGTTAAGCTTTCAACTGTTCTTGTCCAGAAGGACAGAGATAAAGATATCTTTGACTTAACCTGACAGAGAGAGGTCCTATAAGGTAAAACATGTAGAGCTCACTTAAAACAGCTCTTACCTCCTTGTATTTCTTTTCATAAATGAAGCCTAGCGTTAGTTCATGCAGGACATGGTGGTCATACGCCCAGCTGTGGTCAGCTGATCCTAATTATCACCTCCCAGCTCCCACAGCCAATCACAGCTCTTTCTCTCAACACAGTAGTGCATTTAAATATACTTCACTAATCCCTGCATGCATTAATGCTGAACTAATTTGAACTAATTTTGTTTTATTTAATATGCATTGTCATAAATGTCTCTATCCATATGAGGGTTTCTAGCCATGTGCTCTCTGGAAAGTCAAAGCATGCTGCCTGACTGACCCAGGGAGCATCTTTTGAGCAGAGCCTTCTCTGGCAAGTAAAACTGTATATCCATTTTGCAATCAATGGTTAAATGTATGACAAGAATGTTTCTGACTGAACTGTGGTTGGGTCCCACAACTGCTTCAGAACTTGTGGTCTAGTGTTAGCCATCTGAGATGTGATAAGATCTTCTGATATTTTTTTCCACATTAGGGTTTGAATTTCACTTTTTCGTCAACCTGACACTGTGGCTGATGGATTAAAAAATCTACCAGCCACAAACATTTTTTTACCAGCCACTCTATTTTGACAAGTAGCATTACTTAATTAGTATTATTTAATATCATAATCCATGCTTGTAGTATTTAAGTTATAGGCTATCTAATAAGAGAAAGTTGGTCGTAAATTACCTAAACTATAACTCACTTTAAGCCTTGTTTTTCAACCAGTGCATCTGCATTTGACCCTGTAAATGTTTGCTGTGCTTCCTACAGGGATACTGTGTATTCATAGGCATTTTCCTGCATTTTGAGTGTCAGAATTGGTAGAATTTAATATTCTGTGAGCGATTTCTGCAGCTGCCAAATTTCCTTTCTCATCTCATTCTGACATTCACTAAAAAGAAAACTTTTGGGTGCCAGAAGCCTAGTGGTTATATCTGGTAGTCCCACGTACAGGAGCTGTTGTTCTTGACGTGGGTGGCTATCCTGTGGCTCCTTCCCCGTATGGCATTCCCTACTTTCTCTATCCCCAGATTCTGACACTGCTCACTGTCATGTACAATAAAGGCATAAAAGCCCACAAATTTAGCTTTAAAAATTAGTTTTTAAATCTGTAGAAAGATTGTACATGTCAGCTCTTGCTATTTGTATAATTCCTAATAACTTAATTATCAACACCTGCCTGCTTTATTCAAAACAGTCTCCCTCCTGTCCTTCTTAATATTTCCTTCTTCTTGTTGTGATTTGTAAACAAATGATTGCCTTTGTCTCTTTAAAGGACGACGAGCAGAGAAAGCGAGCTATAGAGGAACTAAGTTTGCCAGAGCAAGACAAACCCAACATCCCACTCTCACCTGCTGCAGGTAATGTGATCATTATTGATTTGAAGTTCTTAGCACTAGATCCTTTTCTATGATGGAGTAACACTTAAAATGTTTTGGCTTCATACATAGTACACAGTTGTCTAACCACTGGTATTGTAACAATGTTATATTGGAAGCATGACAGTCTATCGGCTATACTTTGAACAAAAAGAAGATCTAAAAAGATCAGATCACTTTCATAAATGTACTGTATATTTTTATGGATGTTATTCTCACAGCATTTGATATGTTTTTGCTCACTTTAGAACCAGAAGAGGAGAGGGAAGCAATGGCAGATCTTTCAGCTGCACCCATGGCCAAACGTCCATGCCAGTGCTGCTGCCAGACCTACTCTGAGATCCTCAGCTTCCTGGAGAAACGATCAGAGGCTGAGCAACGGCTTCGAGAGGAGGAGCTTGCCCTGCGTCGAGAGGAGCTAGAGATTCAAAGGAGTACGATTTTTCAGAGATTATGGAAGTGTGTCTGTAAAAATCACCCCTGTGAGAAAAAGAAAGGGGAGATGGTAGTAACTGGGTTATTTTTTCCATCTAGATAAATATATCTCTAGATGTCTCTCTCTTGCCGTATTTTATTTGCTCTCTTAGTCACTAATTTTAGTTGTTTCTGTTGGAGTATGATAGAAGTTCTTTATTCTTTATTTTCAGGTAAGATTGCTCTTGAGAGGGAACGTCTGGGAGCTGACAGGAAGGAAAGAGAAAGGAGATTTGAGCTGGAGAGCCAGGAGAGACAGGTCATCTTGGACCTACTGAAAGAGAAGGTGTTGAAAGGCTGACTTCCCTAAAAATAAGAAGAAAGCATGTAAAGCTTGAAGTTCAACAGGTGGATGTTTCCGGCAGCATATGGACTTGGTGAAATAACCAAACAAAATCTGGCTGGGTTGGTGACATGACTTTCTTAAGTTCCTAGAAAAGTCACACAACAGCTGATCTAAACCGATCTCAACAGAAACTCTCTGTGTGGAATTCCTCATGGCTTGGTCTGCATGAAGATTTAAAAGATTTACTGCAATGTTGTCCCAGGAAAGGAATGCAGGAAAAGGTGTGGTGACATGTCTTTTACTTAAGGTGTGGCGATCCCCTGAGCCAAAACTGGCACACAGGTTCATAATGCACCAGAATAACCTGCAGCACAAAACAGGGAGACGCTTTTAAGTACCTTTGATCCTGTTTAAAGTGTAAGGAACAAAAACCTATGTTATTTAAGGTTAGGGAAAAAGTAGGACATGCTGTTTTATTTAACATCTGATGTTATATAAATAGTGCAGCTCAAAAATTGTGTAGCATTTAAAGGGATACTTCAACATTATGGCAAATTCGCCCATTGTCATAATTCCTGTAGTCTTAGTAATAGGTTCGTTACCTTTAGTTGTCAGTGAAAGCTGTTTTTAGATCTGGGGGGACCGATATACCAGCTGCACAGCTAACGCTATGGAAGCAGACAGTATTTTTTGCTTTCCCTCATCAAACTCATCAAATACACAATCCAACAACTCCAAAACGCTCTCGTGGACAAGTTGTGACTTGCACATTCACCACGCCATGATATAATAATGTATAATTATGTAACATTTCGACACATGAAGCAAATACTCTGAACTATTTCTTGAGTAAACCACTAGGCAGAGTGACACAGTGCAGCAGCTATGTCTGGAGTGTAATTCCAGCTTTGCATTTAACTTTAAAACATCTCTGTCTCGTAATGTTCCATGATTATTTCATAGCGTGGTGAATGTACAGGTCACAACTTGTCCATGAGAGTGTTTTGGAGTTGTTGGATTGTGTATTTGATGAGTTTGATGAGGGAAAGCAAAAAATTCCATCTGCTTCCATAGCATTGGCTGTGCAGCTGGTATATTGGTCCCCCCAGATCTAAAAATGGCTTGTACTGACAATTAAAGGAAACAAACAAATTACTAAGACCATAGGAATTATGGCAATGGGCGAATTTGCCAAAATTTTGAAGTATCCCTTTAACATATTCATGTCTTTACATGTTCTATGTATGGTCAGTCCTTTTTCAATGTGAGGCCATTTTGGTTAAAATCTTAAGAATAAAACATATTTTTACTAACTGTGAATGCACTTTAAATTACACACATCTTTTTTACTGGATACAATAATGCAATTATTTCTGTGTCCCGTCAAATTACACTCAAACAATAAAAACACTTCTGAAATCCTGTTAGGAGTCATGATACATCTTAGGTGTTCCCCTTAAACTCTCACAAATTAGCCCATGTTGACAGAAATAGTTTAACTTCGCAAATTTGGAAAAATATTGGCTGTGTTTGTGTGGATTCATCATCATCATCACTGACTAAACTAAACTTATTTGAGTTTGATTGTAAACTCGAACGTTAAACCCAGCAGTGTATCTCATTGGCAAATAACATATTCTGATAGGTAGGTAATATTTTGTGGTAAATGCTCCAAATACTGGCATATCTTATTTGAAATTTGGACACTTCATTTGACTAAAGTAGATAAAAAGAATTAACCTTTTAATTAATCAAAGTGGGATACACCTTAAATCCAGTAGTTTACACTGAAGCCTACATCTACAGTGGTAAAAGAAGCAAAATATCCTCTTAAAAAAGTAATTCGACACTTTCTTTACGTTGTAATAAGTAAAACAATTTAACTAGTAGAGAAGTATTATCATTCTTTAATGTAACTTTAGTAGTTATTTTTTATTTTCTGTTGTTTACCTGAACTGTTTGTTGTCAATGAGATGTCCGTACAATTCAGTAGCGCAAAATGCAAATCCTCACATCTTTTTTTATTATTTTATTTATTTTGGTGTTCAGAGGCGGTTGGCATCCAAAATTGTTGCATATCCTTGCATCTTTTCGGTGGATGCGCTTTAATTATACGTCACGTGAATTCCCTGAAGTGGTTGGTCAAAGCAATACTTTGCCCCTCCCTTGTTAATGCTGATTCAGTCCTCGATTGGCCCTCCTCAACGCCAGTCCACCTCCTTTTGAACCCAATGAACGCCTTCCCGTGGCTTTTTACCCTGCCCTGCGACCGCATTGCTGCAAAGTTTACTGTAGCTACATTTGAATGCTAGCGGCGGAGTTTCAAGTTTATTTCACTGCCGCTGCGCCCGAGAAGTTCTTTGATACACTTCACTTGGTCCTAATGCCAACATAAACAGCTGTGGGTGTACACCGGGGACTTTAAAGACTCAGCAATGGAAACGCAGAGTTCAGCTTTTCATCTGCTGTCGATTTATTAGTTGACGTTTTTTTCCTACTGCTGCTCGATGGGAAGGAGGTTTTTGACTCGCTAACATCAGCACGAGCGCTGCTCCCACGCCTCGTGGGGCACGTGCTCTTTGTTATTTACATGTTAAAGTGTAACCTTACAAACTCCCCCTGAAGTCAGTTTTTTTTTCTGGTTTCCAAAGGACGTGAGGCATTGGCGTAGAAAGTCTAACTTACCCTTTTATCAGCTTGTAGCGTGGAAACTTTCTCAAGGGTAACAACGGACAAATTTGACGTTCTTTGTGGAGAAACGTGTCTGAAACCCACTTTGTCTCCATAGCAACATGCCTATAAGGCGTTTTGGGGGTCACAGGTCTCTGGTCTCTCACTCTCAAACACCTAAACTGTCGTACGGTTACACCAGGATGAATATTTCAAGAAGTGGGTACCGTGTGTTTTCTGCCAACTCCACCACCGCCTGCACCGAGCTCGCCAAGAAGATAACGGAGTAAGTGAGCTTTAACTGCTGCACATTGATCATCAGTGTCGTTTTAACGCTGTCATTTTTAGTGTTCATGCTTCTGTTACCTGGCGTAATTCTGACGGCACACCTGGGATGCAAAAGGTTATTGAAAACAGATAAATAGTTATAATGGCAGGAAGTACACTTTACCAATGTAGAGGTGTGCATGCATTAGTTGAAGGTCATGTTAACCATTGAAATAAATGGAGTCTGAATTACACAACAATAACACTATTTGTGTAATAGGTGTCAGACAGCCTTACAAAAGACAAAAAGGCTGATATGGGTGTTTTTGTACACCTGTTTCCCACACTATTGTCATATCTCTATAAGTTTGTCAGGTTCGTTTTGTACCCTTAAACAAAACTTGGCAATGATACTTAATGGTAGATTATGTCATTTTTAACCTTAAAATAATCCAAATTTAAGAGCTTCTCTGCATTTTTTTGGTCCAGGTTTACCAAACTGAGTGTTGTCATGCTACACTTTTTTGAATTAAAATGAATTTAAAGGTTGTTCTTCTTTGGTTCGGTCTTTAAAGTTTTCCCTTTTGTCAAAAAAAAAAAAAAAAAAAAATCACACAGTGCAAATGAAATATTAGCTAGCTGTATTAGAGTATAAGTGAACTTTTTTCTTAGATGGGACATCCAAAGATTGTGTCATAGACCATTATTGTGATGAAACGAGTGTCTTACACTGTTATGTCAGAGAGAACGTAGGTACACATGCACTACACTGGATTTTGTTTTACCAGTCAGACGTCATTGCTGGCAGTGACTCATGTGGCATTTAAATGTCTATTAGACAGAAAGAAACAATTAAAACCAGATTGCATGTATCAGAACATGTTTGTTTTTATGATATCAATTACTGCCTGCCTGCCTGAGATCTCCTCAAACATTGATATCTTCTATTGTTGCTGGAGTACTGAATTCAGAGTGAAGCCATGTTTCTCTCTGCCCTGCAGACTTGTCAGACAGCCAAGCAGAAGTTGCATTGCTAGCACTGTGAGAAACAGCTTAGCTGTCTCTGTTTTCACTGTTTGGCAACATTGAAGAACATTATTGGGAAGATTATGCCGCCAAGAAGATGTTTTGTGGAGCATAGGTTAAACATCATGAGCATGTGGAACATGTTAATGAATACTTGACTATTTACTCTTGAGGTACACACAGTGTCTGGACTGTGTAAATAACCCTGGCACTGCCGTCGTTCTTATTTTTGCCAGATCTCTTTGGTGGTATTCTTTGAGATCTTACTTGATAGACAAATAGAAACATATTGAGTTAATAAATGCACACCCATTACCCTTATTCCTCGATTTTTCCTTTTAGATTTGTACTTGGTTGTAAAGTTTTTATAAAGGATTCTGACATTCAGTGAAACATTTGATTGATGTAAACAGGGTGAGGCCATGGAGCAGAATGTCATTTCTTGCCAGTGGGATCCCAGCTGGCTGTCATGGCAGAGGAGCCTCCCTCTGTCACCATGCCAAACCCTCACTGATGTGCAGTTTGCTTTAAAGAGTCATCAGGTTCTCTTGATGTAATTGGCACTGATCCGTGGCTGTTTAGTATTAAAATTAACAGCGTGATGTTCTGCCAAAGGCATGGCTGTGTTTTTGATGCCTGGGCCTGTCTCTGGTTTGACTTGTTATAATAGGACTGTTCTGCAAACTTTGTTTCTGTCAATAACTTTGTTTTTCCTGTTTGAAGGTGCAAATAGATTAACAGACTTATGAAATACCCCAACAGTTTGTATGCTTTAACTGTAAGGAAAATGTTCTGGAGTTGTGTGTAAAGTTGTGTGTCATAGCTCTGAATATGTAGACAAGGCCTGCATATGTATTTGTTATTAGGTAAACAGATCGTCCAAAACATTAAAACTGCATGTGAAGAACTAACAATTGTCATATACACATCAATAAGTTGATCACATAAAGATGTGTTTGAGTGTGTTTAATGCCTGTGGTCTGTTTTAATATTCTGCTTTATGTTTTTTCAGGCGCCTGGGTGTGGAGTTGGGAAAGTCAGTTGTTTACCAAGAGTCAAATAAAGGTACAGCTCTTAAATATTAAGTCTTTTATTTCCACAGTGAATGTCTTAGATAATTTTTTTCTACATTGTTGTTTTCAGAGACGAGAGTGGATGTGAAGGAGTCTGTCCGTGGGCAAGACATCTTTATCATTCAGACTATTCCGAGGTGAGAGAGGGAGGGCTTTATTTTGCTGGTAGGTTCCATGTAGAAACCCCAAATAACTTACCAAACTCCTTAATTTTTTTAGCCTCCTAAGCACTTTTGCTCTGATTCTAGATTTGGTTAGCCAATAGTAGAAACGACTAGAGTTGTCAAGATACCAGAACATTGAATTTCAATGCAATTCAAGTTGAAGTCAAATATCAATTGTTTTGATACCACATTAACAAAAATGAAAAATCCTGGACCCCCAAACTGGTGAATTTAGTTATGATTTTAATTTTCCAACCTGAGGAGAGGTTCACTAAACATCCAATACATACCAAAATGGGGCATATTGTTCATAGTAAAAAAGGCAAAGTAAATACAATTTTCCTAATCAATATTGGACCAGAAAAATGTCTAAAGTGAGTCTGCTTTCTGTCTGTAACTTGTATATTTTTTCTTATTTAAGTCATTTGGGTGTCGGTGTTTGTGCAGTACTGTGAGGCTGTAATCAGTCATGTAAAGGAAAACTTGTAGGGACCAGGAGACATAGATGTCTCTGTCCTCAACTCTGTGTCTGTACGGACATTGATATTATAGTGTGGCTGTTTTAGAGATGCTTTAGTGATTTAATAGAGCCTATTTGAAGACTGATAAATTAAACACATGGCAAGGATAGAGGATGTGATGGAGGGCGAAGCAAAGACGCTCGGAGCAGAGTGGCATCTTCTACAACAATCAAACAAAACCCTGAATCCTCCTGAATTTCTTTGCAGAGTTTTGGTGTGTTTCTACCTTTTCAAGAGTGTAACTGCTGTGAACCAAGAAGGAAATAAGAGCTTCTCTCTCCATGTCATCACTCTGTTTTAGAAACAGGACATGCTATCATTTTTTCCCCTATCACTGTGTGCTATCTCTTTCTCTCTCTGCTAACTGCATCTTTAGGTTGAAATACAAATGTACATGTGTTTTTTGTCCAAACACCTGTACTGTCTGGACTTTATAACATGACATAATGAATATTGCACCTTATTACTTTAAGGTACAACACTTTAAAACACTTAGTATCAAATAAAGTATTGAAGTATCGAAAACACTGACAACCTTAGAAACAGCAACCTTTTACTTTGATAAAGGAAGCAGTCCATCAGCAACATTGGGGCCATAAACTACATATTTCAATCTTATTTTTCCCAGATTACCTTACAATTTGCTAATATGCAAAAATGCTTAATCAAAAAGTGTCTCACTCTTTTTGAGTGAAATATTTTGATTAAGTATTTAGCTGACCTTGATGTGAAGAATAACACATTCTTGCATCTTTATATTTTTGACCTGGTTTTATGCCTTTTCTTATGATCAGTTTTGCTACATTCAGTGTCAGTCACAACAATATGTCTCCATCTCCAACTATGAAATTTTAAGAAATGTACAAGAAACCTGCTTTTTTCAAACTATGCACAAAATTAAGATATGTATAAAATGTCTTTTCATGTGCAGTGACTATGGGAAGTTTTTCTGTTGTTTTTACATTTAAAAATACAATTGTTTGGACTTTTATAGGAGGTTTAAGTTCAAATGCAGCATAACTTACACAGAAGTATAACTGAAAAAAGTGGACTTTGAGCAAGGAATTCCTTTGTTTTTGTCCTTATCTATCAGTTATTAGCCAGACAAAGGAGACCTGTCTGGAAGATAAGAGTTCACAGGAGTGTCATTACAAACTTGAGTCGCTCATATTGAGTGTTCAAATCAAGCGCCCACTGACCTGCCTGTGGGATCTCTAGTTTCAACACACTGTCAAGGCCAATATGTATACACACAGTTTCTCATTACATCAACAATTCTTCTTTCTGAAGTAGTGAAACTGGTCTAGTCAGCAGAATAAAAATAGTCAGAGCAGCTTATCAAAGTTTTAATGTCTGAAGCTAAGAAAACTCAAATGAAGAGCTTTTCGGAGTGGAGTCTGATAAAAAGCCTTATTAAAATGATAGGATCAGTAAGATCTAACTGAATGTGCTGTTTTTCAGAGATGTCAACACAGCCATCATGGAGCTGCTGGTCATGGCTTACGCCCTGAAGACGTCCTGTGCCAAGAACATCATTGGGGTCATTCCTTATTTTCCTTACAGCAAGCAGTGCAAGATGAGGAAGAGAGGATCCATAGTCTGCAAACTGCTTGCATCCATGTTAGCTAAAGCTGGTATGGACTTTGTTTTTATGTTTTTATTCAAAAGCTAGTTTATTTAACAGATTTCAATAAAGGTACAAATAAAAAGACATAGACAGTGATACAACAAATCCTTTGTTCTTTTTTTAGCTAGTTATTAAGATTATTTGGAAGTGATGTCAACAGTACAGATCAAAACATGACCATTTTATATATGCAGTTCTAAACTAAAAATCTAATTCATTGTTGGATCTCTATTGTTTCTTGATCTTTGCCTCCAAATCTAAGAGAATAGAACCTCTGATGTCTTTGGTGTTGCAGGGCTAACTCACATCATCACAATGGACCTCCACCAAAAAGAAATCCAGGGCTTCTTCAGCTTCCCTGTTGACAATCTGAGAGCTTCCCCTTTCCTCATCCAGTACATTCAGGAGGAGGTGAAGCCACATTTTCTGTTCAGTTTAGTGTAAACAAGGTGCTACAACAATAATGATATTTTGTTTTACCTCAGAGAATGAGTTTTGGAACTGATTTACAGATATACAGTGTTTGCTGTTATGTAGGAACAAAGGCCATTTTCACATTCTTTCTTTGTTACGCTGCAGATACCAGACTACAGGAATGCAATAATTGTTGCAAAGTCCCCTTCAGCTGCCAAGAGGTATCAAAAAAAAGTCTTTAATACTCAAATTTTAAAAGGTCTAAACTTCTCAGTGGCCATTTCCTTTCTGTAGCTTTATCCTTGAATTTTGCTTTTATCTTTTCATATTAATACTGTCTGTCTTTTTAAAGGTATAATAAGCAACATTTTAAACATTGATACTGCAGACATCAAATATGTCCTAACTAAGCCCTTTTTTAAAAAAAGCCACACCCTCTGGGCTTTTTGTTTTCAGCTCTGTGTTTGCATGGGGCAGGGCAGCATGGCATTGCACTTCTTTGTGTTTGTTTGTTTTGCACAGAGGCTTAAATTTGTCCCATTCACAGTATACTCCCTTGTCCAATTGTTATCCCTGCCACAAGGTGGGGTAAGAGAGACTTCCCTGCAGGCGTGACAGGCAGAAATTAATTAAAAGAGTCTAATTCAAGGAAAATGAACAGACTTTCCAAACAGGAAAGTCTTTCTTTGGTGTGTAATACTAAAAAGAAGTAAGAACCAAATTATAGAAACTGCTGCTTGTTTTGGGTTGAGAGACTGATGCTTAAGTGTAACATCTGATGGACATCCAGTCTGAAAGTGGCATGTTATGTCTCTAAGTTTGTCCAAGCTTTTGTCCAAAGTTCTGTCTGCTTTTTCTCTGCCTGTGTGTTTATTTTGGCTTGTTTGTCTGTTCTTTGACTCTTGTGTGACTCTGTATCTGTCTGTCTCAGAGCTCAGTCCTACGCTGAGAGGCTACGACTCGGGCTGGCAGTGATGCACGGGGAGGCCAACCAATCAGAATCAGACATGGCTGATGGGCGACAGTCTCCCCCTATTTCCCGCACCACCACAGGACACACCGGCCTGGAGCTGCCATGTAAGACACACAACATACTAGTTTCCTCAGTTACAGTTTCTACTGTGACCTCTCACGTCTATTTAGAGAGATTTTGATGGCATATCTTGTTTTTGTGAATTATTTTGCGCTCTGCAGTGAAAAGCCAGGACAAAGGAAAGCTTTATTATTGTGTTCAGATTTGTTTTCTGCAGGATTTCTATAACCAGAGAGCTTTTTGCTGCAGAAAAGGGTTCCTTTTTAAAATAACCTGTTAAATTTTAAGTTTTCTTAGCTCTCATCAACCTCTCAAGGATTGAAAATAAGAGCAAGCTTTTACTACTAGCAGTGTATTGTGTGTGGTTAGCTTAATAGCTAACTGTGATTTTTTTAGTGTGTTAATTTTGTGTCATGAGCTTATGTGTGTGGAGCTCAGATTTATTAAAAGAAAAATTTACTGTAAGTGCCTACTAACAGACTTAAAGGCATCCTATAACAAGAGCTCCTGCTGACCCTGACATTGCTCTCGCAAATTCACATATTCACCATTTCCTCAGCATGTTTCAGGTCAGCCCTGCCTCAACCCTGACATGACTGACCCTTTTTTTCCCTTAGTCAGGTTTATTTCCCTCTTCTCATCTTGTCCTCTTTGCTCTCTTTTCAGCTTATTTTACCCTCTCCCTCCTTCATCCCTTCAACTTGAAAATGTGTTTTTGTCAGCCTTATCTTTTTTCTCTCCAGCAGGAGCTGAATCATTCCATTCCAGCTCTTTTTTTCTCCCTGCCTTTAAACATTAATTACATGAAAGTTCTATTTATCCACGCTGTCTCTCTGCACTCAGAAATCTCCTCTGAAAGCAGTGGAAGTGTTCATTGTGGATTTCACTGTATGCTTTTCAATGTTTTGTCTGCTGTTTGTTTAACTGTGCATTTATATTTTCTGTCCATCCTTTCTTTTGCCAACGCAGGCGGCAGACATCATGTCCCATTCCCTGGGATAGAGCTCCCAAGTATGATCAGAACTCTTGAATGCTTTCATGCTTCCTGTTTATGTTTGTCTTACTGCATGAAACTGCAGGATGAGTTACTGAGGGCTTCCACTTCTCTTTACAGCCACAAATTCAAGAATTGAAATGACAAGACCTATATGAGCTGATTGATGGATCATAGTAGAGAAACATTAAATTCTTGCCAACAGTAACAATAACGGCTAAAGTATTAGAAACATGTTTAACTTAATTTATAGCCTCCTCTTCAAGGTGTGTACCAAGCCTGCCTCTAAATGTCAGATGTCATAACTATATATATATATATAGTAAAAAAACTATAATTTGACATATTAATCAAGAAATAATAATGTGCTTTACTATTTTTTTCATTTTTTGTAACTCAGTAAATTTGAAAATTCATGGATAACAATAGTAATTATATTTTAGCATTAAAAATATCATTTGGGTTAAAGAGCTTCTACATATTGTTGTATTAACCATTGCAGAAACATAAAAAATGATTTTGGTAATTACCAATGCTGTTAATTTAGGGCAGCTGTGGCATAAACCTTACCTTGGGTGGTGGTCTAATAAATTTGTTAAGCACTGTATTTATCGATTGGTTGATTGATAATCCAATCAGATTGATGGAAAGTCAAAACATCAATCTAAATCAATGCTTCAAGCCATGCTTTTAATTTGAAATCCCCCCCCACACGCCTGCCCTCAACAAGCTAGCTGCAAACTAGCTAACTAGCAGCAGTGGCTTAAAGTTTTGCAGCTGAGGGAAAGAGAATTTCCTCTCTTCTCTCGGCTGTGGATATATTTCAGACAGAGGCTACTGCAGGACTGTATGGCTGTATGAGATCGTTCACGGATTAAAAACACTCAGCTCATATGGCTGAGGTAGCGCGAGTGCTGTTAGCAGCAGACCAAAGATACACAGAGGGGGAAAAGTCTGCTGCTGCATGTCTCTTTGATAGACTGATTTTATTTCACCATCTCACGTCAGATTTATAATGAAAATTTTGCTCCAGTCTAAACTCCCCATTTGTTAAAATCAAGGCAGCAATAAATAAACAATGCTAAAAATTCATCACTATAACATCATATGCCCCACGTTTAACTTATTTAAATCTCATAAGATGAATAAACTAGAAAATGAACTATCTGCCACAGTAATAGGTCCCTGTTTAAAGTATGAAGGGCTGATATAGAGCGGAAATGTATGTTGAAGTCCACATGTGTGTAAATAAGTTTAGGGGAAAAAAATCTAAAATGGGAACACAGGCCAAACATTTTATTCATTATTTTAAAGGATTGCAGAAAAAGTCCATATTGGTGCTTTAGAGTGATCTGAGGAATTGAGGAAATAAAAAGTTTGGCACTGAAAATGTTTGCTGTTTTAAATCAACATGTTTTAACACAAATGTTCATAGTTGTGTCCCTAATTTAAAGGCAATCAGGTCTTTGTTGTTTTTGTTAAAGAGATATTTTAGTAAACACAGAGACCTGTCAATAATTCAGTTGCAGAAACGCTTTATCTGTAACTATCGCCTGATATCGATCCTATCATATCGTTGTCCAAAATATTGATATCGTGTAGATATCGACTGAGATTAAACTAGTGATTTACACCCCTATTAATTTGGAACCTGACCAACCCAGGCTTGTCTACCCAAGGCTGGTCATGAGGCAGCAAAGGGGAAAGCCTTTTAGGGCCCAGCCACAGTAAGAGGCTCATGAAGATTTACAAAAATGGTCTATTATAAACCCAAGCAATGATAACCAAATGTTATCTATTTGTTTGTTTAATTAACAGAATAATTTCCTCCCAATAAGAAGTGTCAGACAATAATACAGAGTCATCTCCACCCTTCATGAGCTGATTACTGGTGGAGTGTGCCTTTTGAAAAGCGTTTCTCTCTCAGTATATCAAAATAATCAATTTAAAGAAATCAACTATATACATTTTAATAAGGAAAACTTTTAGGGTGCTAATTTGATTGAAAAGACTTAAAAATTCAAAACAACAGAGCACAGCAGGTGGAATTGGCATTTTAAATCATCATGTGAGAACTATTGTTTATCAGATAACATCACACTGAGTTATAAGAAGGGTTTTTGGCTCTACGAAGAAATTGTGACTTTTAGGAGAAATCTAGGAGTTTGTGTTGCCCAAATCTACAGTTGATAGTTTAAGAGAAGAGATACACAAGGCAACACTCATCTGTGCACATTCATGTGAAAACGAATGATAAAGCTGGGTGCAGCTACGACCGTTCT
This sequence comes from Cheilinus undulatus, assembly GCF_018320785.1. NCBI lineage: Eukaryota > Metazoa > Chordata > Actinopteri > Labriformes > Labridae > Cheilinus > Cheilinus undulatus. Next base: position 26,059,102 of record NC_054868.1, on the reverse strand, counting down.
ATGTTAGACTTTGTGCACACAATGTATATTTAAGATGAGAAGTAAGTAGTAACTAAGTCAGATGCAGGAGGTAAGACCAACTTTATTTATGCTTAGCTGGTACACTTAAGCTTCAGGAGGCTAGCGCTAATATTGTTGATCCATCTGTGATAGTAAATTAGATCTGAGGAGAATCTTCCTTTAATTGAAACTATGAGGGGCTCAGTAATTTCAGGTTTCCTTTGAGCTTGGCTCAATCTGGATAAATTGAAGCACACTCAGAAAGAAGGTGGAAAATTGTAAAGTGTCAATTCTATTTGTTGGAAGCCCTCAGTCTTGCATCTTGTCAGTTAAAATAAATGTGAATTAAGTATTGTTACTTGACATGAATATTCTGAATTGTGATATACTGGCTGCCACAATTTTCAAACAAGTGCCTGAAATTTTGTATTTAAGGGTTGAAAAAGAGAGAGTGGAGATATTAACAGTGTAGATATCTGAATTGAGCTTTTACACACTTGCTAAAGTATGAGATTACAAATCTCTTTGTCCACTTTTAATAATAAAATAGGTATTTAAGGTTTTAAATTTCTTAGCATGAAATTAGGAATGCTAGGTGAAAAATTCCTTACCTGACATAACTATAATGTTAAAATGCTGCTCATGGTTTTAATTTGCATCTTTTTCTTTGACTACTTTTAAGTGTAGAAGCTGCTTGGCTTTCTTTTACTTAATGTTTAGATTTCTGTTTTTTTGTTTTTTTTTGTTTTGTTTTTTTTGCACAGAGACCTTGCTGGACAGTCTTGTGCTGGATTTGGGAAATGACTTCTGAGTGTGCCTTGCTGTATTTTGGAGGAGGTTTATCCATATGGTCAGGGCCTAAGTGCAGGTTCTAGATGAGAACTAATCATTAGTTGAAATCTTTTCAAGTGCCTAAATAATTGTATATATCCATTTGGATAAAGAAGCTTTGATTCGGAGGTTGCTGTTATTGAGCTCCAAGAAGTAATTATTTTATAACATCAATATAGTGATATGTATAATTGCAACTGGTTTCAAAGGTTTCAAATAATGATCTCTTTGGGTCTGTGGTTCTCAAAAAAGGCTCAATTCTGCACCCACTTGTCCATCTACCCTCACACCAAATCATTCCTATGCAGTCACATCTTGTAAATTTTATTGAAAATCTAAAGAAGCTGCACAACTGAATCTCATGGTTAATAGCCATTGGTCCGTTTACTGGTTTGGTCCTGTGATAGATGGAAGCGTGTTGGTGTAGAGTGGTCTTGCATGATGTTTGTCACCAAACCTCCCTTTCATTTTTACCTTCCCTTTAGAATTCTGTCGGGGTTACAGGATAAAGTTAGCTCTTTTTCCATAAAATAATTTCCCCCCTCCTGTGTCTTTTAGTGATGATGGCAAAGGAGAAGCCACCCATCACTGTTGTTGGAGATGTAGGAGGCAGAATCGCCATCATTATTGTAAGTCTTTGAACTTTTATATGACCCAGAAACAATTTATCAGTCATTCCTATAATGTCAACACTTGCTCTCTCGTTATCAAAATTTGAAGCAAAGCTAATTTCAAGTTTGAGCAACAGCTTTAATTTTAAAGTGACCCTTTGTTTATTCAGTTATTGAGATTGCTCATGTGCAGTTGTTTTTACGAGTTCATTTCCATGTGGAAACTGTTAGTTGTTTTGTAGGGTTATGGGGTTCTGCATGTAATTTGCTGCAGCTTTTCATAAGGCAGGGTAATACAAAGCATCAAAGCAATGGCAAATAGTTTCGATCTTGTTTGCAATTTAAACAAATTCACATGTTCAGGCCACTTCCCTCGTCAAATTTGTCTGAAGGAAAAAATCTTCCTAAAAATGTTTGACCCTTATTATTTGTAAAATATACTTTTACCTAGTAAGCAGAAATGTTTAAAGTTCAGTTTTTCATCATGAAAATATATGCTTCTTCTTTTTTTTTTTTTTTTAACCCTGTGACTCCTTTTTCAGGATGACATTATAGATGATGTGGAGGATTTCGTAGCAGCAGCAGAGATCCTGAAAGAGAGGGGAGCCTACAAAATTTACATCATGGCCACACATGGTCTGCTGTCTGCTGAGGCTCCCAGACTTATAGAGGAGTCTGCCATCGATGAGGTAAACTCATGTGCAGATGGTATAATTGTCTGTGTAGCATTTGAAAGAGTAGATCATAGTATCCTTTTAGGTTGGCTGAGGCCTTGGGTTGGGTTATCTGGCTCAGTTTTAAAATGGTTTTATTCTTATTTATCTAACAGGAGGTTCTTTGTCTCTGCAAACAATCGTGTATCATCATTTTCCACCATTAAGTACGGTGTGCCTCAGGGTTCAGTTCTGGGATAAATCTTATTCTCTTTGAATGTGCTGCCCCTGAGGCACATCTTTGAAACACATGATATTATCTTTTTACTCTTATGCTGATGATACCAAGCTATACATACCAGTAAAGTGCTGCACTCTGCTGGTTCCCTTTTTAATAATATTGATCCTTTTGCAAGAAATCTAGGAGTGTGGTTTGATAGTGATTTATCTTCTTTGAGATTCTGCATTTAATGCTCTTATTTAACCCCGTACGAGCCAGCACATACTTGAGATCCTCGGGCAGGGGTCTTTAAGCTGTCTCAGGGGCCCGGCTGAAAACTAAAGGGGACAGGGCATTTTCAGTCTGGGCCCCAAGGCTGAGGAAATCAGATTGGCCGAGTCAGTGACCTCTTTTACATCTCTTCTTAAGACACACTTTTATCTGAGAGCCTTTTCTGATTTTACTTGAGTTTGAAGTGCATTTGCTGCCTGGTTTACTTTTTGTCTCTGCTGCTTATGAAGCACTTTATGGCTCTTGTTTTGAAAATAGCTCTATAAATAAAGATTCTGATTATTATTATTGTTATTTATATTATTATTCAGTTGCTGAAAAAAATATGACAACTATCTTAAATGTAAAATAATTCAACTCAGTTATACATGTATATACTTAATGTTGCCCTGTTAAGCCTTTTAGCTCAGATAATAAAAACTTTTTTTTTACATAAATATCCAGTGATTTTATTCATGCCTCGCATAGGTCTGAAATAAACTGATGTTAAACCTACTTCCCCTCAAACAAACAAAGAACATCTGCTTTTGAGAATTTTTATCTAATGACCTTTGCTTTGTCAGTTTGGATTGTCAAACCCTTTATAGAGCTGTTCACTAGCTTTATTTACAAGATACAGCTTGAGAAATGGCTTAAATTGTGGTGAATCTTATTTTGATAGAGAGATTTGTCATTAGAACAGAATATGTATTAAGTTTAGTGCAGTGAATAAGAAGTTACATGGCTGTCTGTATTTATTACTAAAGAGAGAGCTATTACTGAAATGAACTAAAGCTGTTATTGCACCCTCAGGTGGTGGTGACCAACACTGTTCCTCATGAGGTGCAAAAGCTGCAGTGTCCAAAAATCAAAACGGTGGACGTCAGTATGATCCTTGCCGAGGCCATCAGACGCATCCATAATGGAGAGTCCATGGCCTATCTGTTCCGCAACATTGCTGTGGATGACTGAGGCAACACACTATTAAGTTCACATTCCTGCTCACCCTCATAAGCACACACTCTGATGACCAAGAATCTCCGGCCTGTGCTTTATTCTGCGGCTCCTTCTTGTTTTGCTCTTAAACATGTTACTAGAAATTGGCTGCATTAACTGATTGTTACAAAAAACAGCTCAAACACTGCTTCCTTCTCTGTTACATAATGGGACTGAACAATACAAACTTCTTAACTTTACTGTATGCTTTCTTTAATTTGAAAACATGAATTACACAGCATAAGCAGCCTCTTGTTAAGCTGCAGAGTTTGGCAAATAAAACAGTTCCTTTCAGATGAGAAACCTGTCATTTTTTGGATGAATGTTAAAAGTGACAAATGCTCGGCTGTACTGTGCTGATATTAACATGTTCCAACAGCTGGCAGAAAAAAAAACAGGGTTTGCATTTTGAAGTGTGAAGACATTTCTAGAGCTGTCAAAAAAAATGTGCAGTACACTACCCTCACGTCCGAAATGAAACTTTCTGTAGCAGTTTCAGTCACAGATGAGGTCCTTGCTTTATGAAGTATGGAAGTAGAATAAATGTGAAACAGCAGTGTGCAGATGCAGAATGGCTGCTTTGTTTAGATTTTTTATTAATTTATAATTCCAACATATTTCACTGTGCAGCACCCCTCAGGAAATACAGTACAATGCCAAAGAAAGATTAAATAATGCAGGCTGGGTGCTGGGATTGAATTTCTGCTTTATCAGTTTACATTCTTGACACCAAGGAAAAAAGACAGAAGGCAAAACTTTGTGTGTCACCGAAAATTACAAGGTGATTGAAGTAATGTCATGTTTGAATAAAGATGACCACTAATTTTTATTCTTTTAAAACTCAAGCAAAACTGCAACTTTTAAGGTGTTCTGTACATAATTGCTACAGTTTGCCTTAAAAACACATGTATGGTGGTCAGTCTGAGGTGTGAACTCGGCTCTAAATATTTTAAGCAAAATAAATAGTAGCCTGATTCACAAGTACAACTTACAAATGAGCAATGATGGCTCATATCTATGACACATACCACATGTGTATGACACATAGTTTTTACTCCTCCATAGTAAACCAAAGTAGACCTTAGTTTAAAACAATGCTTCATACATCTGCTGACATTTACTACACTGAACCTCAGATTCCTGCTGTGTTCTGCCAGAGACCCTGAACTTGTTCTAAACGCCTCAGAGTCTATCAATCTGCTGAGGAGCTTTGACCAAGTCCAGGGGCAAAGACATGAGAAAAAACTGAATGATTGAACTCCCTAAGTGTTGTTAAAATGTAACAACTGAATGCTAATAAAAAATCATAATTAAAGGCAGTGTACAAAAATGATCAAGAAATCCTCAAACATCCATCCAAAAACAGTTATAGTTTTGTGTAATGAGATGACAAATCCACACACCTGCGTCGATGTGAAGCTGTTGAGCCTCCATCTCTTCATAAATGATCAAGAGCTGAGACGGAAGAATGTTTAAATGTGGACTGAAAGAGGAACTAGCCACAAACGTTTACCCAGGCAACTTCCTCAAATTAAAACAGGAAACTTTGCTCACTCTAATCTGATGGAGTGTGTGTGTGTGTGTGGGTGGGTGTGTGTGTGTGTGTGTGTGTTCTTGGACCTGAGAACAAACTTGTCACTGCTCAACAGGTTGCATTAAGGGGAACTGTGACCTGCTGTAGTAGGAACTAAACAACAATGTGTTGTGTCAACCGTTTTAACAGGAGTGCAATATTTAAATGTAGTGATTCTCTACACAAGCCCAGCTCTGTTTGCCTTCAGACTGAAATCAGGTTGTCAGAGTTTATGCCATTTCATTGCCTGGTGTGTCGCACCGGCTCTCAGCTTTAATTAGAATAATTTCCGGTGATGTAAGAAGTGTTTAAGGCATTTCCAAGGCTGTGGCAGCTGTCTACCTTAAGCCAAAGTGTGTTTAAAGATTCAAAGAGGCAGCTCTGATTGATTGTAGAAAAATCCAGTCACCACAGACTGATGATAGACAGTCACATCAGCACACATTTATTGGTCGTCAGAACATTGAGGAAGCCAATAAAGCACAACAGACTTGGTCAACACCTCTTTTTCACATTTTATCTTGAGGTTTTAGGTTTAGGCGTTATAAGAGGAGCAGCAGTATAGACCAAGGTCAAACTAATACTGTCATTTCAGGCAAATGCAATGTGTGTTTTCTATCTACAGATGGCAGCAGAGGCCTGAAAAACCTAAGAGACTAACAGTGACAAGAACAGCAGGGACTGGCTCTGCCTGTTTAGTCACATTTTATGACTGTGACTGTTGATACTTGCTATTCTTGTTGCATTAATGTAAAGAGATGCTTCTATTTCAGACTTCCTTTTCATGTTCCTGCAACTCAAAATATCTGCAGCCTGTCCACATCAACAAGCATAATTAATTTAGGAATCTTGCATTCTGCATTCCCAATAATGGAAATTTTAGTTTTGTTTTAAAGCCATTCATTATTCAATATGACTGAAGACCTTCTGGTGATTAATCTCAGTTATTTATCTAAAGCAATAAATGATCATGTGATGAACACTTATGCACTTTTAAAGCATCAAATAGCTTTTCTCTTTCTTGTTCCACATAATTTCACACAACAAATGTCAATGTTTGTATAAGTTTGTATCTTTTATTACACAGTTTAATCCACATTTAACTTGCATCCTTAAAGCAAACTGCGAAATAATATTCTGACATGATTTGATGGTTAAAAAAACAATATGATTTATAAAAAAACACACAATTCAACATCTTGAATGGTCATTTAAAAATGAAAAGTGCATTAACAGTTTACTTTTGCATATCACCACTTAAGATAAAAAGTTATGACATGATTATTGGCAAATTTGATTTGGATACAAAAAAATTGTAAACATTTCAATGTGCTACAGTGGATCATTGAGTTACATAAAAATACAACCTTGGCACTATCCACAACAAAGAAACACATTTGTGTGTTAGAAACAGTCCAAATATGTTGATGCTATTGAATATTTTATCTGAAAATCCCAAAGTTACACAATGATCCAAACACAAGCATCATGTCACCAAAAAAAGCAGCAACAACATGACATTGAGTAAACAACTGAGCAATAAGTGTTCTTCCCATCTTTCCACCAGCTCTCTGTCAAAGTCCAGCCTCTCCTTCAGTCTCTCAGATGTGTTCCCTGTGGGTTTTTTTTCAGTCCAGCCTCATTTATCTCTGACAGCTCTCCTCTTGACACCCCTAACTAAGATGGACCGGTTTTACTCTATACAACAACACAACCCTCTGTCCTCTCATCTTCAGTCTCCTTACAAAACATAACAACTCTGCTCCTCCTCTGTCTCTTATTAAGACAGAATGCAGCTGTTTGTCTTGTTCATGGGTGGCCGGAAGTTGGTGTCCTTGGGAAAGGTCTCTCTGCGTCTGCGTAGCGCCGGGCTCAGACGGCTGGGGAGGTTTGCTTGCTGCAGGAGCTCTTTGAACACCTCCACCACGTTTTCGTTCTCCTTTGCTGAAGCTTCCAGGTAACTGTTGTTCCAATCCAGCTCTACGGTTGACAACACATCCTCATTAGACACTTGACGCTCCTCTTCCCGGTCCACCTTGTTTCCCACCACCACGATAGGCGTGTATTTGTCCTCCTTGATCTCCAAAATCTCATTCCTGAGGCTCTTCACAGCCTCCAGCGACTCTGGATCATTCACGGCGTACACCAGTGCAAAGGCGTCACTGTTTTGGATGGACAGCTTCCGCATGGCTGGAAAGGAGTAGCTGCCACTGGTGTCCAGGATCTCCACTGTGATCTTGACCCCACCTATGTCATACTCCTTGCTGTGCAGCTCCTCCACTGTGCGCCTGTGTTTGGGCTCAAATTTGTCTTGGAGGAAGCGTTGGATCAAGGCTGTCTTGCCCACTCCTGCTGCCCCCAGAAAGACCAGACGAACATGAGTTTTCTCCTTCACCTCCAGAGACATGCTGCTGTTTGTTCTGGGACCAAAGTAAGAAAATAAACCAAACACTGACTCACTCTACTCACTTCCTTTCAGTGTTTACAGCAGTTGCTGCAAACAGGCAATAATAATTTCAACACCTGTCACTGACTATTTCCTCCCCTTCTGCAGCTCCTTGTGAGCCTTCTCCTTAAGCCCCCTTCTTTTTAACCTCCCAGGTCTGATAAGCTGGCTGTGGCTCTTAGTCTAAGCTGCTCTAACTTGTGTATCGTATGCTTCTCTGTGATTGATCCCACACACCGCCTTTTATGCCTGTTTTGGTGAGAGAGCCTCCATGCCCTTCTGCAGCTGCAGCCAATCAGCAGAAGGCAGCCTGTTGAAGCACTACAGCCAGGCAGCCAATAAAGACAAAGCATGTAAATCAGTGTACAGGAACAGAGGAGGTGCTTTCTGGAGGCATATTGACAGCAGAATGAGCACTGACAACACTGAGGTGGATCCTACTTAAAATGTCTAGCGGTCACGCAGTACCTCAGAGAAGAGACACCATCTGCCCATTATTTCTTTGCCTCAGTCTCAACAGTACAGAGATAAACAGTCTGTCCTTCTAGGATTTTGCCAGCTTTCTTTAACAAACTGTTGCCACCTGAAGTGTCTGATTTTACAGCAACTTCTTATAAAATAATATGATGCAAGTTTCAATAGCTTGACACATTTTTAAAATATCTGCCAGAGTCAAGTACAGCATGAAAGGTTTCAGCGAAGTGAATGCTTTTAATAATATTAACAAAAAGGTTCAGGAATGGAAAGCTTAAAAAAATGTGCTTTTGTGGATTAAAGCGAGCATTTCCTCAAAGTCTTTAAGATCAGTAAAATTATCAAGCACAAGATAAACGTTTGAAGTGCAGTGAACATTATATTCTTCTGTCCTACTTGCTTTTTTGGTTGCTGAGTTAGTATTAAAACATAAGATAAGAGAATGGGGGGATATGTCATTGCATTGCAAGAGATGAAACATTTCATGGAGTCTAATCTGCTTTTTTAAAACTACCAATGTCACAATAGGTCAGTAGTAGTGCTATTCATGAGTCACATCCAGATCCTGTCCAAAGTTGAGCTAATTCTTCCTTCATCTAGCCACCTTTCACAAAGTTTAAGGTCAATGATATCTTTATCATCCTCATGGGGAAACTTGCTTCACAGGAAGAACTATATAACACAAACTATTTCACAAACTATAGGAATGAATAGAATAAAACAAACACATTGGACACAAAAACAATAGCAGGGACAAGATCTCTATATTTGCTTAAGTCAAATTGTTAAAACACTTTTCACCAACAGTTTAGCTACAGTATATAGTTGGGTTGAGCAATTGCGGGATATAAAATCAAAATCAGATAAATTTTTTATTGTCATAGTACAACGTACAGCGAAATTTTTTTGCAGTTCCATTTAGTGCTTGAGCAGTTTCTCATTTAATATTGAAACTGCTCTGAGATATGTGCTGTTTTTCAGTCTGTTAGTTTTGGTTCTTATTGTCCTGAACTGTCTTCCTGAGGGTAGCAGTTGGAACAGGTGATGTGCTGGGTGGGATGAGTTCTTCAGGATGCCCAGGGCATTCCTGTGGCAGCGGGACCTGAACAGCTCCTCTAATGAGAGGAGAGCACAGCCTGTGGTTTTCTGTGCTGTGTTGATGACCCTCTGGAGAGCTGTCTTCTTCTGAGCAGTGCAGCTGTAGAACCACACTGGGATGCAGTATGCCAGTACACTTTCAATGGAGCATCTGTAAAAGGACACCAGCAGCTCCTTGGCCAGGGCATTGCTCTTCAGGGCCCTCAGGAAGTGGAGTTGCTGCTGTGCCTTTTTGATCAGCGCTGTGGCATTGGTTTTCCAGGTTAGGTCATCATTCAGGTGCAGGCCCAGGAACTTGAAGTCCGAGACCCTCTCCACACAGTCCCCGTTGATGTGTATGGCCTGAGGGTTAGATCTGCTTCTCCTGAAGTCCACAACTTTTTCTTTAGTCTTAGCTGTGTTGAGGACCAGGTTGTTGATGCTGCACCATGATGACAGTTTTTTGACCTCATCCCTGTACACAGATTCATCTCCCCCTGAGATGAGCCCGACCACTGTCATGTCATCTGCATACTTCACAATGGAGTTGCCTGGGTGGGTGGGGGTGCAGTCATGTGTATAGAGAGTGTAAAGCAGTGGACTCAGTACACATCCTTGTGGGGAGCCGGTGTTGAGGCTCCCTCATAGGTTTGAATCTGGTTGCAAACTAAAGTGTGGAAGTTTGGAATGGTTGCTAGCTCACCTCCTCGGCACTGACTGGTTGCCCTTGAGCAAGACACTTGTACATGTACAGCCCTTTGCTCTGATGCAACAATGAAACAATGAAACAATGAATTTCCCTGTGGGCAGGGCTGGACTCGAGAGAAAATATTACCCTGGCATTTTTTTTACTTAAACCGTCCCCTCACAATAGGTTGAATGTGACATGAGTACAGTGCCTACAAAAAGTATTCACCCCCCTTGGATGTTTTACCTTTTTATTGTTTTTAGAAAATAACCATGGTCAATATCATTTGGATTTTTTTGACAAAAGAATTACAAAAAAAACTCTTTAAGCCAAAGTGAAAACACATTTCTACAAAGTAATGTCAATTAAACAAAAACGTGTCATTTGAAATAAGTGACTGATCTAATGCAACAGTGGTCCAGCCAGCTGGTGATAGTAGTTTTAAAATGAGTGAAATGAGGATCACTGAGTGCAGTGAATGTTTCTCAAGTGATTGCAGTATATAGAAACCTGTGTCTGGAAGGTCCAGTCACTGGCTAATCAGAATTCCTTGCTGCCATTACAACACAACGGCAAAAGAACACCCTAAGCAACTCAGAGAAAAGGTTAAAAAGTACAAGGGGATGGGTATAAAAGAAACCCAAAGCACTGAAAACTAAGGATACACCTTAGTATTGCGATATTTTGCGCGGCATATATCGTATCATGCCGTCTGCAAAGTATCTTTTTTTTAATTTAATTGCTTAAATGAACTGAAGTCTATGACACTGGATAAATAGCATCATCTGCTCTTCTGTCTACTTGATGATGCTGTGGTGCCCTTTGTCCAGTGAGGTCAGCAGAGGTGACGGTCATACAGCAGGAGAAAGTCAGTGCAACCAATATGGCAGCACTAGGGAAAGGATGAATGCAAGCAGGGTGTGAACAACATGGACATGACACATGGGTTTTGCAAGGAGTGCCACATGAAACTAAAATACTGCGGTAATATGATAAAAATGAAGGCAAGGCTAATGCTATATCAAATAAACAGTTGAAAAAATGGTATAGATAGCAATATATCGCAATATATTGTATCACAATACTCTGTGTATTGCAAAATGTTTAAAATCGCAATAATATTGAATGGTGGTGCAAGTATTGTGATAATATTGTATCGCTGGGCCCCTAGTGATTCCCAGCCCTTTCGAACATCCCCTGTAATTCATTTAAATCCATTATCAAGAAATGGAAGGAAAATGGCACATGTGTAAATCTACTTAGATCAGGCCATCCTTACAAACTGAGCAACCATGCAAGAAGGATACTAGTGAGAGAGGCTACCAAGACACCTCTGACTACTCTGAAGGAGTTGCAGCTGAGATGAGAGAGACTTTGCATAGAACAACTGTTGCCCAGTTTCTTCACCAGTCAAAGCTGTATTGGAGAGTGGCAAAGAGAAAGCCACTGTTGAAGAAAACTTAGATTAAATCTCCACTAGAGTTTTCCAAAAGGCATGAGGGAGCCTCAGTGGTCCAGTAGAAGAAGAAAGTTTTTTGTTCTGATGAGACCAAAATGGTGATTTTTGGCTTCACACAGGACACTATTTCTGACTGACATCACACACCATCCCCACTGTGAAGCATGGTGATATCAGTGTAATAGCAAACAACTCACAGGTAACATTTTACACTCAAACTTAAAGTTCATTGTTTGGCACATGACACAGGATTTTTTTTCCTGTTGTCTGAGTTTGGACTCAAGTAGCAACAGCTAAAATAAGTGAACAAAAACAATTGTGTTACAAGCAAGAAATATCTTCTGAATCCCCTCTGCCATTATGTTCTTGGCAGTTCAGTTATGTGCTGCATAGTAGTTGTTTATTTGGATGTCTCTTATAAAAAGTTGGAAAGGGTCCAAAAATCCATGTAGAACCATCATCAGCCAGGGGCAAGACTAGGAAGATGGGCAAATCTCCAAAAACCTGGATGAACTGAAACATTATTTATCCCTGTGGTGTTCATCACTTAAGCATAAAAAATACCTGTGTGTAACTTTTCTGTCTGTTTACAATTTACACAGTTCTTCTAACAACACAAGCCTCCCTGTCCATGGCTCTGAGTCACCTTCAGCTTTCCTTGGTGTCCAATTAGATGTGATGTATTTCCAGCAACTGTCTGAGAACAAGTCTCATAGTTTGTTCTAGAGGAGTGAGTCTGACTCGTGATCTCCATAAATATCCACTGGGACATAGCCCCGTCTCACAGACTGTGCCTCTCCCTGCCTTGTTAGGTTTGGTAACAGCATGGAACCAAGATAAGCCCTGGGGAAAACTGTTCTCCCCAATGTACCCCCAGAACACACTTTAAATATCCCTTCATACAGCTTTTCCCCTAGGGGGGCTGCTGTACCTGCTGGGCAGTGGAGCAGAGCGGAGTACGGTGGGAATATTAGTGATGGATTTCTTTTTTTTCCTGACACAGTGTGAGGCTGTCAGCTGCCATGCCATTGAATCGAAATGGACTTGAACAGGTGATGGTTGTAATCATGTTTTCCTGATCAACGGGACTGGGACCGAAAAAATACACATCTTTGCACCTCCTACATGTAAAGAAGTAGAGAATGCTTTTCAGTGTGATAGCATACTTGTGCATCTGTTGCAGAGTATCATGCCTATTGGAAGTATTCACACCCTTGGATGTTTTACCTTTTCATTGATTTTATTAATCAATCATGATCAACACAAAAATAAAGACGGATTCCACAGTTAGTGAAATGAAGATCACCTAAGTACAGTGAATGTGTCTCATGTGATTGCAGTATAAAGACACCTGTGTCTGGAAGGTCCAGTCACTGGTTAATCAGTATTCCCGGCATCTACTAAATACTAACTTGAAGGAGCTGAATATTTATGCTGTCACTTATTTTACCTAACATATATTGACATTACTTTGTGAAAATCTGTGTTCACTTTGACATCAAAGAGTTATTTTGTGTTTTGTTTTTTTTGTTTTTTTCAAAAAACTCAAATTATAATGACCATAACTCATTTATAAAATTAATAAAAGGGTAAAACATCTATGGGGAGAATACTTTTTGTAGGTATTGCATGTGGACTCAAGAACTGGATTTGAGCAGAATTCCAGAGATGCTTGTTTTTTACTGTCCTTTAAATATTACTTTAAGTATCTACTTAAGTACATTTCAGAGGGCAGAATTGGTCTTTAAGATGGAAATGAACGTGCTGTTGACTGAGCATACACATGTGTATGATGGCATCAGTGCATCCTCTGCCTCTGTTTGGCGCCTTGGCTGAGCTTGTCCTCAAATATTAACCTAGCACAGACGCAAAATGCAGTATGCACATGACCGGTGGGGGCAGGGCTGCCTCACCTGATATGTATGGCACACACAGTGCACAGGGCCTCATCATCTTTGAAGGGCCTCATGTATGTGTAGGTATTTTCTTTTTCCCTCTGATAAACATTCACAGCTCCTATGTAATTACATGGGGATCACTCTCAAGTATATTTACAGTCAAATTAATTCATTTTGGAGAAATTATGTAATCTAAGACCAAGGGGCAGAGGGCCCCAGAAAACATTCTGCTTAGGCCCCCACCATGGTTAATAAATGCGATTAAGTGCTGTCTTTGGTGCCCTTAAACAGACAAAATGTGATATGTCTGCCATCAGGGTGCCCTTCTAGCAGACAATATGTGGTCAAGTACCCAGCAGGGAGCCCTCTCAGTGGTCAAAACTTGACAAAGGGCACTCTACGATACCTTTCTGGAGGTGAAAATGCAATGAAGTATCTTAGTATAGAATCCATTTTCACTGACTTCCTCTCTTGTGAGTGTTTGTGAAGTAAACTGTTAAATAGTTGATAATTACTTGTCTGTTTTATCTTCGCCAGTGTTTCTGGCTATATCAGGGTATATGTTTTGTCCCTTGTGCTTCACAACATAAAGCAGGTATTATTCTTGCAACTAAAAAGATCTACCCTGACACATTAAAATCCTCATACTCACCTTGTAAATCTGATAATGCCCCATAACTAAACACAATGTGTGACCATACTCTAAATCAGTGAGTATAATTAAGGCGAACAAAAATAAAAAAGGACCTTCCATCTGTGGTACTAGGGCTCGTTTCTCACATGCTTTTATGTGGTATATCCTCAGCCTTTTTGTATTTCTATTTACAGTCACGCCACCTGTGGTGATGATAATTACCAGATGGGTTTGCTCGTTACACTGAAGCAAATGTTCATCTCAGATGTGTGTTAGGAGCAGAGACACGATTGTACATTACTCAGATTATCACAGATGCTGCAAACATACAGAACATTCAAACACACATCTTTATCAGGCTTTGTTTACTTGTATTAGATCTCTTTTCTTTGTTTTGAAAGGTTTTAATGTTCTTCATCTTCTTCTCTTCAAAGATTAGCATGCTGCTTAATGCTTGTCTAAGGTTGTCTGTATGACCTGTGTCGTGACCTTATTGTGCTGCATACACCATTGTTCTCCTGTGTGTGAGTGTGTATGTTAGTGTTTATCCTTTAGTGATCCCACGCTCTGCCAGGGTGTTTCCTCATTCAGGCTTTATCTGAGTTCTGTAATCAGACAGTCATGGTGGTATTTTGTTGATTAGATCAGACAGCACCTGTTTGTGAAGATATATTTTCCAATTAAAATAACCATTTAATGAATCTGTTAATATTAGCATGTCTGTCTTTAATCTAAATAAATTTCCCAAAGGCTCCTATTTCATAGGAGGGGAGAACTGTCCGTTTCTTTGCCTCCAATAGCCTGAGCCTCCGCATTAATGCTCTTGTGGCCAACATACAAACTGCACTGTCAACCTGTCAAGATAGTGCCACAAGATGATCATGTTTTAATCTGACAGATGCCAAGTATAAATCTTGCCCAACATGTGAATTAACCTTCACTGGTACTCGAATAATTTTCCCCCTGTAAACTCCATAGCTTTGTCTTTGTCCAAAGGCATTTTTTGGTTCAACCAAACAAAATAATATATGAAGTAAAAGGTCAAAAATATATAGGCTCTGGTTTACACTAACTGTGGTTATCCTGTCATGCTGTTACATTTCAGACAAGGAGAACAGGGACCTAACTTTCATCCTATTAAAAGTCAGTCTACTTCTTTTATAAATGCATGACCATCTTTTCTTCATTGATGAGAAAAGCTCATGGAGACACACTTAGATCTGTTATGAATATAAATCTGTAAAAACCCATTCATATAATTAAAAATTGTGGGTTTTCTTAGGCAGAATCAAAATCAGTGTCTTGAAAAATGAATGCACTGGTTTTCCCCAGGGGTGTCCAACCTGTGGGCCAGGGGCTAAATGAGGCCCATGGTCCATTTTTAATTGGTCCACAGCAAATTCTAAAAACTAGAAATAATGCCAACAACAGCTTGTACATATCTAAATCTTAATGTTTATATGTAGCAGGTTTATGTATTTTTGTATGTAATGTGTAATTCCTGTGCATTGAGAGGAAAGCTAACCCGGGTCAGTCCTCTCACTCATCTCATACGCACATGTGCACACATTCATCTTCCACCTGTAACTGACATGACTGTGGTAAAATGCCTCATCTGGGGGGCAAGGCTTTGGAGAGTTACCCTGTCCTCCAGAGGTACAAATAAAGTACATTTAATACATGTACCATTACCAGTAAAGGAGGACGGAGAAAAGCTTAACGTCTGTCTCACCGAGCAGGAGAGGCCGAGCAGCTGAGGCTAAGCTAGGCTAAGTTGTGATAAAAGAGGAAAAAGGGAGGCTAAGAGAAAAGCAGCTAAACTGTGAGGGTGCTTGTAGTTAACTATATGTATGCGTAAACACACAACAGCTATAAAGCAGCAGTGAGTAGAAGTACAAAGAGGAAAAATGTGTACTGCAGCACAGTCGATGCTCAGAGAAAGACAAAAACAGCAACCGCACAAATAGAAAGAGACACAATTTGCTCACTGTACATCAGCACATCACCCCTGGCTTAACACTGCTCAACTTATGTTTCTGTTTGTGAGCATATTGTAAAAGCATGTGGAACAGTACATGAGAACAGGGTGAACAATGCTTTTATAGAGGTGAAGGAGGAGACTTGATGTAACATTCAGGCTTTTTAGTTTGCAGATGACTGAAAGTCTTTGATTGCTTTTTTTCTGAACTTCCTTTGTGTGTTGATCAAAGCTGAATTTATTGTCTATTGTTAGTCCAAGGTATTTGATATGATCCACTGTTTCTATGACGGTGTTGTCAATGATGGTTGGATGTTGGTGAGTGTGAGTCCCGAAGACAATTTCTCTTGTTTTATTAAGGTTCAGGTGGGTATGGTTTTGTTTGCACCACTGATTAAACACGACATGATATAGCCTACTTAAACAAAAAGTCACATCGAACACCCAGCTTAATCTTGTTTCCAGTGAAGTCCAGGCACTGCCCTACTGCTGAACAGCTGGTGTGCTTGCATTCCCTGGTTGTTACAATATCACCATTCAGTTTTCATCACCAGGCTTTACTTTTCGGGATTGGCAGAGTAGTTACGCCAAATTGCTGAGCAAATAGCCTGTGGTTGGTTTGTATTGGCAAGCATCCTAACAGACTTAATATTACTGAGGAGCTCTTAAAATGATGACCTGAAAGAGAGAGGACTACGTGCATGGAAAAAAGCTTATCTGGCATTAACTGATCATTATCTAAGGGCAACTTGTGATACGTTGTACAATCCATCACAGTAATGCACAGTTTCATACACAATCATAATGATTTCCATGGGGGTAATATCCTGCCCTGATGCATTGCATGACAGCCTAATGTCACCAATCATCATCCAAATATCTTTATCTCTGCCTGCTTTAAACAAACTGAGTTTTGCATGCACAGTATGAAGGTAAATCGAGAGTAGTAAATTGTAATGGCTGAATGATACCACTGAAATGGTTGCATTTTGGTTTTATGGTTGCACGGCTGCCTTCAGTGACCCTGGTATTTATTTAACGACATCCTTATTTAGAAAGCAATTATCTTTTTCCCCTTTGCACCTTTCCCAGTGGAAATGCCTCAGTTACACTGAATATTCAAGCAGCGGATAAAATAAACATCCAAGCTATCGTTACATTGGGACTGAAGTGTTGTCAAAAAACTGTAGTGCATTTCACATTGATGCACTGACAGGATGTCTGCCAGGATATTGTAAGTCAAGAGTCAAGTCAGATGCCTGACTTGGCAACAGCTTTCAGTGACTGTATTTGTGCCAACATAGACACAAATGCGCATTGAATGATACCAATCCTGTGACATCCTTGTCAAATACAATCACTGCTGGTATAGCATTTATTCATTCAGCCATTTATTTAGATTCTTCATAGTTACTAAAACTATATTTTACTGGGGTCAACAATAAAGACAATACATTCAAACTCTTCATAATGGATTAATCACGTTTTAATGATGATGAAATAAAAATGTGCTTTCTCAGTATTCTTTCTTCATGCGTTGGTCAGCTAACTTCGCAAAGCCAAGAAATTGGCCAGATTCTATGTCTGTCATCAGGTGGTACTGCAGGCTGGTAAGCAATGGCTGCTCGGCCAAAAAAAATATGATACAGTGTGGTCAAATAATATACTTTCACACCTGCAGTAATTTAACTAATCAACCTAACCCTCCAAACTCCAGCAGACAGGGATGATCCCAGTTGGTAGTCCTGCATTGTTTACCATATCAGGACCATAAGATGGAACTCTATGAAGTAAATCTAGATCTGAAGCTTTGACACTAGAAGTGAAAGACAGCATCTTTCTGTTAGCCTATTGGCCAATCGTGGTGATCCAATTTCCTCTTCTATTGTTTTGTTGGCAGTAGCAATCAGTTAGGGTCAGCCAAAGATCAACAAAAGACAAGATAGTTATCTGGCAGTTTGGAAGGAAAAGAGAAAAATCATCCTCTATGGCCTGAATAATGAGAAGAGAATGTTTGCACTCCTAAAATTGGTTATCTTTTCACCTGACAAGGCCTGTATAAAGTAAATGTAGATGTGAAAAGGCGTGGTCATTCTTTATCTGGGCATGATTTTATAAAGTTCTATGAGATTCAATTTTTGTTTTGTTCTTTGACTTGGTCTTTCTGGTCAAATAACTACTGATACCCTTGCAGCCCTTGTTCTGAGGTTGTTCTGAAAACATAGATACCTATAACTTAATTGTGCTTAGGAGGGTCGAGTTTCCACAGACATTTTGCATTGAAAATACAACTGGACAAAAATAGGAAAAAAATGGCTTGGAGTTCCAAGGGTTAAGCTTTTTCAAACTTTTCATTTGTTTTTTTTAAAGCACAGATAAAATACAAGTAATCGAGCACCCATTTAGCCACAGTCCTTGTCACAGTGGTCACAGGTTTGAAACCCTGTCATAGTGCTGCAAGGTGCATGTCTTCCCCTGCTCTCTCTCCCTACATTCCTGTCCCACTTTGGCAGTCCTGTCCACAATAAAAGCAAAAAGCCCAAATAATCTTTAAAAGAAGAAAAAAAAAGTACTTTCTAACACATCTGCAATCGCAATCTATCATCTTCTTCTTATGCTCTTGTGGACAAGTTGTGACCTGCACATTCACCCCGCTATGAAATAATAACGTATAATTATGCAACATTACAACACATGAAGCAAATACTCTGAACTATTTCTTGAGTAAACCACTGGGTGGAGAGACACAGTGCAGCAGCCATGTCCGGAGTGTAGTTCCAACTTTGCATTTAACTTTAAAACATCTCCGTCTCGTAATGTTCCATGATTATTTCATAGCGTGGTGAATGTACAGGTCACGACTTGTCCACAAAAGCGTTTTGGAGTTGTTGGATTGTGTATTTGATGAGTTTGATGGGGGAAAGCAAAAAATACTGTATGCTTACATCGTGCTAGTTGTGCAGCTGGTATATCGGTCCCCCCAGATCTAGAAACAGCTTGCACCGACAACTAAAGGAAACAAACCTATTCTTAAGACTATAGAAATTATGGCAATTGGTGAATTTGCCAAAATGTTGAAGTATCCCTTTAAGAGAAGCTGGCCATCAGTCAACGTCCAGGCCTCACAAAAGTATAGCATGAAGGACCAAGGACCGAAAGAGTCCTACTTTCATCTGCATTCTCAGATACCAGGAATGTCCAAGTCTGCGTTCGATTATGCTGCCAGGTAGGTAGGTGAACAAGGTAGCTGAACTTCTCTACAACTTTCAGACCCTCACCATCCACAGACAAAGATTCTATTGCAGCATCCAAGGCATCCCCAAATACCTGGATCTTTGTTTTGGCCAAGGAGGTGCGCCTTCCCAAAACTTTAGCCTCCTCACTTTACAAGTTAAGAGCCCACAGCATCATCAGCAAAGTTGAGGTCAGTGATCTGGACATCGCCAAATGAGATTCCACAGTTTGCTGCTCCTGCTACCCGCCCCATTGTCCTGTCTATGCTGGTACTGAAGAGCGAAGGGGCTAGGACGCACCCCAGCCTCACCCCAGAATCAACTGGGAAGAAGTCAGAGGTGGAGCCAGTACACTTCACGGCACGCTCTGTACCAGAATATGGGGCAGATATCAGCCGGATGAGTGAACATGGGATCCCGTGGAGTTCCAGAATTCCCCCAGAGGGTATCTCAACTCAAGTTGAATGCCTTCCGGGAGTCAACATAGTCCACAGGCAACCCTCTTTTGAATTTCCGAAAGCACTCAGGGACCCAAAGTGCAGGGATGTGGTCTACCATAGACCTCTTAGGTGTAAAGAAGAAGAGAAGGAGGAGTTAAATAACAAACAACTAACTGACTAGCAAAGAAACAAATGAAAAATATTGCAATAAAATGCCATTTCTCCACATGAGACGTAGACTGCCTCCAAATGGTCTGGAAGTTGACCA
The DNA here is from genome assembly GCF_018320785.1 of Cheilinus undulatus. NCBI lineage: Eukaryota > Metazoa > Chordata > Actinopteri > Labriformes > Labridae > Cheilinus > Cheilinus undulatus. Next base: position 26,039,353 of record NC_054868.1, on the reverse strand, counting down.
CAGTAGGATGGGGCATAGGCCCTCACAGGGCAATGTCCTCTCATTGGATTGGCTAAATGCAGAAAATGAAAACCTTTTCAAAATCATGTTGCTCTGGATAGATCTGTGACCCCCTACTGTGGACCAAGCCGTGCTGCTAGAGGGTCGCTGGTTTAGGGTGTGTTACAAGCTAGCTCTGCTCTAAGAAAATCATTGACCCTTTCTCTGAGGAATTTCTAACCTGCTTGTGAAAGTTAAATTTAATTCTAACATTTTTCAGACATTATGTCATTTTGAGGTGTAAATGAATCACCATTAATTACCTCTCTTGATTTTTTTAGGTACTTCACAGCTGAAATAAAATTAAACCTGTAGTGCAAACCAACCATGCTAGGACCATCTGTTTATCCAACCTTATGAAACTCATTTAGGCCAGTTCAAGATGTGCATAAGAAAACTTATAAAGAAAGACTGTAAAGAGAGCCATGTTGCACACTGCAGGTCGCACTGATGCTATCTCTATCTGTATTTATAGGGCTCTATTTTTGCCCGTTTTGAGCAGCACTGTGATTCAGGGTAGCGAGGCACAATAACACCTCTAGAGTGATTTTCAATGCATTCTGACTATTGATATTGCTCCTCTGTCTTGAAGGCACTGGAACTTTAACAGATTAGGGTTGTTTCCTGAGGCCATGCATCAGATGCCCTAAATATTTTGGACATTGTGCTAAAATTGTTTTCTCTCCAGCATACATCTGTCATCATGTTTTGTGGCACTTAGTTCCAACAATTCTTGCTTTAATGGGCATTCGAGGAGCATAAAAATTACATGCTATGCACTGAATGCTTTAGTGTCAACATGATGCATTTACATAACATATAGATAAAATATTACAAAACCTTACTCAGGGTAATATGATAATTGTTTTGAACATCAGGCTCAGGGTCACTTCAATCACCAGTGATTCTTGTCCTATGAGTTTGTGCCATGTAGAGATCCGTGTGCTGACTTCATTAACAAGCTTTTCTTGATTAGAATTTCAGCAGAAGGTTTAGGGAGCCTGACAACAAATCAGTAGGGAGTTTCACCTGAAAGGCATCCCTCTCTTCTGCAGATGTGCCATTTATTAATGCATGCATACTGGTATTAGATATGAGCTGCTAGCCTGTGAGCCCTCATACATGGAAAAGTGACTCATAGGCATTATGTTAATATCAGGTTTTCAACGGCTCCCTCTTCAGAATACTGATTTCCAGTGAAACGTGCTCAGGTGATTAATAGATGTAGATCAGGGCGGAGGATGGGGTCAAGATGAAAAAAGAAAAAAGAGAAATGTTGCAAAGACAAGAAAATGTTACATTATTAAAATATCTATCATGTTTTTATGATTGATGGTGCTGGAATATTTTAGTTGGTAAGAGAAAGAAAAACACCTTTTTTTTAGGAGACTCTAGCTTGGGGCCAGTGACATAGTGTTCTAATCTGAGCTTTTTAACAGATGGTTGGTCATACCCCTTTGGTGCCTCGTACTGTCAAAAATATGGTGAGGTCTCAGTGAGGTCAACGATTAGTTTCTGAAGAGGCGATATGAAGCCCGACGAGGATGGTCACCATATTGGAAATAATGAAATGTAGCTTTTGATCACTCTCGGAGCAGGCAAAGAGGTGGATGCTGTAAATCCTGGTTAATTTAAACCACGCTGTTGTGAGCACTACATACTTAAGCATTGCTGTGTCTGTATTGCTCTGCAGTACTCTGCCTAAAATGCTACACAGCAGGGCAATTTTTATGACAGTTCCTTGTTCTAATGCTTCATTTCTTTCTTGTTTGTTTACAGGGAACCATGCCAACTGAAATTAAGTGTATAATGTTGGAGTTATAGATGGTAAATACTGAGCAGCAGTTGATTATACTGCTAGACTATACAGCTCAGCTGAGGCTGAGAGGACAGGCCCTTTCTTGTACTTGTTTGGCCACAGAGTGAGAAAATGGAAGAGGAAATGTACATCTAATATTTTTGAATTTCTGAAAGTAGATTTAAATAGTTGTATTATCATTTTCAGTGATTTATCTCACCCTAGAGTGCACACAATATGCCTGCAGATATTATTCAGTGACTGGCAGTCACCTTGTGCTACCCAAAAATGTTACAGTTACATCAAAACAGCGCAGAGAAGTTGAGGAGAGGGATAAGAAGCAAGTGGATCTCGTAGCTCTGCTGTCTTTTTGCTAGTTGTTCTTTTTGTCTTCTGTTGTGCCTGCTTCATCTTTGTTTTTTGTTTACTAGCTGTCAGCAAACATTCACTGCGGTCTAGATTGGGGTGTGGATACTGTGTGGAGGCTGTGTATGCTTGCTTGGACTGTAGACAAAGTGAAAGTCTGAAAGTCTTAATGTTTGGCCCATCCATCTCTCTAAAGCAATGCAGAACAGACACTGCTGTTGTTCAATTGAGCAGATGCCTTGAGCGCCTCATATTGCTGCAGGAGGGTTTACTCTAGTGTTATTTGAAAACCTGTTGTGTCTCATGCAGATTGCTGAAGGTCATCCTGTGCGTATATCCAAGACCCTGTGGGCCGTCAGTGTTTGTATTCAATGATTTAGGGATTAGAGCAGTCTGGCAACGAGTAAAAATAGCTATTTAATTAAAAAATAACTATTTAGGTGAGTCAGGACTAGCTAAGGTGTCAGAGTTGAGAAACAAGTTATCAGTGATTCATCATTTTAGAGCCTTTCAGTGCCAATGGGAGTTCACAAGGATTAAAATGGATTAAAGTCAGGCAACTGAATAAGTTGAAAAAAAATTGAAAAGGCAGGGTGCCAATACTGAGGTAAACTTGCACATTTGTTGGAAAATACTGCTCTAGTCATATTCTTACAAAATTTTCTTCGTGTCCTGATTTATACAGTAACTTGGTACTTGTGACGTTGGGAGAGAAGTCATCCAGGGTTACAAATGTCTCCACATTCACCAGACTCACAATGATTTGTTGGAACTGCTGTCAGGTCGTGTTATACCGAGAGCTTCCTGTGAAATAAATGTAAAACAGCGCTCTTGCAGTTGTATATCTCAGTAAAGAGAGAAAAACAAGCAGGCAGTAATCAAAAACTGAAGAGCTTATATTCTCTTATCTTCATTTGAATGTGGACACACTGAATGAAGAATCAACAGGAAGTGAGGGAATGAAGACTTCAACAAGTGAGTCATTTCCAATAGTGCGGTGGATTAATTTTTCCTGCTCTATAATCAGTTATTTGGTGTAACAGTGACTCAGATGTCCTGGCACCCTGAGGATACATTTGCTCCACATAATCGTGTGCCTGGATGTGATTGTTAAAACGTTTCAAAGAGGAGAAAGGAACAAAGATCATGATAAATTTGTTATGCAGTTTCACAAATGAGCAGCAGAGAAAGGAGCATGCATTTCCTGAAAATCAACTTTATTGGATGACAGGAAACTGAAGAAGAGATAAATCACAACTGGTTTGTTTTAATGTTTGGGATTATGTAAACCCTGAGGAATATTTCAGACTTTCTATACATGTTTAACTAGGTAAAGCCAAAAGTAATGAAAGACAGTATGCACAATAGCAAGTAGTCCTTTTAAGTCTTACTAATTTTGTAGTTTTTTTTTTGTTTTTTTAAGATTTATTTTTGGGCATTTTGTGCCTTTATTTGATGGGACAGTGGATAGAGTCGGAATCGGGAGAGAGATTGGGGAAAGACATGGGGTAAAGGGCCACAGGCCAGATTTGAACCCGGGCCGCCTGCATACATGGGTGGCACCTTAGACTGCTAGGCCATCTGTGGGCCCATAATTTTGAAGTTTTGAAATAAAACTTTTTCTAAAGCAACTATTATATAATTTTAATGATTTTAGCGACCCCTGTGGACACAGCAGTACATATCATCTCTTTGTTGCTCCTGTCTTTATTGTACTATCTAAGAAAAAATACTGTCATGCTTCCTTTACTGTTTCTAACCGCAACAAATGCTAACCATTTCTCAAATTGGTAGAAAAAATTAGGGCTGCAACGATTCGTCGACATAAATCATTTGTGTCAACTATAAAAATTTGTCAACGCGGGAATTCAAGTGCCGACGCGTCGTATTATT